>NC_090440.1:192697525-193307525 GCF_031143425.1 Pleurodeles waltl | reverse complement strand
CTGGGGCTTGGTTAGCAGGGTCCCAGCACACTTTCAAATCATAACTTAGCATCAGCAAAGGCAAAAAGTCAGGGGGTAACCATGCCAAGGAGGCATTTCCTTACAATATATATATATCTGTGTGTGTGTGTATAATGAGAAATTTGGACGAATTTCTCAAGAAGAATGTCCTCCCACAACTGGAACGTCTCTGAGATGACACAATGCACTGGCGGAGGCTCACAATCTCCCTGATGGGCCGGGCTGTCTTCTTTAAAATGGAGGTCCTTCACCCACCTACTGTATGCCCTCCAGAATACCACCAAATTCTTTGCGAAGATCAATGGCGAACTGTGTCAACTCCTGTGGGATGGAGGCAGCTCATGTATATCCCTCAGCAAGCTACAGAAAGGAGTGTTTGATGGGGGACTGGCGATCCCAGACTACTACTACATGCTACTGGGCGTCCCAGCTAGCTTCTGTAAATGACTGGGTGTTCGCAGATGTTGACAAGCCAGCTTATAGAGTGGACAGAGCAGGAGTGGGGGACCGCGGATACCTTTCTGTTTTGTACATTACAAAGCAGGAAGACAAGTTCCTGCGCCACACTCAATCAACAGTAAAGGCATGGAGGGAGACCACAAAATTCTTGGGTGCGAAGTTAAACTCACAAAAGTTATCCTACTCTGAACTTGCAACCAACTAAACAAGCTCAGCAATCTGAAGGGCTTCTATAAGTGGGGACTAATCAGTATAGATTGCCTGGGAGATATCTTGAGGGGTGTAGCAATGATATCCTTTGAAGACCTGAAGAGGAAGTTTGCAATGGAGAATCAGAAAGGTTTAAGTATCTTCAATTAGGTCACGCCCTTGGATGCCACATAAGAGAAGGGGACTAACCTCCAGAATCATCCCCACTAGAGGATAGGCTGTTGCTAGATTCTGTCCCTGAAAAGGCAATTTCCCTGACCTATCGAAAATGAATGAATAATTCCCTTGACCCAGGGCACTCTCTTCGTAAGGCATGAGAGGGAGATGTGGGCCTTGTCGAAGACGATGATTGGGAGGAAGCCCTTCAGAGCCACAGAGAGGTGGCTCTGAAGGGCCCCAGAGAGGTTGCAAAACGGGCCAGTTTCTGCTTGATAAAACCTAGAGTTCTACATAGATCATACATATCTAGATCCCTCCTTCATCGCATGGGACACTGCGACACAAACCTATATAACAGGGGTTAAAGAATGGTGGGGTCCTTTTTCCATAATCTCTTGAGCTGCACTATAATCCAACAATTTTGAAAGTTGATATTCGTGCAAATATTGGCTCAGGTTATGGGCCTCAACGTACCACTAGACACCAAGCGGCTGGTGTTACACTTAACAGGGGAGGAAACATTGCTTCGACATCAGAAGATATGGTGATGCTAGTAAGGGGAATAGCCAAAAGGGACTTCGTTAGGGTGTGGGGAGTGACCAGACCCCCTGAAATTCAGTACTGGGAAGACCACCTGGATTGTTGTCAGAAGTCACAAGTGATTGATTAGAGTCTTGGTTGCCCCAAAAAATATGATAAAATCTGGGCCCAATGGAGTGTGTACAGAAACTCTTGAATGATCGACATGGGTGGACAGAGGAACTGGGTGGGCCTGGGCATTTGGCTATGATGAGGAAACACGTGCTTCAAGAGAACAATATTAAATGGCAAAATATAATGTGGTGAGTGCAATTTTACACGTGTAACAAACTGGTAAGCTGCATTTTTTTCTCACATTTTCTACTCTACTTTTCTCCTTTGACCAAGGACTATAGTTCATTTCCTAAATGTGTCAAATTTTCTGTACTGAGTAATGTTTATTCAAATAAAAAGATTGTATAAAAAATACTAATTTAAAAAAACAAAAGCTTAGGCCAGCACGCTTTGTCAGGGGCCCATGGTGTTGTGTCACAAACAGTCAGCATCTTTATCTCAAAGTTTCCTTTAGAATTTAGCTAATGGAACAGTTCCTCTTATGTATAGTCCTTGCCGTCCTCATGTCTAACTGTAGCAGGCTAACTCCCTGTTCTATTTTCAGTACATACAATCGTTTTTGAGTGTGTGAATATGGCAGCTATGCAAGCAGCTAAGAAGCACTTAAGTAAGTTGTAGTATAAAATCGAGTGCCTTATCTCTGTTAACGATGCTTGCTTTTTCCATTAGCTGGCAAATGTTGGCATTCAAGGTAACTTGTAATTTAGATGCAGTTTGTAGAATAGAAAAATACACCAGAGGTGATTATTTTCCTTACTTATGGAAGCAGTTCCTCTGCCAGGGTTAGGGTTACTAGGCAACCCCCGCTGTTTAGTGCCATAGGTTGTCACTCAGATTTCATAAAAGGTTGGTCTATTTTGCTTGCACCTTCAATCACCATTATCCTGGAACTCCTTTGCACTAAGCTCTGGATCCTCACTCTCTGCTACTCTGAATGGCTCATAGGTCCTGGAGCCATTTTAAGGAAAGAAAGTAAGATGAATTTGCTGACATTGAAAACGGGATGAGAAGGAATTCTGCACTGAGAGGAGTTACAGTATGTCTTACAAGGCCAGGGAATTCAGACCACACAGATAACTTAATCAGCCAAGGGAGAGGAAGTCTCTCCTGCTTGACGAAAACAGCGTCCAAATGAGGAGGGTATGTAAACCAGTGTGTATTGGTGAGAGCAAGTGAAATCGTTTGTCCAGTTATTCCTTTCACATTTACTATCTTCTCTCTCGCAGTCTATCTCTATAGGAAAGAGATGATTGTTGTTGTCCACTCACTGTTCCATCCACTTTTGACATTAGAATTCAGTGTGCTATTTACTACATTCACAGCTTAGCATCTAGAGCCACCACTCCTATCTGTTGACCACCTTCCACAGAAAAGATGTGATCTTTTGCCTTCTCCTTTTTTTAATTTCTGATGAAAGGTAGTGTCTGTGATGAGGGACGAGTTTGACTGTACTACACTTTCATTTCTCTTTGCTGGCATCTTAGAGAATCAACAAAGTCTCAGTACCAGTTTGAAAAAGTTGGCATTTATGCGCAAATATAAATTTATACCAAAGAAAGTACACATCTGAAGAAAACATTCCTCTGCCACTTTTCCTCCAGGAGCCTGCCTTCAAAAATAGAGGTCTATGCAAGATGTATCTTGTCCACATTGCTTGCTTTCCTTTATGTGCAAACTTTCTGGCAACATTAAAAATGTGGGATCTCCTCTTTTCACATCTCTGGATGAAGATGTACAAGCTAATGTCATGCTGCGCTTCTAACAAATCCTTCTTTGGTTATAGGGTGATCCTGGACCTTTGGCCCCAAAAGGTGAGCTACTTCTCATCCTCATTTTCAGAGATGATTACTTCTTCACAAAACTGTCTAAACACTTGTCTTCCTAAAACGTAACCTCAAAATATTCTTTCCTCGTTACTCCTCATTCTTTTATTTTATATTGTTCATATTGGATCGTATCTTTGTTTGGTGAAAAAAACATGTAATTGGTCTTTCAGGAGAAAAGAAAAACAAGAAGAGAAGGACTCTTATAAAAGCAGATCCTGATACTAAACTTGTAAAGGTAAGGCAAGCTTTGTGTGGAAAAGATAAGTTGGTGGCACATATATAACATTGTACCGTTTATAAATGGGCAAGTGTCTGTTATGGTGCTAAGGGTGAGTTTGCATGCTGATAAGGTTGCAAGTGACAGCACTGTGCAGGGGGGATGTCACCTCACCCTGGTTTAGGTTTAAGATCTCTTTTATTGAGTTTGAAACATTACAACATCTCCCACCTACAACCACAGGCCGGTGGGGAAATGACAGTAAGAAAGAAGAAGAGTAGGAGGTAGAGAAGAAGGAAGGGGGAAACACCTTGTACAATGAGCCGGTGTCTTTGGCTCAAAGGGGTAACCTGAGTAGCAGTGATCTGCCCAAGTGGGAAGAAGGGGCGGGTCCACCATTCAGTTCTGGGGGGTCAGCCGCAGTATACGGAGGTAGGAGGGGCAAGACAGTTCCCGGAAGTCTGCTGACAAGTATCTAATAGACGTTTCGATATTTTGTCAGAGGGGAAGTGTACCAGTCGCCGCTGTTGTCAGCTTTTCCATGCCCATCAGAGCCCACAATTTGTGTAACCAGTCCGTGTGAGTGGGGACACTCTCCGAGCCCCAGTGGGCCAACAAAAGCTGCTTTGCCGCCCCTAAGGCCAGAGCCATAGCCCGGCCCCTAGAAGAGCAGAGCGGATACCTCAGGGGATTAGGGAGGCCCAGCAGAATGTAACTAGGAAATTGTGGTACGCTAGTGTCATAAATATCGTCTATTGCCTGCAGGATTGGGCCCCAAAAGGAAGCTATCCTTAGACAGAGCCAAAGCAGGTGCATGAGTGTGCCCTCCCCCCACAGTTACACCAGCATCTACCATCGCTCCGCCCTCCCCATTGAGCCAGTCTGGCAGGTGTGTAGTACATGTAGTGGGCTATTTTCAGAAACATTTCTTTGGTGTTCATGGCGCGAACCATCACCCGTGCTCTATGAAGGATATCCCTCCATTCGCGGTCAGAAAAGGCACATCCACATTCAGACTCCCATCTACGTTTAGCTGGGGTGTCAAGAAGATGAGGCGGGGTAATCAAAAACGCGTAGATATCAGACAGGAGGCGCTTGTCCGTGTCCCTTGCTATGAGCCACTGTTCGAAGCGGGTCAATGGTCTACTCGCATGGGATAATATTGCAGGGGAGGTTACCCAATGATGGACGGCCCGATATTGCCATGAGGCGCTATCCGGTAGACCATATACCGCCTGTAAGGAAATGGCTCCCTGTTGCAATTACCCCCCACTTTTTGCCTGATACTGATGCTGACTTGACTGAGAAGTGTGCTGGGAACCTGCTAACCAGGCCCCAGCACCAGTGTGCTTTCACCTAAAATGTACCATTGTTTCCACAATTGGCACACCCCTGGCACACAGATAAGTCCCTTGTAAAAGGTACCAGTGGTACCAAGGGCCCTGTGACCAGGGAAGGTCCCTCAGGGCTGCAGCATATGTTGTGCCACCCTAAGGGACCCCTCACCTAACACATGAACACTGCCATTGTAGATTGTGTGTTTTGATGGGGAGAAAAAGGCAAAGTCGGCATGGCACCCTCCTCCGGATGCCATGCCCACAAAATACTACCTGTGGCATAGGTAAGTCACCCCTCTAGCAGGCCTTACAACCCTAAGGCAGGGTGCACTATACCACAGGTGAGTGTAGAGCTGCATGAGCAATATGCCCATGCAGTGTCTAAGTCTATTCTTAGACATTGTAAGTACAGTGGGGCCATATTAAGTATATGGTCTGGGAGTTTGTCAAAAACGAACTCCACGGCTCCATAATGGCTACACTGAATACTGGGAAGTTTGGTATCAAACTTCTCAGAATAATAAACCCACACTGATGCCAGTGTTGGATTTATTAAAAAAATGTACACAGAGGGCATCTTAGAGATGCCCCCTGTATTTTACCCAATTGTTCAGTGCAGGACTGACTGGTCTGTGCCAGCCTGCTGCTGAGAGACGAGTTTCTGACCCCATGTGGTGAGGGCCTTTGTGCTCTCTGAGGACAGAAACAAAAGCCTGCTCTGGGTGGAGGTGCTTCACACCTCCCCCCTGCAGGAACTGTAACAGCCTGTAAAAGGCTCAGGCTTCGTGTTACAATGCCACAGGGCACTCCAGCTAGTAGAGATGCCCGCCCCCCTGGACACAGCCCCACTTTTGGCGGCAAGTCCGGGGGAGATAATGAAAAAAACAAGGAGGAGTCACCCACTAGTCCTGAGCTGAGGTGACCCCTGCCTTTAGAAATCCTTCATCTTGATTTTGGAGGATTCCCCCAATAGGAATAGGGATGTGCCCCCCTCCCCTCAGGGAGGAGGCACAAAGAGGGTGTAGGCACCCTCAAGGACAGTAGCCATTGGCTACTGCCCTCCCAGACCTAACCACACCCCTAAATTGAGTATTTAGGGGCTCCTAGAACCGAGGAAGATAGATTCCTGCAACCTGAAGACGAAGAAGGACTGCTGACCTGAAGCCCTGCAGAGAAGACGGAGACACCAACTGCTTTGGCCCCAGCCCCACCGGCCTGTCTCCCCACTTCAAGAAAAACTGCAACAGCGACGTGTCCCCCAGGGTCCAGCGACCTCTGAAGCCTCAGCGGACTACCCTGCATCTAAAAAGACCAAGAACTCCAGAGGACAGTGGCCCTGTTCCACAAAGACTGCAACTTTGCAACAAACAAGCAACTTTTAAAGACAACACGTTTCCCGCCGGAAGCGTGAGACTTTCCACTCTGCACCCGACGCCCCCGGCTCGACCTGCGGAGAAACAACACTACAGGGAGGACTCCCCGGCGACCCCCAGGTGGCCCTCTCCCTTGCCCAGGTGGTGGCTACCCCGAGGAGCCCCCCCCCTTGCCTGCCTGCTTCGCTGAAGAGACCCCTGGGTCTCCCATAGAAACCAATTGCAAATCAGACGCCTGTTTGCACTCTGCACCCGGCTGCCCTTGTGCCGCTGAGGGTGTACTTTTTGTGCTGACTTGTGTCCCCCCCGGTGCCCTACAAAACCCCCCTGGTCTGTCCTCCGAAGTGGCGGGTACTTACCTGCTGGCAGACTGGAACCGGGGCACCCCCTTCTCCATTGAAGCCTATGCGTTTTGAGCACCACTTTGACCTCTGCGCCTGACCGGCCCTGAGCTGCTGTTGTGGTAACTTTGGGGTTGCCCTGAACCCCCAACGGTGGGCTGCTTGGACCCAACTTTGAACCCTGTAAGTGCTTTACTTACCTGAAAAACTAACAAATACTTACCTCCCCCAGGAACTGTTGAATTTTGCAGTGTCCAATTTTAAAATAGCTTATTGCCATTTTTGCCAAAACTGTACATGCTATTGTGATGATTCAAAGTTCCTAAGATACATGAGTGAAATACCTTTCATTTAAAGTATTGTTTGTAAATCTTGAACCTGTGGTTCTTAAAATAAACTAAGAAAATATATTTTTCTATATAAAAACCTATTGGCCTGGAATTGTCTTTGAGTGTGTGTTCCTCATTTATGGCCTGTGTGTGTACAACAAATGCTTAACACTACCCTCTGACAAGCCTACTGCTCGACCACACTACCACAAAATAGAGCATTAGAATTATCTCTTTTTGCCACTATCTTACCTTTAAGGGGAACCCTTGTACTCTGTGCAGGCTATTTCTTACTTTGAAATTGTACATACAGAGCCAACTTCCTACACCGCCTGCAGTCTGTTAAAGATCCCTTTCTCGTCAAAAAGATGTCCGATTCTCTTACACTGTGCATTCTGCCACGGTAGGTACGTTGGGTCTCGAATCGCAGGAGGAAAGTCAGGATTACCGATGAGCGACGTCTGTGGGGAGATGGAGGGGGACAATCCCTTTGCCGTCTTTACCCTGTCCCAAGCTCCCATTGTGGCACGCAAGACCAGGGACACATACACCCCAGGCGGGCGGTCATACTGTCGCGGAATCTCGGGCCAAGCCCGGCATGCCGCAGAACCTCCTGGAGGTATCACCAATGAACCCTATCGAAAGCCTTTTCGGCCTCGATAGAGAGAAGCAGCTCTGGAATTTTAGCTCGCTGAACTTTGTCCAGTAAATGACATAAACTTTTAGTGTCACTGCACGAGCGCTCGGGAACAAAGCCAGTTTGGTCTGGGTCAATCAAGCTCTGCATGTACAGCTTCAGTCTGTGGGTCAGTATACCCGTAAAAATCTTAGCATCCACGTTCAATAACGTGATGGGGCGAAAAGAAGCACAGAGGGTTGGGTCCTTTCCCGGTTTTGAGATTACCGTAACAATCCCCAGCTGCATCGAGGGAGGAAGGTGGGCCGCTGCCCCAATCCGTTATATAGTCGTACCAAGACTGGCACCAACAAGGAACCAAAGGATTTGTAGAACTCTGCACTAAAGCCATCAGCCCCAGGTGCCTTCCCAGCCAGCAGCCTCTGTATAGCCGTCAAGACTTCCACTATAGTGATGTCACCGTCCAGTGCCTCAATGGCGGTCAGGGAGATTCGAGACAGGGGAACGGAGGCCAGATAGCCCTCCACCCCTTCCTCATCGAGCCCTTCCTCTGCATACAGATCAGAGTGGAATTGCTCAAACTGAGCTATAATCTGTTCCTTCCGGCCGGTCCGTGTGCCATCAGGCAGTTGGATCACCGCCTGCACCTGAAGTCGGTGAACCAGTAGGCGACCCGACCGGGACGCCACACCCAGCGCAGTCCCATTGCCTGGCTGGTAACGCGCGGTGAGGTAAGGAAAAGATCAATGCGTGCATAAGTCTGGTGTGCTGCGGAAAAGAAGGAGTATGCCCTCTCGGTCGGGTGTTGTTTGCCCCAGATGTCGGGGAGTGCCGCTGCCTCCAACCACTCCCGAAGGTCCTTAGTAAAGGCGCCCGTCTGGCCGTATCTCTGGGCTGATCTGTTGAGCAGGGTGTCCGGTACTAAATTAAAGACCCTCCACCACAATGTCCTCACCCGGGGTAGCCATGACCCTACTCGGGGCATCGCTAAGTAAGCGGTCCTGCTGATCGTTTGGGCCATAGATGTTCACTACTGTCAGTCTATGTCCTCGAAGGTCTATGCGAAGGGAGAGAAGTTGCCCAGGGATCTCAGCCTGTGCCCCCAGAACTCTTCCCGGGAAACTGGTGGCTAGCAAGATAGCCACTCCCGCCCGCCTCCCAGAGCCTGAGGAGTGAAATTGTCTGTCGAACCATGGTGACCTCAAACCCCTCCAGTCTGCTTGCACTAGGTGAGTTTCTTGTAGAAGGCACAGATCAGCCCGTGCGTCTCTAAGCTGGATCAGCAATTCCTGTCGCTTTACTGCTTCGTTAAGGCCCAGTACATTGAGGCTAAGAATGGTAGTCATGGTAAAAGTGAGGGCCCCCTCTAATGGTCAGGTGGGAGCCCACAACCCGCCCCGATAGGACCCCGATATGTGTCACCATGACAGCGATTAGAAGAAGGTGTTGTCCTACTAAAGTCATGGCAGAAGGATAGGAAAGAAGAAAGGAATAAACAAACAGAGAGAGACAAACTGGAGCATTGTTCCCCACCTGGAAACAAATGTAGAACAAACTGGGGGAGAGTCCGATCCAAATGGCGTTGTAAGGCGATCGCCACTCCAAAAGGGGAGGGGTCAGAGCCCTGCCGCACCGTTGCTGTATGCAATTGTCACTACACCTGCACCGGCCCAAGGACTATTGTTGATTGTCCAGCAAGTCGCAAGTCTTCATCCACGTGAGGCAGCGAGAAGAGCCTGGGGGAGGAGGTGGGGGGAGGGGTTCTCACTGGTCCGAGTCCACATTCTGAGATGCTGTCCTGGCTGCGGAGATGTCTAAGCAACGCCGCTCTCTCTTTTTGGCTCTCTACCGTGGAGGGTTTATTCTGTTTGAGACGTCTGGCCCGGTTTTTTGAGCGACCCCCACGGCCCATCATCGCCCCTCTCGGTCCCCCGGCGACGAAGGCCCATCCCCGAAGTGGGGCGGCATACCTTCCAGCGCTTGTGCCTCCTCCACCGTACAGACAATACCGGTTTCATTCTGCCAGACAAATTGGAGACCGAAGGGATGGCCCCATTTGTATTTGATACCATTGTCTCTCGAAGTCAGTCACAGGCCTAAATGCTCTGCGGCGCTGCAGCGTCTGCATTGACAAATCTTGAAATAGACCAGCACGAAAGCCCTCAAAATCAATGACTGATTGGTCCCGGGCCACCATCATTATGATCTCCCGTTGCTTGTAGTGGTGCAGGCAAGTCAGTATGTCTTGCACCCGGCGAGGGAGCTGGACTGCCCACCCTAGGTGTTCTATCAAGCACCAGGGTCTGGTCTTTAAGGTCCGAGGCTACATGGCGGAAGAGGCGCTCCACAAATTCCTCCAGTTTCCCTGTCACTAGCTGTGACGGAAGTCCCTTGATTCGAATGTTGGAGCACCTCGACCTGTTTTCCAAGTCCTCAAGTTGGTACTGCAGTTCTTGGTTCTTGTCTTGTAGAATGAGAAGCTCCCTCCTGTGGCAGTCCAGTTCCTCCTCCCCTGAGTCTCGAGTCTGCTCCAGCGTGTCCACCCGCTGCCCCAACTCAACGACTTTGCGTTTCAGTTCTTTGACCTCTGCCGCTTTTTCTTGCTTCAGGGTAGCAAAGTCCCCGCACAAGGCTCCGAATAGCTCCTCCATGAAGGACCTGGTGAGGGGCGCCTACCCCTCTACACATTCTCCCTGTTCTCCGTCCCTCCTCCAGAGGGGACTCACCCGGTAGTGTCTTCCTGGCGTGAGTTTTGGTGAAGAGGTCCCTAAGAGAGCCCTCTTTTTTGTTGTGCCTCTGGGATGCCATCACTGGTTTACAGCAGGTAGGAAGTGGTTCTCTCAACGCCTTCTACCTACAGCTCCTATGGTACCACCACCTCATCAGTCGCACGGCTTTGGCGGGACCTGAAGGGGTCTGAAGCGGGGCCCGAAGCGCTTAGGCACCCAAACGCCCAAAGGTCAAGGAAATCACCCCTCCGATCCGCCGCACAGCACCCTCAGTGACCCAGGAGGTCCAAAAGTGGCAGCTGCCGAGATCCGGCCCATCAGTGGCACCCCAGTAGTCCGATGTGTGGCTTCTCAGCCCAGGGGTGGCGCGTACACCTGCCCATCGTCTCCCCAGCAGCCAAACTGGCCATCCAGACACCCCAGACCTCAAAGGGGGGGCAGGGCAGGATCCTCCACCGGCCAGGGCAGAGCGAGCGCTCCTGTCTCTCGTCCCCCGGGGGCTCCAGCACCAGTCCGTGCCCCAGGGGCAGCCTGCAGCTCACCTTCTCCAAGTTCCCCTGAATCGGGCCCCAGCACCCAGACCACTCCGTCAGTGTCCCGGGCCCTCTTCTCTCAAAGCCCGGTCAGCTCTCCTCCCGGTGCATCGTCCCGGGCCCCCCGACTCCACGGGAGTCGAGCTGATGGGGCAGGGGGGAGGCGGGGCAGCAAATCTCTGCTCCTCTGCTGGGGGTGCTGCCTCTATGCCTCGCAGGCCCGGAGCAGCGCCCGGGTCTCCGCGGCCTCCGCCAGTGCAGGTCCGCTCTGCCTCTCAGCGCTCCGTCCACGCCGGGGAAGGCCGCTGCAGCGCGCGCACCCACTGCACCACACCAGCAAACCAAAGCCGCCGGCTCCGCAGCGTGATCCAGCCTCACCGGCCGATCCAGGGGCCCCCACAGATCCTGGGAGCAAACCACAAGCCGACCGGGGACAGGCAGAAACATCCTTGGGCCGGCGAGCGATGTGGTCCACGGCAGAGCTCCAAGGAAAGTCTCCTACGCATTGGCAATCTTAGCCACGCCCCTCCTCACCCTCGTTTAAAGTTTGCTTACTTCAATAATTTGTCAACTACATGATTTATGTGAATTGAAGTGATTGGTTGCATCCATTTAACTACTTGGTAAGCCACATCTGGAGAAGATAACGATTTGAAACAGAAAAGTCTGGGACTGGAAACATGGTTTGTCTAGATGACATGAAGTTAAGTGGCTACACTCTTCTTGTAGTAAATTAAGCTATTGCTATAGAAAAAATTAATTGAGAGTCTCTGTGAGTAATGTTTCATGGTGTTGTTGCTCGAATGCGAATTTACCTTCAAAAACAAAAGAAAAGAGGCACCTGGCGAAACAGCCGCAAGAGCAGTTATAGAACCTGGGACTGAGGTCTGTCTTTCGTCTACATCGGATAGAAGCAGGTTTTTATACATTCCTCTGAGTGTCATAAAACCATAAAAGACATTATTTTCTCAGTAATAAATGTAAACAGTTGTCATGGAGTCATGAATGCAGTCCCAGATAGTGAACGCAGGTGGGCCTCGACCTGGCATGGACACAGTGTGGGCCAGCAAGTATGTGTTCAGTTGTCTGGCCTAAGGGGCACGTGGTCGCTGCATGTGCTGTGTCCTGATTGGCCATGTTTTTCCTAACTACATGAGGCATCAAAACTTTATGGTGTGTTTGGGAATGCACTGGTCCCTCTGGCCATGTGTGCTTTATTGCGGCCATTGTCCAGGGACCATTGTGGTGTTGTTGCTTATCTGTGGGTTCTGATCTAAGTTTTCTTGTTTGTGCATTTGCCTGCCGGCTAAGTGTTACCTCACCTGTGACCTGTCAGTCATTAACCTCAGGCCTAAGTCTCAGAGCCTGCCTGACCATGTACCTGCACGCCGGGGTTGACAGAGTTCACAATGGGGAGTCCAAAAGTGGTGATGTGACTTCGTTCATGTATATAAATGTATCACTGGGTGTATCAACATCAATCAATCCAATATTAACAATGTAACAGATGTAGTCTATTGCTGGGTCTGCAGCAGTTAGATTCAGCTGCTCTTCGTTGAGCTGGAGATCCATGTGATATTTTAAAAGCTGTTCAGTGTTAATCATAACTTAGTAAGGCTTCAAAAAGGGCCCTTTTTGTAGCCCACTGACCTTATTATAAAAGACATGAACTCCAACCAGTGGAGTGGGAGCTAAACCATCACCCTTCCCCCCCGAGGCCGCAATACATCAGATTTCTACAACAATTAGTGTATGATGGGTGTTTCTCTGAGGTCTGAGTAGAGCCCAGGCTTTTGAGCACTCCTATCTCAGTATTTTCATCTGCTGTCTATAAAACAAGGTTTGCTTTGTTTTTAGTTGTATTCTAACATGAAAAGACCATGTCAGCATCTTTGACAGTAACTCTACCGGGTGAGCACCATCTACATCTCCTACACCATCAGCAAAAAAAACACAAATCTCATTGACAATAGCCTGGTTGATGATGTCTCAGATGTTGTTATTGACTATGGCGTCATCAACTGAGTTTCCTTCCACAATATTGTTGACAGTGGTTTACTCAGTTGTAATTCCAATGACGACTGACTCATCAAGGATGCTGCCATCGACAGATGGAATTTTCAGCCAAAAATACAATCTAAGGCTATCAAAACTAGAGACTATTTTGTCATAGCACATATCCCCAAGCGGAGTCTTGCCTCCACCTCGGAGGCTTCTGAACATAGAGTCTAAAAAACACTGGAGAAGGGGCCAAGATAGCGCTCACATAGGAGCAGACTCTCAGAGCTCCACTGTCGGATTTCAGCAGGGAGAGATATGGCTTGCCAAACCACTGATTTTGGCTGGACCTAGGTGTCGTGGAGAAAGACAAGAGCCCGTTTTGAGCCTCCGATACACCGTGCAGAGTGGTGAACCGCTGAATGCAGTTGCGGCCTGGAGCGTCCTTGGTGCAGCGGTGAGATGGTGGGAGAGTGACGCAGAGAGAGCGGGACTGGCGAGGACCTTGAGGAGTGTCTGCGGCGCTGCTCCGGAGTAGAAGCCAGCCGCAGACATGCTGGGGCAGAGAGCGACATGCAGCCTGGGTGGAGCTCCTCAGACCCCACTGCCTATGACCATTGAACTGGCATGAGTGCCCGCAAAACACCCAGGGTAGGCCACACTGGCAGTGGTGACGAGAGCAGGATAATGGTTGGCATCTCATGATACGCACCGTAGTGCGGATGAAGCTCCAAGAGGGACACAAGGTCTAGCGGCGGCACCCTTGGCAAGACTCCTTAATTAATGAGTGGCTTCTCCCCTGGCCCTTCCAGTGTTGCGGGGGCTGCCAGCTGGGTGGTGGTGGTGCGCCTTTAGGGAGGACCTCACTCCTATGCAGTTGCTGCATATTTGACTGTCGTTGTTGCACCCATTCCCTGTGCAGTGACTAGTTTGGAGAGCAAGTGTAGGGAGCGAGATGATGGCTTTGGGTGCTTAGCAGTGGCGACTATACCGCAACCTCCAATAAGTGACGGCTGCTGGGGCCTGCTTGTGGTGCTGATGAACTGACCTTGATGTGTTAACTGTGTGGCACTGTGGAGTGGGAAAGGTAACATGGCACCCTTTCTGCCCCTAACGGGCCTTTCCCCTTTGTAGTCAGTCATACCAACGCAGGGGGCTTCCAAGAGTGAGGTGGGAGCTCTTCAGGACACTGGTGGTGACTTCAGACCGGCACAGTTGAGTGTTGGGACTGCTTCCTCACCATGACAAAAAGGAGGGCATCCTCAAGGATCTTTTCTGCAAGACCCCGGCAAAGAAACTGGATCCCCCCTCCCCCCAAGGGTTAATCTTTGAATAGCAGTGAGGCAGATTGCAGATGGTGTCCAGATGACGACCCTACCCCAATTACAAAGGCCTTTCTGGAAAAATTGTTCGGTGTAGTGCGTGAGGACTTTGCCACTCTTAAGCAGGAAATTGTAGCAGATGTTAAAGACCTTAAAAGGGAGGTCACTGAATTGGGGCAACGAATCGGCACAGTGGAGCGCACCCATGATGCCCAGGAGAAGGAGATGGACCAGCACAGGCGGGAGATTCTAGCCTTAAAGGACAGCACCAAGACCTGCAATACTGTCTGGCGGACTTAAAAAACAGATAGCGGCTCTCAAATATCCGCATTAGGGGGTTGCCGTTGCAGGCGACCATGTGGAAGCTTGAGGACTTCTTGATTCTCCTCTTCTGCCATGTCGCCCAAGGGCTCAAAGATCAAGAAATATTGCTAGACCTCACTCATACGGCCGGCCGGCCTGTTCAATCAGGCCAAGTGCAGGATATTCTCACGTGCCTTCACTACTAAAAACAGCAAGAACTTATTCTAGCTGCAGCCCAAGACCTGAACGCAATTGAATTTGAAGGGCACGGACTTTAGCTTTTCCAGGACCTCTCTCCTTTGACATTGCAGCGATGCAGAGCCCTTCGTCCTTTAACGGATATCCTCATGGAAAAGGGGTTCAATTATAAGTGGGGTCATCCCTTCTGACTGCAGTTCGTCTGGCAGAATGAGGCCCGTGCTGTCCACACATTGGAAGAAGCCGCATCACCTCCGGACACACATGTTGGCCAAGAGGAGGCTTCGTCCCGAGATCCGAGCCAAACCCTGACAGCGCCCGCAAACGACCATTGCCACGAAGCCTCACAAACCTTCGGAGGATGAGAGCAGAAAGGGGAGAGCTACACTGCTTCGCTGCCTGAGGAACCAGGAGAGTGCATCAGAGGCGGAAGTGGATGCCTGGTAATATTGTGCAGATGCACCTCTATCTGTGCCACAGTCGAGGTCCCAGCAAAAAGACATCCTGATCCCATGGCTCTCCCGCTACTGGTTTAGGACCGATGACCTGTGGACCAGATCCGAACACCTGGCCACCAATCAGGTTTGAAGCCATGGACCTGAAAGTTAGTCTCCTCACGTATGAAGACATACTAGTAGAAATTAAGAACACAATAGAGGCACACCTTGCTGTAAATGACACATCGGCAACCCAGTGGCTCTATTATGAGACACTTTAAAGGCAGTGGTGAGGGTCCAGTGTATTGCAATTGCAGCGCGCTTTAATAAAAGTAGGCGTGACAAGCACCAGCAAATGGAGGCCCGGTGAAAGAGCTTGAGGGGATGCATAGAAATACTGACTGTATGGCGATGCAAGCTTACGGTGACCCGCAAACAACTAATGGCCCTGGTAATAGACAGGGCGGAGTATGCCCTTCTGCGCACAAACAAACGTATTATGATGCGGGCAATAAGGCAGGGCACCTTTCGGCACATCACCTCTGCGCCAAAGCACTGCAAAGGTGGGTAAACGAGAAAAGATTGCTTGACGGAGTTGTCAGGCGAGGAGGATCAGATTCTTAGGGAATTTGAGTTGTTTTAATCCTCCCTCTACACCGCGGAGGAGTCAAGCACTGCCAGGATTATGGCGTACTTGGAGTCAATCTCATTGACCTGCCTCCTACAGAGTGCAAGTGCCACACCAGACAAAGACATCACCCCCAATGAAGTGCTTATGGCTATCCAACATCACCGCCCGCCAAAGGCCCCAGGACAAGATGGTCTTGGAGCGGAATTCTATAAAACCTTTGGGGTCCTCTTAGCGCCTGTCTTGGTATCACTATACAATGGCTTGGTGGCTTCTGACAATCTCACCCCTATGATGCAACTAGGCACGATTATAGTTATCCACAAATCCCAGAGGGATGCTGTAGGAAAATGGCTCCCTGTTGCAGTTACCCCCCACTTTTTGCCTGATATTGATGCTGACTTGACTGAGAAGTGTGCTGGGACCCTGCTAACCAGGCCCCAGCACCAGTATTCTTTCACTAAAAATGTACCATTGTTTCCACAATTGGCACACCCCTGGCACACAGATAAGTCCTTTGTAAAAGGTACCAGTGGTACCAAGGACCCAGTGACCAGGGAAGGTCCCTAAGGGCTGCAGTATGTGTTGTGCCACCCTAAGGGACCCCTCACCTAACACATGCACACTGCCATTACAAATTGTGTGTGTTGGTGGTGAGAAAAAGGCAAAGTCGACATGGCATCCCCCTCACGATGTCATGCCCAAAAAGTACTGCCTGTGGCATAGGTAAGTCAGCCCTCTAGCAGGCCTTACAGCCCTAAGGCAGGGTGCACTATACCACAGATGAGGGCATAGCTGCATGAGCAATATGCCCCTACAGTGTCTAAGTCTGTTCTTAGACATTGTAAGTACAGGGTGGCCATATTAAGTATGTGGTCTGGGAGTTTGTCAAAATGAACTGCACAGTTCCATAATGGCTACACTGAATACTGGGAAGTTTGGATTTATTACAAAATGCACACAGAGAGCATCTTAGAAGATGCCCCCTGTAATTTACCCAATCCTTCAGTGCAGGACTGACTGGTCAGTGCCAGCCTGCCACTGAGACACGCTTCTGGCCCCCTGAGGTGAGAGGCTTTGTGCTCTCTGAGGACAGAAACAAAGCCTGCACTGGGTGGAGGTGCTTCTCACCTCCCCCTGCAGGAACTGTAACACCTGGCGGTGAGCCTCAAAGGCTCATGCCTTTTGTTACAGCACCCCAGGGCATCCCAGCTAGTGGAGATGCCTGCCCCTCTGGACACAGCCCCCACTTTTGGCAGCAAGTCCAGAGGAGATAATGAGAAAAACAAGGAAGAGTCACCCACCAGTCAGGACAGCCCCTAAGGTGCCCTGAGCTGAGGTGACCCCTGCCTTTAGAAATCCTACATCTTGAGATTGGAGGATTCCCCCAATAGGATTAGGGATGTGCCCCCCTCGCCCTCAGGGAGGAGGCACAAAGTGGGTGTAGCCATTGCCTACTGCCCCCAGACCTGAACACACCCCTAAATTTAGAATTTAGAACCTAGGAAATCAGATTCCTGCAACCTGAAGAAAGAAGGAGGACTGCTGACCTACAAGCCGTGCAGAGAAGATGGAAGATGACAACTTATTTGGCCCCAGCTCTACCGGCCTGTCTCCTGACTCGAAAACCTGCAACCAGCGACACATCCAACAGGGACCAGCGACCTCTGAAGCCTCAGAGGACTGCCCTGAACCAAAGGACCAAGAAACTCCAGTGAGCAGCGGCTCTGCTCAACTTCAACAACAACTTTCTTGCAACTCACCCTCCGCACCCGATGCCCCCGGCTAAAGATCCAGAGAACTAACACCACAGGGAGGACTCCCCGGCGACAGCGACCCCGTGAGTAGCCCGAGACGACCCCCCTGGACCCTCACAGCGACGCCTGTAGAGAGAATCCAGAGGCTCCGCCTGACCGCGACTGCCTGTAACAAGGGACCTGACGCCTGGACCAAGCACTGCACCCGCAGCCCCTAGGACCAGAAGGAACCGAACCTCAGTGCAGGAGTGACCCCCAGGTGACCCTCTGCCTAGCTCAGGTGGTTTCTGGCCCAAGAAGCCTCCCTGTGCCCTGCCTGCACCACTAGAGTGACCCCTGGGTCCCTCCATTGAAATCAATACAAAACCCGGCACCTGCTTTTCACACTGCACCCGGCCGCCACTGTACCGCTTAGGGTGTGTTTTGTGTACCTACTTGTGTCCCCCCCAGTGCTCTACCAAACCCCGCTGGTCTGCCCCTCGAGGACACGAGTACTTACCTTCTGGCAGACTAGAACCAGAGCACCCCTGTTCTCCGTAGGCACCTATGTGTTTTGGGCACCACTTTGACCTCTGCACCTGAGCTGCTGGTGTGGTAACTTTAGGGTTGCCTTGAACCCCCAATGGTGGGCTGCCTATACCCAGGAACTGAGACTTGTAAGTGCCTTACTTACCTCCCAGTCTAACCAATACTTACCTCCCCCAGGAACTGTTGATTTTTGCACTGTCTACTTTTAAAATAGCGTATTGCCATTTTAACAAAAACTGTATGTTATTGCTCTGATTTGAAGTCCCTAACTTACCTGTGTGGAGTACCTTGCATTTTATGTGTTTACTTCAAATCTTGAACTTGGGGTTCTAAAAATAAATTAAGAAAATATATTTTTCTATATAAAAATTATTGGCCTGGAGTTAAGTCTTTGAGTGTGTATTCCTCATTTATTGCCACTATATTACCTCTAAGGGGAACCCTTGGACTCTATGCACACTATCTCTCACTTTGAGATAGTATATACAGAGCCAACTTCCTACAGATGCCCAATTATGTTCATCTTATCATCCCATCATGTTGGTAAACGCTTATGCTAAGCTCTTTACAGGCATTCTAGCATATAGATTGGGCCCCTACATGCAGGAACTTGTGGACCCAGATCAAACAGGATTTATCCCTGAACGAACTTGCACTCTGCTACATCTTGGACAAAACTCAGCGTGCCAAGAGGCCTGCTCTGCTTCTGTCTATAGATGCAGAGAAGGCTTGCAACAGGGTTCACTGGGGATTCTTACATGCAGTCCTAACCCCTTACAGTCTGGGATTGTGGTTATGGATCCTATGTAAATACAAATCTCCACAGGCAATGGTGAGCGTGAAGGGCTCCCTGTTTAAGCCATTTCCCATCTTTAGAGGGATACAACGTGGTTGCCCCCTGTCGCCACTGTTCTTTGCTTTGTATATGGAGCCATTTGCTGAACGTGCGTGCCAGAACATACATGACATCCCAATGGGCGGGTGGTCTCACAAAATAGCTCTCTATACAGATGATGTGCTGCTTTATGTGTCCCAAACTCAGCAGTCGCCCCAGGTGATTATGGAGGATTTGACAGCATTTGGGTGAGTTGCGAGATTTAAAACAAATCTGCATAAGTCCTCCATTCTAAATCTTACAGTGCCAGAGACGGTCGAAGCTCAATTACAACAACACCTGCCCTTTCCGTGGGCCAGATGGGGGTAAAATACTTGAGCCTGCAAATCCAACCTACACCAACAGCTACACCTGAATGCAATTGTGCCACGCTGCAGAACAACAAGGAGATGGAAAGGATATGGCCTCTCTTAGCTAGGCCGTTTTGCAGCAATCAAGATGACGCTGTTGCCAAAGCGCTGTTTATCTTACAAACCCTGCCGCTGCAGCCCACACGTGGGCTCTTAGATAAACTACAGAACCTTGTCTGAGCCCCATATGGGCTGGAAAGAAGGCAAGAATGGCGAAAGCACAAGCATACCTGTCAGTATCTGAGGGCGTGCTGGGGGAGGCCTCACCTGTTGAGCTGCTATCAGGCAGCCCAACTGCACTACTTAGTGGAGTGGTCATGTGTAAGCACTGAGAAATTCTGGTGCTTTATTGATCAGGTGGTGGCAGGGTAACATATATGGAAAATTCCACAGCTCCCAAGGGCATTCCGACCTCCAGGTGTATACATATCCTCCATCTTGTGTGCCACGATGGAGGTGTGGGACAAGGTGCATATGAAGCGGGGCTTATCCACTCCTATATCCCCACAGACCCCACTCTTTGGCAACCTGAATTTTCCGCTGGCACTCTCCGGATCTTCGTTCCAGATCTGGCAGGACTCCAACTGTAAAAGAGTTGGCGACCTCTTTGATGCTGATGGCATCATAGAATTCCTGCAGCTCCATTATGACTATGGCATACCATGGCAGCATACTGGCAATGGGTGACTTTGCCTGCAATCCATAGACATGCAAGCAGACCTCTTAACTCCTTTCGAGAGATGGTTGCTCACCTGTACATCTGATAAAAGGTTTATTTTGTAAATATACGCCTCTTTGGTGATACCCCCGCTCCTGATAAAGATTTCGGCGAGGCGTAGATGGGAAACAGAGTGCGGCCTCTCTGTTTCTGATAACGAATATTGAGATGTCCTGCACCGTACAAGGGTTACGGCCTCTAATATGAGTACCAAAGAACTTTTCCTGAAAATAGCTCACTATTGGTATTATACACCTGAACAGGCTGGCAGATGGAGGTCAGGTAGCACAGATCGGTGCTGGCGCTAGTGTGGTCAGCTTGGCACATTAACACACATCCTGTGGCACTGTCCTAAGATTGCCCCTTCTGGGACTCCATTCTGCAAACTATAGTTGAAATCTGTGACACTTCCATTCCATAGTTCTCAAGCTATGTCTCGTTTGAGCTACTGAACCCACTGACTTATTCCCTCAGATCCCTGAAAGGGGGGGCTGTCACACTGGCGATAGGGGCCGCTAAACACTTGTTATTGGCTTGTTGGGATTTGAGTGCCATCCCCACATATACGGATTGGCTCCATAAACTGTGGGACATACTGGGAATGGAAAAGACCACGTGGTGGCCATGGCCACGATGCCACTGTTCGCTAAGACCTGGGGCCCATGTATCACCTACCTCTCCGTTGAGTTTAGGGAGCTGACTTGCCCTCATTATTTGTGCATAGTACACTTGACTTCCCTTGACGCCACCTCAACAAGACAACAGTCACCTCTTTGGAGCCTTATAGCTATTCCCTGTTTGCCCTTTGGTTTAGGGACCTGTTGGACAGATCATGAACAGTCATAAGCGTCTTCTGTTGTTTTGTCTTTTATTTTCTCCTTGTTCCTTTCCTCCCCTTTCTGCATCATTGATGACCACTGGCCGATGGTTGTAGGTGGAGTTGTTGTACCTGCTTCATGCACTAAAATCAATAAAACGATCTTAATCCTAGAAGAACACTGGTCCTTTTGGATCATCCTGTATCGTGAAACAAAGGCCCAGACAGGGATGAATTTATCCTATTTCCCCCTCGACTTCCCACCCCTTCTCTCTCCATAGTTGTACTACTTCGATAGTATGTAAAACTTGTTAGATATTGGTACTTCTTGTAAAAATATAGATCTAAGTGTGAAGGCTCTGACAAAGACCAAAATATATCTTCTTGTACTTGCATGATATAATGGTAACCACCCAGGATTTGTTTCGCGGGCTTTCATTGTTCTATTATTGTAACTTTGTTCTGTTCCTCTCACCATTTCTGCCTTATGTAAAGCACTTTGACACCCTTTAGGGTGTAGTTCGGCTATATAAGAACTGCAAATAAGTAAATAAAGATTTACAACATATTCCTACAGATTATTTCTCTTCATCTCCTAATCCACTTTTAGAGCATTGAAAGTGCACCCTAGCCCAAAGCTGCAGCACTCCATGCTGCTGCACGCAGGAGTGGCTTCAATGCTCTGAACACTGATTCAGTACTTCAGCTCTTTCACACATTATTCCTTTGAACATTGGCATTATCTATTAAGAACTCTGTCATGGCACCTCATTTAAGAGATACAACACTGCTTTAAAACTCATAATCCAGCCTGGTGCTCTTGCATTGCAATTGAGCCTAGGAATACAGTAGCACTCTCTGCTGATCTTCTTCTTAACTGCAGCCCAAAGCCACAACAGCCTCTGTTATTTCACTCTAGTCTTAGAGCTTTAAAAGAACATCTCATTCCAGAGATGCTAAACACTTTGTTATCCACTCCAGATCTTCGTTTCAAAACTCAAAAATCTGTAGCCAATGATTTGTAGTAGTGCCCATATGTGCCAGGATTCTGAAGTATTTATTCTGCAGTAGTGATAGTCAGGTGTTGGACTGCAAAATTCACCATATCATCTATTTTTGTGCAGTGTTCATTCCATCTGCCAGTGCTGTGCAGTAAAGACACAATCGGGTAATACAAGATGGTGTTCTCCTTAGCCGGGCTGGTGTAGCACTCGCTGTTCCAGGCAGTATGGTGGAGATATCTCTCCAACCAAATACCGTGGTGCAGATGCTACCCCAACAGTCCGCACTGTGCAGCATTCACCACTTGATGCAAATGTTGTTCACTAATGACCCCTCTACGATAGTCACCCTGTCAGCCAGTGCTGCGCATTAGTCACTTCACCAGCCAGTCCACCATCTGTTATTGTAGCATAATTGTCAAACTACCTGTTAATGCTTTGCAGTTAGTCTGCCCACCAGCTAATGCAGGGCATTTGTGAGCTCCCAAAACAGCCAGTGCTGTGACGTAGAGACCCCAGGTGCCTTTTTAAGAAGTCATCCTACTAGTCAGTGCTGCGCTGTTGTGACACCTGATGGTGTATGTCCTGATTATGAGATCTATCAGGAAGTGATTTTTTTAAAGGTTTAATGTATGCATTTCAACAACCGTGGTGACAAAACGTTTTTTGGCATGGAGTATGGATCAGCACGGCACAGCACAGTCTAATATGTTAACATTGATTATTCAGGGGCAGCATACTCTTCTCCCGTTCCTTCTTCATCCACACCCACCATCAAGTTCCTAATCATTTCTGACCAGCCCTCCAGGTCACCGTAGCTTGTCATATGTACAGACCATTTTCATCCTGATTTCCCCATCAATGGCCCACTCAAGCAAGTACCTGTCCCAAGCTGTCCTTCCTGCAGTCTTAAGCCATCATATTGCTATTCGCTGTTTCACTAATACTAGTCCCAACAACAAACATTTCTGTCTAACTTCCTTGTTTAGGGTAGAGGAGTAACATTAAGTAAGCAATGCTTATTTGACACATTTATATACAAGCCAGTAACCTTAAATATTGTATCAATAATACCTCGCCAGTATCCCTGCATTTGAACACAGCTCCATGCCAAATGTGTAACACTAGCTTGACCTATTCCTCATCTAGGGCACTTCGGCAGTTCAGTCGGATAGATTTACGCCAGCTTCTTAGGTGTCAGATATGTTTGGTGGAGGAAGTGGAAGTGTGTGTGTTGGAATGTGGCATTGCTGGAGATTGATCAGACATGCCACAGGTTTGCTTCTGTTCTGCGTTTGTCAGTGGCGTGCCCATATTATCATCCTAGCCTTGTCTGGATGGCAGCAGTGATCTCTGTCTGTCACCTTTTAATGCGTTATAAAGTTTGGATACCGCATGAGCCACATGACCTGATTCTTATTTTACAGTCAGTGTCTTCAAGGTCTGTGGCATCATGGGAAACTCCAGCCAGACTTCCCTCATTTTCTTCAGCAGTCGTGCATACTGCAGATAATGTCCCGGCCAGACCTCAAAACAATGTTGCGCCTCTGCAAACGTCAAAAAACTGTCCCCCATAAACAAGTCTCCAAGTACCGTACACCCTTCCTCCTTCCACCGTGCCATCAGCAGCTCCTGTGTGAAATTCCTGGATGGCTGTACCCACCAAATCTCCAGCAACCTGGAGAAAGGAGAATGCGTTATCATCCTTCACATCATTACCTCCCATATATCTGCTGTGTGCCTGACTATACATGGACAACTTTGGAGAACTCCTCCACTCTACATTAGAAATACCAGAAGGGAATCTCTGTCAGACCACCATCTCAGGAGTCCCCGCTCTCGGTTATCTTCCTCATCACAACATTGTGCTGCATGCTGCAGCTGTGCCACAAAGTAATACAATTTTAGATCCGGTATCCAAGTTGTCCTTCAGATCTATCCAGTTTCAAGTTTACCAGACGCACTCTGCAGCTCTTGCCATCCCATATAGATGACACTGGGAGGGAGTAAATTTATCTGAAGGTGGATCTCGGGATGTTGCATAAGCCATTTTGTGAATGGTATAGGCATCTCAGCAGGAAACCCATCCTTACAAGTGTAATATGGCCTATGTTAGGCGAGTGTATTCTGAAAGGCGATCAAGTTATGTAGTTCCTTCAGTACACTACTAATTTTGCTCTCATATTGTGGGGCAGCATTGTGGGGCACCTGAACTCGCAACTACTGAAATTGTTCCACCTCCTGTTTTATCCCAATATGTGGAAGGGAGCCTTCTCTTAGACTCACGAGCAGCCCCAGCAGGAATGCCAGGAACTTTGTGCAGTTGGTGCGCAGGTCTGTTGCCTCACCAACTTTGCTAGGAGTATTGGCAATGAGATCTGTGGCTCTTGCAAATCTGCATACAACATGTGTTGTACATCCAAGGATTATCCCCTCCCCCCACCGTCATACAGTACCTCCTGTAGCCTGATCGCTAGTGGCTCCAATGTTAGCACAAATAGAAGAGGTAACAGTGTGCACCCCTGCCCGGTTCCTCTCTATACCCCATACTTCCCACACTACACTTTGCAGTCATACTCTAGCCATGGGCTGTGCATAAAAGTGTTGGACCCACAGCCTTACATTGAGACTAAAACCCATGGGCTGCAAACATGATCCGACCCCACAGTGTTGAAAGCTTTCTTTATATTTAGGGTCACTAAGGCTCCATTAATATTTATATTTTCTGTGGAGTAGATCACCTTGGCAAGCCTATGAATACTGGGCATTGTTGTCCTTTCAGGTATAAAACCACACTGGTCCTCTTGCACCAGCCTGCCAACCACAATGCAGAGTGGACTAGCTAATACCTTCACCATTAGCTTAGCGTCTGTGTGGACACATTTTTCATCCTTCGCAGGAATCAAATGCGCAACGAGGTTGACGGACCTTTGGACCTACAAAGATATGTGGTGAACCATCAACAATGTTTCAACACTACCCCAACAACTTCGACACCATGGCCAACATGGCCACAGAAGGAAAAGTCCAGTCAGGAATAAAGTTACAGGATTTATTACAAACATAAGCACAAAGTCATGTAGACAATGAGCAAAACCAAATTATAAAGATACATAATCACTAAGAGTTGCCCGAGGCGACAAAATAAAGTCAGGTGAGCTAATATCAACAAAATCAAGGATTCAAGAAAAATAATACATAAAGCCAATAGGAATACCTCCGCTACAGATATAAAACGCTGTTCAGAATTTACAATCATTAATCAATTCAAATTTAGCAGAGTCAATAATCTCTGACTGGGCACAGGTCCTCCCTACCGCTAACTAAATTAGGGACATAAGTGTGTGGGCAGGAACACATGCAGGCAAAATACAAAAAGGAGAAAAATAATTTGGAAAATGAATAACATTCAAGAGACAGTATTAAAATGTACGCTCTATCATCTGTGTTGATCATGAACACTGGTCTATTGGACAACAGCTGCATGGGGTCCCTGCCCTGTCTGGGGGCCATTCCTCTCTCATTGCTTCTCTCATAGTGTCAGACAGTTTACCCCCCACCAATGCCTCTTTATAGACTTCTAGTAGTTTGTCAGTAACCAGGGGTGCAAATGTTAGATAAAAGTCAGACTGTTAGCCACCCAGCCCGGGTGTCTTATTTCAAGGCATTTCACTGAGTGCAAGCATCAACACTTCCTTTGAGAGCTCTTGCCCAGGTCCTCTGTTTGCTCATCCATGCCAACGGAAGCTTTGCCATGTAAAACTGGGACTGTGGTCCCTCAGCGGACGTTTATACATTGTGGCACATATTTGCTCAGGTTATCAGTGATGGTAGCTTGAGTGGAAATCAAGATTCCATCGGGCTGTGCAAGAGTTAAAATCTGTGTCTGTGGCTGTTCACTGCACAGCAGCCATGCAAGCAGTTTGCCAGGTTTGTCCCCAGCTCTATGGAGCCTGTCTATGCTCTCGAAGTGTGAGCCTGTCAAATTTGTCCCATTTGTCTTTCAAGGTGTTTTTTTTGCATCCAGCACCTTAAACTTGACTCCAGGGTTTCCTGACTGCAGTGTCAACACTGTGTCTTCGAGTTGTTGCAAGTCTTGTCAGGCTTGGTTTTAGATTCTGACAACATTGCCAATACACTCGTCCCTTCTGATGCATTTAAGTGTCTCCCACTTATTTGTCCTATTAGCCTTCATTTTCCAGTTAGTCTCAAAAAAGTTGTTCAACGTCTCCTTCACCCCTTCACAAAATGCAGTGTTTTGCTAAACTGCTGGGCATAATCTCCACAACGGGACCCAGGCATGACCGGGGCACCTGTGTTGTAGTCAGACAGGAACCTACAATGGTATTACGCTGTATCTATCTGTTCTGCTGTTACCTGATATCAGAAATCAGTCCAGTCTGCTATGTTTGCTATGGATCTGTGAGTGGCAAGAGTATATCCCCGTGTCTAGGTGAATCTCTTGCCATGAATCAACTCAAGTCAATCTGGTCATCACCTTGAGTAAGCTTTTTGTCATGGATGGCTTTGGGTGCACCCGGGGTGGATGTTGGTCCTTATCCCCATCAAGAGTGCAATTGAAGTCCCCCACCCACACAACCGTCATGTACATCCCAAAGAGCTCCATTAACCTCCAGTAAAATTGTCCGTCATCTACATTCAGCACATACACATTTACAAAGCAGATCTCCTGCACATCTAGTAGTCCATATACCATGATAGATCTACCCTGGACATATGCTTCAGTACTAAGGTGTTGGAATGGGTCTCCGGGGCCAGCCATTTCGTTTCTCCCCTATCAACAAGTTATCTTTAACCAGTAGTCCCTACAGTTCTGTGCAGCAGACATCCAGGGCTTGAAAGTTGTCAACACTAACATTGTACAGTGGGGACCATACGAGTTAATGCCATGAATTTCTGGCCACCATTTCAGGCTGCTGAGTCCTGTCTCATTTATATCTAAAATAAAATGCATTTACCTCTTTTGCAGCGCGCTGAGCTGCTAAGAAAGAGAGAAAACATATGACCCATACATACCAAAAGTGAGGAACCATCTTTTTAGGTGAGTAACTTTTTTTTGTTTTTAATTTTAGTCCTTCTCAAAGCATAACAGCTTACCTAGTGATTAGCATGATTAAAAGAAGTTTCACTTTTTTATGCTCTCTTTGAAGTGTTTAGTCATGAATAACCCTATGTTAGAAATAGATTATCTTAGTTATCGGTCTGAGGGGAGGTGTTTTAAGATTTTGCTGTTGCTTTCCAGGTGACCACCCCAAAGAGGAAGCAGAAATCGCAAAGCAGTGGGAGTCAGGAGGAGAGCATAGGAGCAAACGAGGGGATGCAGAAAATGATGGTTCGAAAAAAGGCAGTTTTGGGAGCGAAGAAGCTATCAAATTCTGCAGATAAGAAGAGAAAAGGATCTTTGCAGGACTCAATCACCCCACAAACAAGAGGACGGATTCAGCGCCCCAGAAGGGGATCAAAAAGTGATGCAGTCAAAGGCTCTACAAAGAATAGTCCACTGGTGAAAGAAGTGAGAACGCGGAAACTTAGCAAAGGAGGAGGTCCTGCTGCACATATTGTAGAGACTTCAAAGAATTCCCAGCAGGAGAAAAGGAGATCACGGCAGCAGCTGAAGAAGCAAGGAGAGTCTTCTTCACTCATCAAAAACCTTCCAAAAGATTCCCAGATGCAAAAGGGGAGAAAGAGGCAAGCAAAAAAGGAGGGTGAGCAAACTCCACTTACTGAAGAACCTCCTAAGAATTCCCAGCAGGAGACAAGGATAACACCAAAGAAGCAGGACTTGTCTGCACGACTCTCTAAAACCCCTCCAAAGGGTTCCCGGGCTCTGAAGGGGCAAGCAAGGCAGCTGAAGAAGAAAGGAGAGCCAGTTTCCCTCACTGAAGTCTCTACAGAGGATTCCCATTTCAAAGAAGCAGCTGCTCATCAACCAAAAAAAGAAGAAGACCCTGCACCAATCAATGGAAACTCCTTAGAGGATTCACCACCGCTAGATGGGGGGAAACAGCAGCTAAAGAATGACACTGCGGTGGCTCCACTCACTGACGATCTGTTGGAGAATTCCTCACTGGCAAAAGGGAGAAGATCCAAAACCAGTGCACGAAAGAGGGCAGGTAAGACTGTCATGCTCCATCTCTGAATGCCCCTTACCTCTGCTCTGGTCAGTGCTTTCAATTATTGAATCCTCAACACTTTCATTGTACGTTGTGGTGATTAACAATTTCAGGTTGATGTCTTAAATACATGAGGGTGTTAAGCAGTATGCTGACGGGTCATTGTGGAGTTGGCACTCAAATCATTGAGACCCTCAAAATGAGCATATAGAACACTGCCTAGTCCCTGAGCTGTAGAGGGTGGAAAGGTCAAGGTTATGTGTCTATTGTGGCAGCAGTGGTGCTAGGAAACCGGCCTTGTTAATCTCTTAGTTGTGCTGGAGAATTTTCAAAAATTGTCAAGGTGGTCTGACAGAGGATTGGAGCAATCATGCTACAAAGTACTTCATTAGACAAGGAAACACAGAAAACACCTATGCCTTTTCATCAGTCCCCTATAAAATAGGTGGTTACAGCAAATAACATCACTTGGCCCATCTAATTTTCCTGTATGCATGTGCTCAAAATCAAAGCTCCCAGCGCACTGAGTTTTGCTGCTTTCCTTAGCACTCAATCCCTAATTCAGCACATGTATACAGAATTAATATACCTCCTTAGATGTCTTGTTTTAAATCATAAGTGGCAGATGTGAGTCTTCAGTTCGGAATGGAGGGAAGGTTGTGTTTTTCACTCACGTACACTTTCATACGAAGTCCAGCACTAACCATGGCCAACCACTAGTATTGCAACAACCTCCCATAGAAAATAATGGAGTTAGGGACTTAAATGAAAACCCCATAGGAAATTATTTAAAATTAAAATATTTAAAATACTTGAAAATATAAGTAAATATAAATTAATGTTAAAAAAAAATCTTTAAAAATAACCTCAAGGTTATTAGATAATGGTTAATTCATGTATTAATATGTACTGTATTTTAGTTCATTATAAAATATTTAATAACCTATATTTTATTATATGTTTGATAGTTAAATATTATTAATTATTAATTGTGGACTTGCTTGCTTGTTGGAAGTCGTGGAGACCATGAGAAAGATGGAAATAAAAAGGCATTTGGGATAGAAGGTAAAGATAAAAATAGCACTGCATGAGAAAGAATAAGAGTTAGAAGACTAAGTAGAAATTGCTTACTTGCCTAACTGAAGAAGTAAAAGAACTGTTGCTGTATATGAACATGTAAATAATGCAGTCAGAATACAAGCTGCTTAATGAGTGAGGCATCTACACTAACTTTCTGTAGTAGTGGCTGCCACATAACATTTCCACAAAATAGTTAAAAAAAAAAAAAAAAAAAAAAAGTGATGTGAGTTTTGGAAATGTTGATCCCTCTTCTAGACACTTAAAAAACATTCCTGTGATGCTTTTCACCTCCCACACCGTGACAAAAGGAATCATTACATTGACTGGTGTCTGGTGCTGTCGCTGAAAGAGTAGCCGCCCAGATTTTCTATGTGCTTTCAGTGGAAGGCTGTAAGTGGTGCTAATGGAAAAGTATATAGGTATTATAAGTCCCTTTTCACTGATGATGAAAGAATTGCTTGTATTCTAAACTTCATCTCTCCTTTTTTCCATTTGTTTAGGGTCTCCCATTGGAATTCGCATGATCACCAGACAACTCAAAGTTGAGTAAAAAGTGCCCTCTCTTGCTTGTTAGACACTGCATTGATACTCTCCTCTGACAGATTACAATGCTTGGAAGCTGTGTACCAGCAGTCACCTCAGAGAATACTTCAACTGACATGTTTTTAATCTTATTCTTTTCTCATTTGTTCTTTTGAAAGGGACTAACTAACCAGGGATTAGTAACACCTGCTGTGTTTTTAACTATTCAAAATACTCCTTGGCTGTCCACACAAAAAATAAAATTATGCTGCTTCTATGTTTTTTTAATTGGGTTTGTAGAAAATTATGTGCCTTTATAAGCTTTTGGGAATATGGCTTCAACGCCAGTTGTAGCTTGTGACGACGCTAGTATGAGATGGGAAAAAAGTTTATCAATAATAGGACCATACTGTATTTACATACATTTTGTACATTACGTTTCTAAAATCCAAAACAGTGAGTGTTTTAGTATTGTAAAGTTGTACACATTTTAATGCACAAAAGAATAAACTTGATACATACACGTAAAATGCTATCCAGTGTCCTGTGTGTGTAGAATCACTTTTGCGGACTGATTTTAAGGCTTATTGAATTCAAGATGTGAAGGTGGGTCTTCCTAATGACACTCCTCAACTTCCATTGCCCTGCATACCAACATCTTACTCAGGTTCATATGGAAAACTGACGTTTGATGTTTTTATATGCAGTCTGGTTCAGCTTTCTCCTTAATTTGCCATGGTACTAGCATCTAAACACAAATGTCATACCCCACAGGAGTCAATATGATCGGTGGAATACACTGAAGGTTATTTTGATGGCTTTTTGTGTAGCTACCTGCATTAATGTTTTGAAAAGTACAAAGTACGTTGATTCAGAAGTGCTGAAAGCTAATTTTGCTATAAAATTTGAGTTTCCTTGTGCAGTTGTACAGATTGCTTTGTGTGTGCTCATGCTATTTTCTGGCTGCAATGGTGTCATATTTGCCTTACAGTTGGATTTCTTTTTTCTGGCTAGAAGCATATATAGAGAGAGCAAGAGTCAATGCACAGTCTTCTCATCAATAATGTTACTGCAAATGTTACAGTGATATTATCAATGATGTTATCAAAGATGTCATCAGTGCAGTAATATCTGATAGAATTAGCAGTGCATGGCAAGGGTTTGAGATATAGTTACCTTAGGACACAAGTTGTAGTAACTCTAACAGCTGCATTTCTATGGTTTTGTATGTGTGGTCGGGTTGGCTCTCTTTATAACAATGAGACTGCTGGATTTGGGAGGCAGCACCACTGGATTGTGAGGAACTAACTCCAATTCCACACTGTGTGACAACTGTCAGCCTAACCCTTCTGGCCAGCTAGCAGTACCTCACCTGTACCCAAGAGGAGAGGTGATTTGTGGTATGACATTCTGATTTCTCATGAAAATTGTGGTGGAACAGATCTTACTGTTTTTCTCCCAGTTACATTTGTCTCACACATTCAGAGACAAAAATATGCAGGAAATGGTTCAATTAATTTTATTGAATCAACTGCATCCTAGATAAAAAGGCATGTACTGCAATGATTAGGATAATGAAACATGATAATAACAGAGTGTTGTCAAAAAAGTGAAACATAAGAAAAGTCCCATCATAATGTCACAATGCTAGGTTTTAGGAATCCTACCCACACAACTAAGGTTCTATACTAGAGCACAGCGGTGTTAGCCCTAATCCACCCTTCAGGACCCCTTGAGAAGACACCATCCCCATACCTGAATATGGTAGTAGCGAAGAGGGATGTTGGTCTCCCAAGAGTCTTCTCCCATGTAGGTGGAAAAGATGTCTAGTGTCAGCAGACAACTGTAGTGAAGCGCATGTGATGGCAACTTCTGGCTGGAATTTCCCTCTAATGTATAGGGGGTGGAGAGGTGTTTTTATAATAAAACATCTGATGTTCTGAGAATACTGCCCTAACTTAAGAATACGTATGTTTCCATGAAACAACAGGGAATGTGATGTTCTGCTTTGTACCAACAACATTATTATGTGCAGCCTTGAGCAAGCACACATTGAAGATGTCATGCTAAGAAATTACAACAATTTTGAAACAGAGTGAACAACAGATGAAAAAATGAACACATCGCCACAGAATGATGCTTCTGTTAAAATAATGAAATTAATTATTTTTCAAACTAAAGGGCACAAGCTGTAGGCCTATAGCTAAAATAGCACTCATAAAATGATGCTAAAATAACCTCACAACAGTTAAAAATGTGAGCCTAACTAAAAAGTCTCTGTAACCTTTGTTTTTTTTCCAGTGAATTTCTCTGTTTGTTTAACGTAAAGTAATTTTAATTAGTATACGTTAATCCAACCACTGCAGCGAATAGCCAAAAGGTATGTGTGGCAGAGGTTGGCTGCAGGGCCTGCGGGCAACTCCTATAACCACCCAACCCTGCGCCATGCACGACCTTTGGCTGTGCGCAGCAGAGGCTGGCTGAACCCGACTCCGTGTCACACGTGACCTTTGGCCGTGCGCACCACCCTGAGGCCAGGCCCTGCAGCCAACCCGCTATAACCACCCAACCCCATGTCATGCACAGCCTTTGGCCGTGCATGGCATAGTTTGGCTGCAGGGCCTGGCAGGAGCCAGCCCTGGGTTTCGGCTGTCCCCAGGGCCATACACGGCCGTGCAGCCTCCTCTCCTTTTTTTTGTTTTTACTTCTTTTTTGCCCCAGGGTGGGCCCCAAGGCCATCGGGGGGGAGGGTCCTCGCAGCCCTCCCGCTTATTACATTATTCTAGTCCCGGGGAGTTGGTGGTCCCCGTGGCCTGGGGGGTCCGCGCCCACCTCCCATTTACTTTTCTGTTTCTCACCCTAGGGAGGTGGTGATCCCGGGGGTGGGGGTCACTCGGCACCCTTGTATATTATAATATTATAGCCCCAGGGAGGTGGTGGTCGGCGGGGCTTGGGGGGATCCACTGGGCCCACATTCACTTTCTAATTCTTGCCATAGGGAGGGAGTGGGACCGGGGCCCGGGGAGGGGTCCTCTCGGCCCCTCTGATACTGTAATATTCAGTCCCAGGAACATGGAGGTCCCTGGGGCTTTAGTAAGTCTTTGGAGGAGGGCGCTCCCCTCTTTTTTTTTAGGAATCCTCCTCCGGGACCGGGCCCACCTGGTGGAAAAATTAAAAGCAAGCGCGGGAGACCACATGCTGCTTTTTTTCAGCCCTTACCCCAGAGCTAAAAAGCATTTTTTTATTTTTATTTCAACACAATTTGAGGTGGTTACGCAGATTTGGTGAAATTTTTAAAAAAACAATGCGCAGGTTCCTGCGCTTCGTTAGTCTCAAACCCCGGGTGGGCCAAGTCCCGGGGGCATTGTTAATTTTAACTTGGGGGGGCCACCCAGCCTCCAGCCCTGGGGACCGCCACCTCCCTGAGGCATTGAAGTAATTTGATATGGGGCGTGTGGTCCCCACGCTGCCCGGGGACCACCCCCTCCCAGGGGCTTTAAGGTAATTTGATGCAGAGGGGCCACATGCCCCCCCCAGCTGCTCCGGGGACTGTCACCTCCCCGGGGCATTAAAGTAATTTGATGGGGGGGTGCGTGGTCCCCCGCTGTCTTGGGGACTGCCACCTCCCTGGTGCTGTAATAAAAGAATTAGGGGGTCTGTCTCAGACCCCCAAGTCCAGGGGACTACTGTCTCCCTGGGTTATGTTCATTGGAGGGGGGGCCACGAGGACCTCCTCGATGAGCCATAGATGGCCCTGGGGACCAGCAAACCCTCGGGCCAGCTCCTGCTATGTCCCGGGGAGCCCGGATGGATTAATGTGTTGTGGAGTGGTATAGAGTGGAGTAAAGTATGTACATTAGAGGACCACAGATGGAGTGACACACTGTGGAGTAGAGTGGAGTGGTGCAGTGTGTTATAGAGTAAAGGGGCATGGAGTGGAGTAGTATAGAGTGTCATAAATTGTAGTAAAGTGTCAAAGTGAAATTTCATACAGTGCAGTGTCAGAGTAGAAAACATTGTGTAGAGTAGAGGGGCATGTTGTAAAGTGGAGGAGTGTACAGTGTCACAGGGCGGAGTGGCATAGTGTGCAATAAAGTATTGTTGAATGGCACATAGTGGAATAAAGTGGTGTGAAGTGGCATAGAGTGGATTAAAGTAGCGTGGAATGTCTGAGTGAAGTGACTCAGAGTGAAATGTTGTGGAGTGGCATAGTGATGTGGGTACATTTTAGCAGTTTGCCTTGGGCCTGCGGCATGTGCCCTTTTACCTAGTTTAGTTATTTTTTTCCTTTTCATTATTTTAGCATGGCTTCATTTTAGTGTGGATGTTTTATTACTTTTATCAGCTGCCTTTTCACGCAGACATTGGCTATTAGTCCCTTTGCAGGACATTTCGTCTTGCGCCTCTGCTCAAGGTTGTACATGATAAACAGCCAAGTATTGCCTGCCCAAGAGTACAGACTCAACCTTACACAGAAAGACGCATTTTCATGTCAATACAGTTCTTAGAAGACAACACATTTTATTATAAAAACACATCATTGGCAAAATAAGGTTAGAGGGGACATTCCAGCCAGCCATGTCATGCTGAGTCATGTCCTTGCAGCTCTGCTGAACTTGGCCTGCCAGCAGATCACAGGCAAACCCCTGCTTATTATTCAGGTATGGGGCAGGGGCTTCCTTTCAGAGAAAGGGCTATCACTGCTATACTTCCATGTAGAGGCTAGAAGTGTGGGTAGGGATTTATATTCACTGGTGTGACAGTATGCTGGGACTTTTTGTTTGTTTCACGTTCATGGTTGCAATAGTAATCATACTGTATTTTAATTTTCTTAATAATTGAAGCTCAATCTTTTTTTACATAGAATGCAGTTAATTCAATAAAATATATAGACAACTCCCACATTTCTCCGTCTTCAAATGTGTGAGACTTAGGTAACTGAGAGAAAGGGGGAAGATCTGTTATGCCACAACTTTCCTGAGGAGTCAGAGTGTCCTGTGTCAGGCTGCCACAAATCACCTTTACTTTCTAGGTTTGGGTGAGGTGCTACTAGCTAGCTGAGAGGGTTAGGACGACAGCTGCCAGATGGTGTAGGATAGATTCAGTTGCCTACACGCTGTGGTGCTGCCGCCAAAAAACAGCAATCTTACCTTCATGGTGAGAGTCCTACGACATGGCATGTTAGTTGGGCATTAACTTTACGGATCCCCTGAATATCTGTGTCTCTCTTTACATGCTAGAGGCACCCTAATCACCTTATACGGAGATGTCTGTAGTGTTAGGGCAATATCCTCCTCACCTAAACAGGTAGTACCTGTATTAGGCTGTAGGTTTTTCTAGCTTGGACCTTAAAACGAATTACTCTCAAATTGGCATTTCTATCTCTGAACTAACCATTTTTAAATATGGCGGACCCTCAACAGGTAGCAATTGCTGCAAACATAATACAACTTCTCACACAACATCTATTAAATCATGAGCTCACTAATGAGGCGGGGAAGTTACATTTGTGGTTGAGGCATACGATGCTTACAGAACAAAAAAGTTCTATTTCTGAATCATCTTTCCAGCAGTAGATGGGAACTCACATATATTTCACCATTACACAATAGCAAATATACCTGCATAGTACTGGCCATATGCATATTCAGAAATACCACTGTCTTATCAAGTACACCAAAATTGTCCCTACCACACGTTCTACAAAACGTTAGAATAGGTCCTTCAAGATTATAAATGTCCTACTTTGCCAGAATTGGCCACATATACACCATATCCTAATGCAGGAAACTTGCTAGTAGCAGACCTACGCCGCTTATATAATCTTTTAGTAGAAATATATGGGCGCTTAATACAATTTGTAATGCGGACCTTAAACACCACCCCTGCGAGGGCTGCTCAACTACATTTGGCTACAGCAGGGATAAATTCTGTAACTGTGCATTCAATAACGGGTAAGGTACCCACCAAACGCAGTGTTTCCCCATATGGGTCCCCGAGATAACCATAGAATTCTCACAATCTACTTGCCCTTTGGGATGGTTCCCTCAATGGTCAATTGTGCCACTTGGGGTGCAATATTTGCTGCTCTCTACACTATCGGATATGGTACACCACCACTTGCAAATCTTCTGGAAGTGTTAAGACAAATCCATGACCAATACAGGGCTGCCCCTGCCCTGGACCTGGGGATGCAATTAATGGCCAATGTTGCCACAGTGTCCTCAATTATATTAAGTAATCTTAAGGGGGAAGAAGTAACATTGGCAGTACACCAGTGGCTCTTGGATGTTCCTCAACAGGAACAAGAATTTGAGCTGCCTAAGATTATCTCCAAAACCCATGCCACGATAGCTAGGGATAGTCTCGGAGCCAGACCACGTAAACCACAATTACAGGGTAAATGCAATAAGGATTCTACCAACCAAGCACAAGAGGGTTCTAAATAAAGCTGGGATTTAAAAAAAAGCTGAACAAAGATAATAAGTTCGGAGACCTTGAAAATAGGGAAACTTTAAAAACTCCAGATAGATACCAATATATTGACACTCACCAATCTCATTCCTTCCAGAACTCACCCGACAAACGCAGTAAGAAGGAGGGCGGTCAGAATACTGAAATGAGTGTGAAAAACCCAGAAAAGACTCATAACGCTCGTCTGAAGTTTCAATCAAAAAGGAAGAGAATCTTCCACAAAAAAAACCTCAATTAAAAAAGAAAATGCTTGCGATCCTGACGGTAATAAAAAAAAAATCCCACCCATATTGAGAACTTTCATGAAGAACAGGACGTGGACAGTGACTCTGATAGACATCGCGGCAGAGGTCACAATAGTTCACCAGAATCTTTAAGAGCTTCTGGATGTGATAGCAACTAACAACTTTCTTGAAGTCGAAACTGCGGACAGGCGTGCCTCCCCCCAAATAAGGATTACAAACGGAAAATTCTAACTGAGGGGGACATAGAGCACGCTATTAAAGTTATATTTTGAGGAACAGTAACGCTTAGTTATGACAGCCTCCTGGCAGAAAAATATTGACTACCTGAATTTGTGCATAATCTCCCACAAGGGGAAGATTTAATTTTGCCTTCTTTCGCAGGCATCATTCCAGATGCAGTAAAAGAAGCTTACGCCACAGATTTGGCGTTGGTGCAGGCTCCCGAGCTGCACCACAACCATATGGGTTGAGGTAGAAAATCTTACCATGTTATACCAATTAAATCAGCTCCACAGAACCAACCACAATACCCTATTAAACATGAGACTAAAGCACCAATAAGAGAAATAGTCTCACAACTCCAGTCTCAGGGAATGATTGAACCCTACGTATCTCCAATGATTAACCCTTTGTTTCCCATAGCTAAGACGGACCATTCCAATAGAATATTCTTAGATTACAGACACCTTAACAATCATACACACAGATTTGCAATGCAAAATGCACACAGCACTTACTAACAATATACTGCAAAAAAATACAAAACAACCTTGGATATTTCCAATAGTTTTCTCAGCCAAAATCTAGTGCCAAAAGCAAGGATTTAAGTGCATTCACAGTGCTTGGCTCGTAAAGGAAATGTTGTCGCCTCCCTCAGGGGTATAAGAACAGTTCTGGATTGTTCTTAGCCCTTGTAACATCAATATTACATGATATCTATCCTGAGGCGTTGTCCTATGTGGATGGCATCTTTCTCACAGATGAAGGCCTCAACAAACATGTGGCCGGGGTTGATCGCATTGTTCTGGGGTTTGACGCTCTGGGCTATAAATTAAATTTCAAGAAAGCAAAAATTGCTTTTCTTAGTGTCCTTTTCTTAGGCTATTAACTATCAGATGAGGGAAAGAGCCTGGCACTCACTTTCTACAAAAATGTGCACAATTACAACCTCCCAGTTCCATAAAGAAGATACAGTCATGGCTCAGATTCTTAAACTTTGGCAGAACATACATTCCAGAATATGCACAACGCATAAAACCTCTCTGACTTTCGCTCAGTGACATCTGGGTGGGATCCCACATGAGGTCCTTTCAGGAGCTTCAACAACAGTTCTTACTTACTCGCTCTCAGTTCCACAAATACCTGCAACTCCGCCATGCACTGCATGTACATGTTCAGTCTGGGATGGTCCTCCCGGAATTCAGCCCTGTTGAGGCCAAGATGCTGATGGGGCACCTGGGCAAAGGGGGAGTGTCACGCATATATTGTACACTGATTACAAACACAATACAGAATCTTGACAAGCTTCGTGGGAGGTGGGAGCGGTGGACAGGCCCAATGGATGACGACGACTGGAGAGACGCCCGGATGGCTCCAAGGATGCTAGCTATGTCCTCCCATTTCCGATTAGTACAGACTTATTTTCAACACACTGCATATCTCACTCCTATGAAACTATACAAAATGGGCCTCCGAACCCAGGCTGATTGTCCACAATGCGGGGGCCCGGACGCAGACTTCTTCCATATAGTGTGGACTTGCCCGCACATTGTGTCCTATTGGCAGGCGATAGTGGCAGAAATAGCCAGGATCTTGCAGACGGAGGTGGAGATTGCCCCGGTGCAAATCCTTTTAGGAGTCCTTGAGGGGATAGGTTCCAGTAGAGCAGATCGGGTCTTTGTCGGAACATCCTGTCTGGTGGCCAAGAGGGACATCGCAGCACACTGGAAATCAGAGACCGCTCCGGCAGTGGCGAAATGGCATAGAGGAGTTGACTGGTGTGCGCAACAGGAAAAGCTTGTATATGAGGCAAGGGGCTGTCCCGATATACATGATAAGGTGTGGGGGAGATGGATGGTGACCTGGGGAGAAGAAGCCGCGGGTACAGGGTAATATCTACCTATTAAGTGCAGTGCCCTAATCCTCAATGACATTTCTTGATCATATGTTTCTGTTATATTCTTTAATCTGGTGTAATGCTTGGTGTGCGCACTGCCACTGCAACCTGTTGGGCTTGTTGGTGTTACTATACAAACTCAATAAAAATGTTTATAAAAAAAATAAAAAATAAACTCTCTGACTTAATTCGTCCAGATTTCTCATGCAAACATTTGACACCTGGACATACATGTGAAAATAAAACAAACTTGGTGATCAGGGTAATTCCTTGTGCCATCAGGTTCACCTAAGTAACATTCAATTAGGGTGGCACCGTACCCATAGCATACAAATCTCATTTGTACTTTAAAGCTGAATAGCATTTTGCACCCACTGGAAAAATAATGACTCCTGTCCAAATGGCTGTCATAAAGGAGAGACCTCTTGCCCGGGGAGACGCATCATTTCCATCACCCCAATACCAGCCCTTGGGCCTGTTACCAAAGCTAGTGTACAAAACGCAAAAGCATTACATCCACGTTGGATTCAATGGGCGACCTCTCTGACAGCCACTGGCGTTGATTATGTTTTTGATCCAAAACTTCAGACCCAAGAATTTCTTCAATATGAACTTGAATACCCCATGTCCACTATCATCTTGCCTCTCGAACAATATTGAATCATCATGTATACTGCTGGCTCAGCCCAACCAAAGCAGCGCATAAGGGGGGTGCTTCTGCCCATGCTGGTGTAATGGCTATCATCTCATTATTGCAGAAACGCTATGGGTGACCAGGTCTATACAAACAGACTAAACAGTATGTCCTTTGCTGTGACATCTGCTAACAATTTGAAGGGTCCACCCTCAAATGTCCACCGCAGACACCCCTCTTAGTTTCAAACAAACTACTTCAACGTGTGTACCTGGACCATTGTGGTCCCTTACAACCTGATGGTGCATACAAATATATTCTAGTCGGTGTTGACTCATGCTCATGAATTCTATGGGTATGGCCACAAAGATCGGCTGACGCTCGAACTGTTATTAAAGATTTGCAAGTCTTCATCGGGACATATGCTGTTGCAGCATTCCACTTAGACCAGAGCTCTGCCTTTGCCTCCAGAGCATTCAGGGGCACTATGGCTACGATAGGTGTTCAACTGCATTTCTCGTCTCCCTACCATCCCGAGGGAAATTCAGTTGCAGAGCGGAAAGACAGAGACTTAAAGCAATCCTTAACGGCTAGAGCATTAGGTACGGGTCGTAGTTGGCTGCACCACCTGTATGGAGTCCAGAAAGCACTAAATAATCTGCCAGGAAGGTCTTTGGAAGGACACACCTCATACAAAGTCCTGTTTGGGATACCTATGTAGGTCCCAGATTTGATGGCTCTGGCGCAGTGGCTGCAGAAACACCTTTTGACCTAAATAAACGTGTCACTGTTTTACATGAATTGCAACAGTTCCGTTATGAAAACCCATCTGCACATGCCGCCCCCTTGGGAATGAGGGATTTGCCAACAACATCCACCTGCTAGATTCCTAAAGTTGGGGATCTAGTGCATGAAACAATTGCTGTAAAGAAGGAAATTTGCCCATCATATACCATACCAGTTCCAGTCCTGGCAAAAAACAGTACCAGAACTGTCATTCTTCTACCTCTGCAAAGCTCTAAGGAAAACCGCTCCATTTCATTTGACAATGTCAAATTACATCATGTGGCCAGTTCTGCACTGTAGACCAAGAGGACTCCTGGGTAGTTCCTGCACCCCTCTGACTGCCATTCAGAATGTATCTCTACAAGCACTCAATAGAGATGAAGATACTTCCGTGATTTTGGGGAGGGCAGAAAATGACTTTTCATTCATTCCTGTAACCACATCACATCGACAAATGCCCAAAATTCAGAATGATACTATTCAAATTTAACACAAATGGATGGAATTGTTTGATACGAACCTCCAAGGGATATATCTGACAGTTCTCTTTCATCTGCACTGGCTCCAGTTTTTGCAAAAACTGCTTCTGGTTATTTTGCCGACATCAACTATTCATTTTCAAACACTTCAGCATCATCTGCGCAGCAGCTGTATCAAAAGCACATAAGCTCTCCATGTGACTTAAACATAACTATGTGATTCGTCCATGGTGCTATCTATGGATACTTCTGACTTTTGCTTGGCTTTCTGCTTTGGGTTGGTTTTGTGATTGTTTTCTTTTTCCTGATACATGGTCATTACCTTCCTGAACGCTCTGCTGTTGAACTGGTGGATGAAGTTTCGAAAATTTACCTATCCTCACATAAGGTCCAAAGAGACTTGTCCCTTGTGAACATTTCAGCTGTTCCAATTCCCAATAGCATTGTTTGGGATAAAGTACCGTTCAATACCTTTGGCCCTGCAGAAATGATACAAAATCCATATGTATTCAAAGTATCTATGAATAATATTATAACACCAGGGGTTGTTTCTGATGACTGGGATGGAAAAACTGTTGATTCTGTGCTTTCTGAGCTTGAATATTATTGTGTATTTGAAAATGATGATGTTTATATGACAACTGCAAATTATGGGGAAATGTTTTGCCACCACCATTACGGACATTATTTCCTACACAGAGCCAGTACAGTGAGAATAGTTTATAATTTACACACAATGGAAACATTGCCCAACTCCATAAAAGTGTTCATATATTACTGGGCATAATGTTAGAAATGCCGAGTCTTATTATTTAAAATTACAATCAGCAGAAAATGTTGTTAACTGACACAAAATTGGTTTATTCTGATTCATTTGTTTTCCAGTTTGCTGTAGAAGGCTATGAATATTTGTTGAAGTCAATTAACCTAAAGAGTGTATGGGGATCTAGAGATTGGCAAACACAGTGGGGAAGCTTTATTTAGAGCCTGCCTTTTTCCATAATAAATGATATTTCTCAATGAAACTGTACAACAAACAAGTCGCTTAGGATTGGCAAGAAATAAGCAATTCATTGTGGCCAAATTGGATAACTGGCAAATAATTTTAACTGTCACTAAAGAACAGATAAATGGGTGGGTTTAGACAGCACCTTTAATTCAAAATTTTCAGGTCCCAACAGGTGTGTTTTTGTGGCCAGTGGACACAAATGGTTGTAATGAGTGTTTTGTCAACTCCAGGTGTGTTTTTGTTAACTCTTTTTATTAAAGTATACAAATGCTCAGTATACAAAGCAATGTCATCATCATTATGTGGATATCAATTTGCATCGAGGAAAAAGGTAGGATATTTCAATCTGACATATCATCAAGAGAGCGCATCTACTGTTCAACATTCATCCCAGTATCGATCATGCATCTATCAGAAACCAGGTTGCTAATCAACGCTCTGTTTTAGTCTATGACTTTGCCCCATGCTGTGTCCCGGTTCATAGGTCTCTATAATTGTGCCAATGGGACCAGATTTTATTGTATTTCTTAGGGTTGCCCCTGCCTTTATAAATAACCTGTTCGGCTAGTTGACACCACTCTGTTGTATTTCCAATCACAAATCAGCGGGGGTCCACTTGCTCCTCATACTTTGGCTATATCTCTTTTCCACATGCAGATTTAGAGCGAGCAGACCTCACCCTCATTGTATCACTACAGAACACTCTGGTATTGTCACCACACAAAGTGTGGGTAAACTATGTTAACTGGTTACAATCTTCCATATTAACAGCCGTTAAAGAACACCTTAGTCTCCTGTCAGAAGATGTTGACTTGCAAGATTTCTTGTAAGGTCTCAGGAAACCACACTAGTATATGTCCTACCTTAAACATACACTGCACCCTGCCCATGGGGCTACCTAGGGCCTAACTTAGGGGTGCCTTACATGTAGTAAAAGGGAAGGTTGAGGCCTGGCAAGTGGGTACACTTGCCAAGTCAAATTGGCAGTTTAAAACTGAACACAATGCAAATAATGGCTCCAGGAGGGAGGGCCTTGCAACCCCCCTTCTTTAGTATGCTCTGGCCTGCCTGGTGGTCGCCGGGGCCGCATACGGCCTGGGACTGGGAGCCGCGCAGTTCCCCTCCCAGTTTAAATTATATATTTGGCCCTGAGAGGTGTTGGTTGTTGGGGGGGTCTGCATGGCCCCTCTCCTTATTTCTTAATTTAGCCCTGGGGAAGTGGTGGTCCCCAGGGCATATTAAAGCCCCAGAGGGGTGACCACATGGTTCCCCTCAATAATAAGAATCAAGCCCCCTGGAGGTGGTGGTCCCTGGGGCTCATAAGAGCCTTATGAGTGAGCCCCTTGCACCGCCTTCTTTATTTTTAAATACCCTCATGCCTCTGGGACCTGGCCCACATGGGTGCTAAACTGAAAACAAGCGTGGTAGATCGCACTTAAAAAAAAAAATTGTTGCAGATTCAAAAATATTTTTTAAAATGTTTTTTTATCCTGGCTGGGTCCAGGAGAAGCCAGCACCAAGGCTAAGGGTTAAGGTATTCCTACTGTGCCCTCTTTTCTTGGTTTTTTAATCTTTTTTTTGGGACTCAGCTCAGTCTAAGTCCCAAAATGGCTGCCAACACTTTCTGGTTGAAGTGGTGGCAGCCAATGAGATCTCTGTGCGAGATCTGGAGAATTCGCGAAGGGTTTGCGTCCCTTGATATACCCATTAGTTTTTCCTTTAATATCACTAAAACTACTGAGTGGATCTACACCAAATAACAAAATAGTGCTTTCTGGACCAAGAACTACCTTTCCTGCCAAATTTGGTGTAATTCTGTCCAGTGTTTGGGGCTGTAGTTGCGTCTAAAATTCCTATGAGAAATTGCATGGGGAAAAAGCGTTTTGCCCTCCCCCCTTTTTTCTCAGCCCCCACTAGATAAATCTCCCTGAAACTTTCAAGACAGCAGCTGAAGTGACTGTCATACTCATTTAGAAAATTTCATGAAGATTTGTCAAATGGAACCAGTTATTGGGAAACCAAAAAACACTTTTCCCATGGAAACTAGGTCATAACTATAACTACCTACTGACAGATGCAAGTAGGTACTATATATATATTCACAAAAAAACACAGGTTACAGGGAGGTTATAGTTAGGAAATAAAATTGGTAAAACCTTAAATTCTCCCAAAAAAAAAGCAACGGTTACAGGGGCATTATAGTTATGAAGTAAAATTTTAAAAAACTTTGAAATTCACTGAAAAAAACTAAGGTTAAAGGGACATTATAGTTAGGTCAGATTTTACACACACAAAACCATAGAAATTCAGTAGTTATATTTATCTGATCTAACTATAACTTATGCCCCTGCAATGCACTGCTTATGACCTCACATATTTCATCACTCATGACATGGGTAGTTACATCACTAATGACATCACTGATCAAATTATCCAGTAAGTGTGAGTGTTTGGTAAAATTATGGAGTCTTAAAGACATATACTAAGCTTCTGCCACTGTGACACTGTTTCAAAATGGCCCCTATTTTTGTATTGATTCAATGTGTTTTGCATCCTGTAGCGTCCTGTCCAGTGACGTAACTGTGGCACCGAGGCTACCATCCTGACCTCGCAACTGAGGGGAGTCTTGGGACACCCCAGTGCTCCACGCTGTTCATGGAGCTTCTCCACTAGTAATGTCAGAGAAGAAATAAAGTTGAGTATGCACGCTGGGCGCGGTCAGTAGTGGTGGAGCGGGACACGTCAGAGTGACACACCAATGCATAATCTAAGTGTCCTGTGTATTACTCATTGTGCCCCGCGTGCCGCACTTGTACCTGGATGCACACGCAGGCCAGCAACACTATGCATTTTTCCAACTTTATGGTCTCACAAACTTAAGTTGTTGTTCTCACTTGAACATGTATGCATGTATGTATGCATGATCAAGGCCATTCAGCCAAACCCCGTTGCATGAACTGGTGTTTCCTTCTAAATAAATAAGACATTTTGGTGCAGCAGCCCCGAGTTCACGCGTTTGCTGACTTTTGGAATCATCTTCAAGGGAGTTTATTTAGTTGGGTACGATCTCAATCCCACACAATACCCCCCCAGGATGCATCCGATTTAAAGCGGCTTTATGTTGGGAGAAGTACTGCTACTGCCTGCCTTATGTGTATTTATTTACCACCATTCAGATTTGGATCGGGTCGCTTTGAAGAGTACAAGCAAGGATATGTTGCTGAGTCACAGTAATAGAAGAAAACTTGCACTGGGGCAGACTGCCTAGAACCAGCATGTCTGTAACCTCAGCCTCTCTGCCAAATTGTTGTTAAGGTGCGGTATTCCCACGTGATCGGCCTTCCTGATATCATGGAATGCCTTCGTATACCACCAATACCCGGGACCTGCCATGGTGAGAAGCGCTTGTTAACGACGGTGAGATTGACCAGGACCAGGTTGGAGAATCGGGGACGTACTGACATATCTAACTGCAGTAAATTTGCACACATTTGTTTCCGCTATGTAGTTTGGGACTTATAATAATACTTCCTGGTAACATATTGGATCTACTGCAATAACTACCTAATGACTGTTCTTTTAACTGAGGGGGAACCTATAATATGCTATAGGTGGGCACGCACACACACTCTTGATTTCTGGGGCTATTCAGTTTCCCAGGTTGTGGACGGCATTCACCTTTTCAATATGGAGTCGGAACGAGACACACAAAGGACATTGGCAGCCCAGGCTTTATTTTAAGCAGTAGATTAAAAAAAAAACGAATTCTACTACAGAAGGAGTTTGATACGGGTCCTGCTTTACATGCAATTGGCTAAACGGAAAAAGTTATCTAAAACAGATCTCAGTAAATGGTTAGACACTAATATGATCTCTTGGGGTCTGAGAATTTTCATTATACAAACCTGAGATAATTTAGATCATGTGATGGTTGATAAAGGGATTCAGAACCTTATGTCCTGTTCCCAGACTACGTTAAATATTATGATAAAATATGCCTGGCCTGACCATGGCAAGGTGCTCAAGAAGATAACACCTAGTAATGCTAGGCGAGCTTTATATAAAGAACAGGAACAAATAACCGAATTAAAAAAGTATATGGAGTTAAAGCTAGAAAAACCGGAAACAGAATTATAATGCAGAAACAAAGAACATATGCAAGAAACTTGTAGGAATATGAAACTGGATGAATACTTATCTTTAACAAACAAATTGACAACACCTATTACAGTCAGAGTGGAACAGTAACTGTTCACGATGGTGCTGCCATAGTAACAGCAGACTCAAGCAAAGATACCCTGGATGAGACAGACACATTATAAACAGGTTGGTCAAGTATCTCTGAAGGAGAAAGTAGCACATTCACTTTTTTTTACAGCGGTTTTGCCTCTTTAAGGGGGCAAGCAATAAACCAACAAAGCTCCAGGGGAAGATGAACAGCAACAAGAAGAGGTGGCAGAGGAACAGAAAAAAAGGTATGCCTGAGGAAAAGGAAAAAACATAGAAAACACCACCATGGGAATGTTCAAGAAGGGTCCACCAGTGGAATAATGAATGGGGTAAATAATGTAGTGATGAACTTAGCAGACAGGCAACTAAAGCATAATTAAATGTGTTGTGTTTTGGTTGTTCTTCTTGCCTTACTGGGATAGGTGATTATGTTAGAACTAGAATTTACATATTTAAACTGGTGAGACATCTCAAATTGACGAAAGCTTTTAAAATGGCATTGAAATCTAAGCCACGCAACCCAGACACACAGATCACATCCCAGTTTGATCTCTCAGTAGGTGATGTGGACCTTTTGACTACCCTATATGAACTTTAACTGGAAGATGATGTAGAACCCAAGGAAGTCTAACAAATACTGGAAAGACTGAACATAGTACGCAATTTGAATGCTGCTAATGATTTAAAACATGAATCTGAGTTTGTCCAAATACTTTTCTTTGATATGATTGACACATTTCGGGAAAGTGTTGTGTCAGACCTCAAACACATCAGGTCCAAAATCACTAGATCCCAAAAAATATATAAGTTGGACCCACAGTAAGACAATTGATTTGATTGCTAATGATAACAAGGTGGTGAAACGCCCCACTGACAAAGGGTGCAATATTGTAATCAGGCCCATTAAGATGTATTTGACAAAAGCACAAATGCAGTTAGGTGACAGCTATGAGGTTATTAACCAATATGACTATAACACAATTTTGGGATTTACTTGCCATGTGAAGGGACAAAGGTCTTATAATCAGTAGAGTATCAATTCATGAAATATAACCACCCCAGGTTACCCTTCTTATACCTGCTGTCTTAGGTACATCAATTCCTAGACAACCCCCCTGGGAAGCCTATTGTGTCATCTAGGAACAGCCTATTAGAAAACACCTCTTCATGCATAGAATTCTTCCTCAGGCCACTGGTTAGCACACTTCCATCGCAAATTGAGGACACTAAAGATTTTCTCAAGAGGATTGAGGGTATACAGTGGGAAAATTACTTTCTAATAATGACAGTGGGCATTAAGGGTGTCTACACCAGTATTCAGCAAAAGGTTGGGATACAGCATGTGAACACTACCTCAGAGCCAGGCCCATTTGTTAGTAGGCCCACATGCAGATGATACACAAAATGATGGAATATTGCTTACATAACAATATTTCCTGTTTCAATGGGGTCCTGTACAGACAATTACAAGGGACGTGATGGGCACCTGTTTCACGCCCAGCTATGCTAACCTGATGTTGGGCAGCTCAAATGGAGTATACCTTAGGGGAACTCATTAAGGCTAAACACAGTTGCAGTAATGAACATGTCTTTATAGCTCAACAAATGCAGATGATAGCTAGATTTGAGCAACATGGTTATCCTGATCAATAAGGCAGTCTCAAGGATAAACACAAAGTCAAGAGGTGAGATAGTATTTGGCTCCAACAGAAAAGCCAGCCTGGACGATGAAAGCAATTTAGGATTGATTACCACTTACAACAGCAAATCTAGCATCATTAGTAAGATTTTAACAAAAATTAGAACCTGCTCATATGTGACACTATCATTGGCAGTACAGTTGGGAATAGACGGGCCATAACCTATTGCAAAAGCAGATCTCTTAGGGATCTGCTGGTACATGGGGACATAACCACTGTTACAACTGGGAGATAAAAGTCATTTAAGGATCTGAATGGTTCTCTTATATCTGGTCAATACAAGGCATGCTCCAACTCCACCAGTTGTAAAGAATTTGAAGTGCCTAGTTCTAACAAATATAGAAGAATCTCCCAATTTATAATGTGCTACCAATTTTGTCATCACTGTGTTGCAATGACCATGTAGACTGAAATATGTAGAGAGTACTATCCATCCAGTACGTAAGAGAACACTGGAACATATGCTAACAACACTACCTGGTGGCTAGGCATTTCGAGCAGTTCCACTACAGTGATCAAAATGTACTCAACTACTTTGGTATTAAAAAGGTTGAAGCAGACCCCAGGGGAAGTGATAGGGTGTGGAAACTCAGGGAAAGGGGATCCTGTTACATGACTGATTTAGAAACTAAATCCCCCAGTGTGCGAAATCCTGATGAAGAATTATATGTCCGTTTAGTCTAAATACTTAACCACAATATGAAGCAGACAAGTCCTTTTCCCTTTGTTTCAAAAGTGATTTGATTTCAATGTTTTGTCTTCCATACTATTGTGAAATGCTGTGGTTTTGATATATATTCTAATATTTTCTTCTTTTTCTTGCAGAGGGAGTGGAAGGGGCTCTCTAAACCTTGTCATGGCGCCCTAACCAACTTTCATATAGGAGACGAACTTCAATGGGTTTGCTTTTTCACCTTGTTTTTTCTCTCTTTGGTTTCCTTTCACTTGTATTTTTTGACTTTATTGTGTATATAACCATAAGAGACTCCTGTTGGACTATAGCCCGCTTGAGCATTTCATAATATCTTGAAGTGTGCCAGTGTGGAGTACAGAACTGTACACATGATGAGGTTTCTCAGATTTTCTATACACTATTTATCAAGTAGGTTCTAATATTCATGATCATTTGGATAAGGTTTATGATAACTGTTGGAGATCTTTATGTATGTTCCAGTAGTTTTTTTTAAAAAAAGTTATTTAGTTGCATATTATGTCTATTAATCTGGAAGTATCTATATCATATTTGCCCACTTGGGCTAAACTGCCAATTATTTTTGGATTATTCATGAATTATGTTTGGATTATATAGAGCTATCTACCAAGTACATGGGATAATGCACTGTCAGCAGTTTTTCAATTTTTCATTTGTTTATTGGAATATTGTCACATAATTTTCATTTCATCACGTTAATTCGATTTGAAAACTTCCTCAGTAGTTCGACAATGTATCAGTAATGTTCTGGATGTAGAACCTCTCAAACTATGGATTGAGACACAAACCACTCTGTGTCCTTCAAAAATGGCCCACAAGTTTGTATTGATTCAATGAGTTTTGCATCCCACACAGTCCTCTTTTCACCTTCTTGGCCTCACAAACTTAAATGGTTGTTCTCACTTGAACATGTATGCATGATCAAGGCCTTTCAGCCGAAACGCATTGCACGAACTGGTGTTTCTTCTAAATAAATAAGAAATTTTGCTGCAGCAGCCCCGACTTTGTGTTCGCTGACCAAAGGTTAAAATAATGTTATAGCTACGTCTGATAAATAGATCTGTTTTTATTTTGAAAAGACATAGAAATTCACTACAAAACCCAAGGGTTAAAGTAATGTTCTAGTTAGGTGAATATGTCAGTGATAAATTTAATGTTTTGAACCAAAAAATAAAAAACACAGAAATTCACCAGTTATAGTTGGCAGAGATAATTATAACTTGCACCCCTGCCATGCACCGCTTATGACCTCACATAGTACATCACTCATGACCTGTTCTATGACATAATTTATGACATCACTGATGACATCTTAAATGACATCATTTCCTGGGGCCAACTCACATAGTTTGTCCCAGGGAGACAACCCACAGGACACAGCAGTTTCCCTTCCCACACCCACATGGGCAGGGAAACTTGTGTTTGCTCTCATCTGGCGGAAACATTTTCAAAACTCCTGCCAAACAGAGTCTGCCCCTGGTGGACAGGAGCTTTGAAAATGCTGTCACAGGCTGTGACAATACTTGTTTTCTGAAACAGAACACATATTGCTAAAGTCCAGTGAAAGCAGCTATTTATGCTGCTCCCTCTGCACTGAAACAATATCATGCTCACAATCTTTGTATTTGCTCCCGAATGGTGGGAGATTAAAAAATACTCCTGCCAGGCGGGAGCAAACACAGTTTTCCCAGGGAAACCGCTGTGTCTCTGGGATGGGCTCCCAGGGACACAGCTAGTGAGATGGCGTCCCAGAGGCCTTTTCAAGACTTGGGAAGTGGGGGCCGTGTGCTCCCCCACACTCTCTTTTTTAGTAAATTTCAGCCCCGGGGCTGGTGTCTCAGGGGCATGTAAAGCCGCGAGGAAGTGAACCATGCAATCTCCCCTCTGTTTTGTTTAATGGATTTTGGCCCTAGGGACGGGCTCCCCCAGAGCATATGATGGCTCGTAAAGGAGGGCTGTGTGGCCCTCCTCCCCTTTTCATAATAGTTTTTAGCCCTGGGAGCGGTGTTCCGGGCCCTGTGATGTCTTGTGGAGGAGGCCACTTGCCCCTTATTAAATGCTGCCCTAAGGGTGGGCTAACTAGGGCCTATAATGGCTCAGGGAGCTGGGCAACATGCCCTTTCCTCACATTTGATGATTCAGGCCCTGGGGATGGAATCCACGGGACCTGAATCTTCACTCACGAAGCAGGGTTGTGCACCCCCTTTAATTACACAAGGTGGGCAACCCTGGCTGGCATTTGTTTGGGGAGACCAGCAGGATCTCAACATGAACTTCTCATTTTTTTTATTTTTTTTATTATTTTTGTTGGTCATTCCGTGTCCCCCCTCCCATGGGGCCTAGGGGGGCAGTGTATCCCTACCCTGTCCCCTTATTTATTTATTTGTTTTTAACATGTTTAGAATAGGGAAGTAAGTCCCCAAGTCCTGTAATGGCTGCATGGACATCAATTCACCTGAAATACCAGGGGTAGCGGAAGTGACATCATGCGCCCTTTCACCTCCGGTTTCACTCACACACACCTACTTACACTTACAAACACACACTCTCTCATAAACATACTCTCACCCGCAAGCATGCACACAATATATATTTAAAAGAATTTTTACTTACCTCAGCTGCCATGGGAGGACATATAGTTTTTGGACCCCATTTTTATTACACTAATAGTGGATAATATGCCAACAAACTTCCATAAGGACAAACTGCCACTGTGTTCCTGGCACTGAATTTGCCATCTCTGAAGCCAGGGTTCTTAACGGCAGTGTCAGGGGTCACAGCTGCAACACCTGAATGACGTCCATGAATGGCTGCCAGGAACATTTTTCTCAAGATGCTGGCAGACAATCAAAGCACTCGCTGAGTCTGACTCCCACAGGAGCAAATTAGCCCAAGGGCAAAAGAGCTCCCTGGTGCAATCAGAATTCTCCATTTTTAAACTGGCCCTCCTTCACGACGCTCAAGAGACTCTTGCAGACCCAACCATCCAGATATTTGTTTTTTTAATTCATAAAAAACATATTGAACAGATTGACACCAAATCATAAAAAGCACAATCTAAGGACCAAGCTTCCTTCCAAATTTGGTTAACGCAGGGGGATTATATGTTCTAGAACCTCCCTATTTTCTTGCCTCCCCCTTTGATGGATCACCCCAAAACTTACCATGCACAAACTAGTCAAGAAGTAGCAAATTTTTGAAATTTTGCAGAACTTTGTCAAACGGGGCCAAAGTTATTAGCAACACAAAAATGTTTTTCTTATGAAACAGCTGACCTAATTATAACTACCCAGTGGCGCTCACCACTGGGTAGTTATAGTTAGGTCAGCGTTTCCATTCCTGTTTGATAAATCTCCATGAAATGGACAAAAAAGTAATCTTTTTTGCCTAGTTTGTGCTTGAAAAGTTTCAGACAGTTCTATCGCCTTTAATGGCCTTAGGGACTCCATCCCTGGGGTTGGCTCACATGCTGTGTCCCGGTGAGCCCATCCCCGAGACACAGTAGTTTCCCTGCCTGCACTAACACAGGCAGGGAAACATGTTTTTGCTCCAGTCTGGCAGGAGCATTTCCATATCTCCTGCCAAACGGGAGCAAACACAAAGATGGGAGCCGTCTTGAGATCTGTTTCCCTGTCTGCATCAGTGCAAAAGCAAGATATTGCTCCTACCCAGAGGCAGCAGTATAAACAGCTCTCCGTCAGGAGGGGAGCACTATTGGCTCCAACAGCATGTGGGAAGCAGACTGGGGCTGCAAGGGCGTGGGGTTCACCCTGCAGCCCCGAACATATGTGTGGGTTCCCGGGTGGACACCAGGGCACCCACCTATATTAAAGACAGGCACTGGTGGATGAGTCTCTGGGGTCATAATAGGCTTGGGCATTTGATCCACGTGCCCCCTCATCTCCTTTCTAAAAATATTCCTGGAGGGATGGGGTCTCCAGGACTTGAGAAGGTCAGGGAAGAGGGACCCGCTGATTTAAAGTGATGTAAAGGATGGAGCCCTCGGGCCCACAAAGGCTTAGGGAGGGGGGGCATACAGTCCTCTCCTCTTTATAATTTAATGTGGACTCAGGAAAGGTGTCTCTGGGACCTAATAGGGCTGGGAGGGTTGCCATGCGACCCTCCTCCCCTTTTAAAAAGCGGACGGCCCCAGTGGTTGGGGTTCCAGAGGCTAAAAGAGGCTTAGGGAAACGAGCTGCATGCCCCTCCTCCTCTTTTAAAACAAGCATTTGCAATGCAACTGGGTCTCGCGTTTGGTTGAACTAGAGCAATTAGCATTGTAAACTCCTAACCGGACTTTTCTTGCCTCATAAATTGAAAATGAAAATAAAACTGTTTTACATAACTAATTGGACTTCTCTTGCCATGTAAACTGAAAAGTAAAAGTTTCACATAAGCGAGCTGACACACAAAAGGAAATAAAAGTTCACTCGTAGTGCAATTATCTACGTAACCGGCAAAAGCGCAATTAACTATGTAACAGGGTCAATGTCATGCAAAGCGCTCGACTTCTGGCCAGCGAGATCGCGCTGGGAAAAAAAAGAAAAAGTAGTCCAGAAACCGGACGGAAAACGTGGAGCCTCGTATGTTTTCAGTACTTAGTCGCTGCGCTCGAGGAGGTCTAAACACTGGAAAAGGCATGACTTATGGATGCCTTTCACTAATGAAAGCAAGCAGGTTTTGAAAGGCAGGCTCACGAACCAATGAAAGAAACTGACATGACATGGGCGTGGTTTGAAGCCCAAAGAGAGATTACAACACAGGACGGATTGCTTTGCTCTCGCCCCTAAAAAATGAACAGGCCCAGTGAATGGGGACCCCAGGGACTAATAAGGCTCGGGAAGGGGAGACGCGTGGTCCCCCTCCCCTTTTTCATTGTATGTCCCCTGAGAGAGAGGGTCCCTGGGGCCTCTGAGGGTTCAGATTGGGAAGCTGCACGCCTTCACCTCTGTTTAATTGTATTTAGCCCCCGGTGTTAGGGTCCACAGGGCCTTTTAAGGCTTGGGGAGGGAGGCCCCACGGTTCCCCTCCCCTTTTTATTAGAACTGGGCCTGACGATGGGGCCCCTGGGGTCCCACTCCCCCTTAATACATATGTTTTGCCCCAGGGAATGGAGTCCCAATGGCAAGAAGGCCAAACCTACCTGCACACTCAAAGACTGTGCACTGAGTTGGGTTAGCAGCCTGCTAGGCCATACCCTGTTGCCAACAACCTGCTGTGCACAGCCGAAGGTCATGCACAGCGTGGGATTGGCTACGTGTGGGGCGTTTGGAGCAGGATCTGTGGCCAAATTTCTGCCGCACATAGACAGATTTTACGTATGGAAATAAAATATTAATTTATGCTAAAAAAAAATACAACCCTAGATGTTTACTAAAAAAACAAATGTTAAGGTAACGTTATAGTTAGGTGTGATAAAAAGATGTGTTTTTGTTTTTAAAAGAGGAGAAATTCACTGAAAAAAACAAAGGTGAAAGTAACATAATTAGATGAATATATCAGTAACAACATTAACATTTTGAACTAAAATAAATACACAGAAACTCAACCTTCTAGTTAGCTGAGCTAACTCAAACACCTTACGTCACTCATGACAAGTTCTAGGACATTGCTGATGACATCATCCAAGCTTCTAATATACATATTATTCTATAAACAAGTATGGCATTAGAGGCCTGAAAGTAACTGCAAAATAGCTCAGAATAATATGAAGCATCATTAATGCAATCACAGATATAACTCCTTTAGGTGTAGCAAGCATGTGTAATGCACAACATTGACCCTATAACGTACACTTCTTGGGAAGCCGAGTTCACATTAACAATCAACCACAGATGGATAGGTAATCACTGCTGCTCACAGTGCTCAATCTGTGTACAGATGTTCAGAGAAAACCAAGTTCCTCAAGATACTCAATTCAAGATACTCAGTGTCTGTTCCAAAATGAATGCCCTGCTACAGACAGCATTTATCTGTATCAAATCCCTCAAAGTCACTGAACCTACATTAAGAAATGAAGTTGATGTGAGTACAAAAGTATACTGTATACTCTATAGAGACAATTTACTCTCTACCAAACTGTTTGCAGAGAGTGAAATTCTCATGAGAAATACACCACAGGATATTTAAAAAATGTATTTAATAAGAACAGTGTACACTGTGTGCAACACTCGTCAAAGAAGACACTATTTGCTTAACATTATCAAGGTCTGAAGGTGCTATAGATCATACTACCTGCAGCCTTCATACTGTGTTACAAATAGCCCATCTTCTGAAGCAAAAGCAGCACATGTACATAGGTTAGTTGTTACCATGATAAATGAGATTCTACATCCAGAATGCCGTTTAATTTCTCCTTCATTGAAAGTCTGTAATAGAGCCCACCAACCCACATCCACCAGCATTGGAATCCGATCCCCAACTGTCAAACAGATGGAAACCAGATTCCAGAACTGGAATCATTAATATCTTCATGTGACACAGTACATACGCTCAGGCTCAATGCATCACTACATCTCCTCTCCTCCTCAAAAACAAAAAAATAAAAATAAAATAACTTTATATTAATTTTTCAAATACAGCAAAACCCCAGGCTATAAAGTACATCATACATTTTTCACGTTGCTGCCCAATGCCACTACGCGTACTGTTAGTATCATCCAGATGGCCGGTTACCATATACAATACAAGAAAGGGATCCTGTGTTCCCTATCCGATTACGATTGTTGTTACCACTTGGCCATCCATTGGATCCTGTAGACATCCAGCCTCTGATATACTGATCCACATTTGTATCAAAGGTACACAAACTCACTAATATTCTCAAAGCTGCCACGCACTGATTGATGGATTCTGTAATGGATTGTTTCCCTGAATAAAAATTTAACCTCCCCAATAGTATACTAGGCCTCTCAGTAAAGCTGAGAGACAACCCCTTCTTGGCCTCAATCTAAATATTCCACACCTCCACATCACCGCCCTCATTATTGCTTCAAGCTTATAATACAGGTAAATGATCAAATATCTTTTGCCCCATAACATTTCAATATTAATGTAGTCTTTCTAGCAGGTGTATAATTGATAGCATCTTTGCTACAAGATAATTTTCGGGCACACAACACCATTGTGTCCATTTGTATATTGGTTTGCCTGGTGAGGTAAAAATGAGGTTGTAGTTGAATTGCCCCACTAGAGGCCATAGTAACACAATCACTTATTTCTGGAAATCCGAGTGATGTGAGAATATATTATTATATAAATATATGCAAGTGAATTTCTGTAACTTAGTTACTTTACATAATTGTACTTTGTACCTTAACTAGTAATGCTTTACAGTAAATTGTTATAGATTTATTTAATAAAATCTATCATACACTGTAGCAGGTAAGTATTATAACACACCATGTAACAACACATAGATCGTGATCCTAAATACAGGAAACTTATGCTCACACTTTGTGACCGAAATATCACATTTGACTCATAGAGTTAAAATCTGAGAAATGCTGTCAAACGAAATATTCATCGTATTCCTGAATGACTTCTGACCCTTCCATTGCTGCCTTTGACTGTGTCGGTTACTTCGATGTTGAGGCGATGTTTATCCAACAAGGCAGCGCTGCTGTGGAAACACTGTAACTCCAAAATGGCCGTCTGAGTGTCGATGACACGGTGCATGAAAGTGTCAAAAACAACTGGACAGCTTCATGATGCATCTGCTGCAGCTACAAAATGGCCATCAGGATGTCAAAGAATTGATGCGTGATGGCGTAACCAGGAACTAGACTGCCTCCCTAGCTTTTCTGCTGCAACGCAAAGAATACTGTGATGCTTGATTGGGTCACAGAACAGCAGGAATGCTCCAGATCCGAGTGATCACGGACCCTGAAATGACTGCTATATCCTCCTCTGAGCACGCAGTTTCTGCCTTGCCCCCTGCAGTCGTTTTGCCTGGGATTCTCACTCAGCTCAAGTGGCAACTTCTTTTTGCTTTGTAATAACAATGCTGATTTCTCAATGTGCCACACTCCTGACTACGACAACAACAGTATGCCTTGAATAGAAATTAATATTTTTCTTGGTGGCCTCCTCCCTCGCGATGTCCAATTTTTCTCGTCGTCGTTATTACAATGAGAAATGAGAGACTGTAAATCTGGAAGGTCACTTGATTTCTTACACCTATTAGCAGGACACAGGTTGTACAAAATTAGGTAGGAAAGTAATATGGGAGCTACAAAATAATCTAATACACTCACTGGATGATGTCATTTGAGATATCATCAGTGATGTCATAATTGATGCCATATACCATGTATTGAGTGATGTAATTTGTGAGGTCATAAGCAGTGAAGCAGTGCACTATAATGTTACTTTAACTTCAGGTTTCTAAACTGAAATAAATATATATATATATATATATATATATATATATATATATATACACATACTGAAAAAAACAAAGGTTACAGGGATGTTATAGTTAGGAAATAGAATTTAAAAAACATAGAAATTCACTTTAACCCCTTAGCTGCTGGGCCTTTCCCCCCTCCCCCAGTGCTGAGACCTTTTTTGGCTATTTGGGGTAGTTCGCACTTAGGCCTTCATAACTTTTTGTCCACGTAAGCTATCCACGCCAAACTTGCATCCTTTTTTTTACAACATCCTAGGGATTCTAAATGTGCCCAGAGTTTGTGGGTTCCCCTGGAGGAGACCAAGAAATTGGCCAAAATAGGGCAAAAAGTTCTTTTTTTTAAAAACAAATGAGAAAAAAAGGCTGCCGAAGAAGGCTTGTAGGTTTTTTCCCCTGAAAATGGCATCAACAAAAGATTTGTGGTGCTAAAATCACCATCTTGCCAGCTTTCAGGAACAGGCAGACTTGAATCAGAAAACCACATTTTTTAACAAGGTTTTGGCATTTTACTGGGACATATACCCCATTTTTACTATTTTTTGTGCTTTCAGCCTCCTTCCAGTTAGTGACAGGAATGGGTGTGAAACCAATGCTGGATCCCCAAAAGCTAAACATTTCTGAAAAGTAGACAAAATTCTGAATTCAGCAAGGGGACATTAGTGTAGATCCTACAAGGTTTTCCTACAGAAAATAACAGCAGAAATACAAATATATTGAAATTGAGCTGAAATAAACTGCCATTTTCTCCATGTTTTACTCTGTAACTTTTTCCTCAATAAATGAGCTGCACCTTGCAATGGGTTTTCATTCTATACCGGGTATACAGCAATTCATTTGTTGAAATATAAAGTGAAAAATAGGTATCAGGGAAACCCTTGTATTTGCAAAATGGGCACAACATAAGGTGTTGAGAAGCAGTGGTTATTTGCACATCTATGAATACCGGGGTGCCTATACTAGCATGTGAATTACAGGGCATTTCTCAAGTAGACGTCTTTTTTACACACTGGCTTTACATTTGGAAGGAAAAAATGCAGATAAAGACAAGGGGCAATAACAGTTGTTCTGCTATTCTGTGTTCCCCCAAGTCTCCCGATAAAACATAGTACCTCGCTTGTGCGGGTAGGCCTAATGCCCGTGATAGGAAACGCAACATGGACACATCACATTTTTACATTGAAAACTGACGTGTGTTTTGGAAAGCGCCTAGCTGTGGATTTTGGCCTCTAGCTCAATCGGAACCTAAGGAAACCTACCAAACCTGTGCATTCTTGAAAACTAGACACCTAGGGGAATCCAAGATGGGGTGACTTGTGGGGCTCGCACCAGGTTCTGTTACCCAGAATCCTTTGCAAACCTCAATATTTGGCAAAACAACACTTTTTTCCTCACATTTCGTGACAGAAAGTTCTGGCATCTGAGAGAAGCCACAAATTTCCTTCCACCCAGCGTTTCCCCAAGTATCCCGATAAAAAGGGTACCTCACTTGTGTGGGTAGGCCTAGTGCCCGTGACAGAAAATGCCCCAAAACACAACACGGACACATCACATTTTCCCAAAGAAAACAGAGCTGTTTCTTGCAAAGTGCTTAGCTGTGAATTTTGGCCTCTAGCTCAGCTGGCACCTAATGGAACCCACCAAACCTGTGTATTTTTTAAAACTAGACACCTAGGGGAATCCAAGATGGGGTGAGTTGTGGGGCTCTCACCAGGTTCTGTTACCCAGAATCCTTTGCACACCTAAATATTCGGCAAAAAAAACCTTTTTCCCTCACATTTCGGTGTTAGAAAGTTCTGGAATCTGAGAGGAGCCACAAATTTCCCTCCACCCAGCATTGCCCCTAGTCTCCCGATAAAAATGGTACCTCACTTGTGTGGATAGGCCTAGTGCCTGCGACAGGAACAGATCACGCATCTTAGAGATACCCCCCCTGTATTTTACCCAACCCTCTAGTGTAGAACTGACTGGTCTATGCCAACCTGCCACTGAGAGACAAGTTTCCGTTTCTGATCTCATGGGGTGAGGGTCTTTGTGCCCTCTGAGGCTAGAAACAAAGCCTGCTCTGGGTGGAGGTGCTTTACACCTCCCTCCTGCAGGAACTGTAACACCTGGCGGTGAAACTCAAAGGCTCAGGCCTCGTGTTACATTCCCCTAGGGCACTCCCGCTAGTGGAGATGCCCGCCCCCCAGACAAGCCCACAGTTTGGACGGCCAGTTCGGCTGGAAACTTGAGGAAAACAAGGAGGAGTGACCACTTCAGCTGGGACCACCCGTAAGGTGTCCAGAGCTAAAGTGACCCCCTCCCTGCAGAATCCTCCATCTTAGTTTGAAGGACAGGGACCAATAGGGCTAGGAATTTGCCCCGTCCCCAAAGGGAGTGCATACAAGGAGGATGTAGCCACCCTCAGGAACAGTAGCCATTGACTACTCCCTTCTGACCCCTAAAACATGTATTTAAGGGCTCCCTGAACCAAGCTAGTCAGATTCCTGATCACCTCACCAGAAGAAGAAGGACTGCTGAGCTGACAACCCTGCAGAGAAGAGAAGACAACAAGTGACTCAGCCCCTGGCCTTACCGGCCCGTCTCCTGCTTCAAAGAGCTGCAAAATAAAAGTGTCGCGTCCTGCAGGTGCAGCAACCCCTGAAAAACTTCCAGAGGACTGCCTGCATCACCGAGGACCAAGAAACTCCCGTGGACAGCAGACCTGTCGAAAAGAAAAGAAGAAGAAACTGCTTCTGAACTGAATCTTGTGGTTCTAGTAATAAAGTAACAAAAATATATTTTTTTATATAAAAACCTATTGGTCTGGAGTTAAGTCATTGCGTGTGTGTTTCTTCTATTGCTTGTGTGTGTACAACAAATGCTTAACACTACCCTCTGATAAGCCTAACTGCTCGCCCACACCACCACAAATAGACCATTAGTATTATCTGAACTCTGTGCACACTATATCTCATTTTGATATAGTATATACAGAGCCAGCTTCCTACAAAAGCTGTCAACCAGCATAGACTAGATGTAGATTGGAGACAGGCTGTAAGGCACAGATGGCAGTAAGTGCGGAGAAATGCCCACTTTCTAAAAGTGGCATTTCTAAAATAGTAACATTCAATCCGACTTCACCAATTTAGCAGGATTTTCTGTTACCATTCTGGACATACTAAACATGACAGGACTACTCCTTCCAGATGGGAATCTACCACTTAAAGGTATATGAGGGCAGTTCGTATGCTAGTCTATGAGAGGAGCAGGCCTCACAATAGCGGAAAATACATTTGTGAGTTTTTCACTACCAGGATATGTAAAACACATAAGTACATGTCCTGCATTTTACTTACATAGCACCCTGCCCTATGGGTTACCTAGGGGCCTACTTTAGGGGTGACCTATATGTAGAAAAAGAGGAATTTGAGGCTTGTCAAATAGTTTTAAATGCCAAGTCGAAGTGGCAGTGAAACTGCACACACAGGCCTTGCAATGGCAGGCCTGAGACATGGTGAAGGGGCTACAAATGTGGGTGGCATAATCAGCGCAGTCAGGTCTAACGTGTGTCCCCCCCAGCTGAAAATAGGGAGAGCTACCCAACCCCTTGGGAACTCTTATCACTAAGGCAGAAGAATCTGGAAAGACCCTCAGCATTGGTGTGTCAGTCCCCTGGCGAAGCTCCATCGTAAAGTCCATTCCCCATAGGGAGATGGAGCACCTCAAGCGTTTAGGATTTTCACCCCTCATATGTATGAGACATCTTAGGGGCCTGTGGTCTGTCTGAGACCCAAACGTATGGTCTCAGCTTCTTCAGTGCCCAGACCACAGCAAATGATTCGCTTTCAATGGCACTCTACTTCTGTTTCTGTTGAAGTAACCGCCTACTAATGAAGGCTACTGGTTGGTCTAGGCCCTCCTCATTCAGCTGTGCTAAGACTGCCCCTATGCCTTGCTTTGAAGCGTCCATCTGCACTATGTATTCCTTGGAGTAATGATGGCCCTGAGCACAGGTGCTGTGCACATCGCGTCCTTGAGGGACTCAAAGGCTTTCTGACAAGCCTCTGTCCAGATCACCAACCTGGGCTGCTTTTTAGAAAGCAGCTCAGTTAAGGGGGCCACAATGATGCCATATCACTTAACAATTCTCCATTAGTAACCAGTGAGGCCTAGTAAGGCTTTCACTTTAGATTGGGTTTTAGGTGGTTACCAAGCCATGATTGTTTCAATCTTCGCCTGAAGGGGCTGCACCTTGCCACCACCTACCAGATGTCCCAAGTACATCAACGGAGCCCTGCCCATTCTGGCACTTACTGACTTGATTGTCAGTCCTGCCTTTTGCAGGGCCTGGAGCACCTCTTGGAGGTGAAGCAGGTGTTCCTCCCAGCTGGCAGACAGCAATATCTTCTAAGTAAGTGGCACAGAATGCCTTCTTACCAGCCAAGACCTTGTTAACCAACCATTGGAAGGTAGCACAGGCGTTATTCTTCAAGCCAAAGGGCATCACCTGGAATTGGTAATGTTCCTCAGGGGTTGAGAGTGCTGACCTCTCTTTTGCCCCCTCAGTCGAGGTGATCTGCCAGTACCCTGATGTTAAATCAAAGGTACTGAGGAATTGGGCAGTGCCTAGCCTGTCAATGAGCTCATCAGCTCTGAGCATGGGGTGTGCATCAGTCTTAGTGACAGAGTTGAGACCTTGGTAGTCCACACAGAACCAAAGTCCTGGTTTGGCACCCGGTGGGGCAGCCTTAGGTACCAACACCACTGGGCTGGACCAAGGACTGTTAGAGGTTTCAATCACCCCTAAAACCAGCATCTTGGCACCTTCTTCCTTGATGCTGGCCTTCACCTGTCTGACAACCTGTAAATTGTGTTCTTTACAGGGGGACTGTCTCCAGTGTCAATATCATGGATGCACATATGTGTGAGAGAAAACAGAGAGGAGAACTGTCCCAGTAACTGGTAACAGTCACTCCACTAGTCTAGGGTCAGGGAGTCAGAGAGGTTGACCCTCATCTGTCACAAGGAGCATGCAGACTGCAGACCTCTCAAAGTGAGGCTTTAGTCTGTTTACATGGAGCACCCTCAGGGGGTTTAGGGGTCTGGAGATCCTCTCGGTAAGTGGCCTCCCCCTTATGCTCCTTTACTTCATATGGGCCAGTCCAGTGATCCTGAGAGTGCTAGGCTCTACTTGTTCCATGACCTATACTTTGTCGCCAGGTTGAAACTCCACCAGAGTGGCATTCTGGTCATACCAGCGATTCATTACCTCTTGACTGGCCTCAAGGTTGTTTTAGGCCTTTTTCCAGAAGTGGTGATCTGTTTGGGGAGGGCCAACATGTAGCTGACCACATCCTGGGGGGAGGGGGGGTGGGGGCTCCTGGAAGCTTTCTCCCACCCTTCCTTTACAATGCTTAGGGCCCCCTAACAGGGTAGCCATAGAGAAGTTCAAAGGAACTGAACCCTACCCCTTTCTGGGACACCAAAGCAAAGAGAAGACATGGCAAAAGGACGTCCCACTTATATCTCATGGCCTCAGGTAGGCTGGTAACCATGCCCTTTAAGATCTTGTTGAATCACTCAGCTAGACCATTGGATTGAGGGTGAGAGGGTGTGGTGAACTTGTTAGTTACACCACATGCATCCCAATTGGACTTCATGTATGCAGACATGAAGTTAGTGCCGCAGCCCGACACTATCTCTTTGGGGAGCCCCACATGGGTAAAGATCCCTATCAAAGCTCTGGTCACCACAGGTGCAGTCACTGTCAGGATGAACCTGTTGCCTTGGGCTGTCTAAGGGTCCAGTGGACCAATGATGTCGATGCCCACCCTTTCAAAAGGGGTGCCAACGACGGGAAGTGGGATCAAGGGAGCCTTCAGCTTTTTCCCTGACTTCCCATTGGCCTGGCAGGTGGGACAGGGTCTACAGCATGTATATAAGGCTATCCTCATTCAGGGCCAATAAAAGTGGGTGACAAGCCTGTCAAAGTTCTTGTCTTGCCCCAGATGTCCTGCCAGGGGTATGTCTTTAGCCAAACTCCGTATGAAGGCCCCGTAACACTGGAAGACCACCAGCACATGTGCTGCCCCAGTACCAGAGCCTTAGGCTCTCTAAATAGGAGATCATTCTTCCAGTAAATTAGGTGCTCCCCAGAGATTTAACCTGCTGCAGAATTCCTCCCTGGTGGGCCCACCCTCACCTTGCCAACCGGAAAGCTAAGGCAGGTCACTGAGGGTGGCAATGTCTTCCCTGGATGGCTCAGGGGCCTCCTCCTCAGGGACCAGGTCAATCTCCACCATGGGAGCTGGTTTCCCATGCCCCTTGCCCCTCTCTTTGGGTGCTGTCTGGGCCATTCTTCTAGGCTCCAGACACCCTTAGCTCCCTTCCCGGGTAGCCATGGACCGTGTAGTCATACAGACCCACTCAGGCAATCCCATCATCTCCAAGTGAGACCTGAGCTCTACCTCCCTCCAGGTAGTGTGCTCTAGGTCATTGCCTAACAGACAATCTACAGGTATGGCAGGACTCACAGCTACTTTCAGAGTACCAGCGACACCCACCCTCACTTAAAGGGAACCGTAGCCATCAATAGATGGCTTTCGCGATTGTTAGCGACTATGACTTAGTGGAATGTGTTCGGTAGGACCTGCTCTGCTGACACCAGCTGACCCTTGACCGTAATCATGCTGGCTCCATTGTCATGCAGAGCCTCCACCCACTGCCCATTAATGGTGACCCACTGCCTATACTTATATGTATTGGCAGGCATGTGGGCTTTTGGCACCATTTATGCATCCCCCAGAGACACTAGGGTTACCTCTGTCTGTTCTCCAAAGCTATCTAGGACTACCTTCTACCCGAGCACTACACTAGCCAACCCATTGGGGAGCTGTGCCCTCTTTGGACAAATGGAGTCACCCTTAGAGTGATCATACTTGGAGCACTCCGCACATTGGGGTTCAAACCTCCCTGTCTTGTGATCAAAGACCCCTTTCTTCTTAGGATCAGACTGGGACTGGTTATCACTGTTCACTTCAGAATTATTTTGATGGCCTTTAGAAAACTCCATATTTTTTATTTTTTCTCCCCCCTCTTTCTTCTGCTGGGAAATCTGACAACCTTTGTGGGTGTGTCCCCCAGATTCCTTTTTGGACACTCTGGTGCTAGCCTAGAGGTCCGCCTCCTCAGCAGGCTTCTGGAATCAGTCAGCTTACTGTCATCTAGGCGCTGTAAAACAAATACTGAGTGTACGAACGTAGCTTCTTTTTAGCATGGTTACCTCCACTTTTGGTCTCTTTGTCAGTGTGTTTGACTGTGTTCACTGGGATCCTGCTAACCAGGACCCCAGTGATTATGCTCTCTCCCTTCTAACTTGGTAACTTTTACTATTTTTCACCCACATTTGGCATACTGGTGCCCCCATGTAAGTCCCTAGTATATGGTACCTAGGTACCCAGGGCATTGAGGTACCAGGGGATCCCCATGGGCTGCAGCATGTTTTATGCCACCCATGGAGAGCCCATGCAAAATGTTCTGCAGGCCTGCCATTGCAACTTGCGTGAAAGGGTGCATGCACCTTCTTTCATTACAGGTCAATGCACCAGGGGTCACTGTAAGTCACCCCTATGGCAGGCCCTCCGAGACCAGAGGGCAGGGTGCAAGTACCTGTGTGTGAGGGCACCCCTGCACTAGCAGAGGTGCCCCCACAAACTACAGTTCCATTTTCCTGGACTTTGTGAGTGTGGGGATGCCACTTTGTGTGTCCAGCTACATAATGGTAACTCCAAACCTAGGCATGTTTGGTATTAAACATGTCGGAATCATACCCCAATACAGTTGCCAGTATTGGAAGTATGATTCCATACACTCTGGGGGCTCCTTAGAGGACCTCCAGCATTGCTCCTACCAGCCTCCTGGGGTTTCCAGGCAGCCCAAGGTGCTGCCACCCTTCAGACAGGTTTCTGCCCTCGTGCTGCTTGAACAGCTCAAGCCCCGAAAGCCAGAACAAAGGATTTCCTTTGGGAGAGGGGGTAACACCCTTTTCCTTTGGAAATAGGTGTTACATGGCTTGGGAGGGGTAGCCTCCCCCAGCCACTGGTGTGCTTTGAAGGGCTCATTTGGTGCCCTCCATGCATAAACCAGTCTACACTGGTTCAGGGACCTCCAGTCCATGTCCTGGCATGAAACTGGATAATGGAAAGGGGAGTGACCACTTCCCTGTCCATCACCACCACAGGGTTGGCGCCCAGAGCTCTTCCAGAGGGTCCCTTGGTTCTGCCATCTTGAATCCACGGTTGGCAGGGAGCTCTGGGAGCATCTGAGTGGCCAGGCCACGCAGGTGATGTCAGAGCCCCCTCCTGATAGGTGGTCACCTGGTTTGGTGACCAATCCGCCTTTCAGGGCTACTTAGGGTCTCTCTTGAGTGGGACCTATGATTCGGCTTGCTAGATACCAGCAGGACTCCTCTGCAACCTTATTTTGACTTCTAGCCACTGGAACCACAACTGGACCCTCCAGGAACCGACAATCTGCATCCTCGAAGAAGACTCTTCTTTCAACATTGTTTCCATGGCTTCTTCCAGATTCTGAAACATTTCCCTGGCTGTGCATCCTCTGAGGGCGGCAAGTCTTCAGTCTGCACGAGAAGGAAGAAAGAATCTCACTTGGAGTGAAGGAGTTACTCCCCTGCATCCGCAGGCACCAACTGCAATGACGACCGGCTGCATTGATCTCCTCTCATCCTGACCTGCGTGGATCCTGCATAGTCCGGAAGTGGTGGTCCGTAATAGTCCTTTTGGTCCTCTCTGCCAGCTGTCCAACTCTGGTGGAGGTAAGCCTTGCCTTCCCACGCAGGACAGTACCCCCTGCACTGCGTCTCTTGCAGCTGCCAAGGCTTGTTTGCATCTCCTCCAAGGGATCTACAGGCTATGTTTAGTCCCAGCCCCCAGCACTCCTTCCCACGTCGCACAGCCCTCTGCGTGATTCTCCTGCAGCCTGGGATCATTCTTAAGTTGTGTTGCCTTGGCTCTTCTGTGACTCCTGTGCCCCCTCATGTGGGACTCCTGTGGGTTCTCTGTGTCACTGAGGTTCCCCTCTGAATCCCCCTCCTGGGTTGAGTCCTACTGGGCCTTGCTGGTCCTCCGCAGCTCCACTTTCCGCCAACCGTGACATTTGCCTTTGCCTAGGCTTGTTGGTGGAATTCCTGCACCAACACCCAACTGCAATTCTTCTTCCAGCAAGGGACGTCCCCTGCATCCCTCAGGAACTCTTCACCGACTCCAGGGCTGCAGTGCTGACCTTCACATCACTGTCGACCAACTCCTGCATCTAGAGCTGGGTGGATTGTAGCTCCTACTCCTCCTGGACTCTTCTGTGACTACTGGACTTGGTCCCCTTCTTCCACAGGTCTTCCTCTTCAGGAATCCACCGCAGGTTTCTTGCAGGCTATTGCCTATTGCTGATAACAAGTGTATATATTTTGGGGCATATTTATACTCTGTTTGCACCGAATTAGCGTCATTTCTTTTTTACTCTAATTCGGTGCAAAACTAACTCCATATTTATACTTTGGCGCTAGACCTGTCTAGCTCCAAATTCATGCAGTTAGTCATTTTTTAGAAGTGGAACTCTACCTTGCCTTAATGAGATGCAAGGTAGGCGTTCCCGTGCAAAAAATTACTCTATGGCAGTGGTTCCCAAACTTTTTTGACCCGTGGCTCCCTTGACCTATTGGCCCTTGACTGTGGCTCCCCATATGTTACTTTTTTTGGCTGGGGTGGGGGGTGAAATGTGAGCATGGCCTTGGGAGTACTTCCATTTTACTCCTTGAAAATAATTGGGATAAAGCTGATGAATGTATTATGATCATAGATGTAATCGTATTGTGGTCTGACAGCCATAGAAACATGCCAATTGCCCTGGAATTACACCCACAAATCTAAGACCATGCCCACAGGGAACTAGCATCTAGACCTGCACAGGTCCTGCACACAGGCCGTAGAAGTAGGCTCTTTTGATAGCCGTCCACCTAGGCCCACCTCCTCTTAAACGTGGCGCTTTCTCAAACTCATTGTTTACTTGTAGTAACTGTACTGCAAATACTATAGTGCTTACTGTGCCTGACGGTGCGTTGAGGCGCTTTTTTAGTGGGCAGTAAAACACAGGGTTAGTGGACAGGCTTGTTAGAGGCTAAGATAGACTTGGGCAGATGTGAAACTGAGGAGAAGAATCGTTGCAACAAAGCTGTATGATGAAATGTGGTGGGAGTATATGGCATCACGGCGAGAGATGCTGACTGTAGAAATGGGGAACCAGTTTCTCGTCTCAGCGTCCGCTCAGCATACTGTGATTCTGGGCAAATCACGTAATCACGTAATCTCCCTGTGCCCATAAAAAATGAATATGTCCTTGTTTAATGTAACTGGTGGTCATGTAAAACACTCCCATGCCTTTGGGTCGAGTTTGCGCTATATAAAACTTCAAAAAAGTAATGGCAAAACAGCAGGAGTCCCGCAACACTCCTAACTGCTGCAGCAGCATGCGAAGCCGATCCTGCGCCTCAAAGAACCATCTGAGAGAAAAAGGTGATGGGAATGACGTTAAGATGCTGCAAGTCACAGAGCTCATTGTATGCGAAAATGCGTTGAGGTTACAAATATGCAGTTATACACAGGGGTTAAAACTATTTAAAACTTGAATGTGCAAAGTGTTGTGTGCAACTGTATAATCATTACATTGCCAGTAATGCTGAGTGCAGTAGTGTGATCGGACCTTGTTAAAAAATAAAAATAAAAATAAAACACTAGTTACTGGCTGCTGCTCAAAGGTTCATATACAACGGTAATTACAACAAAGCCCCCTTTTGCAATATATTGCATGTGATGCACACAATCTGCCTGCTTTTTCATATTTTGCATAGCAAACTGTTTAAAAACGTTTTGAAGTTGCAGTCTGTTTCAGTTTTAAGCTAATAAAATAGTCGCACTTCAGAATAGTTCATCTTCATGCTAAGTGGCTTCATGCATCAGGAAGTGTAGGTGCACAACTTTGCCAGTATATCCAGTGTTCATATGGTACGGTAGATGCCTTATCAGTCAGCTATCAAATGTTTTTATAATGGTGATGTGAGACATATTTATTACATATATTTAAACATAACCTATATGTTCTAATGTGCATATACTGCAAGTCAAAATTCCAGTCAAGGTTTTGTAATGGATGGAAAAATTCAGTCAGCCTTTCAGTGAGAAAATAGGACAAAATAAAGGCTTTTCAACTGCTGGGCCTCTGCTGTCTCTCGAAGGGCATTAGGAATGTTTCTTTTCTGCTTCTTTTTCTGCCTTTTCTGCCTTTCTCATTTTCTCTTTTCACCACAACATTACATTGGTTTGGTATTCGCCTCTAGATTGAATACTGTCAAACATTCAAGCTGCATCAAACATGTCAAACTGAGTGTGAAACCCGTCAGTGATTTCTGAACAATACATAGACATTTTGGGGGTCATTCTGACCCTGGCGGTCGGTGACCGCCAGGGTCACCGACCACGGGAGCACCGCCAACAGGCTGGCGGTGCTCCCTCGAGCATTCTGACCGCGGCGGTTCTCCCGCCGACTTTCCGCTGCTCGGGAGAATCCTCCATGGCAGCGGAGCGCGCTCCGACGCCATGGGGATTCTGACACCCCCTACCGCCATCCTGTTCCTGGCGGGTCTACCGCCAGGAACAGGATGGCGGTAGGGGGTGCCGCGGGGCCCCTGGGGGCCCCTGCAGTGCCCATGCCAATGGCATGGGCACTGCAGGGGCCCCCGTAAGAGGGCCCCACAAAGTATTTCAGTGTCTGCAAAGCAGACACTGAAATACGCGACGGGTGCAACTGCACCCGTCGCACCTTCCCACTACGCCGGCTCAATTCTGAGCCGGCGTCCTCGTGGGAAGGTAGATTTGCCCTGGGCTGGCGGGCGGCCTTTTGGCGGCCGCCCGCCAGCCCAGGGCAAATCTCAAAATACCCTCAGCGGTCTTGCGACCGCGGAGCGGTATTTTGTCGGGGGAAGACTGGCGGGCGGCCTCCGCCGCCCGCCAGTCTCAGAATCACCCCCTTTATCTTTTAGCTAACAATTACTTTCAATTATGACTTTCTTCTAAGCTTGGGCTTAAAACATCTGAAGCAAAAAGTGGGAATTCTCGAGTGAACAATGGCATACGTCATTTTATTGATTTTGTCCCAGTACTGTAGTGGGAGTCATACAGTGGTTCCCAAGCTGTGTGCTTCATGTGTCACCCCTGGGTAGCTTTGAAAGCGCACTGGGGTGCTGCGGCGCACAGATTGGGAACCTCTGCTTTATGGCCTTAACGCCATATTTATACTTCCATGCAAAAATGACGCACAGGAGAAACGAGGGGCCAAGAAATGGTGCAAAGCTTGCTTTGCCCCAGTTTTTAATGCCTGGGTCAGGGCAGGCGTTAGGGAACCTGTGGAACACCATGGAATAAGCCCACAGGTGCACTCCCCATGCCCCAGGGATATCCCCCCCAACACCGGAGGGATGGAGGAGGATGGGGGACCCCATCCCAGGTAAGTACAGGTAAGTATTGCATTTAATTTTTGTAAGTGCCATGGGGGGCCCTGAAATGAGCCCCCCTCGATGGCACTGGGTGCAATGGCCATGCCCAGGGGACCCTGGTTCCTTGTGCTGGCCATTGAGGTGGTGGGCATGACTCCTGTCTTTTCTAAGACAGTAGTCACGTGGTATAGATGGTTTTGCATCAGAAAATGACTCTAGGCAGGTTAGAGTCATTTTTGTTTACTCTAACCTGCCTAACGTCATTTTGTGGTGCAAAACACCCTTCTTTCATAGTGGCAGCCCAACCGACTAACGTAAAAATATTTTTTACACTAGCCCACCCTTTGCATCGGCTTGCACCATTCCATAAATATGGTGCCTGGCTGGTGCACAGAAATGGTGCAAGTCGGTGCTAAACCTTTTGGTGCAAAACTGCGTTGGTGCATTTTTACACCAAAAAGTATAAATCAGGCCCTTAGTGTGTTACTTACCTCCAATTGGAGGGTTGCCGCTCTAGTACTTTTTGGTATTGTGTCACTAAAATAAAGTACATTTATTTTTGTAACACTGAGTGTTTTCTTTCGTGTGCATAAGTGATGTGTGACTACAGTGGTATTGCATGAGCTTTGCATGTTTCCAAGATAAGCCTTGGCTGCCCATCTACAGCTACCTCTAGAGAGTCTGGCCTCTCTACACTACATTAATAGGTGATACCTGGACCTGATATAAGGTGTCAGTACCTTAGGTACCCACCACACTCCAGGCCAGCTTCCTACATTGGTGGTGCTGCGGTGGGATAAGCACTTGCAATTGCCTTGTCACTCTGTCACTTGGTACTTTCCACAGGAAAGACCACTTACTAGCTAGGGGTACACACTGTACCTAGTATCAGGGAAATAGTCCCTTGGGATTGGGTAAGCTAGGGGTCCAACTACCCATCCCAGTGTTCCCCAAAAACTTTCCCTGTCCAACCTTGACCTCTTTCCCACACCTCCCCCACCCCGTCCGTCTCCTAGGGCCCGACTCTCCAGGTCCCAACCTAGCTCCTCAGCCACAACATCTCCGGGACCAGTGGTGGCTGTAGTCAACGGAATCTGGAGTGCACCGGCCACCAGGGCAGCCATTTTGGCACGGAGCCACAGCACGGACAGTCCCCCACCTGTCAAGCATCAAAAGTTGGCCAGTGCCTGGCGGGAGAGGCGGAAGACTCCAGCGACCAAAGCCGCTCCCAGGGGTACAGGTGGGAGTGTGGATTCAGCTGTGACACCTACCAAGGTGGGGAAGGGCCACAAGAAAGTCAGCAAGGCTGGGAAGAGCAGCACGGCGGAGAAGACCGCCATCATCCCCACTGCCCAGGAGGCCACCGCCACCAGCCCTGCTGGCCAGGAGGCCACTACCATCATCCCCGCTGCCCAGGATGCCACCGCCAGCACCAGCCCTGCTGCCCAGGAGGCGACCACCACCAGCCCTGCTGCCCAGGAGGCCACTGCCATCATTCCCGCTGCCCAGGAGGCCACCGCCATCATCCCCACTGCCCAAGAGGCCACCGCCATCATCCCCGCTGCCCAGGAGGCCACCGCCAGCACCAGCCCTGCTGCCCAGAAGGCGACCGCCACCGGCAAAGCTGCCCAGGAGGCCTCCGCCAGCACCAGCCCCGCTGGGCCATGAAAGACCGCCTGCACCAGCCCCGCTGGGCCAGACAGGACCGGCAGGACCAGCCCCGCTGGGCCAGACAGGACCGCCAGCACTAGCCCCGCTGGGCCAGACAGGACCGCCAGCAGCTGAGTCACTGCAGAGAACCCCGCCGCAACAAGCACCGCTGAACAGGGCACCGCCGCCACAAGCACCGCTGAACAGGGCACCGCCGCCACTAGCACCGCTGAACAGGGCACCGCCGCCACTAGCACCGCTGAACAGGGCACCGCCGCCACTAGCACCGCTGAACAGGGCACCGCCGCCACTAGCACCGCTGGCCCATGGGCGCCAAGGGCACTGATGCTACTGAGTCCGTCACAAGCAAAATGAAGCACTCTGGGCACCAAGCCCCCTCCAGAACCAGTGGAGATTCACATCCACTACCTCAGTCCTTGGCAGGATGAAGCACTTTGGGCAGAAAGCCCCCTCCAGAACCAGTGGAGTATCACATCCACTACCTCTGTCCTTGGCAGGATGAAGCACTCTGGGCACAAAGCCCCCTCCAGAACCAGTGGAGAAAGACATCCACTTGAGAGATTGTGGCTCTGCACTCCCCAGGATGGAAGAGTGGGCAAACCACCCACTTGTTAGACTTGAAAGACTATGGGGGTAATTCCTACCCTGGCGGTCTATGACAGCCAGGGTAGGTGACGGAGGAAGCACCGTCAACAGGCTGGCGGTGCTTCCGGGGGCATACTGACCGCGGCGGTAAAGCCGCGGTCAGAAAAGGGAAGCCGGCGGTTTCCCGCCGGCTTCCCGCTGCCCCAGGGAATCCTCCACGGCGGCGCTGCAAGCAGAGCCGCCATGGGGATTCCGACCCCCTTCCCGCCAGCCTGGTTCTGGCGGTTTTCACCGCCAGAACCTGGCTGGCGGGAACGGTTGTCGTGGGGCCCCTGGGGGCCCCTGCAGTGCCCATGCCACTGGCATGGGCACTGCAGGGGCCCCCTAACAGGGCCCCACATAGATTTTCAGTGTCTGCGTGGCAGACACTGAAAATCGCAACGGGTGCAACTGCACCCGTCGCACCCCTTCCACTCCGCCGGCTCCATTCGGAGCCGGCATCCTCGTGGAAGGGGGTTTCCCGCTGGGTGGGCGGGCGGCCTTCTGGCGGTCGCCCGCCAGCCCAGCGGGAAACTCAGAATGACCGCCGCGGTCTTTTGACCGCGGTACGGTCTTCTGGCGGTTCCCGCTTGGTGGCCGGCGACCGCCGCCCGCCAATCTAGGAATGACCCCCTATGGCTTTGCACTCCCCAGGATGGAACAGTGGGCAAACCACCCACTTGTTAGACTTGAGAGACTTTGCACTCCCCAGGATGGTACAGTGGGCAAACCACCCACTTGGGAGACTTGAGAGACTGTGGCTCTGCACTCCCCAGGATGGAACAGTGGGCAAACCACCTACTGTAAAGACTTGAGAGACTGTGGCTTTGCACTCCCCAGGATAAAGCAGTGGGTAAACCACCCACTTGTTAGACTTGAGAGACTGTGGCTTTGCACTCCCCAGGATAAAGCAGTGGGCAAACCACCCACTTGTTAGACTTGAGAGACTGTGGCTTTGCACTCCCCAGGATGGAACAGTGGGCAACCCACCCACTGTAGAGACTTGAGAGACTGTGGCTTTGCACTCCCCAGGATGGTACAGTGGGCAACCCACCCACTGTAGAGAGACTTGAGAGACTGTGGCTTTGCACTCCCCAGGATGGAACAGTGGGCATGTGGCCCCCTCGTGGATTTGGCGTTGTGCACTCAATCGGCTGGGGTGCCCCCCCCTTTCCCTTCCCCCTGAGGTGCCTGTTTTATTGCTATCTGATGCCCCTGCAGTGTTCTCTCCGTCATGGTCGGGGATTGAGTGTGGGCCTCGCCCATACCGTGTGGGCCCAGTGTTCCACGGACTTCAATGGAGCACTACCTGGAGTACTATTCTTGGTGTATATTTTGTTTATAGTATATATATATATATATATATATATATATATATATATATATATATATATATATATGTATGTTAGAAATGGGGTTTTTGGTTGGCAGTCAGGTTACCCCCTGTCCAAGCAAAAGCCCTCACTCTAGTCAGGGTAAATCACACACAATCCAAGATTATCCTGTGCCCACCCTCTGGTAGCTTGGCACGAGCAGTCAGGCTTAACTTAGAAGGCAATGTGTAAAGTATTTGTGCAATAAATCATACAATACCACCATATAGCACCACAAAAATACACCACACAGTGTTTAGAAAAATATATAATATTTATCAGGGTAATTGTAGGTCAAAAAGAATAACGTTGCAATGGAAAATTGTAGAAATATCACAGGGAAGTGATATAAAGTGTCTTAAGTCTTTAGAATATAAACAAAGTCTCTTTTAAGCACAAAGTACCTGGTTTCTGGTGGAAAATCTCCTCAGAGGGCCACAAAAGAAGAGGTGCGTGGAAAACGGGTGTGTGCGTCGATTTCTCCCCAGCACACACGGACTTGCGTCGTTATTTTCCACGCGGGGAAGTCGGGCGTCGTTTTCCGGTGCGCGGACAGTCTCTTTCTGTGGATCGCGGGGATTACCAGATGTCCCGGGTCTGTGCGGGGATTTTCCTGCTTGTTCTCCGGCTGCGCGTCGGTCTGCGGGGCTGCGCGTCGAAGTTACGATCTCACGGCAGGCGTTGCGTCGATTTCTCCTCTAGACTTCGATCTGCGGGGCTGCGCGTTGAAATTACGATCTCACGGCAGGCGTTGCGTCGATTTCTCCTCTAGAGGTCGGGCGGCGTTGTCCTTGCGAGGCCGTGCGTCGGATCTTCGATCATCCCAAGAGCGTCGCGTCGATCAGCGTCGGAGTGCGGCGTTTTTCTCGCCGCGAAACAAGCTGTGCGTTGAAATTTTCGGCGCACGGAGCGTCCAAGTGAAAGAGAGAAGTCTTTTTGGTCCTGAGAATTCAGGGAACAGGAGGCAAGCTCTATCCAAGCCCTTGGAGAGCACTTTCACAGCCAGACAAGAGTTCAGCAAGGCAGCAGGGCAACAGCAAGGCAGCAGTCCTTTTTTAGAAAGCAGACAGGTGAGTCCTTTGAGCAGCCAGGCAGTTCTTCTTGGCAGGATGTAGTTTCTGGTTCAGGTTTCTTCTCCAGCAAGTGTCTGATGAGGTAGGGCAGAGGCCCTGTTTTATACCCAAATGTGCCTTTGAAGTGGGGGGAGACTTCAAAGAGTGGCTAAGAAGTGCACCAGGTCCCCTTTCAGTTCAATCCTGTCTGCCAGGGTCCCAGTAGGGGGTGTGGCAGTCCTTTGTGTGAGAGCAGGCCCTCCACCCTCCCAGCCCAGGAAGACCCATTCAAAATGCAGATGTATGCAAGTGAGGCTGAGTACCCTGTGTTTGGGGTGTGTCTGAGTGAATGCACAAGGAGCTGTCAACCAAGCCCAGCCAGACGTGGATTGTAAGGCACAGAAGGATTTAAGTGCAAAGAAATGCTCACTTTCTAAAAGTGGCATTTCTAGAATAGTAATATTAAATCCGACTTCACCAGTCAGCAGGACTTTGTATTACCATTCTGGCCATACTAAATATGACACTCCTGCTCCTTTCAGATCAGCAGCTGGCATTTCAACAGTGTATGAGGGCAGCCCCAATGTTAGCCTATGAAGGGAGCAGGCCTCACAGTAGTGCAAAAACGAATTTAGGAGTTTTACACTACCAGGACATATAACTACACAGGTACATGTCCTGCCTTTTACCCACACAGCACCCTGCTCTAGGGGTTACCTAGGGCACACATTAAGGGTGACTTATATGTAGAAAAAGGGGAGTTCTAGGCTTGGCAAGTAGCTTTAAATGCCAAGTCGAGGTGGCAGTGAAACAGCACACACAGGCCTTGCAATGGCAGGCCTGAGACAAGGAAAAAAGGGGCTACTTAAGTGGGTGGCACAACCAGTGCTGCAGGCCCACTAGTAGCATTTAACTTACCAGCCCTATGCACATGAAGTGCACTTTACTAGGGACTTATAAGTAAATTAATAGTCTAATCAGGTATGATTCAAGGTTACCATGTTTTAAGGGAGAGAGCATATGCACTTTAGCACTGGTTAGCAGTGGTAAAGTGCGCAGAGTCTAAAAACCAGCAAAAACAGTGTCCAAAAAGTGGAGGGAGGCAGGCAAAAAGTTAGGGGTGACTACCCTAAGGCTGTCAGGTCTAACATGTGTCCCCCCAGCTGAAAGTGGGGAGAGCTACCCGATCTCCTGGGAGCTCTTATCGCTAAGGCGGAAGTACCTGGAGAGACCATCAGCATTGGCGTGGTCAACCCCTGGGCGATGTTCCACCGTAAAGTCCATCCCCTGTAGGGAAATGGACCACCTCAAGAGTTTTGGATTCTCACCCCTCATCTGCATGAGCCATCTGAGGGGCCTGTGGTCTGTCTGAACCCGGAAGTGAGTCCCAAACAGGTAGGGTCTCAGCTTCTTCAGTGCCCAGACCACAGCAAAAGCTTCTCTCTCAATAGCACTCCACCTCTGTTCCCGTGGTAATAGCCTTCTGCTAATAAAGACTACCGGTTGATCTTGGCCCTCCTCATTTAGCTGTGCTAGGACTGCCCCTATGCCATGCTCTGAAGCGTCTGTCTGCACGATAAATTCCTGGGAGTAGTCAGGGGCCTTGAGCACGGGGCCGTGCACATGGCTTCCTTCAGGGTGTCAAAGGCTTTCTGACAAGCCTCTGTCCAATTCACCAACCTAGGTTGTTTCTTGGAAGTGAGTTCTGTCAAGGGTGACACAATGGTACCATAGCCCTTGACAAACCTGCGGTAGTATCCGGTGAGGCCTAAAAAGGCTCTCACCTCAGTCTGCGTTCGTGGTGGTTGCCAGGCCTTGATAGTTTCAATCTTGGCCTGGAGTGGCTGCACCTTGCCACCACCCACCAGGTGTCCCAAGTACACCACGGAACCCTGCCCAATCTGGCACTTACTAGCCTTGATGGTCAGGCCTGCCTGTTGCAGGGCCTGAAGCACCTCCTTGAGGTGAAGCAGGTGTTCCTCCCAGCTGGAACTGTAGACAGCTATGTCATCCAGGTAGGCTGCACAGAAGGCATCCTTGCCAGCTAGGACCCCGTTAACCAACCGTTGGAAGGTAGCGGGGGCATTTTTCAGCCCAAACGGCATCACCCGGAACTGGTAATGGCCGTCAGGGGTTGAAAATGCGGACCTTTCCTTAGCCCCCTCAGTCAGGGCGATCTGCCAGTACCCTGAAGTAAGATCAAACGTACTCAGGAACTTGGCAGCGCGTAGTCTGTCCACGAGCTCATCAGCTTGGGGGATGGGGTGAGCATCAGTCCGTGTAACTGAGTTGAGACCCCGGTAGTCCACACAGAACCGGAGTTCTGGCTTCGCACCTGGGGCAGTAGCCTTAGGGACCAACACCACTGGGCTGGCCCAGGGACTACTGGATTTCTCAATAACCCCTAGAGTCAACATCTTGGAGACCTCCTCCTTGATGCTGGCCTTCACCTTATCCGACAACCTGTAAATTTTGTTTTTCACAGGGAGACTGTCACCAGTGTCAATATCATGAACACAGAGGTGGGTCAGTCCAGGAGTAAGGGAGAACAGGGGGGAGAACTGCTCCAACAGCTCATAGCAGTCTCCTTTCTGATTTAGAGTCAGGGAGTCAGACAGAATGACCCCGCTTACTGACCCATCACCTTCTTGGGCAGAGAGGAGGTCGGGGAGAGGTTCACTCTCCTCTTCCGTTCCTTCATCTGTGACCAGAAGCATGTTGATCTCTGACCTCTCAAAATGAGCTTTTAGTCGGTTCACATGGAGCACCCTTAGGGGATTCCTAGGGGTTTGGAGGTCCACTAGGTAAGTGGCCTCCCCTTTCCGCTCCTTTATTTCAAATGGGCCAGACCAGCAGTCCTGCAGAGCTCTGGGCTCTACTGGCTCCATTACCCACACTTTGTCTCCAGGTTGAAACTCTACCAGGGTGGCCTTCTGGTCATACCATTGTTTCATCACCTCTTGACTGGCCTCAAGGTTATCTTGGGCTTCTTTCCAGAAGCGGGTCATCTGGTTGCGGAGGGCCAACATATAGCTGACCACATCCTGCGGGGGTGTCTTTGGAGCTTTCTCCAATCCCTCCTGGACAATGCTTAAGGGTCCCCTGACAGGGGACCCGTAGAGAAGTTCAAAGGGGCTGAACCCTACCCCCCTCTGGGGGACCTCTCTGTAAGCAAAGAGAAGGCATGGTAAGAGGACGTCCCACTTACGCCTCATGGCCTCAGGGAGGCCACCAATCATGCCTTTCAGGGTCTTGTTGAATCTCTCCACAAGACCATTAGACTGGGGGTGATAGGGTGTGGTGAACTTGTAAGTCACACCACACGCATCCCACAGAGACTTCATGTATGCAGACATGAAGTTAGTGCCTCTGTCAGACACTATTTCCTTGGGGAATCCCACACGGGTAAATATCCCCATCAGGGTTCTGGCCACCACTTGTGCAGTTACGGTCCTCAGAGGGATTGCCTCTGGGTAACGGGTGGCATGGTCCACCAAAACTAGGATGAACCTGTTGCCTAAGGCAGTTTTGGGGTCCAAGGGACCAACAATGTCGATGCCCACCCTTTCAAAGGGGGTGCCAACGACAGGAAGTGGGATCAGGGGGGTTTTAACCCTTTTTCCTGCTTTACCACTGGCCTGGCAGGTAGGACAAGATCTGCAGAACTTATCTGAGTGTGTCCTCATTTTGGGCCAATAAAAGTGGGTGACAAGCCTGTTAAAGGTCTTGTCCTGCCCCAAATGTCCTGCCAGGGGAATGTCGTGAGCCAGACCCAGTAGGAAGGTTCGGTAACATTGGGGGACCACCAGCATACGTGCTGCCCCAAAGCCCGGAGCCTTAGGCTCACTGTAGAGGAGATCATTCTCCCAATATAGGTGGTGATCGCCAGAGGCGTCGCCTGCTGCCTGGTTTGAGGCTTGTTTCCTCAAACCTTCCAGAGTGGGACATTCTTTCTGCGCCTTGCAGAATTCCTCCCTGGTGGGTCCACCCTCAACTTGCCAGCCAGCAAGCTCAGGTAAGTCACCTAGGGCGGCAATGTCTTCCCCAGTTGGCTCGGGAGCATCCTCCTCAGGAGCCCCGTCAGCTACTGTGGGAACTTCTGGGGCCGGTTTCCCGCACCCCTGGTCCCTCCTCCTGGCAGCCCTCTGGGCCATCGTTCCAGGCTCCAGATGCCCTTGACTTCCCTCGCGGTCAGCCATGGACCGTGTGGTCATGCAGACCCACTCAGGCAACCCTAACATCTCCAGGTGAGACCTGAGCTCCACTTCTTTCCAAGCAGTGTGCTCAAGATCATTGCCTAACAGACAATCTACAGGCATGGCAGGACTCACAGCTACTTTCAGAGTACCAGAGACCCCCCCCCCCCCACTCAAAGGGAACCAGAGCCACCGGTAGGTGACTCTCGCGATTGTCAGCGACTCTGACCTGGTGGAATGTATTAGGTACTATCTGCTCTGTTGACACCAGCTGACTCTTGATAGTAGTCATACTGGCTCCTGTGTCACGCAGAGCCTCCCCCTTCTGCCCATCAATGGTGACCCACTGCCGGTACTTGGAAGTATTTCTGGGCATGTGGGCCTTGGGCACCATTTCTCCTTCTCCCAGGGACACTAGGGAAATCTCTACCTGCTCCCCAAAGCTACTTGGGTCCATCTCCCCCCCGAGCGCTACACTAGTCAACCCAGGTGCCTGTCCAGTAGTGGACGGTGCCCTCTTGGGGCACTGTGGATCGCCTTTGTAGTGACCATACTGGTAACACTCCATGCATTTGGGGCTAGATTTCCCTGACTTGTCATATGTCCCTGGCTTTTTCCCAAATTTGGAAAAGGAAGGGTTGCCACCCCCTCCTTGGGAATTCTTTTGGGGGCCTTTAGAGAGTTCCTTATCTGCAAGTTTATCTCCCCCCTCTTTCTTCTGTTGGGAACCCTGACCACCTTTGTGGGAGTCCCCCCCAGGTACCTTCTTGGACACTTTGGTGCTAACCCAGAGATCCGCCTCCTCAGCAAGCTTCCTGGGATCAGTCAGCTTACTATCCACTAGGTGCTGGCGCAAATCTGTATAAGTAACATTAAGCATATGCTCTCTCAGAATCAAGTCATATAAACCTTTATAATCTGCTACTTTGTTGCCCCGCACCCATCCATTCAGTGCCTTACTGGAGAAATCAAAGAAATCCACCCATGTTTGTGTGGTTTGTTTGGTGCTGTCCCTGAACCTCTGACGGTATCCCTCAGGGGTCAGCCCAAACTTGGCAAGTAAAATGGCTTTCTGAAGTGGGTATGTGTTTTGATCAGGTTGATCCAATGTGAGAAGTGTGTCCCTCCCCAATGGCGGCACATAACCCCACATAGCTACCCCCCATTGCCCTTCAGGAACCTCATGAGCCCTTAGTGCAACTTCATAAGCAGCTAACCATTTATCTATGTCATCTCCCACCACAAAACTGGGCACCACATTTTTGGGTATACGAACCTTCTTTTCTCCAGCAGGTCCTGTCTGTATGCTGCCACCATTATTGCTGGATTCAGACTGTCTCGCCTTGATCTCCAGCTCCTTGAGACTCAGTTCATGAGCCAGCAATAGTTTCTTTTCAGTCAAAGCTCTTTCAGCTTCCACTTGTTTGGCTGCTCTTTCAGCTTCTGCTTGTTTGGCTGCTCTTTCAGCTTCTGCTTGCTTGGCTGTTCTTTCAGCTTCAGCTTGTTTGGCTTCTCTCTCTGCCCTTCTCTCCTCCTGTTGAGCCTCAATTTTCAGTTTTGCCATTTGCAATTGGAACTCCCTTTCCTCTCTCCTTTCCTCTGCGGTCAGGCTTTGCATAGAGACACTGGTCCCTGGTCTGGAAGGGGGCACAATTGCAGTGGTAACACCATCCACAGATAGTGAAAATTCCTCTGAGGTGCCATTTTCTGGCTCCTCTTCCTCATCATCCTCTAAATGGGCTTCTGCCCAGGCCCTCAGCGCCACTTGAAAGTCCTCCTTTCTGGAGGCCCCTTGGGTGGGTACCCTCAGTGCCCTGCAGAATCCTCTTAGTTGTTTGACCGTATATGTATCCAACTGGACTAGGTCAAAGTCCCCTGTCTGAGACCCAGTCAGAGACATGTTGAGTGAGGATTTAGTTTTTGAAAATTGTCAGGAAAAAAAATCAGGTTTTCAAAAAGAGATAAAAACCAAGTTGACCTTCAACTGTGGGTAGGTAGTGAAATACTTAGCTACTGTATGTCACTGCACAAATACAAGTCCTATCCTCACCGCTGATCACCAATGTTAGAAATGGGGTTTTTGGTTGGCAGTCAGGTTACCCCCTGTCCAAGCAAAAGCCCTCACTCTAGTCAGGGTAAGTCACACACAATCCAAGATTATCCTGTGCCCACCCTCTGGTAGCTTGGCACGAGCAGTCAGGCTTAACTTAGAAGGAAATGTGTAAAGTATTTGTGCAATAAATCATACAATACCACCATATAGCACCACAAAAATACACCACACAGTGTTTAGAAAAATATATAATATTTATCAGGGTAATTGTAGGTCAAAAAGAATAACGTTGCAATGGAAAATTGTAGAAATATCACAGGGAAGTGATATAAAGTGTCTTAAGTCTTTAGAATATAAACAAAGTCTCTTTTAAGCACAAAGTACCTGGTTTCTGGTGGAAAATCTCCTCAGAGGGCCACAAAAGAAGAGGTGCGTGGAAAACGGGTGTGTGCGTCGATTTCTCCCCAGCACACACGACTTGCGTCGTTATTTTCCACGCGGGGAAGTCGGGCGTCGTTTTCCGGCGCGCGGACAGTCTCTTTCTGTGGATCGCGGGGATTACCAGATGTCCCGGGTCTGTGCGGGGATTTTCCTGCTTGTTCTCCGGCTGCGCGTCGGTCTGCGGGGCTGCGCGTCGAAGTTACGATCTCACGGCAGGCGTCGCGTCGATTTCTCCTCTAGACTTCCATCTGCGGGGCTGCGCGTTGAAATTACGATCTCACGGCAGGCGTCGCGTCGATTTCTCCTCTAGAGGTCGGGCGGCGTTGTCCTTGCGAGGCCGTGCGTCGGATCTTCGATCATCCCAAGAGCGTCGCGTCGATCAGCGTCGGAGTGCGGCGTTTTTCTCACCGCGAAACAAGCTGTGCGTCGAAATTTTCGGCGCACGGAGCGTCCAAGTGAAAGAGAGAAGTCTTTTTGGTCCTGAGACTTCAGGGAACAGGAGGCAAGCTCTATCCAAGCTCTTGGAGAGCACTTTCACAGCCAGACAAGAGTTCAGCAAGGCAGCAGGGCAACAGCAAGGCAGCAGTCCTTTGTAGAAAGCAGACAGGTGAGTCCTTTGAGCAGCCAGGCAGTTCTTCTTGGCAGGATGTAGTTTCTGGTTCAGGTTTCTTCTCCAGCAAGTGTCTGATGAGGTAGGGCAGAGCCCCTGTTTTATACCCAAATGTGCCTTTGAAGTGGGGGAGACTTCAAAGAGTGGCTAAGAAGTGCACCAGGTCCCCTTTCAGTTCAATCCTGTCTGCCAGGGTCCCAGTAGGGGGTGTGGCAGTCCTTTGTGTGAGAGCAGGCCCTCCACCCTCCCAGCCCAGGAAGACCCATTCAAAATGCAGATGTATGCAAGTGAGGCTGAGTACCCTGTGTTTGGGGTGTGTCTGAGTGAATGCACAAGGAGCTGTCAACCAAGCCCAGCCAGACGTGGATTGTAAGGCACAGAAGGATTTAAGTGCAAAGAAATGCTCACTTTCTAAAAGTGGCATTTCTAGAATAGTAATATTAAATCCGACTTCACCAGTCAGCAGGACTTTGTATTACCATTCTGGCCATACTTAATATGACACTCCTGCTCCTTTCAGATCAGCAGCTGCCACTTCAACAGTGTATGAGGGCAGCCCCAATGTTAGCCTATGAAGCGAGCAGGCCTCACAGTAGTGCAAAAACGAATTTAGGAGTTTTACACTACCAGGACATATAACTACACAGGTACATGTCCTGCCTTTTACCCACACAGCACCCTGCTCTAGGGGTTACCTAGGGCACACATTAAGGGTGACTTATATGTAGAAAAAGGGGAGTTCTAGGCTTGGCAAGTAGCTTTAAATGCCAAGTCGAGGTGGCAGTGAAACTGCACACACAGGCCTTGCAATGGCAGGCCTGAGACAAGGAAAAAAGGGGCTACTTAAGTGGGTGGCACAACCAGTGCTGCAGGCCCACTAGTAGCATTTAACTTACCAGCCCTATGCACATGAAGTGCACTTTACTAGGGACTTATAAGTAAATTAATAGTCTAATCAGGTATGATTCAAGGTTACCATGTTTTAAGGGAGAGAGCATATGCACTTTAGCACTGGTTAGCAGTGGTAAAGTGCGCAGAGTCTAAAAACCAGCAAAAACAGTGTCCAAAAAGTGGAGGGAGGCAGGCAAAAAGTTAGGGGTGACTACCCTAAGGCTGTCAGGTCTAACAATGTATATATATATATATATATATATATTTTATTTTTGCGTCCTGGATTTTAATATATTACAATGGTTACCCTCATTTCCTTTTGTCTTTGCATTCTTCTGGGGGAGTTGGGGGGGTGTAACTGTAATGTATCAATATTTATTAGTGTGTGTGTTGTCATGGGTGAGGGTGGGGGTGTTGCGTATTGCGTGTGTGTCCCCCTGTTTTTTCCCCCCACCCTCCCCTGTGTCGTAGGTGCAGTACTCAACGTGGTCTTCGCTACCGGCGGTCGTGCTCCTGGTAGAGGAGCAAGATGATAAGGGTTGGCAGGATCTGGAGCTCGGGGTCCATGGGGTCTGGATTCCTCATGGGGTGTGTAGAGGTGAGCGTTTTCCCTTCGAAGTCCTGTTTCCGCCATGTTTTTGTTCATGGGGAATCCGCCCCGGAAAAGGTGGCGGATTGGTAGGTTGTGATACTGTGGGCGGTACATTGTCCTCCGCCTGTCTGTTGGCGGTGACCGCCAAGCTGTTTGTTTGTATCGCTGAGGCAGTCTGAGTGTTAAAGTGTCTGTCTTTGTTGGCGGTTTCTGCCACAGTCGGGATTCCATATGTTTTCCGCCGGCCTGTTTGCGGTTTTACCGCTGCTTTAACACCGACCGCCAGGGTTGTAATGACCACCCAGGTCTTCTCTCCCCTTTAGTGCTCCCTCGCCACACATGCACACTGTGCTGCCCACCAGTCATCGTCCTACTCCTCCACAATCTACCCCTCTTCACATTTATTTTCATCATAGTCCAGGTCCCACTCCATCACACCCTCAGTCACACCACACTCAGCACTGGTACTTGGCCATTCAACGTCGCCCACACCACCATCTCCAAATTGGGTAGGGTACAAATCCTGGGATGGGTCAAAACTGAGCAGGGTAGATGCTGATCTTGTCCCCTGCCGGCTGTCCAAACGGTCCAGCTCTGCACCAGAGCCACCCGCACTGACATAAGCTGCAACTTCAGGCCAAGGATCCAAAGCCGTAAAACACTTTCTCGGCTGTGACGTGCAGAGTGTCCCAAGCCTATCCGTATCTGTAACACCTGGCTTTGTGATAATAAATTCAGAACCTAACTATATTGTCCCTGTAACTTTAGTTTCTTGAAGTAAACTTCTATGTTTTTTTAAATTCTATTTCGTAACTATAACTTCCCTGTAACCTTTGTTTTTTTCAGTGAATTGCTATGTTTTAAGATCAAGTAATTTTCATTACTATACATAAATCCAACCACTGCCGCGTATGGCCTGTGGCCAGGCCAACATCCCTAACCACCCAACCCCATGCTGCACACGGCTTTTGGCATTATGCACTGGGAGTTGGCTGCAGGTCCGCGTGCCCCCCACCCCCAGCCTATTTCGTCCCTGGGGGCCCCATTCAGAACCCGGCCTTCAAAAATGTTTTTTTTTTAGGAGGCTATGCAGCCCCAACCCGGGCCGATTTCGGCCCGGTGACCCAGGAAAATGACCATAGACACACATACAATTGACCTCTCAAACTTCAGTGTATGGGTCTGAGACCATAACCACCTCTTTAGCATGTAGTCTCCAGACCTAGCTGACATTGAACCCAAAGATTTTGAGTGGAAAAAGACTTCAATGTTACATCACTAGGAATGTTTAATAGTCAAAACACTGGAAAATAAACAGACCCACTGCCATGAGATACAATGATTTGAACCATCAGCCTATTGACAGTCCAAGAGCTTTACTATTGGGCCAAAAGTGACCCTGTTCTGCTGTGCCTAAATGTAAGTATAACATTCTAGCCAAACATTTTGCTATAGTGACGCTTTGAAGTCATTACATGGAGTAACCATAGCAACAACAATCTCTCTCTTCCATCTGGAGTGACAGGACTTTGGGAGGAGCCTCGAGATCCCTGAGGTCCTATCTGGCCCCCCACATCCTGGGGGAGCCAGCATTGCTCCCACAGACAGGGAGCTGCTTTAAATAGTAGCTCCCTATTTGTGGGAGCAATGTTTTCATCTGTTTTCTTGCACGCATATTTGCGTGCAGGGAAACAGATGAAAACTCTGCTTCCTGTAAGTGCGAGTCTTTGCTCTGACTTGGTGGGAGCTTTCAAAGATCCCGCCAAGTGAGAGCAAACAGCTATTTGGGCACCTCGGGACATAGCAGGAACCTGCCCTGGAAGGTGTCTGTCTGCAGGGAAATCTGTGGCTTTTCAAAGGGGGTCACAACCTCCCTCCAACTTTCTACTCCCCTGGTAGCCCCGGGGAGGTGGTGGTCCCTGGGGCTGCAGGGGGAACCGTGCCTCCCACACACTTTTGTATGTTTGCTCGGGGTGGTGACCGTCCCCGGGGCTGTATTCTTAATCTATTTAGCCACAGGGAAGTTGCGGTCCCCGGGGCAGTTAGGTTCTGAATTTACATGCACAAAACTGTAGAAATTCAGCTGTTATAGTTAGAGTTATCATGAAGCATTTTCATCCTTAGCAGACATCAATGCTCATTGAGGTGGATGGATCTTTAGACCCAGTAAAAACTAAATTAATTTAAACACCATGACCAATGTGGTCACAGAAGGAAAACTCCACTCAAAAATAAAGTTAAGGGATTTATTACCAACACAAGCTCGAAGTCATGTAGATTATTCTTTACATCAAATTATAAAGATATGTAACAACCAAGGTTGTCCAAGGCGACAAAATAAGTTCAGGCGAACTAACATTAACAAAACTAAGCATTCAAGAGGAACTATGCATATATTAAATGAAATACCTTGGATACAGAAATGATGTGCTGCCCAGGGTTAGCAATCATCAGTCAATTAAATTTAGCTCAGTCATAAATTAGGCTGGGCAATAAAAAACCTACAGCTAACCAATTCAGGGAAATACATGAGTGGGACGAAACACATGCAGGTATAAAACAAAAAGCACAAAAAGGGTAAAAATTGTTTTGAAAAAGATAATCTCAGACTATTGGTTACTAATTAGGATAGACCAAATTTTAATAAAAAGTTTCAGCATATAAATAAATCGATCAAAAGACTTCTGGAAGGGGGTTGGAAAAGATTTCTAAGCCTCAAAGAGACATCTCAAATGGCACAGGCAGAGAGGAAGATACCTCTCAGAGGGGCTCAGCTTTTAGGGACTCTTTATCAGCGTCTGCAAGCATCTGCGAGCATTCGACCAAAGTCCAACTGAGCACTTTCATATCAAAAGTCACAAAGCATTCTGATTCGCCAAAGGTATCCGTCCATGTCACACTGAAGGGGCATCATCCAATAATAATCAGTCACACATTTTCAAGTTGAAACGTGCATTCTTTCCCAAGATTTCCATAAGAACATCTTCTATCTGTGTGACTCCACACAAGTTTGAAGTCTTAGAAATGGGGTCTCTAGTTGGCAGTGGTTTGCCCCTGTCCAAGTTGGGACCCTCACTCTAGTTAGGGTAATGGAGCCACACAGCTAAGATCACCCCTGCTCACCCCCTTGGTTGCTTGACACAAGCAGTCAGGCTTATCTCAGAGGCAATGTGTAAAATATTTGTACCCACACACAGCAACACAGTGAAAACACCACAAAAGTACTCCACACCAGTTTAAAAAAATAGCCAATATTTATCTGAATAAAACAAGAACAAAACGTAAAAAATTCCAAAATACACAAGCCAAGATACATATTTTTAATGGTTAAATCTCAATAAAGTGTTTAGAAACAAAATAGCTCCAACTGGGGCTCTCACAAAGTCGATGACGGAGTCGTTCCCAACAGTCTGACGCCACTCGCAAGAGAGTGCGGACCAATCACGGAATCGCATGGACCCTAGGCCCAATACTTTTGGAAAACGGTGAAACAAAGACATTGCATGGAGTCGGGGAGGTGAGGTGTTGCTGGAACCGATGGGGCTTCGGTTCCTTACTGCTACTGGGGAGGTGAGGCGTCAGTTCCTTACTGCGAGGCAGGGGAGGTTAGGTGTCGGTTCCTTACAGTTGCAGGGGAGGTGATGCGGCATCAGTGGCGAGGCATTGGTTCGTTATAATCTGGCAGGGTTGATGAATCCAGCTGGACAAGACACAGGGCATCGACTTTGCAGTGTCGTGATCACATTACAGGGCCACATATGCTGCGGCAGAGTCAGGTGACCAGGACATCGGGGACACAGCACTCAGGACTCATGCTGTGGCGGGACATCAGAGGAACTGCAGCGGCGTCGGGCTTATGGCGTCAGTCATGGTCATTGCACTCAGTGGGACCAACAGCTCCTGGTGCAGGCAACGGCATGTAGTCAGACAGTGGCGTCTGTTCCGAAGTTGCTCTGGAGTTGATGCACTTGGTTTCTTTTTGGTTGCACCAGAACTCACACACAAGGGGCCAGGTCGAGGTGGCAGTGAAACTGCACACACAGGCCTTGCAATGGCAGGCCTGAGACAAGGAAAAAAGGGGCTACTTAAGTGGGTGGCACAACCAGTGCTGCAGGCCCACTAGTAGCATTTAACTTACCAGCCCTATGCACATGAAGTGCACTTTACTAGGGACTTATAAGTAACTTAATAGTCTAATCAGGTATGATTCAAGGTTACCATGTTTTAAGGGAGAGAGCATATGCACTTTAGCACTGGTTAGCAGTGGTAAAGTGCGCAGAGTCTAAAAACCAGCAAAAACAGTGTCCAAAAAGTGGAGGGAGGCAGGCAAAAAGTTAGGGGTGACTACCCTAAGGCTGTCAGGTCTAACAATGTATATATATATATATATATATTTTATTTTTGCGTCCTGGATTTTAATATATTACAATGGTTACCCTCATTTCCTTTTGTCTTTGCATTCTTCCGGGGGAGTTGGGGGGTGTAACTGTAATGTATCAATATTTATTAGTGTGTGTGTTGTCATGGGTGAGGGTGGGGATGTTGCGTATTGCGTGTGTGTGTCCCTGTTTTTTCCCCCCACCCTCCCCTGTGTCGTAGGTGCAGTACTCAACGTGGTCTTCACTACCGGCGGTCGTGCTCCTGGTAGAGGAGCAAGATGATAAGGGTTGGCAGGATCTGGAGCCCGGGGTCCATGGGGTCTGGATTCCTCATGGGGTGTGTAGAGGTGAGCGTTTTCCCTTCGAAGTCCTGTTTCCGCCATGTTTTTGTTCATGGGGAATCCGCCCCGGAAAAGGTGGCGGATTGGTAGGTTGTGATACTGTGGGCGGTACATTGTCCTCCGCCTGTCTGTTGGCGGTGACCGCCAAGCTGTTTGTTTGTACCGCCGAGGCGGTCTGAGTGTTAAAGTGTCTGTCTTTGTTGGCGGTTTCTGCCACAGTCGGGATTCCATTTGTTTTCCGCCGGCCTGTTTGCGGTTTTACCGCTGCTTTAACACCGACCGCCAGGGTTGTAATGACCACCCAGGTCTCCTCTCCCCTTTAGGGCTCCCTCGCCACACATGCACACTGTGCTGCCCACCAGTCATCGTCCTACTCCTCCACAATCTACCCCTCTTCACATTTATTTTCATCATAGTCCAGGTCCCACTCCATCACACCCTCAGTCACACCACACTCAGCACTGGTACTTGGCCATTCAACGTCACCCACACCACCATCTCCAAATTGGGTAGGGTACAAATCCTGGGATGGGTCAAAACTGAGCAGGGCAGATGCTGATCTTGTCCCCTGCCGGCTGTCCAAACGGTCCAGCGCTGCACCAGAGCCACCCGCACTGACATAAGCTGCAACTTCAGGCCAAGGATCCAAAGCCGTAAAACACTTTCTCGGCTGTGACGTGCAGAGTGTCCCAAGCCTATCCGTATCTGTAACACCTGGCTTTGTGATAATAAATTCAGAACCTAACTATATTGTCCCTGTAACTTTAGTTTCTTGAAGTAAACTTCTATGTTTTTTTAAATTCTATTTCGTAACTATAACTTCCCTGTAACCTTTGTTTTTTTCAGTGAATTGCTATGTTTTAAGATCAAGTAATTTTCATTACTATACATAAATCCAACCACTGCCGCGTATGGCCTGTGGCCAGGCCAACATCCCTAACCACCCAACCCCATGCTGCACACGGCTTTTGGCATTATGCACTGGGAGTTGGCTGCAGGTCCGCGTGCCCCCCACCCCCAGCCTATTTCGTCCCCGGGGGCCCCATTCAGAACCCGGCCTTCTAACATTTTTTTTTTTTAGGAGGCTACGCAGCCCCAACCCGGGCCGATTTCGGCCCGGTGACCCAGGAAAATGACCATAGACACACATACAATTGACCTCTCAAACTTCAGTGTATGGGTCTGAGACCATAACCACCTCTTTAGCATGTAGTCTCCAGACCTATCTGACATTGAACCCAAAGATTTTGAGTGGAAAAAGACTTCAATGTTACATCACTAGGAATGTTTAATAGTCAAAACACTGGAAAATAAACAGACCCACTGCCATGAGATACAATGATTTGAACCATCAGCCTATTGACAGTCCAAGAGCTTTACTGTTAGGCCAAAAGTGACCCTGTTCTGCTGTGCCTAAATGTAAGTATAACATTCTAGCCAAACATTTTGCTATAGTGACGCTTTGAAGTCATTGCATGGAGTAACCATAGCAACAACAATCTCTCTCTTCCATCTGGAGTGACAGGACTTTGGGAGGAGCCTCGAGATCCCTGAGGTCCTATCTGGCCCCCCACATCCTGGGGGAGCCAGCATTGCTCCCACAGGCAGGGAGCTGCTTTAAATAGTAGCTCCCTATTTGTGGGAGCAATGTTTTCATCTGTTTTCTTGCACGCATATTTGCGTGCAGGGAAACAGATGAAAACTCTGCTTCCTGTAAGTGCGAGTCTTTGCTCTGACTTGGTGGGAGCTTTCAAAGATCCCGCCAAGTGAGAGCAAACAGCTATTTGGGCACCTCGGGACATAGCAGGAACCTGCCCTGGAAGGTGTCTGTCTGCAGGGAAATCTGTGGCTTTTCAAAGGGGGTCACAACCTCCCTCCAACGTTCTACTCCCCTGGTAGCCCCGGGGAGGTGGTGGTCCCTGGGGCTGCAGGGGGAACCGTGCTTCCCACACACTTTTGTATGTTTGCTCGGGGTGGTGACCGTCCCCGGGGCTGTATTCTTAATCTATTTAGCCACAGGGAAGTTGCGGTCCCAGGGGCAGTTAGGTTCTGAATTTACATGCACAAAACTGTAGAAATTCAGCTGTTATAGTTAGAGTTATCATGAAGCATTTTCATCCTTAGCAGACATCAATGCTCATTGAGGTGGATGGATCTTTAGACCCAGTAAAAACTAAATTAATTTAAACACCATGACCAATGTGGTCACAGAAGGAAAACTCCACTCAAAAATAAAGTTAAGGGATTTATTACCAACACAAGCTCGAAGTCATGTAGATTATTCTTTACATCAAATTATAAAGATATGTAACAACCAAGGTTGTCCAAGGCGACAAAATAAGTTCAGGCGAACTAACATTAACAAAACTAAGCATTCAAGAGGAACTATGCATATATTAAATGAAATACCTTGGATACAGAAATGATGTGCTGCCCAGGGTTAGCAATCATCAGTCAATTAAATTTAGCTCAGTCATAAATTAGGCTGGGCAATAAAAAACCTACAGCTAACCAATTCAGGGAAATACATGAGTGGGACGAAACACATGCAGGTATAAAACAAAAAGCACAAAAAGGGTAAAAATTGTTTTGAAAAAGATAATCTCAGACTATTGGTTACTAATTAGGATAGACCAAATTTTAATAAAAAAGTTTCAGCATATAAATAAATCGATCAAAAGACTTCTGGAAGGGGGTTGGAAAAGATTTCTAAGCCTCAAAGAGACATCTCAAATGGCACAGGCAGAGAGGAAGATACCTCTCAGAGGGGCTCAGCTTTTAGGGACTCTTTATCAGCGTCTGCAAGCATCTGCGAGCATTCGACCAAAGTCCAACTGAGCACTTTCATATCAAAAGTCACAAAGCATTCTGATTCGCCAAAGGTATCCGTCCATGTCACACTGAAGGGGCATCATCCAATAATAATCAGTCACACATTTTCAAGTTGAAACGTGCATTCTTTCCCAAGATTTCCATAAGAACATCTTCTATCTGTGTGACTCCACACAAGTTTGAAGTCTTAGAAATGGGGTCTCTAGTTGGCAGTGGTTTGCCCCTGTCCAAGTTGGGACCCTCACTCTAGTTAGGGTAATGGAGCCACACAGCTAAGATCACCCCTGCTCACCCCCTTGGTTGCTTGACACAAGCAGTCAGGCTTATCTCAGAGGCAATGTGTAAAATATTTGTACCCACACACAGCAACACAGTGAAAACACCACAAAAGTACTCCACACCAGTTTAAAAAAATAGCCAATATTTATCTGAATAAAACAAGAACAAAACGTAAAAAATTCCAAAATACACAAGCCAAGATACATATTTTTAATGGTTAAATCTCAATAAAGTGTTTAGAAACAAAATAGCTCCAACTGGGGCTCTCACAAAGTCGTTGACGGAGTCGTTCCCAACAGTCTGACGCCACTCGCAAGAGAGTGCGGACCAATCACGGAATCGCATGGACCCTAGGCCCAATACTTTTGGAAAACGGTGAAACAAAGACATTGCATGGAGTCGGGGAGGTGAGGTGTTGCTGGAACCGATGGGGCTTCGGTTCCTTACTGCTACTGGGGAGGTGAGGCGTCAGTTCCTTACTGCGAGGCAGGGGAGGTTAGGTGTCGGTTCCTTACAGTTGCAGGGGAGGTGATGCGGCATCAGTGGCGAGGCATTGGTTCGTTATAATCTGGCAGGGTTGATGAATCCAGCTGGACAAGACACAGGGCATCGACTTTGCAGTGTCGTGATCACATTACAGGGCCACATATGCTGCGGCAGAGTCAGGTGACCAGGACATCGGGGACTCAGCACTCAGGACTCACGCTGTGGCGGGACATCAGAGGAACTGCAGCGGCATCGGGCTTATGGCGTCAGTCATGGTCATTGCACTCAGTGGGACCAACAGCTCCTGGTGCAGGCAACGGCATGTAGTCAGACAGTGGCGTCTGTTCCGAAGTTGCTCTGGAGTTGATGCACTTGGTTTCTTTTTGGTTGCACCAGAACTCACACCCAAGGGGCCAGGAACTGGATTTGGCACCACTTGGCAAGTCAGGACTCTCTGCAGAACAGCCCAGGTGCTGGCAGATGAAGTCTTTGATGTCCCTGAGACTTCTAACAGGAGGCACGCTCAGTTCAAGCCCTTGGAGAACCTTGGAAAGCATGATGTAGAAAGCAAAGTGCAGTCCTTTTACTCCCAGGACAGAAGCACTTCAAGCCCTTGGAGAACCTTGGAAAGCATGATGTAGAAAGCAAAGTGCAGTCCTTTCACTCCCAGGACAGAAGCAGCAAGCAGAAGACCAGCTCAGCAAAGCAACAGGCAGAGAGGCAGTCCCTTCTATAGCATCTAGCTCTTCTTCCTGGCATAATGTCCTCAGTCCAGAAGTGTTCTGAAGTTGTTGTCTCAGAGGCCCAATATTTATACGCTTTCCTGCCATTGAAGTAGGCATACTATAAAGGAAAGTCTTTGTGGTGCACAGGACCCTGCCATTCCTGCGCCAGACACACTCCAGGGGATTTAGACTGCTTTGTGTAAGGACTGGCACAGCCCTATTCAGGTATAGGTGTCAGCTCATCCCACCACTCTAGCCTAGGAAGACCTATCAGGATGTGCAGGACATACCCCAGCTCACTTTCTATGGCTTTCTAGAGTGAACTCACTAACAGCCCAACTGTCATCCTGACCCAAACGTGAATTCCACAGCCAGGCAGAGGCACAGAATGGTTAAACAAGAAAACGCCCACTTTCTAAAAGTGGCATTTTCACATTTAAAAAGAACAGCTTCAGCAAAAGATGTATTTTTAAATTGTGAGTTCAGAGACCCCAAATGCCATATCTCCCTCTGCTCCCAATGGAAAATTACATTTAAACGATATGTCAAGGCAATCCTCATGTTAACCTATGGAAGAGATAGGCCCTGCAATAGTGAAAACTGAATTTAAATACACTTCACCCTGCCCATAGGGCTGCCTTGGGGCTCCTTAGGGGTGACTTACATGTTGTAAAAGGTAAGGTTTGGGCCTGGCAAGTGGGTGCACTTGGCAGGGCAAACCAGCAGTAAAAACTGTACACACAGACGATTCAGTGGCAGGTCTGAGACATGTTTACAGAGCTACTCCTATGGGTGGCAAAATCAGTGCTGCAGGCCCACTAATAGCATTTGATTTACATGCCTTGTACACACATGGTGCACTATACTACGGACTTACTAGTGAATCACATATGCTAGTCATGAATAAACCAATTACCTGTACCATTTTAGACAGAGAGCACTTTCATTTTAACACTGGCCAGCAGTGGTAAAGTGCCAAGAGTCCTAAACGCCAGCAAAAACAAAGTTGAGCACAGGATCAAAACAGGAGGTCAGAAGACAAAAAGATAGGGAAGCCACACCAAGAGCTGACAGGTCTAACACGTGTCCCCCCAGCTGAAAGTAGGAAGAAACTACCCAATGTTATGGGAGTTATCATCACTAAGGCCGAAGAACCTGGACAGGCCACCAGCATTGGAGTGTTCCGTGCCAGGGTGGTGCTCCACCATAAAGTCCAGTTCCTGTAGGGAGATGGACCACCTCAACAGTTTAGAAGTTTCACTTCCCATCTGCATTACCATCTGAGGAGCCTGTGGTCTGCCTGAACCCAGAAGTGAGTCCCAAACAAGTAGGGTCCTAGCTTCTTCAGTGCCCAGACCACAGCCAAGGCTTCCCTTTCTATTGTGCTCCACCTCTGTTCCCGGGAAAGTAACCTCCTACTAATGAAGGCTACAGGTTGATCTAGGCCCTCTTCATTTAGGTGCGAGAGTACAGATCCCACACCGTGCTCTGAAGCATCTGTCTGCACCACAAACTGGAGAAGTCAGGACCCTTGAGCATGGATGCTGTGCCTCCTTCAGGGTGTCAAAAGCAGTCCTCCATGCCTCAATCCATACCACCTGATGGGGCTGCTTCTTGGAAGTCAGCTCTGTCAAGGGAGCAACAATGGTGCCATACCCCTTGACAACTCTCCTGTAGTACCCAGTGAGACCTAAAAAGGCTCTCACCTCTGTCTGGGTCTTCATCTTGGGGGGTGGTCAAGGCAGAATATTATTAATCTTGGCTTGTATGGGTGCCACCTGGCCGCTCCCTAGCTGTTGTCCCAAGTACACCACCTACCCTTCCCCTATCTGACACTTAATGGCCTTAATAGTGAGGCCTCTCTGTAGAGATCTCAACACTCCCTAGAGATGGTACACGTGGTCTTCCCATCTAGAGCTGAAGACAGCAGTGTCATCCAGGTAGGTGGCACTGAAGTTCTCCAACCCAGCCAGGACCTGGTTGACCAGCCTCTGGAAGATAGCAGGGACGTTCTTCAACCCAAAAGGCATAACACGAAACTGGTAATGCCCCCTACGTTAGATCAAACGTGCTGAGGAACGTGGAAGCTCCCAACTGGTCAATGAGATCATCAGCTCAGGGGATGGGGTGCGCGTCAGTCTTAGTGACGCCATTGAGCCCCTGTTAGTCAACACAGAACCTCAGTTCAGGTGTGACACCGGGTGGAGCAGCCTCATGGACCAGAACCACTGGGATGGACCAAAGACTGTTGGAGTGCTCAATCACCCCTAACTCCAGAATCTTAGAGACTTCCTCCTTGATGCTGTTTGTCATTCTGTCAGTCACCCTGTAAGACTTGTGTTTAACAGGAAGGCTGTCCCCAGTGTCAAATCATGCGTACACCATTGGGTGACTCCAGGGGTGAGTGATAACATAGAAGAGAACTGTCCCAGCAACCGGTGACAGTCCCTCTGCTATTCTAAGCTCAGAGTAGGGGAGAGGTTCATACCCTCTACTGATCTATCCTGTTCTCTGGCAGACAAGAGGCAGTCGGGGAGAGGCTCACTCTCCTCTTCCACCCCGTCATCTGTGACCAAGAGCATGGTCAACTCAGACCTCTCAAAATGTGGCTTGAGGCGGTTCATGTGCAGGACCCTCAAAGGGTTCCTGCATGTCCACCAGGTAGGTGACATTACTCTTGCGTTCCTTCAACTCAAAAGGCCCAGACAGACGGTCTTGGACAGCACAGTGTTCTACCGGGGCCATCATCCACACCTTTTGGCCAGGCTGAAACTCAACCAGAGTGGTATTCTGGCCATACCAACGTTTCATGTCCTCTTTCATGTCCTCTTGACTAGCCTCTGGGTTCTCTTGGGTGGGTTTCCGGAAGCAGGCTGTCTAGTTCCTGAAGGCCAGCATGTAACTTAATACATCCTGGGGTAGCTTCTTGGGTAATTGCTCCCAGCCATCCTTCAATAAACTGAGAGGCCTTCTCACAGGGTGCCCATACAGAAGTTCAAAAGGGCTGAAGCCAACCCCCTTCTGCTGTACCTCCATGTAGGCAAACAACAGGTGTGGTAAGAGGACATCTCACTTACGCCTCATTTGTTCTGAGACCGATAATCATGCCTTTCAGAGTACGGTTGAACCTTTCAACCAACCTATTACTTTGAGGGTGGTAAGGCATGGTGAACTTGTGGGTAACACCACACACCTTCTATATACCTTCATGCGGCCTTCATGTACAACAACATAAAACTGGTACCATGGTCAGACACCACCTCCTTGGGGATACCCACATGGGTAAAGATCCCCATAAGTGCCCTGGCCACTGTGGGCACAGCCATTGTCCGCAGAGGGATAGCTTCCAGATACAGGGTGGCATGGTCCACCAACTGTTATACTATGGTGTGCAAGCTAGATGTACATATTGTGGTCCCCTTTCCCGCTTTTGATGGTCTCTCTCTAGGAATTTGCGTAAACAATGTGTGTAGCAAGTTGGCTCTGTATATACTATCTCAAAGTGAGAGATAGTGTGCACAGAGTCCAAGGGTTCTCCTTAGAGGTTGATAGTGGCAAAATTAGATAATACTAATGTTCTATTTTGTGGTAGTGTGGTCAAGCAGTAGGCTTATCAGAAGGTAGTGTTAAGCATTTGTTGTACACACACAGGCAATAAATGAGAACACACACTCAATGACTTAACTCCAGGCCAATAGGTTTTTATATAGAAAAATATTATTTTCTTAATTTATTTTAGAACCACAAGATTCTGAATTTAGGTAACTATATAAATTGTATGGTACTTCACACAGGTAAGTATAGCACTTTGATTTAAAACAGTAGTACACACAGTTTTGGCAAAAATGGCAAAAAGCTATTTTAAGTGGACACAGGGCAAAAATTAACAGTTCCTGGGGAAGGTAAGTATTGGTTAGTTTCTCAGGTAAGTAAAGCACTTACAAGTTCAGTCTCCTGGGCATAGACAGCCCACAGTTGGGGGTTCAAGGCACCCCAAACCCTCAGCACCAGCAACACAGGGCCGGTCAGGTGCAGAGGTCAAACGAGTCACCAAATAACATAGGCGCCTATGGAGAACAGGGGTGCTCCAGTTTCAGTCTCCTAGTAGGTAAGTACCTGTGTCCTCGGGGAGCAGACCAGTGGTGTTTTGTAGAGCAATGTGGGGGAACACACACACAGGCACACAAAATACACCCTCAGATGCACAGGGGCGGCCAGGTGCAGTGTGCTAAGCAGGTGTCGGGTTTATTGTTGAAAACAATGGAGGGACCTGGGGTTCACTCTGGCAATGCAGGCAGGACACTGGGGGGCTTCTTGGGACAGCCACCGACTGGGCTAGGATGAGGGATGCCTGCTGGTCACTCCTGCACTGGTAGGTGGTTCCTCTTGGTCCTGGGGGCTGAGGGTGCAGTGCTTGGTCTAGGCGTCGGGTTCCCTTGTTACCAGGCAGTCGCGGTCAGGGGGAGCCTCTGGATCCTCTCTGCAGGCGTCGCTGTGGGGGTGCAGGGAGGTTGACTCAGGGTGTCCACGTTGTTGGAGTTGCCTGGGAGTCCTCTCTGCAGTGGTGGTTGTTCTGAACTCGAGCCGGGGGTGTCGGGTGCAGGGTGGGAAGACTCACGCTTCTGACGGGAAGTTTAAGTCTCTTTAAAGTTGCTTTCTTTGTTGGTGTTTCTGGAGAGAGCTGCTGTCCTCGTGAGGTTCTTGGTCCTTTAGGTGCAGGTCAGTCCTTTCAGCCCTCAGAGGTCGCTGGTCCCACTGGATGCGTTGCTGTGCAGGTTCTTTGAGTCTGGAGACAGGCCGGTAGGGCTGGGGCCAAGTCAGTTGTTGTCTCCGTCATCTCTGCGGGGCTTTCAGGTCAGCAGTGCTTCTTCTTTCTTCAGGTTGCAGGAATCTGATTTCCTGGGTTCAGGGATGGCCCTAAATAATCAATTTAGGGGGGTGTTTAGGTCTGGGGGGCAGTAGGCAATGGCTACTGCGCTGGAGGGTGGCTACACCCTCTTTGTGCCTCCTCCCTGAGGGGAGGGGGGCACAACCCTTTTTCCTATTGGGGGAATCCTCCAAAACCAAGATGGAGGATTTCTTAAGGCAGGGTCACCTCAGCTCAGGACACCTTAGGGGCTGTCCTGACTGGTGGGTGACTCCTCCTTGTTTTTCTCATTATCTCCTCTGGACTTGCCATCAGAAGTGGGGGCTGTGTCCGGAGGGGCGGGCATCTCCACTAGGTGGGATGCACTGGGGCGCTGTAACAACAGGCATGAGCCTTTGAGGCTCACCACCAGGTGTTACAGTTCCTGCAGGGGGAGGTGAGAAGCACCTCCACCCAGTGCAGGCTTTGTTCCTGGCCACAGAGTGTCAAAAGCGCTCACCCCATGTGGCCAGAAACCCGTCGGGTTGTGGCAGGCTGGCAGGAACTGGTCAGCCTAACACTAGGAATTGGACTTGGACTGGTATACAGGGAGCATCTCTAAGATGCACTCTGTGTGCATTTTTTCAATACATCCCTCACTGGCATCAGTGTGGATTTATTGTGCTGAGAAGTTTGATACCAAACTTCCCAGATTTCAGTGTAGCCGTTACGGAACTGTGGAGTTTGTATTTGACAAACTCTCAAACCATATACTCTTTATGGCTACCCTGCACTTACAATGTCTAAGGTTTGGCTTAGACACTGTAGGGGCATAGTGCTCATGCATAGTGCTCACCTGTGGTATAGTGCACCCTGCCTTAGGGCTGTAAGGCCTGCTAGAGGGGTGACTTACCTATGCCACAGGCAGTGGGTTGTGGGCATGGCACTCTGAGGGGAGTGCCTTGTCGACTTAGTCATTTTCTCCCCACCAGCACACACAAGCTGTGAGGCAGTGTGCATGTGCTGAGTGAGGGGTCCCCAGGGTGGCATAATACATGCTGCAGCTCTTAGAGACCTTCCCTGGCCACAGGGCCCTTGGTACCAGGGGTACCAGTTACAAGAGACTTATCTGTGTGCCAGGGCTGTGCCAATTGTGGGAAGGTACTGTTTAAGGAAAGGACACTAGTGCTGGGGCCGGGTTAGCAGGATCCCAGCACACTTTCAATCATAACTAGCATCAACAAAAGGCAAAAATATAGGGGGTAACCATGCCATGACAGGCATGTTCCTACAATAAGGATTACCTGTAATTAAATAAGAGTCTTGAACCTCCTATACTGTCTATGCCTACTCCTACTGTGATTCCAGATTAGTCCCTTGTTTCCTCAGTTAAGCCTACCTAGACGTAGGCTTGACGTTCCTAGACGTTCAGTGGCTATCTTGCATGTTTTACCTTGATGAGATTTCCCAAGATGCTGACTCACTCGACTCCTAGACATTTACATAGGCAACAATAATAAGAACAAACTCTCAGGGAATTAGATTCTCCAGATATTCATGGGTTAATCATTGTACTGTGCTAGTATTGCGAGGAATCCAATTCAGTGTTTAAATCACATTGAAAACATAGGGTTAATATTAAGGATTGCGGTTCACGTGGTATTACTATGAAAACATAGGGTTAATCAATACTGTTCAACTTCATGAACAACCAGCTTATCACTGTTACATCACAGCGTCATTTTGAGCATGGCAAAGATAAGCTTCAACTTTGTTTAATCGCCAAACACAGATTGTTCTGCATCACCAGCAACAATTTGAAATAATGCAAATGCCACTTTGAACTCAGTCATAATAAACGTATTCACAGTACATCATATTGCTAACAACAATAGTAATGCCACATTAAACTCAGCAATAATAATTGTATTCACAGTATATTGTTTTCATCATAATTGTTCAATAGAAACTCTCTGTGGTGTAATGCAAGCAACTACAATAAGCGTTATAGCATGACAAGCGGCGAACATCCCAATGACCTTAAAAACCTAAGATTTGCCCTTTTAGGTGCAACGCATCCTGGAACATTCACGTATCAAGTTTCAAGTCAGCAAGTATCAAGTTTTAGCACTAAATGTTCTTAAATTGCTCACAGTGCGTTACCACATTTTTAAGGGTTAATTCCCACGGTCTTTTCTTCTTCCAGAAGGGGCGCTCACTGTTGTTCACTGCTACAACCTGGTGGACCACATTAGGGACTACCTGCTCTTGAGAAACCAGATGACAGCGAACAGTTGTCATACTGGTTCCTATGTCTCGCAGAGCCTCCACCTTCCTCCCATTGATAATCACCCACTGCTTATACTTCTTAGTGTTATCAGGCATGAGGGTTCTCTGGACCACTTTACCCTCACTCAGGGAGACTAGAGTTAACTCAGCTGGCTCCCCACCACTAACTGGTGGCAACTCCTCCCCAAGCGCTACACTCACCACCCCCTGCACACCGGTGGGGGGCTGTGCCTGCTTGGGACTCCCCCTGAAATGCCCTTCCTGACCACAGGCGAAACACTAGAGGAGCTTGTTCCCTGCAGGCTTTCTTGAAGCAAACCAACTTTTCTTCTCAACAGGGCATTGGGAAAACTTGTCCTAGGAACTGGTTTGGTGCCCTTTTAAGAACTCCTTCCCTTTATCTTTGCCCCCTCCTCCTTCTTCTGTTGAGGACCCTGCCCACCATGGGCTGAGTCTCCCAGATACAACTTCTTTTGGACTCGGGTGCTGAGCCAGCTGTCCGCCTCTTTGGTAAGCTTCCTGGGGTCAGTAAGCTTGCGTTCAATCAAGTGCTGGCGCTGCTCTGGAAAACAAGACAAGTGCTCCCATGCAATCAAATTGTACAGCTTCTGATATCCTGTTACCTCACTGTCCTACACCCAACCATCCAGTGCTCTGCAGAAAGAATCAACATACTGCAGTCAAGTTTGAGACCCAAGTTTAGCACTCTCCCCATACTTGACCCGGTAACTCTCTGGGGTGAGACCATAGCAGGGTACCTCATCTGATCTTCTACTTCTAAGGCCAACAAGGTGTCCCTCACCTCCACTGAAAAATAATTCCACAGGCCCCAATCTCTCGCAGGGACCCTGTGTATCCTCAGCACCACCTCATAACCCCTGAACCACTGCTCTATGTCATTCCCCACAACAAAATCTTTTATCACATTCTTGAGTATTTTCACTGTCCCCTCAGACCCACAGTAGTACTGCTGCCACCATTTGTGCTGGTCCTCCTCTTTAGATTCAGTTCCTTCCAGCTCAGCTCTTGAGCAAAAAACATTTTCCTCTTCTATGACAATTTCTCTTTCTCTAAAGTGTTTTTCTCCTTCTCTGCCTCCCTTTTGAACCTGCTAATTCCAACTGAAGCTCCCTCTCATGCTCCAGCTTCAGCTTCTCCATTTTTATCTGGAGCCGCCAGTCCTTAAGCTCCTCTGGGGTCAGACTTCTTGTGGAGACATTGCTGCTTGCCCTGGAAGATGCCTTCCTCCTAGGCAGATCCTGCTTATCCACCAAAACCTCATGCATGTTCTCCTCCTCTCCCTGCACAACAACATTCTGCTTTGTGGGCTTATCAGCCTTCCTTGCTGCCAACCAAGCCCTCAGTGCCTTTTGCAGCTCCTCCTTTCTAGTAAGGCCTTTAATAGGACACTTGAGCTCCTTACAGAACGTTTTGAGCTAAGGCACTCCTGCTCAAACACAACATCTGCAGCAACTGCTGATGGCTCCCCAGATTGAGACATGATTGTGGAGAATCCAAAAGTTGAGAAGGCCAACAAAAAGTAAAAACAGTAAGTGGTTGCATAATGGTCTGAGATATGGAAGTAGTGTACACCAGTCACTGTCTTTCAAGTACAAATACAAGTCTTATCCTCACCGCTGATTACCAATGTTAGAAATTGGGTCTCTAGCTGACAGTGATTTGCTCCCTGTCCAAGTAGGGATCCTCACTCTAGTCAGGGCAAGGGAGCCACACAGCTAAGAGAACCCCCGCTCACCCTCTTTGTTGATTGGCAAAAGCAGTCAGGCTTATCTCAGAGGCAATGTGTAAAGTATTTGTAGCCACACACAGCAACACAGTGAAAATACCTCAGAAGCACTCCACAGCAGTTTAGACAAATAGCCAATATTTATCTGAATAAAACAATACGAAAACAACAAAAATCCAACATACACAAGCCAAGATACACATTTTTACCAGTTAAATCTCTATAAAGCGCTTGGAAACAAAATAGCTCCAACTGGGGCTATCACAATGTCATTGACGGGGTTGTTCCTAATAGTCCTCCATCAGTCGCAAGGAAGTGTGGGTCGGTCACAGAGTCACAAGGACCACAGGAACAATAGTTTTGGAAAATGATGAAACAAAGACGTTGCATGGAATCAGGGAGGTAGGGTGTCGCTGGAGCCGATGCAGCGTCAATTCCATACTGCTACCGGGGAGGTGAAACATCAGTTCATTACTGCAAGGCAGGGAAGGTGAAGCGTCGGTTCCTTACAGTTGCAGGGGAGGAGATGCGACATCAGTGGTGAGGCAATGGATCCTTAAGATCTGGGAGGGTCGATGAATCCAACAGATCAAGACGTGGGGCATCGACTTTGCGGTGTTGTGATCACACCACAGATGCTGCGGCGGGTCAGAGTCAGGTGTCCCGGACATTGGGGACATGGCATTTAGGACTCACACTGTTGTGGGACTTCGGAGGCGCTGCAGGGTTGTTATTGCAGTCATTGCACTCAGAGGGGACCAGGCCTCCTGGTGCAGGCAGTGGCATGTAGCCAGACAGCGGTGCTGGTTCTGAAGTTTCTCTGGAGTCGATGAACTTGGTTTCTTCTTGGTTACACAATAACTCACTCCCAAGGGCCAAGGAACTGGATTTGTCAGGCCTCCGAGCAAGAGAGCCTAGGTGCTGGCAGATGAAGTCTTTGATGTCCCTGAGACTTCTAACATTAGGCAAGCTCAGTTCAAGCTCTTGGAGACCCTTGGAAAGCAGGATGTAGAAAGCAAAGTCCGGTCCTGTTCTGAAGTTGTTGCCTCAGAGGCTCAATACTTATACTCATTGATGTCTTTAAAGTAGGCAAACTTCAAAGGAAAGTCTTTGTAGTGCACAGGACCCTGCCTTTCCTGCCCTAGCCCCAGACACACTCCAGAGGTTTGGAGACTGCTTTGTGTAAGGACTGGCACAGCCCTATTCAGGTGCAAGTGTCAGCTTCTCCTACCACTCTAGGCCAGGAAGACCCATTAGTACATGCAGGACACACCTCAGCTTCCTTTGTGTGACTTCACACAAGGAATTGCAGGGGAATGAATTCCAGGAATGAATTCACAAACAGCTCAACTGTCATCCCGACCCAGCTGTGTATTCCACAGCTAGGCAGAGGCACAGAATGGTTAAGCAAGAAAATGCCCACTTTTTAAAAGTGGCATTTTTAAACTTTCAATTTAAAAACCAACTTTACCAAAATATGTATTTTTAAATTGTGAGTTCAGATACCCAAACTCCATATCACTATATCCTCCCAATGGGAAATTATCCTTAAGAGGTATTTCAAGGCAATCCTGATATTAAGGCTAGGCCTTGCAATAGTGAAAACCTAATTTAGCAGTATTTCACATCAGTTCATGTCCTCGAAAATATTGAGTGTATGGCTGAAGATATTATGCCAAATATAAAAGAGAAATTGTTAAGGAAAACAGAATCAACAGCCTTAAAGAAATGTACAATCAGTAAAGCACTAGACGTGTTAGAAACCCATCCCACAAGTTCACAAAAGTGTCTCGGGAAAAATTGTGTTTAAAACGAACTGTATTTCTGCAGATGGCCTCAGCACTTGGAGCGCATAGGTCTTGCATGCAGATTTCAGTGCCAGGTGTTTTTTAAACAATAAAGCCTTTAGTCTGCGTGACTTGTCAAAATTCACATTTGAAGCAGCAATGTGGGGCCAAATATCTGCAACTTTGGTCTGCTCTCACTGTTAAGAAGCATATAACTTCTGTTAGAGAGCATCTAGAACGCTGGTCTAATCAAGGGTACTGGAACTTTCTTCAGATAGCAAGCTAAATTAGTCACTGAAGCGTTACACGCCCCGTGCAAGGACAGCTGCCTACAAACCATGGAATGGCTCACAGAAGTCTTGCATTCACTGCCTTTAAGAAAGACCTCTTTCATGCTATTGCGACATTTGTGCGAAAAGGGTAGCTCCCACACCATATGAATGTAATTATCTCCTAGCTTTTCAGATCTGCCAACTAGAATGTGTTTTAACCCCTTCTGTAACGGTTACGTCCACTGGCACAGTGCTCCTGTGCCAAGGATGTAACCATTACGTCCTCGGCATGGAGCTGTGAGGAAGCACCCCCTTCCAAGCCATTTGCTTCCAGCCCAACCTCGGGGAAACAGGTGAGTTTCTGCTCCGGCGGATGGGAGGTCTCAATCAAAGAGGCATCGGGGGAAAGGAAAGTGTTTGCGGACGGGCAGCAGGAATGCCCACTAGACGACAGGGATTTTTTGTTATTTTTTATGTTCTATGTTTCTGTGTCAGGAAGGGCAAGGTTCGTTCCACTTTGGGGGGCATGTTTGCTGTGGCCATTTCTGCCCCCCTTGGGGGCAGAGATCGGCCTAGGGCAGAAACCACTAGAAAGCCGGGGATGTTTGTTTATATGTTCATTTATGTGGGAGGGTGCCCCCTTGGGCAAGGGGCACCCTCCAAGGGGGGCATAGAACTGTTGCCCATTTCTGCCCCCCTTGGGGGCAGATTGGCCTATTTGTTTTTTAGGTCCATTTGCCCACAAGGGGGGCAGAAGCCACTTAGGCACCAGGGATAGTGTGGGTGTGTGTGTGTGTTTAGTAGATGGGGGGTGGCCTCTTGGGAAAGGTTCGCTCCCCTTTGGGGGCATGTGTTTTATGCCCATTTTGATTTGCCTATTATTTTTAGGCTGATCTGCCCCCAAGGGGGGGCAGAAACCACTGGAACGCCAGGGATGTTTTTTTATTTGTTTATTCATGTGGGGTGGTGCTCCCTTGAGCAAGGGGCGGCTCCCCGAGGGGGGCATAGAACTGTTGGCCATTTCTGCCCCCTTTGGGGACAGATCGGCCTATTTGTTTTAGGCCCATCTGTCCCCAAGGGTGGTAAAAGACACTTAGGCACCAGGGATAGTGTGTGTGTGTTTAGTGGATGGGGGGTGGCCCCTTGGGCAAGGGTCGCTCCCCATGGGACACACTACTAAAGGTATTTTCTGCCCCCCTTTGGGCAGATAGGCCCATACTAGCATGTGAATTACAGGGCATTTCTCAAATAGATGTCTTTTTTACACACTGTCTTACTTTGGAAGGAAAACATGTAGAGAAAGACAAGGGGCAATAATACTTGTTTTACTATTCTGTTTTCCCCCCAAGTATCCTGATAATAATAATGGTACCTCACTTGCGTGGGTAGGCCTAATGCTCGCAACAGGAAACACAAAATGGACACATCACCTTTTCAAAAAGAAAACAGAGCTGTTTTTTGCAAAGTGCCTAGTTGTGGATTTTGGGTTCTAGCTCAGCCGGCACCTGGGGAAACCTAGCAAACCTGCGCATTTGTGAAAACTAGAAACCTAGTGGAATCAAAGTTGGGGTGACTTGTGGGGCTCTGGCCAGGTTCTGTTACCCAGAATCCTTTGCAAACCTTAAAATTTGGTCAAAATACACTTTTTCCTCTCATTTCGGTGACAGAAAGTTCTGGAATCTGAGAGGACCCCGCGACAGGAAATGCCCCAAAACACAACGTGGACACATCACATTTTCACAAAAAAAAACAGCTGTTTTTTACAAAGTGCCTAGCTGTGGATTTTAGCCTCTAGCTCAGCCGGCACCCAAGGAAACCTAGCAAACCTGCGCATTTGTGAAAACTAGACACCTAGGGGAATCCAAGATGGGGTGACTTGTGGGGCTCTGACCAGGTTCTGTTAACCAGAATCCTTTGCAAACCTCAAAATGTGACCAAAAAAACACTATTTCCTCTCATTTCAGTGACAGAAAGTTCTGGAATCTTAGAGGAGCCATACATTTCCTTCCACCCAGTGTTCCCCCAAGTCTCCTGATAAAAATGATACCTCACTTGTGTGGGTGGTCCAGGTGCCTGCAACAGAAGAATGCCAACAACCTGTAGAGATTGAAGGGATAGCACAGTGAGCTGCTAAGCACATATTTTTCTTTTATGTATCTTTTAGGCTGACTCTGCTTTGGGGACCCACACAAGTGAGGTATCTGTTTACGTGAGAGACTGAGGGGTACGCTGGGTGGTCCGAAATTTGTGCCACAGCGGTGATCCTACAAAGAAAAGTGAGGAAAATATGCTTTTTTAAGAAAATTTTGAGGTTTGCAGAGGAGTCTGGGTAAGAAAATGTTGGGGGATCCAGGCAAGCCACACCTCCTTGGACTCCTTGGGATGTCTATTTTTAAAACATGTCTCTGTTTGGTAGGTTTCCCTAGATAAAGGCCGCACCCAGGACCAAAAACATAGGTGCCCCCCCCAAACACAGGTAGTTTTGCAATAGATCATTTTGGTGTGTCCACATACTTATGTGATGTTCCAAAACACTAAAATTGTGAAAAGAAACCAAGTTGGTGGCATGCTTCATCATCGGGGTCCCACCTGAGACACCTAGCGTGTCACAGGTGTGCTGTGATGCCTGATCACAGCGGAGCAGGTTTTGTCATTTTTACAGCACACTGGTTGGATTTGGCACGAGGGTGAGTGATGGTTCAGTGGATCAAATGTTATTAACAAGAAATTCCACAAAAATGAAATGCACTGTTAATAACTGAAAGGCCAAAAAACTGAACCAATGACTCACAGCTCTTGAGCTGTAAAGCCACGAAAAGGCACCAACCGCTTTCCGGTCCATTCACACACCTTTCATACATGACATGCACAAGACCATTCACGCTGCCAGCCACGGGCCCAGCACATTACAACACTCGCATCGACAGACAGCGCCACTTAAGGGCCCATCGCTTACATACGCCCACATGCCTGATACAGTGTGGACTGCCGTTTGGCTGGCAGTGTGTTGCAGTAGCCAACAGCAAGTCAATAAGTATACTGTCAGCCAAGCGCCACTAAACACACACAATGGCATCACTTTTTTTTTGTTTTAAAAACCACTAACTAATTAGAAATGATTACAAAACTACAAACACAAAAGCTCTAACTAAGTACATGACAGAAATGCCAACCATGAAACTGAACACATGAAAATATAAAACAGGCAGTTTACACTCATGGTAGTTCCCAGTAATTCTTCTGGGTGTGGTAATTCTTGAAACAACCACCCACACACACCCCAGGCTTTGAAGTACAATCTGGTCAGTACATTCAAGTCTCCCTCTGGATACCCCTTTGAGCACAGAATCTACATTTCTTAGCTGAAAAGTCTTTTTTGGGCGTGGGAGGAATGTGCGCAGCAAAGCAGCAATCTTTCAATTTAACCACATCCTCCACCACTAGTTCTCTAGGAACTCTTGTCTGTTCCACCACAATAAGGCTCTCTATCACTGACTCCTGAAATTTCACAAATGTCATCTTTGACTCTGGAGACCTATCCTTAAACACAATAAAAGCATTAAAAGTTCCCAAGTGGAAGAGGTGAATTGCTAACTTCTTATACCAAACGTAAGACTTACGGATAGCAGTATAAGGTTCCAACCTCTGATCAACTCTATCTATACCTCCCATGTGTTTATTATAATCTAAAATGCAGAAAGGTTTGCGGATTTCAGTGACCTGGCCCCAAACAGTCACGGGGGAAGTACTCTCATCATGGATGGTACTTAGCATGTAGACATCCCTCCTGTCTGAAAATTTCAAAGCTATCAGTTCATCATTCCGCAAGGCACTGCACTGTCCCCTCTCCAGTTTTTTACAGACAAGCTCCCTTGGATAGCCTTTCCGGTTACAAATAATTGTGCCACAAGCAACAGTATCCACTCTAAACAATTCCTTGAATGACTGCACTCCAGTGTAGAAGTTATCTACATACAAATGGTGATCTTTGTTGAACAGTCGTCTACCAAGTTCCCACACAATTTTCTTAGTAACTCCAGAAGTGGGAGGACAACCAGTGGGGTCAATACTGGAATCCATACCAGTTTGGACACGGAAACTATACACATATCCTGTACTACTTTCAGACAGCATATACAAGTTAATTCCATATCGTGCCCTCTTGCTAGGAATGTACTGCCAAAAAAACAAATGACCCTTGAAGATGACCAAAGACTCGTCCACGGCTATTTCTTTGCCTGGAACATAGACCTCTGAAAACCGATCTACAAAATGATCAAGGACAGGCCTAATCTTAAAAAGACGGTCAGAATCAGGGTGATCTCGTGGCAAGGCTAATGCATTGTCAACAAAATGCAGCATCCTAAGAAGAAGCAAATATCGATTGCGACTCATGGTTGCAGGAAATATAGCTGTTGCCATCAAGGGACTAGTAGACCAATAAGAAGCCCCTGATGGCTTCCTTATCAACCCCATCAAAAGAGTCAAACCCAAAAACCTTTTCATCTCCTCCAAATTTGTGGGAATCCACTAAGTAGCTCTAGAGTGTGGCCTAAGTCTAGCAGCGTTGTCCCTCAAATACTGCTCCACATACAAATTAGTCTGCTCAACAATTCCTTCCAAAAACACATCATCCACAAGTAACTCAAAGAAATTGACAGGCAAAAAGTTCTCTGTATTGACTCTGCACCCCGGGAGACCAGTAAAGGCAGGCAACTTTGGCCGCTCCATCTTTGGGGCAACCCAGAGTTCAGGTCTTCTAACCAGAAACCTTTCAGCCCCAGGTTTCTGCACCAATGGCACATCAGTGTCCTCCTATAAAACAGGCCCTTCATCTGCACTGAGAGTGGCTTCCTCATCAGAAGATTCCTCTCCGACAGAAACTTCACTGACAGAATCTCTCACTTCCTCCTCTGCCTCAGATGCAGAGTCCGTCTCATAATCATGATCAGACAATGACTTTAAAAGCATACCAACCACCTGCTGAGCGGTCATCCTGCGGCTAGCCATGATCTTTCCTATGAAAAGTAACTGGACAAATGCACCACCAACAACCAGCACTGTGTAAGATAAGTAATAAAGTGTAGCTTTATCAGTAAGAGTTATAAACTCAAAAACTATACCGCTCACTTGCCTGAAAAAGCTTGACTCACCAGTAACTACTCTGCATAGACACAGCAATCACCAATGATATCCCACTAAAAAGAAAGAAAGAAAAGCAAATTACAAATAAGACAACACAAATATCATTGTGCTCAAATCTAAGGACAATTTCACCCACAATCCTGCATTTAGTACATCACCTACAAACATGTCATTCATGCATGGCAACAATCCTCCTTTTGAGTAAATTGTTTTTACTTACCTAAAACATGCAACTATGCAAACAGCAGGTTAACCACCGCCAAAACTGCAAGGAGCCACAGCAAAGAAAGCAAAAGCTTTGAACTAGAACAAAAAGGAGAATTTTTTTTTATCACAAATGCAAATGCTTCGACAGTTGACAAACACCACACCATCAGGAATTCAGAGATGTGCAAATAACCACTGCTTCTCAACACCTTATCTAGTGCTCATTTTAGAAATACAAAGGTTTTCTTGATACCTATTTTTCACTTTTTTTATTTCAGCAAATGAATTGCTGTATACCCGGTGTAGAATGAAAACCTATTGCAAGGTGTTGCTCATCTATTGGCTCTGGGTACCTAGGGTTCTTGATGAACCTACAAGCCCTATATATCTCAGCAACCAGAAGAGCCCAGCAGACGTAACACTATATTGCTTTCAAAAATCTGACATCGCAGGAAAAAGTTACAGAGTAAAACATGGAGAAAAATGGCTGTTTTTCCACCTCAATTTCAATATTCTCTTATTTCAGCTGTTATTTTCTGTAGGAAACACTTGTAGGATCTACTCAAATGACCCCTTGCTCAATTCAGAATTTTGTCCACTTTACAGAAATGTTTAGCTGTCTGGGATCCAGCATTGGTTTCTCACCCATTTCTGTCACTAACTGGAAGAAGGCTGAAAGCACAGAAAATAGTAAAAATGGGGTATGTCCCAGTAAAATGTCAGAATTGTGTTGAAAAATGGGGTTTTCTCATTCAAGTCTGCCTGTTCCTGAAAGCTGGGAAGATGGTGAATTTACCACCTCAAAACCTTTGTTGATGTGTGTTAAACTTTTTGCCTTACGCAGGGTCATCCCCAGTCTTTTTGCCTCCTTCCTCCTGGTTTTTCTGACCTCTCGCTGTTGGCTCTAGGACTCTGAGCACTTCATCACTGCTGACCAGTGCTAAAGTGCAGGTGCTCTCCCATCTAAAGTTGGTATGATTGGCTTATACCTAATTGGCATATTTAATTTACCTATAAGTCCGTTGTACAGTGGTATCTCTATACCCAGGGCCTGTAAATTAAATACTACTAGTGGGCCTGCAGCGCTGCTTGCGCCACCCACTGAAGTAGACTTTCAAACCTGTCTCAGGCCTGCTAGCGCAGGGCCTGTGTGCGCAGTTTTCTGCCACTGGGACCTGGCATCTAAATTTACTTGCCAGGCCCTGAACTCCCCTTTTACTACATGTAAGTCACCCCTAAGGCACGCTGTAGCTAGCCCTATGGGCAGGGTGCCATGTATGTAGAAAGGCAGGACGTGCCATATTGCATGGCATGTCCTAATAGTGACAAACAGCCTAACTTGGTGTCTCACTGCTGTGAGTGCTGCCTTCTCATAGGATTGCATTAGAAATGCCCTGCCTTATGTGTAAGGGGTATTGTCTGATTTATGAGAGGTAGCATAGGCGTGTTTGGTATGGTTGTGATGGTGATAATAAATGCTGCTTACTGGTGTGGGGGTGTTTTTTATTACTATCACAGAAAAGGCACTTCTAGAAAGTGCGCATTTATCTGTGCTTATGACCCTGGTGTTTTGCAGTTTGACTCCAATCCACGTCTGGGCAGAGTGACAGTTGGGGCTTTGTGCATACTTTTCAGACAGCCTGTACACAGGGAGGGTGGAGGTGTCACAGAGTTGCATCTGCATACTGAATAGTCTTCCTGGGCTGAGAGAAGGGAGAGGCGGGGCACACCTGCATTTGTAAAGACTGTGCCCTGGCCTCACACAATAGGGTCGTTAACCCCCTTCTGATGTTTGGAGCCTGTGCTGAAAGGAGAGAGGGGGCACTCCCAGAACCAGTTGTAACTGGCTGGAACCTCCTCTCCCTACCATTGTAAAAGACCGTAAGAAATTACTATAAGTACAGGGGAATTTTCCCCACAATTTGGAGACTCTTGGAATCATCTTGGAACTGGACACTAAAGGCTGAAAGGACTCACCAGGAACCGCCATGGACTGCTGCTGCTGTGCTGACCTGTGACCTGCCTGGTCACTGTGAAGGACTTGCCACTTGCTGCCTTTCCCTTGTGCTGGCCTGTAGCTGGGCCCTCCACCTGAGGACCTTGTCTTAAGATTCTGCTCCCCAGGGGCAGGGTGCTGTGGCCCCTGACCCCTGCATCCATTTCTTCATGAGGGGTGCTTCTCCGTGGTTGCGGCTGCCATAGCGCTGATTGCAGCGCGCTTATGGAGCCTTGGGACCTCGTAGTTTCCTTGCTGCATTGTGCCCCTTTAAATAAGATCACCGCAGCAGCCCGGGAAGCTGGAAGAACACTCGCACACCGCATCGGGTCCAGGCGCGTGTCTGCTCGGGCCCCAGGAGGGGTCTGATCTTCTTGTGGCTTCACGGCAGGACCAGGGGAAGGTGCGGGGAGTGCCCCATTCCCCCTGGCCTCTGCATTAGGAGCAGGACACTCCTTTTCTGCTGTTAGGTAAAACGGGCATTATTGTGGGCCCCCCCCTGGTGGAAGGGCCAGTGGAGGCCCGGGAGGCCCCCCAGAGATCGCGGGTCCCGGGAGGGGCCTGTCATTAAACCGGAGGGGGTGCGTGGTGCCCCCCTCCTGCCCTAAGTTGTTTTTGCTGCCTTGGTGGAAGGGCCGGTTAAGGCCCTGGGGGGCCCCCAGTAATCACGGTCCCCGGAGGGGCCTGTCTATAAAAGAGAGGAGGTGCATGTCGCCCTCCTCTGACCCCAGAGTATAAGGGAGGCCACCGTTTTGCGCATAGGAGCGCCGGGGGCCCCACTGTTCACCTTCTAGGCACTGGAGTTGCCTTCATCCAACCAGGTACTGTTTAAAGGACCAATGTAGTTGCAATACAAAGTTCTTTCTACAGACTTTTGTTTGATTCATATATTACCTACCTGCGTTTGATGTTTTTACATATGTGTATGCAAATGTTCCTTTTATGGACATGCTTGCTAATATGTTTTTCTAACTTGCCATATGTTTTCTGATGTTCCTACTGTGGGCATTTTATGATATTCTTATGACAAGTGCTGTGATGTAATAACGTGTTTTCCTGACTACTGCTTATGTTGCAGAATACTGAGTAACCTGTGTGTTATGTGTGACTACTGCTAGGTTGCAGAGTAACTAATGTGTAACGTTCTGACAACTGCTAAGGTAGCAGGATAGTACTGATATGTGATGTTTGGTCTGATAATTGCCTTGTGTACAATACAGTATATTTTCATATAATCTGGTGTTGTGTTTCCTTTGTGGTGGGGATATTGCGTCACGTGTGTTGTGTGTGTTCTGCAAACGCTTTACACATTGCCTCTGGGTTAAGCCTGACTGCTCGTGCCAAGCTACCAAGGGGGTGAGCAGGGGTTATCTTGGACGTGTAACTCCATTGCCCTGACTAGAGTGGGTAAGTTCTGCTTGGCTGAGGTGCATACCCTAGCCAACCAGAAACCCCATTTCTAACAATGCCATTTTCAGGGGAAAAAAACACAAGCCTTCTTCTGCAGCACTTTTTTCCATTTTTTGAAAAAAATGAAATTTTCGCTGTATTTTGGCTAAATTGATCTCCTTCAAGGGAACCCACAAAGTCTGGGTACCTCTAGAATCCCTAGGATGTTAGAAAAAAAGGACGCAAATTTGCATGGGTAGCTTATGTGGAGAAAAGGTTATGAGGGCCTAAGCGCGAACTGCCCCAAATAGCCAAAAAAAGGATCTGCACAGGAGGGGAAAAGGCCTGGCAGCGAAGAGGTTAAGCATGACGTGAATTGCAGTGTTGAATAGGCAGATTGATAACCTCATGTATTTAACATACAGCAGATTGTATTTCAGACACAGTAAAAAGCAACTTTTCTAACTTCTCGATGTTTAACATAAGTCACATCCTTCTTAGCCATTATTTGTTGCTGTCACGTCCAATTAAATGCTGAAAAAATGTCCCTCACGCTGACATGTTGCCAGGGAATGCAAACAGATTTCAGCATTTGTAGTGTCCATCCTAACTGCATAATGGACCTAAGCAGGCTCTGTCCATGTTGTAAAAATGACACATCACTGTGCACAATGTCCATTGCAGATGAAACAATGTTGTTTAAAGTGTATATGCGGTCAGACAAGGTGCTAATCCCATTATCTACAATGGCTAATGCTTTCTGTAAATTTCCCTGATCTATTTGCCTGAACAGGGCAGCAACGTCTTGTTGGGAAAGTTTCCAAATTTCAATATAAACTGCATATAAGAAGCTTGTTTTCTGTTGTCTTCTGGGCGTAACAGGAAATCCTGCAAGTCTGTGTTATTAGACAGGAGACTGAGGTGTTCTTCAACAGCTTCTAGTGAGGAACTTTTTAACCAATGCTGGCCCAATTTCCCTACATTATATGTTGTTACTGTATCCGAATGTTCTGATGACACATAGCTAGTGTAGTGAATCCTAGTTTGTTTTAACGGGTTAACAGGAGTTAGCTTAGCCGTAGGCTTGTAAACTCGTGCCCCCGTCACCCAGTGACTTTTAACCTACTTAGCTTGCTCTGGCTTAGTCCATTTAATTATTTATTTCCTTTAAAATGGCGGCCTTGTTTATAGTTAGGCCACTTGTTATGGGTTCTATTATCAGTGTCACTGCGCCAAGGCGTCAAGATCAAGCACGAAAGACAAACATACAGTAGGCATTCACACTTAGGGATTTTCCCTCTCTATACTTTCGAGGGATTGTTGATATTAATTGCTGTCCCAAGCATGCCTGTTATCTAATGTTATGAATAACACTTATGTCAGGGGACCTTGTAGATCTGTATAAATACAACACACTTTTAGACAGATAATCAGAGGTATTCCGACCAGAGGGCATCGCCACCATCGCTGATACCGATGCTGCAGTCATCTTGACACTGATCCAGTCTTCGTGTCCCTGCGGAGTCTGAGATAGAGACCTCATTCCAAGGTAACGAGGGTTGGGGGCTCCTCTCATGGACACGGTTTTGGCAGATTAGGTTTAACGAACCCAGCTCTTCCTTTTTAGGTAGGAGGTTAGACCTACTCTCCTTAGGGTATTAGGGCTTATTCCATCTTTTACATATACATATATTTTTATCTTATATTGCATAATGGTGGGGGTCTTTATAACAATGACTCTCCTCTTTACAATACTGTTGCTTGGTATATTCATTATCCTAATCATTGCAGTTCATGCAACTTATCACAAATTGCAGTTATGTTGAATAAAAACTATTATAACTTTACTGCATCTGTGTTATTGCCTTTGTTTGTATGAGACATTATAGATCTGTGAGAAAAGGGTAATTTCCGTTTAACCACGACAACCCTGAGATATTGTATTTTGAGTCCATGCGTAAGCGACTGCTACAAATCACCTTTTACTATTGTGTTTTCGGTGAGGTACTGCTAGTAAGCCGGTAAGGTTTGGACAACAGTTACAAATAGTTGTAGGAAGAGACTTAGTCACCTACGAACGAAAGTACTGTAATCCTGAGACCAGCAGTCTTGCTCAGAGCAAGAGTCTGAACTACGACATGGCGCCCCCAACGATGGTGTTTAGGCACTAATTTACGGATACCCTGACTATCACTGTCTCACAGACAACAGGTACCCTCAGTACCATTATACGGAGACGTCCGTGGTCTTTGGGAGAATCCTCCTCAGCCAAACAGGTAACACCTGCTTAGGCTGTAGGTTGTTCGAGCTCGAACTAACAAAAGGAAAAAATCTTCACCTATTTTGGTGTTCCGTTTCTCTAAACAACTATGGCTAATACCATAGACATTCCTGCAAATGCTAGACATGCACTTACACAACATTTATTAGCGCATGGCCTTACAGAAGAGGGCGGGGAAGTTACTTTGATTATAGAAGCAACTGAAGCATACCAAACGGAAACATTTTATTGTTGGGTTGCCTTTCCTGAGGCTGACCAACGTACGCACACATTTCACACTTATGACATTGCGGACGTACCCGTAAGGTATGAAGCATACCAGTATCATGAAATATCGCTCACAAATCAGGAGCATCAAAACTGGTTTGAAGGCGCCCTACCACATATACTGCGGCGGGTGAGGCTAGGTCCTTTAAGTAATGAAGGGCCTACGTGGCCCATGTTTGCCACATACACACCTCACCCAGGCATACAGACTATGCCGCTTGTAGATTTAAGGATATTATATAATGAGTTAGTGGCATTATATAGACGATTGGTCCAGTTCGTAATGCGAACATTGAACACTACACCAGCGCGTCCAGCACCGCCAGTAGCTGGTGGATATCAATTGGCTACTGGGATTAATCCACAAACGGTGCATACCATTATGGGTAAAGTGCCCTCGGATCGAGAAAAAATACCGTTCTGGATTGCTCAGAAAACAAATCAGCTGGAAGCTGTGTTCCCACATACGGGGCCACAGGAGAAACATAGATTGCTCACTATGTGCTTGCCATTCGGGATGGTTCCCTCGGTTGATGAATGTGCCACTTGGGGTACAGTCTTCGCTGCCGTTTATACTACCACGCATGGTACCCCTACACTGGCCAATTTGCCGGAAGTATTGAAACAAATACAAAATGAGCATGGGGCTGCACCAGCCCTAGATCTGGGGATGAAATTGATGCGTAATTTTGACGCCGTCTCCTCGATAATATTGAGTAATATTAAAGGGGAAGCAGTAGCACTGGCGATACGCCAGCGTCTCCGGGAAACTCCACACCAGGAACAAGAGAGACAGCTGCCAAAAATAATCTCTGATACCTATACTAGTATAGGACGGGATGGGCTGGGAGCCAAACCTAAAAAATTGTACATACCAAGTACCACCCATAAGGAAGGTACGAAGCAGGCACAAGAGGGCTCTAAGAAACGCTGGGAAAAACAAAAAGATTTCAAGGATAGGAGAAACAGAAGAGCTGATTCTCCTCATCCAGAGTACTCCGAAAGGAGATATAGGGGGTCCTTCTGACCCTGGCGGTAATTACCGCCATGGCGGAGGTTGGCGGTAGCACCGCCAACAGGCTGGCGGTGCTCCGCCGGGCATTCTGACCGCGGCGGTACAGCCGCGGCCAGAAGCGGAAAGCCGGCGGTGTACCGCCGACTTTCCGCTGCCCATGGGAATCCGCCATGGCGGCGCAGTTTGCTGCGCCGCCATGGGGATTCTGACAGCCCATACCGCCATCCTGTTCCTGGCGGTTCACCCGCCATGAACAGGATGGCGGTATGGGGTGTCGTGGGGCCCCTGGGGGCCCCTGCAGTGCCCATGCCAATGGCATGGGCACTGCAGGGGCCCCCGTAACAGGGGCCCACAAAGAACTTCAGTGTCTGCTTTGCAGACACTGAAATTCGCGACGGGTGCAACTGCACCCGTCGCACCTTCCCACTCCGCCGGCTCCATTCTGAGCCGGCTTCCTCGTGGGAAGGGTGTTTCCCGCTGGGCTGGCGGGCGGACTTTCGGCGGTCGCCCGCCAGCCCAGTGGGAAAGCCAGAATGACCGCCGCGGTCTTTCGGCGGGAACTGCTTGGCGGGCGGCGACCGCCGTCCGCCGCGGTCAGAATCACCCCCATAATCTCAAAAATAGGGATAACATTAGAACTCCAGATAGATATACTGATTCACGTCCTTCTCGTTCCTTTCAGGACGCACCGGATAGACGTAGCGAGAGAGGGGGCCGTCAAGATCGACGTCTGGAATACGTGAAAGAAAAGAAAGACTCGCCACAGTCTACTGTTAAAAAAGAAGAAAAGACTCCTCAACAAAAGCCACAATTTAAAAAGAAAAAAGTGGCTGCACTGACCATTAAAAATACCAGTAGTATTGAGAACACTGTTGAGGAACAAGAAGTGGGCAGTGACTCTGTTGGACAGCGCGGCAGAGGTCACAATATGTCGCCAGAATCTGAAAGTTCTTCTGGATGCGACAGCAAGTAGCGATTACATCGCAGTTGAAACGGCGGATGGCCGCGTACTTTCACCCGATCGGGTTTTTGATTTAACAATTCAGATAGAGGGAGACGTGGAACGCATTATTAGTGTAATATTCTGGGATGAACTTACTAGTGATATCCTGTTGGCCGAGAGAGACTGGCCACCGGAACATGTCCGCATGCTCCCACATGGGGAAGATGTCATTTTGCCTTCTTTCTCTGATCTTGTTCCGGAGACAGACAAACGAGCATTAGCTGCTGAATGGGCTTTAGCGCAGGCACCTGCATTATACCGTAATCATGTAGGATGGGACAAGGACTCTCCTTGCCATGTTATTCCCGTTCGGTCTACACCACACCCGCAGCCACAATACCCTGTTAAACATGAAGCAAAAGCTCCAGTGACGGAGATACTGTCACAACTTGAATACCAGGGAGTAATTGAGCCCTGTACATCGGCAATGAATAATCCGCTATTTCCCGTTGCGAAACCTGATCATTCATATAGAATAGTGGTTGATTATAGGCACTTGAATAGTCATGCACGCACTTATGCTATACAAAATTCACACAGCACAGCGCTAATTAATAATATAGTGCGTAAAAAATACAAAACTACATTGGATATATCTAATGGGTTTTTCTGCCAGAATTTGGCACATGAAAGTAGAGACCTAAGTGCATTTTCCTATGGTTCTCAGAAACGCTTTTGTTGTTTACCCCAAGGCTATAAAAACAGCCCAGGACTGTTTTCGGCCCGTGTCACATCAATCTTACAGGAGCTTGATTCCGAGGCATTGTCATATGTGGATGATATCTATCTCACTGATGACACCCTTGACATTCATCTTGCCAGGGTTGATCGGATTATTTTGGGATTTGCCGCCTTCAGTTATAAATTTAATTTAAAGAAAAGCAAGATAGCATTTCTTAGTGTATTGTTCCTAGGATATGAACTATCAAACGAGGGGAAGAGCCTGGCCCCACACTTCCTAGAGAAGTGTGCTCAGCTACAGCCTCCGAACACGCTTAAGAAATTGCAGTTATTACTGGGTTTCTTTAATTTTGGCAGAACATATATTCCATATTATGCTGAACGCATAAAACCACTATATGACTTAATTCAGCCCAATTATTCTGGCAGGCGATGGACAATTGAACACACACACATCCTAAGGGACATACAACGAGACATGCTAGAAGCTAGACACTTGTACACACGGGACAATAAAACAAATTTGGTCATCAGAATAATAGCTGGTGCCCTAGGATTTACCTATGTCACCTTTAATGAGGGTGACACGGTGCCAATAGCATACAAATTACATTTGTACTCCAATGCAGAAAAACATTTTGCTCCTACTGAAAAAATTCTGACGGCAGTTCAGATTGCCGTCATAAAGGAGAGACCGCTTGCCCAGGGGAAACGCATTGTTGTTGTCTCCCCGGTTCCGGCCTTAGAGGCTGTCACTAAAGCGAGCGTTCCTAACGCTAAGGCATTGCATCCACGCTGGATTCAATGGGCAACATCTCTGACCACCACTGATGTTGATTATGTGTTTGACCCCAGACTTCAGACACAAGAATTTCTCCAGTATGAACAGGAGTACCCCGCTCCCTTACACATATTGCCAATAGACAGTTATGATACCATCATTTACACTGACGGATCGGCACAACCGGCTGTGGGTACTAAACATCAATACTCGGCAGCTTGCGCAGCCGTGTGCGGGGTAATGGAAGACGGAGTTTTTCATCCTCATAACACGTATACTCAGACCTTAGGGGACTGCACAGCCCAGTTGGCCGAGCTTAAGGCTCTTCTTCTAGCGCTCGAACATTCAGAGCCAGGAACACAGACTTTGATCGTCTGTGATTCCTATTATTGCGTCCAGTCATACAATGAATATCTCAATCATTGGATACTGAACGGGTTTAGAGATTCTAAAGGGAACACCATTAAACACAAAATATTGTGGGGAAGGGTGGCTGATCTTAAGGATAAGCTGCCATGTGTCCATGTAGTTCATACATTGGGGCACCAACGTGTAGGAATACATGTTGCCGGTAATACATTGGCTGACGAAGCAGCCAAAGCTTCAGTAGCTACGGCTTCTGTGGCTGCAGTGATTTGTTCTCGAACGAGGTTGGATAATGAAATACTGCTTGCCGTTAAAGCCTCGGCTGCAGACAAGCCCCTTCCAAAAGGATACCCTACAAACTATACATATCATATCAGTGCACAGAATGTTGCTTTTGCAACAATTCCAGATGTTGGTGATCGAGTGATCCCAAATGAAGATCAGAGATTGGAATTGATTACAGCTGCACATGAGGGTGTCGCTTCTGCACATGCTGGTATACAGGCCACTATCACCATTCTACAACAACGGTACTGGTGGCCTGGTCTATGCAGACGGACTAAACAGTATGTCCTTTGCTGTGACATTTGTCAGCAGATTAAGGGCTCGACTATCACGCGCCCTCCGCAGACATCTGTTTTAGTGTCAGACAAACCACTCCATTGTGTGTACCTGGACCATTGTGGTCCTTTGCAACCTGATGGTGCATACAAATACATTTTAGTGGCTGTAGATTCCTGTTCTAGATTCCTGTGGGTATGGCCACAGCGGTCGGCTGACGCCCGGACTGTTATAAAAGATTTGCTGATCTTTATCGGTACATATGCGGTTGCGGCATTCCATTCGGACCAGGGCCCTGCATTTGCCTCTAAGGCTTTCAGGGACACCATGAGGACGATGGGTGTTGAACTCCATTACTCCTCACCATACCATCCCGAGGGAAATTCGGTCGTGGAGAGGCGGAATCGTTATCTAAAGCAGTCCTTAACAGCTCGAGTATTAGGTTCAGGCCGTAGTTGGTTACATCACCTATATGGGGTCCAGAGAGCACTGAATAATCTGCCAAGACAGTCCTTGAGGGGCAAGTCTCCATATGAGGTTCTCTTTGGGACAACTATGTATGTTCCCGATCTTGATGCCCCTGGTATGGTGGCAGCAGAAACACCATTTGACATAAAAGAACGTCTCGCTGTTTTACAGGAGCTTCAACAGTTCCGTGATGATAAATCATCTGCAAGCGCTGCCACCTTGGGAATAAGGGATTTGGCGAAAACTTCGACTGGCTGGATTCCTAACGTTGGGGATCTGGTTCGTGAGAAGACCGCTGTGAGAAAAGAGTTTAGTCCCGCATACAGAGCACCTGTACCGGTCTTGGGAATAAAAGGCACCAGGACTGTCATCCTTCCGCCATTGTCTGGTTCCAAATCAAACAGATTCATCTCCATTGATGACATCAAATTACACCATGTGGCCGATTCTTCACAGTAGACCAGGAGGTCCCTTGGGTAGTTCCCGATCCCCTCTCACTACCCAACAGGACATCCCTCTACATAGTAGGATGACCATCGCTACTACTGACTATACAACTATGTCAGCTGCTGTTCCGGACACTTCCTCGACCATGGGGAGGGCAGAAAATTAACTTTTGTTGGTTCCTGTAACAACTTCGGAGAACACACCGCTACAGGATTTGGCTGTATTTTACACGAACACTTCCACGACTGGTAACGTCATCTATCATGAACCTCCAAGAACAGTGGATGGGAATTCGATGAGTCCTGTGTTTGCGGAGACTTCGTCTGGCTATTTTGTGGACATTGATGATTTTTCTTCAGATTCATCTTCAACTGAGACTGACAAACTTTCCAGAGGTAGCAAGTTCTATCAATGGCTTAAAAAGAACTATTTGATATATCCATGGAACTATCTCTGGTTCTGTTTGACATTTATTGCATTGTTATTATGGATTGGTTTTGTGACTGTTTTCTTTTTACTAATTAATGGTCACTATATTGCTGATCGCTCCTCAGTGGAGCCTGTTGATGTAATTTTAACACCACATCATTCATCACATAAGGTCCGACGTGATTTGTCCCCTGTCAATATTACAGCTATTCCGATTTCAGATGGGATTGTTTGGGACAAAGTTCCATTCGATATATACGGGCCTACAGAGATAATTCAAATACCATACGTGTTCAAAATTTCTATGTCTGATGTTATTACACCTAATGTTGTCTCTGATGATTGGGATTCCATGCTAACTGAAATGAAGGACTACACCGCTTTTGGAAGTGATGATGTATATGATTTTACAATGAATTATGGTGAAATGTTCTGCTATAATAATTGGGGACATCACTACCTGCACCGTGCAACTAGATATAGGCCTCTTTTTAACTACACACAATGGGAACATTGTTCAACACCACGAGTGGGGAGTCCAAAGTATTACAGTGACAAATTCACATACTTTTCTGGGCATGATACAACAAAAGCTGAATCTTATTATTTTAAATTACCTAAGACACACATTAGAAAATTGTTGTTAACAGATACAAAACTGATTTATTCAGATCCCTTTGTTTCCCGACTTTCGATTGAGGGTTATGAATATTGGAAGAACACTATCGATTTGAAGAGTGTATGGGGGACGCAAGATTGGCAGATACAGGGTAGGGAGGCTTTGTTTCGAGCTTGCTTAATTCCTGTGCAAATGATTTTTTTAAATGACACTGTTGAGCAGACATCATGTTTGGGATTAGCTAAAATAAAGGATCTAAACACACCCAGTATCCCTACACCGACAAAATGTACAGATTGGCAACACTTTCTAAATGTTTCTGGGGATAGGCTAGATGCATTGGTTAAGGCTGGTGACTATAATTATTCACTTTCCAGTCCCGGGGGATGGTTGGTATGGCCCACCGATACTGATGAGTGTCAAAGGCGTTTTTTGAACTCTTCAGGGGGGTTTTCCCTTCATAGACCAGACCCTCGCTTTTTGTCAGGTCAGCATGCTGGTATAATTACGACATACAGTGTGGGCAAGCTTTGCCAACAATGGATACAAACGAACACCTTAACAGTGGTGAAACAACACCTGAATACTCTTTCTGACAGTATAGACCTACAAGATTTCCTATTAGGTCCTAGAAAGCAACGCTCGAAACGTTTTTTATATGCCATGTATAATGAAATTTGGAAACTTTCTCAACTTGAGGCTGCTGCACGTTTACGGCAACTTGATAAAGAGAATTTGGAAAATACATTGGCTGTTGTCGACAATGGCATGAACACGCTTTCCAACAGGATTTATTCCCTGTCGAATATAGTGTCATCTGCTATTGATATCACTCAGACTGATTTGTCTCGGTTATATCATGGGCAAACACAGCTGCGTTCCATCATGCAGCTGAATTGGGCATTGCAGACGCTGAAAAGTGGCCACATTCCATGGAAATACCTTAATGGGAGTGAACTATTCGCTGCTTTTAATTTATATAAGTTGCCCTTCACGGTTGCAGAAAGTCCTTCGACTATTTGGCTCTTACACGGCATTATTAATTTACAGTTTTCAACGTTTCGTTTCTCGAGCTGCCTGAAACATCTTGCAGTGGGACGATATGAACGGCTAGGAGATAGCTTTATTAAGGAAGAGTGGGAGTTGCCCTTTGAGTATCGATGTCTGAACGGCGAACAAGAGGTCTTTATTAGCGGAAGTGAATGTGAGACTAATGTTCGTCATTCCATGATATGCAAACAGGTGTCTCTTCACGGTCTTTGCAATGCGGGGGTCGCAAATTTGGCCTGTTTTCTGAAGGGTACTCCCGTCCCCTTGATTCGTTCAGTGTTTCATGTTCTTTCTAATGGGAGTTATGTTCTTCTGAGCGATGACAGCTGTTGCGGCTTGCGACCTGGAATTGCCTACGCAATCTCAGTCACGAAGGTTGTTACGTGTTGTGGCCATGTTTTGTTTCCCCCCACACGAGAGATACAAGTATCTGAAATGTGGCCCCACATTGATACTATTAATGTGAACTATGACAAGTTGAGTAGACTGAAGGCGCTATTGTTTAAAAAACAGGTCGCCTTGACATCCGCAAAAGAGACGTATGCTCTCCAGGTTGCGAGATCATCAGCCGAGATACAATCCCTTTTAAATACCGATTTCCCCTTACACTTTGGAGAGTTGGTATCGAGAATATTCAATGCTTCAAGCACCACTGGGATTGTTCATTTCTTTAAGGCTGTCGGGTCTGGTTTCGTGTCCATCTTCCAGACTGTCTTCGGAGTCATCCCATCAGCCATCCATTCACTCTTTTCCAGTGTGTTTGGTGGCTTTCCAATTATTTTGGCTTTAATTGGCGGACTACTACTGCTATATTTTCTGATTTGCGGTGGTTGTTTCTTTCCAGCGACACAGAGCAATGGAGCCGCTCCCGTCAACCCCGCTGTGCCGTGAACGCATGGTTCGGATCTTCGGTACACCTTTGCTGGTGGAACTAGAGTTTGACTGGTCATTGTCATTCCGGCCTCTACTTTGGTGTGTACAACCGGTGTTCCGCTGCATATGGTGTCTCTTTGAACATCTGCCTATGGTCTGTCTTGCTGTTGCACCGACATCTCCTGTGGACCACGAACTGCTGATGTCCCCGATGAGGGTTCATACACGGTCATGCCCCTTGAGACTGAGGTTGCTCCGCGAGGCCACCTATGAGCCTTCTGTTATACAAACTAACATGGATGAGGACGCTGCAGCGAGTGTCGATGCACCGATGAATATGGCTCACTTCTGCTCTGTGGATCCGTTTGTCCGCCCAGCTCTCAATTTCACTTCTGACGATGTTGACTCATTTTTGAGATCCTTGAATGGTGACTTCGATGACATTCTTCAAGATCCTGCATATAGCACATAATTTGATGAATTAGCTTGCCAGTTCCCGATTCTAATAAAAGAAGCAATTATACTAAAAGTTTGCTATACTTGTCATGGTTGATATTAAAATTTCTGAGATGTTTTTAAAAAAAACGAATTTTATAACACAGCATTTATTTTTTCGTTAAGTTTTTTGGCTTTTTAGTTCAGTAGCAGCTTTTTAGCGATTGGGTTTTCTTTACCTTCATCATACCTGTTACGGCAATGGGGAGGGTGTAGTGAATCCTAGTTTGTTTTAACGGGTTAACAGGAGTTAGCTTAGCCGTAGGCTTGTAAACTCGTGCCCCCGTCACCCAGTGACTTTTAACCTACTTAGCTTGCTCTGGCTTAGTCCATTTAATTATTTATTTCCTTTAAAATGGCGGCCTTGTTTATAGTTAGGCCACTTGTTATGGGTTCTATTATCAGTGTCACTGCGCCAAGGCGTCAAGATCAAGCACGAAAGACAAACATACAGTAGGCATTCACACTTAGGGATTTTCCCTCTCTATACTTTCGATGGATTGTTGATATTAATTGCCGTCCCAAGCATGCCTGTTATCTATTGTTATGAATAACACTTATGTCAGGGGACCTTGTAGATCTGTATAAATACAACACACTTTTAGACAGATAATCAGAGGGATTCCGACCAGAGGGCATCGCCACCATCGCTGATACCGATGCTGCAGTCATCTTGACACTGATCCAGTCTTCGTGTCCCTGCGGAGTCTGAGATAGAGACCTCATTCCAAGGTAATGAGGGTTGGGGGCTCCTCTCATGGACACGGTTTTGGCAGATTAGGTTTAACGAACCCAGCTCTTCCTTTTTAGGTAGGAGGTTAGACCTACTCTCCTTAGGGTATTAGGGCTTATTCCATCTTTTACATATACATATATTTTTATCTTATATTGCATAATGGTGGGGGTCTTTATAACAATGACTCTCCTCTTTACAATACTGTTGCTTGGTATATTCATTATCCTAATCATTGCAGTTCATGCAACTTATCACAAATTGCAGTTATGTTGAATAAAAACTATTATAACTTTACTGCATCTGTGTTATTGCCTTTGTTTGTATGAGACATTATAGATCTGTGAGAAAAGGGTAATTTCCGTTTAACCACTACAACCCTGAGATATTGTATTTTGAGTCCATGCGTAAGCGACTGCTACAAATCACCTTTTACTATTGTGTTTTCGGTGAGGTACTGCTAGTAAGCCGGTAAGGTTTGGACAACAGTTACAAATAGTTGTAGGAAGAGACTTAGTCACCTACGAACGAAAGTACTGTAATCCTGAGACCAGCAGTCTTGCTCAGAGCAAGAGTCCGAACTACGACACTAGGGTCTGGTCTATTTGTTCTAAACACCCCCATGGAGTTCACAAAACACGCATGGCAACCATTTCTGTTCACTGGACACAATAACCACTCACCAGGACCTGAAAGTGGTGTGCTAAATGTTCCAGTTTGGCCCCACCCATCGAGCTGATCTTCAGTTGCATGAATCTATCTTTTCCATTTATAAAATTTAACAGGGGCGGGGATACTGGGCGCATTTCATTTCTTATTTTTTGCAAAGCCTAAACAACTTGTCTGTTGTATAGTTTCATTAAAAAATATAATTTTAACAGGTTTTTAGGCATGCTCTATATATAGCTTCCTTTTCCCTTATTTGCCAATTGTTAGTTCCCCATACACTCTTTAAGTCAATCGATTTCAGCCAATATTCATAGCCTTCTATAGCCTACTGGGAAACATAGGAATTAGAACAAATCAATTTTATATCAGTCAATAAAATGTGGTGCATTTCCATTATTGGCAAATTAAAATAAAACAACTCAGCATTTTTAACATTGTGCCGAGAAAAATATGCAAACGTTTCAGAGTATGCTTTAGAACTCCCCATTAGCTGAGTTGGACAATGTTCCCCTTGTGTGTAATTAAAAATAGTTTTTGGGGGATGTGCTCTATGAATGTAATGATGTCCATAATAATTGTAACAGAACATGTCTCCATAATTTTCTTTTGATTGATAAACATCTTCACTTTTAAATACAGTGAAATACTCTAGTTTAGATAACATAAAATGAACTGTTTTTACATCCCAATCATCAGAAGCAACTCCAGGAGTTATTATATCATTAACTGAAAGTTTAAATACATAAGGAATTTGAATAATCTCCTGTAGGAGGCTAGCCTGGTGTGTAGTGAGTACCTATGGTACTTACACCTTATACCAGGTCCAGGTATCCCTTACTAGTGTAGTCAGTGTCTAGAAGCCAGGCTCTATAGAGGTAGCTGTGGATGAGCAGCCAAGGCGTATCTAGGAGACATGCAAAGCTCATGCAATACCACTGTAGTCATACTTAATACTTACACACATGAAAGAAAACACTCAGGCCCTCATTGCAACATTGGCAGTAAATCCCGCTTACCGCCGTGCAGAAGACCGCTAACACACCGCTGCGGCGGCGGAATTCCGCTTCAGCTATTGCGACCCACAGCCCGGAATCTGCCAAAATCCGGACACCCACGAAAGTCCGCCACACCAAAGGTCAATGATAAACTGGGGATAACAAAACCTCCACCGTCACGCCAACGGGAATATGCCCACACTATCACAACCCACGAATCCACGCAGTGGTCTTTCAACCGCGGTATTCTATTGGCGGTACACACCGCCGCGCTCAAAATACACACACATTTACAAAACACAACCACATTGGACAATTCGAAATACCCACACCCGATACACATACACACACCACTCCCACACACTCAATACAATATAAAACACACACCCACATCACCCACAAACCCCTATGACAAAAATTGAGAAAGAAGCCCATAGAAGGACACCACCATCAACAACACTAGCATCCACAGACACACAACGCCATCACTCACACAACATCGACGCACCTCAGACAACACACACAAACACATCCCCTCACACATCGCACCTGACACCACCTCACACATCACCCACACCATGGCACCGCAAAGACACCCCAGGTTCTCTGAGGAGGAAGCTCAGGGTCATGGTGGAGGAAATCGTCCGGGTAGAGCCACAGCTATTCGGATCACAGGTGCAACACACCTCCATAGCTAGGAAGATGGAGCTATGGGGCAGAATCGTAGACAGGGTCAACGCAGTGGGACAGCATCCAAGACCACGGGATGACATCAGGAAGAGGTGGAACGACCTACGGGGGAAGGTGCGTTCCGTGGTCTCAAGACACCAGATTGCAGTTCAGAGGACTGGCGGCGGATCCCCACCTCCTCCCCCACAACTAACAACATGGGAGAGCAGGTCTTGGCTATACTGCATCCTGAGGGCCTCCCAGGAGTAGCAGGAGGAATGGACTCTGGTAAGTCAAATCTTAACTATTACATCCCCCACCCTACCTGCATGCTATCCAATAGCCCACCCTCACCCCCATCACTCCAACACCTCACAAATGTCCCACTATCACAACCCACACATCCCAACACCAAGCCCTGCATGCAACACCAAAGCATAGACACCCATCACCAAAGCATGTCCACAACAGATACCCACACAGATCCCCAAACCAATTATCACACAAGGGCCTACACAAGAATGCAAGCACTGGAGTACAGGGTCACCCACCCATTGCAGACAATGGCACACACAGATGCAGTAATCATGCCTTTACACCCCTGCAGGACCCCTACCCAACGTCACCGGACAGGAGGTTCCAGACATGTCCACTCCCGCCACAGAAGAGGCCCACAGTGATGACAGCAGCTCTGTCCAACTGGATCAAGATGACCAGCCCGGCCCATCTGGGACCTCGGGACAGTCAGTTCCCCTGACACTGGCACAAGCCACCACAGAGCCTCCCCCCTCAGGAAACACCAACACAGCACCCACCCAGCGGGCCAACCCTCTGTCCTCAGGACACGTCAAGCAGCAGTGTGTCCACCACTACTGGGAACCCAGGCAAACCCACCAACCCAAGAAAATCAGGGACCTGGGGGCAGTGGGCACACGGTTCAGGGGACAGAGGCACAGGAAAACAGTGGAACTGGGAGGACTGCTGTGCGACAGGGGGAGGACAGGCCCAGTGAACCCACTCTCCACGAGGCCCTCTCCAACATCATGGGAGCATACCATCATTCCCAGGAGACGATGGCAACGGTACTGGCCAAGTTTCAGGAGACCCAGCGCCTGCAGGAGGAACAGTATCTGGGGATCAGGGAGGAACTTAAGTCCATCAACACCACCCTGGTCACCATTGTAGGGGTGATGAAGGACCTTGTGAACACCAAGAGGGACACTGTGGCACAACAAGGGGCCCCTGACACTAGCCTGGATGATGAACAGCCCACCACCTCCGCCGGCGCTAGTGGACAGAAGGCACCACCACAGGACCACGACACCAGCACCCCACCCCCTGCAGAAGGAGAACCACCCGGCAAACGGTCCCTGAGATCCAGGACAAAGTCAGAGAACAATGCCAAGACCCCCTCCAGGAAATGAGACCCCCCTGAAGGTCATCCTTCTGTCCCACTTCGTCACCATGTCCATCCATCAACTGCCCTAGCTCCGCTTCCTATGGCCCTTTGGACAATGCACCTGTGAAACAAATAGACTGGAATCTGCCATGGACAATCCTCCACCATCACCCCTGCCCATTTTACAACCCCCTCCACTATTTTGCACTGAAATAAACACCCTTGAATCACAAAACAAGCTGAAGTCAGTCTGTGCTTTCACAAATGTGTATTTGCAATAACTATGGAATATAGCAATGTCAATTGTATTGTCAACATACCGATGTAAACAGCTCTAGTCCATGAGGTAATATAGCAGAGGTCACACAGTGGGACCCACATCCATGAAATGGAAAGGCAAAGTGACAAGTCAGGGTCCATACACTAGGTGAAAGTGACAGACATATGATGGGTCTAACAATTGTATGAGAGGTGTGAGGCAGTGATATCTTCTTACCTGTGTCTCCCTGGAAGTATTGCTGGATAACGTTGTTTCTGTTGTCGATATCCTCTTCTTCTGCCTCCTCTTCTTCACTGTCCACAGGCTCCACAGCTGCCACAGGATCTCCATCTGGACCATCCTCCTGCAGAAAAGGCACCTGTCGTCGCAAAGCCAGGTTGTGCAGCATACAGCAGGCCACGATGATCTAGCACACCTTCTTTGGTGAGTAGTAGAGAGAACCACCTTTCATATGGAGGCACCGGAACCTGGCCTTCAGGAGGCCGAAGGTCCTTTCGATCACTCTCCTAGTTCGCCCATGTGCCTCATTGTAGCAGCGTTCCTCTGCCCTTGTCCTGGGATTTCTCACTGGGGTCAGTAGCCATGACAGGGTGGGGTACCCAGAGCCACCTGCAAATGTCGAGGGACAACTGTTAGACACACACTAACCCTTAGGGACAACCCCAGACCCAGACAACTATTCACAGAGTATAGGGTCCTTGTCCTCACCTATTAGCCACACACGGTGCCTCTGGAGTTGCCCCATCAATTAAGGGATGGTGCTATTCCTCAGAATGTAAGCGCCATGCACTGAGTCAGGAAACTTGGCATTCACATGGGAGATGTACTGGTTGGCCAAACACACCATCTGCACATTCATAGAATGGTAGCTCTTCCGGTTTCTGTGCACCTGTTCCCTCCTCGGGGGGGGTACCAAGACCACATGTGTCCCATCAATGGCACCTATGATGATGGGGATATGTCCCAGGGCATAGAAGTCACCTTTCACTGTAGGCAAATCCTCCACCTGAGGGAAAACGATGTAGCTGCGCATGTGTTTAAGCAGGGCAGACAACACTCTGGACAACACGTTTGAGAACATAGGCTGGGACATCCCTGATGCAATGACCACTGTTGTTTGAAAAGACCCACTTGCCAGGAAATGGAGTACTGACAGGACCTGTACTAGAGGGGGGATTCCTGTGGGATGGCGGATTGCTGACATCAGGTCTGGCTGCAACTGGGCACACAGTTCATGGATTGTTGCACGATCAAGTCTGTAGGTGACTATTACGTGTCTCTCTTCAATTGTTGACAGGTCCACCAGCGGTCTGTACACCGGAGGATGCTGCCATCTCACCACCTGCCCCAGCGGATGTGCCCTATGGAGGAAAACAGCGAGCAGAGAGTCAGCCAACACTGAGGTATTACTAAATGTCATTAGCAAACATTTGTAAATCCGCAATGTGCCTGTTACTGTGTATATGCAAGGCCTAGATAGGTGTGACGCAGTTAATATTAATGCCATGTGGTCCCCTGAAATGGTGGCTGCCTGACCTGTAAGGTGGGAAAAGGGGATATGAGGTGACTGCGCTGGCATTCTACACCGTCGCGGTAGGTGGTCAAACACCGCAGCGCAATCCTGCATTGGTTAACATTGGACCCTATGGGTCCCAGGAGCCAATGACGATGTACGCACCGCCCTGGACATGACCGCCATTTTCTGTCTGTTCACTCACTTGATACCTGACCTTCGACAGGAGAGGACCTACACTGCAAGTGCTGCTGTGACCTCAGTCTGGAAGCAAGGATGGCTCATGTGTCTGGGGAAAGGGCCCCTGCCTTCACTTCGGAGGAGTTGGAGAAGTTAGTGGATGGGGTCCTCCCCCAGTACACGCTACTCTACGGTCCTCCAGACAAACAGGTGAGTACACTGTGAGCATGCTGCATGGGCAATACCTGTTTGGAGTGGTGTGGATGGAAAATACATGGGGGGAGACTGAGGCCTGCATGTGCGGACGGTGAGTGTATGTGCGTCAGGGCAAGGGTGGGAATGTGGGCCAATGACTGTGACGGTCCAGACAGTTAAAGTTTTTCCTTTTCCCCTGTACTATTCCTCTAGGTCAGCGCCCACCAGAAGAAGGATATTTGGCGTGCAATCACCAAGGACGTCCGGACCCTGGGGGTCCACCATAGACAGAGCACCCACTGCCGTAAAAGATGGGAGGACATACGCCGCTGGAGCAAGAAGACGGCGGAGGCCCAGCTGGGGATGACCTCCCAACGTGGGAGGGGTGCCCGTCGCACCATGACCCCCCTGATGTTCCGGATCCTGTTGGTGGCGTATCCGGAGTTGGATGGGCACTTGAGGGCATCACAGCAGCCACAAGGGGGTGAGTACCGTCACATCCATCTGACTCTGTGCGCATTATGAGGTGTCTGGGTGGGGGGGGTGGACAGTGGGCAGTGGGTTACCCTAGGCCAGGGCGAGCTTTGTAGGCAAGGACCCTTTGTGAGGCATGCTATGTGGCACCCCAACCCCACCAGTGGTAAGAGCCATCTACACCTAGTCAGGCTCCTGTGACTTCCATGTGTGCAGCAATCGGGCATAGGCCTTGTACCCCAAGGGCATGTGATTAATCTAGGAACTCTAAGTGCATGGCATGGTGCAGAGGGCTGCTGTGTCTGTAGTGTCCGCCAACGGTAGTGGTATTGCATGCACTGAACATGTATTTCTTCTGTCTTTCCCCCAACCTTTTTGTGGTCTCCCTGTTCTTGTGTTCAATAGTATCATCAGGCGGAGGAGCAGTGGCACCGGAGAAGGAGGGAGCTGCATCCCAATTGGCCCTGGAGGGCGAGACAACAGAGTCTGAAGCCACCAATGGGATGGAGGGCGAGGGGAACTCCACGGTGGGGACAGGAGGTGACATCAGCGACTCCTCCTCTGATGGGAGCTCCCTTGTGGTGGCGGGCCCCTCTGTTCCCCCCGCATCAACAGGTACAGCCGCCACCCCCCCTACCAGCACCGTCCTCCCAGCAGCCCCTCCACGTGTGTCTTGTGGCCGCTCACCCAGGAGGGTGGGCATCTCCTTCGCCCCAGGCACCTCAGGCCCTGCCCCAGTCAGCCTTGCTGCCCTTAGTGAGGAGGCTATTGACCTCCTGAGATCCCTCACTGTTGGGCAATCTACCATTGCGATTGCCATCCAGGGTGTCAAGAGGCATTTGCAACAAACAAATGCATACCTGGAGAGCATTCATTCTAGCCAGGCAGCCCAACCGAGAGCATTTCAGGCTCTGGCCTCAGCACTGATGGCAGCCATTGTCCCTGTGTCCAACCTCCCCCCTCAAACTTCCTCCACCCAGACCCAATCCCCTGTACCTCAGCCTATCCCAAGCACACCATCAGACCAGCATGCACACACCTCATCACACAAGGGTGGCTCTGGCAAACATAAGCACCACACATCCCACAGGCACTCACACAAGTTTCATTCCTGTGCAGACATACCGACATCCACTGCCTCCACTGTGTCCCCCTCCTCCATGTCGTCCTCCTTCCTCCTTGTCTCGTCTCCTGCATGCACAGCATCTTCAGCCACTACCTCCATCACCAGCACGCCCATCACCACGCACCGCTCACGTGCACTCACCACCCCACTACCATTCAACATCCCCTGTGTCCTCTACCAGTGTGTCTGTGAGCCCTCCTCCCAAAGTACATAAACGCAGGCACATACCCACCCAACAGCCATCCACCTCACAACAGCCTCCAGCCCAGGCACCTTCACCCAAATTCAGCAATCGTACACGTCCTACAACCACTACCTCTTCCTCCACTCCCGAACCCACTCCATCTACCTGTCCCAGTGTATGTAAAAAAATGTCTTTGTTAACATTGACCTCTTCCCTACACCTCCCCCCGTCCCCAACCCAGCACCTCAGCCACCACATCACCGGGCACAGTGGTCCCAGCAACAGCAGGCTTTTGGAGTGCACCAAGCATCAGGGCAGCCAGTGTGCCACGAAGCAAGGGCAAGGACATTCCGCCACCTGCGAAAGTAAAAAAGTTGCCCGCATCACGGAGGGAGAAGGCGAAAACACCTGCCACCAAGGGCTCAGGGAAAACAAAAGGGGATGGTGGCAAGACAGCTGCGCCACCATCCAAGGTGGGGAAGGGCCAGAAAATCAAGGGCAGGTCAGGAGAGGGCATGGTGGCACTGACTATGGGACCATTGTCACACCTTCTGTCCACGTCGACGCCAACCGGTACGGCAGAGAAGACCGCCACCAGCACCGCAGTCCCTGAGCCCACCACCAGCACCGCAGTCACTGAGCCCGCCACCAGCATTGCTGCCACTGAGCCCGCCATAACAGAGCCTGCCACAAGCACCGCCACCGGCACCGCCGCCACAGAGTCCGCTACCAGCACCGCCGCCACAGAGCCCGCCGCCAGCACCGATGCCACAGAGGCCGCCAGAAGCACCACTGCCACAGAGTCCGCCGCCAGCACCGATGCCACAGAGGCTGCCACAAGCACCGCTCCCACAGAGTCCGCTGCCAACACCGATGCCACAGAGGCCGCCCCAAGCACCGCTGCCACAGAGTCCGCCGCCAACACCGATGCCACAGAGGCCGCCGCAAGCACCGCCGCTACTGACACCGCCGCAAGCACCGCCAGCGGCCCCGCGATGTCCTGAACTAGTGGCACCACCGCAGACATGGCTGCCATCCCCAGTGGTCAGTCGACCGAGCCTGGTGGTCAGTTCCAGGAGCCTGGGCAGCTTCCATGATGCAACACCTTCAGTGGAGAAAGACATCCACTACCTCTGTCCTTGGCAGGATGGAGCACTCTGGGCACAAAGCCCCCTCCAGAACAAGTGGAGAAAGGCATCTACTGCCTCTGTCCTTGGCAGGATGAAGCACTCTGGGCCCAAAGCCCCCTCCAGAACCAGTGGAGTATCACATCCACTACTTCTGTCAATGGCAGGATAAAGCACTCTGGGCACAAAGCCCCCTCCATAACCATTGTAGAAAGGCATCCACTACCTCTGTCCTTGGCAGGATGAAGCACTCTGGGCACAAAGCCCCCTCCAGAACCCGTGGAGTATCACATCCACTACCTCTGTCCTTGGCAGAAGAATGCAAAACCCAGAAGAGACTGAAAGACACCAACAGTGGATTCCTGGACAAGAGGACCTGTGGAAGAAGGGGACCAAGCCCAAGAAGCAAAGCAGAGTCCAGGAAGTGCAGGAGCCCCTACCCACCAGACTGAAGGTGCAAAAGGTGAGTTGACGTTGAAGAAGGAGAGTCAGCACTGCACCCAAGAAGACAAAGGGGGTCATTCCGACCCCGGCGGTCAAGGACCGCCGGGGCCGGCGGGAGCACCGCCAACAGGCTGGCGGTGCTCCGCAGGGCATTCTGACCGCGGCGGTACAGCCGCGGCCAGAAACGGAAAGTCGGCGGTGTACCGCTGACTTTCCGCTGCCCATGGGAATCCTCCGCCGCCATGGGGATTCCGACCCCCTCACCGCCATCCTGTTTCTGGCGGTTTCGACCGCCAGGAACAGGATGGCGGTGAGGGGTGTTGTGGGGCCCCGGGGGGCCCCTGCAGTGCCCATGCCAATGGCATGGGCACTGCAGGGGCCCCCGTAAGAGGGCCCCACTTTGAATTTCAGTGTCTGCTCAGCAGACACTGAAATTCGCGACGGGTGCTACTGCACCCGTCGCACACCTTCCACTCCGCCGGCTCCATTCGGAGCCGGCTTCATCGTGGAAGGGTGTTTCCCACTGGGCTGGCTGGCGGCCTTTTGGCGGTCGCCCGCCAGCCCAGTGGTAAACCCAGAATGACCGCCGCGGTCTTTTGACCGCGGTACGGTCTTCTGGCGGTCCCAGCCAGGCCGCCGGCTACCGCCACCGGCCGGGGTCAGAATGACCCCCAAAGTCAAGTACCTGGAGGATGCAGGTGATGTCTGACGCTGGAAGGAGGATTGCAGTTGGGTTTGCGTCTTCGCAGTCCGCCAACAAGCCTTGGCACACGCAAAACTCACGGTTAGCGGAAAGTGGAGCTGCCGGGGACCAGGAAGGACCAGGTGGACTCTACCCAGGAGGGAGAGTCAGAGGGGGCCCTCAGCAACACCGAGAGCCCACAGAAGCCCAGGCAGCACCCAAAAGTCACAAAAGAGGCTGATGCAGCACTACGAAAAGGGCTCTCACACCGCTGGAGAACCACTCAGGGAGCTGTGCGTCACAGGATGAAGTACTGGGGGCTGGAGCTTCAGGATGCCTGAAGATCTCATGGAAAATATGCAAACAAGCTTTGGCAGCTGCAAAGGACACGGTTCACAGGGGTACTGTCCTGTGTGGCCAGGCAAGGGCTTACCTCATCCCAAGTTGGACAGCTGAAAGAGAGGACCGTCGGGACCACTTCAGTCAACCACCTGTGATTCATTATACACACAGCTCAGCAGTAGAGGGGATCCATGCATCCTGTCGTCATTGCAGTTGGTACCTGCAGAAGCAGGGGAGTGACTCCTTCACCCCAACGGAGATTCCTTCTTCCTTCTGATGCAGGCTGAAGATGGGCTGTCCTCAGAGGATGCACGACTGGGGAAATCTTGCAGTTGCTGGAAGGAGCTGTGGTTACAATGTTGCAGCAGCTTGTCGGTCCTTGAGCGTCCAGATGCAGTTTCTTCGGTCAGATGTTGAAGTGTAGGGTGTGGAGGATTCCTGCTGGAGTCTTGCAATCCGAGTCTGAGGAACCACCCAAAAGAGAAACCCTAAATAGCCCTAGAAGGGGGATTGGTCCCCTAGCTGGGTACCCACCTATCAGGAGGGGGCTCTGGCGTCACCTGCTGGCACTGGCCACTCAGATGCTCCAAGAGTTCCCTGACAACCTTGAATCCAAGATGGCAAAACACAGGGATCCTTTGGAGGAGCTCTGAGCACCACCCCTGGGGTGGTGATGGACAGGGGAGTGGTGACTTCCCTTTTCTTTGTCCAAATTCGCACCAGAGCAGGGACAGGGGGGTCCCTGAACCAGTGCTGACTGGTTTATGCAAGGAGGGCACCAAAGGTGCCCTTCAAAGCATTGCCAGTGGCTTGGGGAGGCTACCCTTCCCATGCCTGTAACACCTATTTCCAAATGGAGAGGGTGTAACACCTCTCTCCCAAAGGAAATCCTTTGTTCTGTCTTCCTGGGCGTGAGCTTCACAAGCAACAGGAGGGCAGACACCTGTCTGAGAGGTGGCAGCAGCTTGGGCTGCCTGGACACCTTCAGAAGGCTGTATTGGCAATACTGGGGGGTCCTCTAAGGAGCCCCCAGAGTGCATGGAATCTTACAACCAATGTTTGCAAAAGCATTGGAGTATGATTCCAACATGTTTGGTACCAAACATGCCTATGTTCAGAGTTACCATCATCAGCTAGACATAGGTATTGACCTGTGTCCAGTACACGCATAAAATGACGTCCCCGCACTAACGAAGTCTGGGAAAATGGGCCTGGAGTTCATGGGGGCACCTCTGCTAGTGCAGGGGTGCCCTCACACACATGTACTTTGCACCCTGCACTCTGGGCTAGAAGGCCTGTCATATGGGTGACTTATAAGTGACCTGATGCAGTGAAAAGTGGCAGTGAAAGGGTGTTTGCACCTTTTCACGCAGGCTGCAATAGATGTCCTGCAGAACCCTTTGCTTGGGCTCCCTATGGGTGGCAAAATGTATGCTGTAGCCCTTAGAGATCCCATGGAACCTCAATTACCTGGGTACCATATACTAGGGTCTTATAATGGGGCATCAGTGTGCCAATTATGGGGTGAAATACAGTAGTAGTAATTACGAACAACTAAATTTAGGGGGGAGAGCATAACTACTGGGGTCCTGGTTAACAGTCAAACACACTGACAAACAGGCCAAAAGTGAGAGTAACCAAGCTATAAAGAGGCTACTTTCCTACACCTCTGGGCCATATATATTAAAATATACTTTATCTCAAAGAACCCCATGAGCATAGCTGAAATATTGAGTAACTACAAGACTCTGCGAAAATTATGGGATGAAAAATTTGGTTTTAGAACCTCATCCACCTGTTCAACTGTAGAGCGTTCAGGAAAGTAATGACCATATTTTAATAGGAAAAGGATGATGACAAACCCAATCTAAAGAAGGAAGGTGAGTATAGTTAATAAGAGCCACAGATAGTTCCATGGATGAATGAGATAGATAATTTTGAACCAATATATCAGCTTACATGTTCATGACAGTCTTGTTGTATAAAAGGCTTATGAGTCAGTGAAAGAGTCATTGACGTCGGCAAAATATCCAGAAGCAGTTCTTGCAAAAACTGGAACCATGTTTGGAAGAGGAGAACTAGCATAAGTCTCCCTTGGTGGTTCATAGTAAACTATTCCATCAGTTTGAGTTGAATTTGAGTAAAATCGCTTAATATTGTTGACATTACTTGTCACAGAAGAAGTTAGTTGGACTAATGAAAGATCATTTTCCATCCTCCCCATGCTCGGAGAGGTGGCAGCGTTGCTTCTCAAAACCTGTAGAGGAACATCTTGGTCTGTAGTGAGAGAGAGTAGGGGACTATGCAAGAGGCCTCTAGGACTGCTGTGCAGGATCGGCCATATGGTGTAGCTTGACATTGTTGATGGAGAGAAAGCTATTTTCTTTAGAACCAGGCAGCATTGATAGAATAATAGTTCTGGTACCGTGTATTCCCTGGACTGGAACAGGTGTATGATAAGAAGGACCAAACTCCCTTTTAACAGCAATCTTTTAACGCACTAGATCCCCAACTTTTGGAATCCAGCCAGTAGGTGTTACTGGTGCATCCTTTATTTTCAAGGAGACGGCACTGGCAGTTGCGTTGTCATCACAGAACTGATGTCAGTCCTGCAAGACAATGACAGGTTCATTTATGTCAAAAGGTGTATCTGCCACCTCCACACCAGGACCATCAAGATCTGGACCATACATTTGTGTTCCAAACAGTTATTCGTATTGGGTACACCCTCCCAGGGACATTCCGGGTACATTAATAAGTGCTCACTGGACTCCATGCAAGTTATTAAGCCTACTGCGACCCATGCCTAATACTCTTAGCTGTTAAGGATTGCTTTCAGTCCCGGTTTCTTCGCTCCACAACACTGTTTCCCTCTGGATGATACGGAGATGAGCAATATAGTTTGACCCCTAACAAAGCCATGGTGTCCCTGGATGCACTTGAGGCGAAAGCAGGACCATAGTCCATCTGGAGAGCCTCAACTGCATATGTGCCAATAAAGACTTGCAAATCTTAATAAGAGTTTGAGCATCAGCTGAGCATTGTGGCCATACCCACTGAAATCTGGAGCATGAGTCGACAGCGACTAGGATATATTTGAATGCACCATCAGGTGTCAAGGGGCCTCAGCGGTCCAGGTACTTACATTGTAGAGGTTTGTTTGGAAATTTAGAGTAGTGTCTGTGATGGCTGTTTGACCGTGGACCCTTTTATTTGCTGACAGATGCCACAACAAAGGACATACTGCTTAGTCTGTTTGTATAGACCTGGCCACCAATAACATGCTGACCTTTGTGACACGAGGGAATGTACTAAAATTTAGACTACATCAATCTCCCCTTTGATGGCAACTGTGCGATCATAAAATACTCCCACTTTCATTTTCAGTGAGACAGCCCAAAATTTCAGAGTTTTATTTCAGGTAAGATCTTCTGAAATCCTCTAACAGCTTGATTTTAGTGTAATACAGCATTCTCATAGTCTCCATTTCTATCTCCTCTTTTCTCTGTCTACTCTTGGTTCTTTTCTCCTTCTGTTTCTTGTATAGCTTTTATAATCCAACCGCAACTAAGGCAGACAAGACCACGATCAGTAGGGGTCTTAAAATAGTTCCCACAGTACATCTTCCTAGATTACCAAACCATCTACCAATGGCTGTAAAACCATTACCTATAGCTTTCCATGCACTGTTGCTGTTAGTCCTTTCAGGTCTTGTTTCAAGTCAGTCATGTCTGCAATGTATTTTCTTATCTTTCTTAACATTTATACATGCAGTATGTAACATTTTGCAAACACTGCCTTCTTTTGCGAGTAATATATCTAAAGCAAGATGATTTTGCAAAACTATTGATCTCATAACTGCCATCTCTATGCCCATTAACAATATGGCACCTGCTGCATCTGTAGATAACTTATCCATTATCGTTGACAACTTTCTAAACTTGAGATCATTCAGGATCACACACACTGATGGAATTATGGCACCAGCAATATCCCCTACAACCTCTGAACCACTTGCTCCTCTTTTAACTCTGGTGTTTGATTTCTCACTCCAAACTGTATCATTAAAATGTTCCACAGGATAAATCTTTGGAAAACTACTCCCAAGTAACATGTCCCATACCATCCTTTCGACAGCTTGTAATAGGCATTTTTTCCACATATGAAATATGCACCTGGTATAGCAGGGTCTTGACCATTCAGCATAAAAGTCCAAACACTCTTAAACAAAAATACATGTCTTCACTCACTCTTACCTACAAAATGTGTGTCAATCTTTGATCTCGACCTATATATACATAGCTTCCCTACATGTTGCCAGTCTGTAGTCAGGAATCCTTAATTTCCTGCCACTGAAAGCGTTACATCTTTTTCCCAATTTCGCAAAACTGCTCCTTTTTCTATTTTGGGTTCCATTGCTCTTTTTCTCTCCTCAACTTGTCCAATGAACTTCTACTGAGCTAAGAATTCAGGTCAAATTATTATTTTGTGTGTATGCTGTTCCAAATGTCAATGGTGGTTCAAAGAAACCTCCCACATAATCAATGTTCTTTGGCTTCGCAATGCTATTCATGTGTTTCATGACGGGAACAATTGGAAACACCAAATCATAATTTGGATAGAAATATTGATAATACTCCTGCTGATAAAATAATGTTAATAACAGACTACAGGAAATCCCATAAGTTAGGGATCAACTGTGATATGTAATCCCTTCACTTACTGATGAAGGCAACTGCGTACACACATAGCAGTCTCTAACTTCCTTGATTTCTACATATTCAACCAACAGTTTATAACACACATTTGCTGATAAATCACCACTGGAACCATCAGTGTGTAAATACTTCTCATCACTGTAAAATGGATTTTAATCTGCAAGGGAGTTTGCTAAATTCAGGGCAAGTGTGGGTGCAATCTTTTCTGAATCCCTCACTATGGGCAAACCCAAACCTATAAACAATAATATAATCATGATAACTGTCACTATTGCTAAACCTATACAAATGGATTTACATTTACTACTTCTATTTCGATTCAACACCATAAGTTCTCTAATTCCAGCCCAAAACGTCAGAATTCCAAAATCAAAAATGCAAAGGGGCTTTGTTCATTACTGTCTCTTTTCCACGCTTTTTTTTTCTTAAAAAATGCATTATTTCACAAAGTTCCTTAATCTTCTAGAAAGTTCATCAAGAGTTTTCTCTACTTACAAATGTACAAAAACCTCTACTAAAAGTTCAAATGTTTCTAATAATGGCACAGTTGGCAATCCCTGATATTCACTTTCAAAACTTAGGGGGTCATTCCGACCCTGGCGGTCTTCCGGGGACCACGGAAGCACCGCCAACAGGCTGGCGGTGCTTCCCAGCCCATTCTGACCGCGGCGGTAAAGCCGCGGTCAGAAAAGGGGATCCGGCGGTTTCCCGCCGGATTTCCCCTGCATGGGCTGAATCTCCATGGCGGCGCTGCAAGCAGCGCCGCCATGGAGATTCCGACCCCCTTCCCGCCATCCTGTTTCTGGCGGTTTTTACCGCCAGGAACAGGATGGCGGGACCGGGTGTCGTGGGGCCCCTGGGGGCCCCTGCACTGCCCATGCCAGTGGCATGGGCAGTGCAGGGGCCCACTAACAGGGCCCCATAAAGATTTTCACTGTCTGCTTAGCAGACAGTGAAAATCGCGACGGGTGCAACTGCACCCGTCGCACCCCTGCAACTCCGCCGGCTCCATTCGGAGCCGGCTTCCTTGTTGCAGGGCCTTTCCAACTGGGTCGGCGGGCACTCTTTTGGCGGTCGCCCGCCGGCCCAGCAGGAAAGCCAGAAAGGCATCCGCGATCTTCTGACCGCGGAGCGGCCATTTGGCGGCTCCCGCCACCCGCCAGGGTCAGAATGACCCTCTTAATGTGTTTGTTAATCAAGTGGCAATGATATTTGAAAGTTCAGCTCCAACTCAATTCCAAATCAAGAATAGTGAGCTGGATTTGAATTGTTAGCACAAAAGGTAATAAACTCCTGCTCCCAATATTCAGGAGAAAGATATTTCATTTTGGTGCTGAGTTCTTTCGACTTGGCACTCATTCTATTTACTTGACTCTCTAAATCACTGTCACTTTGACTCAACTCTTCAGTTTCTTGAGCAATAGTTGAAGGCACTTGAACAGCAGGTACAGTTTTCTCTTTAGGCCAATTCTCTTTGGGTACAACTCTTTTATCTAGCACGACTGATCCTTCGTCAGCATCCGAGCTTGCATGAGTCAACTGATTCTGTCTAGAATCCACTGTTGTCGACTTGCCCAGAACCCCATCAGATCGAGTCTGTGCTGCAACAGCTACTTGTCCACCCCAGCAGCTTGGCTAACCTGATCCTGCTCAATCACTCTAATCGACCCTTCTGGAACAGGTGCTGTTTCATCAAGTGGACCACGAACTTTGCGAGTGTGACTTGCATGTACCATGTTCCGGAGTACAGCACACTTTACTGCTGAAGTGGTGAGTGCCTTTCCAACGCAGTTCCAAGCATGTCTTCCTTGCATGCTTCTTTATCATAACCCAGTCGCGTGTACATAGGTGATGACACGGTTCTTGCTGCGGCTGTACTGTGGCTTCTCCAACATGATGAGAGAACAAATGTACCATATCAGCCAGTCCTTTGCAATAATCAAGTACCAAGTAATCCGAAAGGTTCACAAGCACATTTGCAGGTACTACTGGCCATCTCATAGCTCGCCCTATGATCATTTCATGAGGTGACAAACCTGTCTTCTTGTCAGGAGTGCTGCGCATACTCATCAAAACAAGAGGCAACGCATCTGGCCATTTCAATGTTGTGGATGCACATACCTTCACCAGTCTAGAATTCAGGGTTCCATTAATCTGTTTTACAAGTCCTGAAGCTTCTGGTCTGTAACTGCAATGCACTCTTTGCTCATCTTGTAATGCTGCACACAACATTTTAAGGACCTCACTGTTGAAATGTATTCCTTGGTCCGATTCTAGTGAAGTCAGCAAACCGAATCGCTACTGTGAGACTATCATTTCTCCTAGTAGGATAAGTTTCCACCCAGTGGGAGAATATGCATACAGTGACTAAAACATATCTCAGTCCATTGCACACTGGCAGCTCAATAAAATCCAGCTGCATTCCATTGAAACGTCCCCCTGGTCTGCCAATATTACTCAATGTAACTGCTGTGCATTTTCCTACATTCATCTGTTGACACTTCTGTGACATGTGGCTTCTACAGGCCCTCTAAACCTAGGGTTAAACCATGTTTGCCTCAATGTTCTGATCACTGCGTCTCTACCTACTTGGGCCTGTCTATAATATTTTTTTGCCATCGTGGACAATAAACTATTTGCAATACTGGTCTTTCATCACTTGAACCCAAACATTATCTTCATTTCTCTTGACACATCCTGCTCTAACCCAGTTTTGCTGTTCTTCCTCTTACACTTCTTCCTCCAATCTTTTCAGTTCCTCCCATGTGTCAACAGCAGTCAGAAGGAAATGTCTCATCTTGTAAATCACTGTTTCACTTTCCATTACAGGAGGTACAACTAAGGGAGCAGTATCTAGCGACTGTGTCTGCATAGGGATTGCCTAATGTTACTTAATCAGTTGATTTCCATTGTGCCATACATTTTACAACAGTAATTTTTGCTGGCAACTGTAATGCATTCAACAGATGATAATTTTTGTCACCATTTCAGATTGGGGAACTACAAGAGGTCAGAAACCTCTCTGGGACCATAACTGTCCGAAATCATGAACGGTACCGAAATCATATTGAATAGCAGTGAAAATTGTCACTTTAAGCTGTTCAGAAGCACAGCATGCTCTGGTAAGAGCAACCAATTTGGCTACTTGGGCTGAAAAGACTCCTCAATGCCAGGAGGCTTCTATCACACCTGAGACTGTGCATACTGTATAACCTGCTCTGAGGGTACCATCTTTATCCCTTAAACACAAACCATCAACAAACATGACATAGTCATTTATGCCTAAGGGACCATCTTGAATATCAGGTCTTGCTTTGGTGCACAATTCAGCCATAACATGGACGAAGCAAGTATAGTCTGCCCGCAATGAGTCAGATGCGCACTTGACAAATATTGTTTCTTGGTATGGGTTAACAAAATCTCCAATGAATGGGGAATAAAAACATTCAGTGGGTGTCCCATAACAAAGCCTTCACACTGTTTGATGCTGATGCTGAGTGCTGCAGCTGCCTTTAAACAACCAGGCAACGCTGTTGCTACAGGACCAAGTGTAGCAGAAAAATAGGCGACAGGCTTGTTTGCATTTCCATGCAACTGTGTCAAAACTGGGAGAGCACATCCATCTCTTTCGCAACAAAACAAGGAAAACATTTATTATAATCACACATTCCCAGATTTGGGGCTCAGCATAGACTTTCTCTCAGCTCCGTGAAGGCACTTATGCAGTTGTCATCAATGATACTGGATCAGACCCATCCTTGTGTGTTAGCCTCTGTAAAGGCTTGACCAAAAGGAAAAAGTTTGGCATCAACTGACGACAGTAGCCAACCATTCCTGAAAAATATCCAGACTTCTTTCTATGCTCCAGGAGAATTCATTCTCATGATTGTTGAAATACTCTCTTGTGTCACTCTCCTCACAACTTTTTCAATGTGATGCAATACTGACCATTCTCTTCTAAATGATTCAGTAAGGCAATTGTATCTCTTCTGCATGCATCTTGGGTAGTTGACACAACCAACAGATCATCAATATACTGCACTAAGAATAAATGATAGGGTATTTTAAGGGATTCCTGATTCTTTTTCAAAATCTCATTGAAAATGGATGGTGACTTGGTATACCCTAGAAGAGTTTGCCACTATGCTAAAACATGATTGTCAAATTTAAATGCAAAAAGGAATTGGCTTTCCTCATGAAGAGGAATGAAATACAATGCCTGGCAAAGATTAATGACTGTAAACCATTCAACATCACAGGGAATCTGAAATAAAATCCCTGCTGGATTTGGTACCAAGAGACAACATGGAACAACAGCCTTGTTCACTTTTCTCAAATCTTGAGCTATTCAGTACTTTCCCTTTGCCTTGCGCAGTCCTAAAATAGGGCTGTTGCATGAACTTCTCATAATTTCTTTTAAGATACCCTCCTCGATCAAACAATTAATCAAAGGAATTATTTCAACAATTGTGTTCATGGACATATTATAAAGGGGTGGTTTTGGATACACTGCATATGGTTTCACTGTTATTTTAATGGGCTCAACTCATTCATTAAGTCCTATCTCTTTCCCTGAAAAATCCCAAAGTACAGGTGTCATGGTTTCTTTTAAATCTTCAGACAAATCATTACATGTCATCATTGAGTTCAATGTGACACTCAGATACTGTTGTGGAATATTTGCAGGAACATCTTCCTCATTTGTCTGTATTGCTTTTCCTCTGAGTGTGCAGCTAATGGAACTATTCATCTTACATGACGTATCAAGTCCCAACAAACTTATGGAACTTGAGTTGCAGATCACAAATCGGTGCTCATCTTCCAAGGAACCAATTTGTACAGGAACATACTCTGTCACAGGATTTGTCAATTGCTTATTTGCAATTCCTACCACTTGGAATCTTTTTCCTGAAAAGGGGAAATTTGGCACTTCAGTTGTTCCTACCGTGGAACGTGCATCTCCAGTATCAACCAAGACTGATACATCATGGCCCATAACTTTGGCATTTACATAGGGACCACGTTGATCTATTTCTAAGGATGCACCTAGCATGCAATCCTCATCATCAGAGCTATCACTGTGAAATATTTCTGTGAATACCTCATCACTCAGGTCAGTTAAGGGAAACTCTGATGCTATCTAGTTCACATTTGCATTTGGCATTTAATTCATGTTTTCTGAGGAACAGTCACTTGATGTTGAGTCATCGGGGCTTGTGGTATCTGCTTCTGCTGTCCTGTAGACACATTCACATTTTGAACTCAGGGTGTTTGAACTCTTTAAATTTGAACCTGAAAATTACCTTGTGTCTGAGCAATTTCAGCATTCTGCACTTGAACATATACATTACTGTATGGACATTCCCGTCCCCATTGACCCAAATTTCTGCACACATGACATGGATTAGTTCTCTTCAAAGCCTGGACATCAAGAACACCTCCACTTCGATCCATCTGGACAGCACGTCCTCTGCCTCTAGGCTGAACTACATGTTACCTGCTGTGGTACTCCTTGCATTACACTAGTGTTCACCATCATCAGCAGATTTGCATTTTGTGCAGCTTTCAATTGCAAAACCATAACTTTTTCTTTAAGCTTCTTCTGTTTCAGCTCATCACTACAGTATTTTGCGTAGCGCAAGATCTCATCAATCAGTTTTTTCTGCCCACATAACAGGTGCTGCTGAATCATCTCACTTATGTCTGGCTTCAATCCCTGCACAAATCTGAACACAAAATGATCCATATCTTTAGCTTCTATTGTCTCAGTATCACTGCACATTCCCGTCCCCAGTGACCCAAATTTCTGCACACATGACATGGATTAGTTCTCTTCAAAGCCTGGACATCAAGAACACCCCCACTTTGATCCATCTGGACACCACGTCCTCTACCCCTAGGCTGCACTACATGTTACCTGCTGTGGTACTCCTTGCATTATACTAGTGTTCACCATCATCAGCAGATTTGCATTTTGGTGGTCATTACAACCCTGACGGATGGTGTTAAAGCGGCGGTAAGACCGCCAACAGGCCGGCGGTAAAACATTTGCAATTACGACTGTGGCGGAAACCGCCAACAAAGACAGCCACTCTAACACTCCGACCGCCACGGCGGTACAAACAAACAGCGCGGCGGTCACCGCCAACAGACAGGCGGGAGTCAATGTACCGCCCACAGTATCACAACCTACCAATCCGCCACCTTTTCCGGGGCGGATACACCGCGGATAAAAACACAGCGGAAACAGGAATTTCGAAGGGAAAACGCTCACCTCTACACACTCCATGAGGAAAGAGTACACCATGGAACCGGAACTCCAAATTCTACCTGCGATAGACTTCATGCTCCTCTACCAGGAGCACGAACGCCGGCGGCGAAGACCACGTGAGTACTGCACCTACAACACAGGGGAGGGGGAGGCAAAAAACAGGGACACACACACTCAACAACCCCACCCCCACCCTCACCCACTACAACACACACACACTAATGCATATCAATACATCACAGTTACACCCCCCAACCCCCCCGGAAGAATGCAAAGGCCAAATAAAGTGAGTGTAACCAACAGAATATATTACAAACAAGTAGGCAGAAATATATATATACACCATGTACAAAATATATACCAGGCATAATAGTCCAGGCACTGCACAAAGAAAATCCGTGGAACACTGGGACCACACGGTATGGGCGAGGCCCACACAAGATCCCCAACCATGACGGAGAGAACACTGCAGGGGTATCAGGCAGCAAGAAAACAGGCACCCCAGGGGGAGGGAAAGGGGGGGCACCTCAGCCGCTTGAGTGCACGACACCAAATCCACGAGGGGGCCACATGCCCACTGTCCAATCCTGGGGAGTGCAAAGCCACAGTCCCTCAAGTCTCTACAGTGGGTGGCTTGCCCACTGTTCAATCCTGGGGAGTGCAAAGCCACAGTCTCTCAAGTCTCTACAGTGGGTGGGTTGTCCACTGCCATATCCTGGGGAGTGCAAAGCCACAGTCTCTCAAGTCTCTACAGTGGGTGGGTTGCCCACTGTTCAATTCTGGGTAGTGCAAAGCCACAGTCTCTCAAGTGGATAACAGTCTCCACTGGTTCTGGAGGAGGACTGGTGCCCAGAGTGCTTCATCCTGTGAAGGACAGAGGTAGTGGATAACAGTCTCCACTGGTTCTGGAGGGGGACTTGTGCCCAGAGTGCTTCATCCTGTGAAGGACAGAGGTAGTGGATGGATCTCTCCACTGGTTCTGGAGGGGGACTGGTGCCCAGAGTGCTTCATCCTGTGAAGGACAGAGGTAGTGGATAACAGTCTCCACTGGTTCTGGAGGGGGACTGGTGCCCAGAGGGCTTCATCCTGTGAAGGACAGAGGTAGTGGATGGATCTCTCCACTGGTTCTGGAGGGGGACTGGTGCCCAGAGTGCTTCATCCTGTGAAGGACAGAGGTAGTGGATGGATCTCTCCACTGGTTCTGGAGGGGGACCAGTTGCATCAATGCCCCTGCCGCTCATGGGCTAGCGGTGCTTGAGTTGGCGGTGCCCTGTTCAGTGGTGCTTGAGTTGGCTGTGCCCTGTTCAGCGGTGCTTGATTTGGCGGTGACCTGTTCAGCGGGGCTTGAGTTGGCCGTGCCCTGTTCAGCGGTGCTTGAGTTGGAGGTGCCCTGTTCAGCGGGGCTTGAGTTGGCGGTGCCCTGTTCAGCGGTGCTTGAGTTGGCAGTGCCCTGTTCAGCGGTGCTTTAGTTGGCGGTGCCCTGTTCAGCGGGGCTTGTGCTGGCTGTCCTTCATGGCCCAGCGGGGCTGGTGCTGGCAGTGGTATCCTGGGCAGCTGGGCTGGGGCTGGCGGTGGCCTCCTGGGCAGCTGGGCTGGGGCTGGCGGTGGCCTCCTGGGCAGCTGGGATGGTGCTGGCGGTGGCCTCCTGGGCAGCTGGGCTGGGGCTGGCGGTGGCCTCCTGGGCAGCTGGGCTGGGGCTGGCGGTGGCCTCCTGGGCAGCGGGGATGATGGCGGTCTTCTCCGCCGTGCAGCTCTTCCCAGACTTGATGGGTTTCTTGTGGCCCTTCCCCACCTTGGAAGGTGTCACAGCTGACTCCACACTCCCAACGGGACCCCTTGTAGCGGCTTGGGTGGCTGGAGTCTTCCCCCTCTCCCGCTGGGCACTGGCCAACTTCTGATGCTTCACAGGTGGGGGACTGTCTGTGCTGTGGCTCCGTGCCACACTGGCTGTCCTGGTGGCCGGTGCACTCCACATACCGGTGACTACAGGCACCACTGGTCCCGGAGATGTTGTGGCTGAGGTGCTACTTCGGGACCTATGAGATGGACGGGGTGGGGGAGGTGTGGGAAAAAGGTCAAGGCTGGACAGGAAAAGTTTTTGGGACACACTGGGACGGGTAGCTGGAGGGGGTTTGGGAGTGGAGGAAGAGGTGGTGGTAGTAGGAGGTGTACGTTTGGTGACTTTGGGTGCAGGTGCATGCGCTGTAGGCTGTCATGAGGTGGATGGCTGTTGGGTGGGTGTGTGCCTGCGTTTGTGTATCTTGGGAGGGGCATCACAGACACACTGGGAGAGGACACAGGGGACGTGTGAATGGTAGTGGGGGTGGTGACTGCACGTGAGCGGGGTGTGCTGGTGGGTGTGCTGGAGAGGGACGTAGTGGCTGTAGAGGTAGTGCATGCAGGTGTGAGTGTAGACGAGACTGGGAGGGAGGAGGGAGACGACATGGAGGGGGACACAGTGGAGGCAGTGGATGTTGGTGTGTCTGCATGTGTGTGTTGCTTGCGTGAGTGCCTGTGGGATGTGTGGTGCTTATGTTTGCCTGAGCTTCCCTTGTGTGTTGAGGTGTGTGCAGGCTGGTCTGATGGTGTGCTTGGGATAGGCTGAGGTACAGGGGATTGGGTCTGGGTGGAGGAAGTTGGAGGGGGGAGGCTAGAGATGGGGACAATGGCTGCCATCAGTGCTGAGGCCAGAGTTTGAAAAGCTCGGTGAAGGGCTGCCTGCCCAGAATTAATGCTCTCCAGGAATGCATTAGTTTGTTGCAACTGCCTTTCTACACCCTGGATGGCATTCAAAATGGTAGACTGCCCAACAGTGAGGGACCTGAGGAGGTCAATGGCCTCGTCACTGAGGGCAGCAGGGGTGACTGGGGCAGAGTCTGAGGTGCCTTGGGCAAAGGTGATGCCCACCCTCCTGGGTGAGTGGGCACGGGCGAAGGCTGAGGGGCTGCTGGGAGGGCGGTGCTGGTAGAGGGGGTGGCGGCTGTACCTGTAGATGCGGGGGGCACAGAAGTTGCCGCCACCACAAGGGAGCTCCCATCAGAGGACGAGTCCGTGTCGCTGGTGTCAGCTCCTGTCCCCGCCGTGAAGCTCCCCTCGCCCTCCGTCCCACTGGTGAATTATCAGTCCGTAGTCTCGCCCTCCAGGGCCATGTGGGATGCAGCTCCCTCGTGCTCCGGTGCCACTGCTCCTCCGCCTGATGATGCTAATGCACACAAGAACAGGGAGACCACAAAAAGGTGGGGGACGACAGAAGAAGGACATGTTGAGTGCATGGATTACCGCTACCGTTGGCGGACAAGACAGACACAGAAACCCCCTGCACTACGCCGCGCTCTTGGGCTCCACTGTTCAATTCCTGGGAAATGGCCTACAAGGCTATGGACGACATCTGCACACATAGATGACACAGGGCCATGAATGGCTGTACTTGGAACTCTACAGAGGTGGGCTGGGGTGCCACATGGCCTGTGTTACGGAGGGGCCTTGCCTACGGAACTCGCCCTGGCCTAGGGAAACCCACAGCCCTCCTCCCCCACCCAGACAACTCCACTGCGCGCAAAGTCTGCAGAATGAGAGTGTACTCACCCCCTTGTGTCTGCTGTGATGCCCTCAAGCGCCCATCCAACTCCTGGTAGGCCACCGCCAGGATCCTGAACATCAGGGTGGTCATGGTGCAACGGGCACCCCTCCCACGTTGGGAGGCCATCTCCAGCTGAGCCTCCACCATCTTCTTTCTCCAGGGGCTAATGTCCTTACATCTTTTACGGCAGTGGGTGCTCCATCTGTGGTAGACCCCCAGGGTCCGGACGTCCTTGGCGATGGCACGCCAAATATCTGTCTTCTGGTGGGCGCTGACCTACATGAAATGTACAGGGGAAGAAGAGTAGTCATTACCAACTGCACCGTCAAAGTGATTGGCCCCCATCCCTACCCTTGCCATGTGGCACATGCATTCACCGTCTTTCATGCACGCAGCACTCTGCCCCCTTCCTTCTTACATCCAGCCCTCTCCACACAGGCATAGCCCTGGTCCCTGTGCACTTACCTGTTTGTCTGGAGGACCGTAGAGTAGCGTGTACTCGGGGAGGACCCCATCCACGAGCTTCTCCAACTCCTCCGATGTGAAGGCAGGGACCCTTTCCCCAGACGCATGAGCCATTGTCTCTTCCAGACCGAGGTCACAGCAGCACGTGCAGTGTAGGTCCTCTCCTGTCGAAGATCAGGTATCGAGTGATTGAACAGATAGAAAATGGCGGTCACGTCCACGGCGGTGCGTACCGTCACCGCCGGCGTACATCGTCATTGGCTCCTGGAACCCATAGGGTCCAATGTTAACCAATGCAGCATTGCGCCGCGGTCTTCGACCGCCTACCGCGACGGTGTACAACGCCAGCGCAGTTACCTCACATTCCATTGTCCCACTTTACAGGTCAGGCAGCTGCCATTTCAGGGGCCCAAATGGCTTCATTTTCAACTGCGTCACACATACCTAGGCCTAGTCTCAACACACATACAAGCCCCCTTTTGTGTATGATTGGTGTTCTGGGTAAACTGTGGGTACGTACCTCTGAGTTGTTTGACTCTGTGCTTGCTGTTATCCTTCATAGGCAGCGTCCGCTGGGACATGTGAGGAGATGGCGGCATCCTCCGGTGTACCGACCGTTGGTGGACCTGTCGACAATGGAGGAGCGACATTTGATAATCCCCTACAGGCTTGACTGTGCCACAATCCAGGAACTGTGTACCCAGTTGGAGCCAGACCTGATGTCAGCAATCTGCCATCCCACAGGAATCCCCCCTCAAGTGCAGGTGCTGTCAGTGCTCCATCTCCTTGCAAGTGGCTCTTTTCAAACAACTGTGGCCATGGCATCAGGGATGTCCCAGCCTATGTTTTCCAACGTATTGTCCAGAGTGTTGTCTGCCCTTCTGAAACACATGCGGAGCTACATCGTTTTCCCTCCGGTGGAGGATTTGCCTACAGTGAAAGGTGATTTATATGCCCAGGGACATATCCCCAACATCATAGGTGCCATTGATGGGACCCATGTGGCTTTGGTCCCCCCCCACAGGAGTGAACAGGTGTACAGAAACCGGAAAAGTGATCATTCTATGAATGTACAGATGGTATGTTTGGCAGACCAGTACATCTCCCATGTGAATGCCATGTTCCCTGGCTCAGTGCATGAGGCCTACATCCTGCGGAATAGCAGCATCCCTTATGTGATGGGTCAACTCCAGAGGCACCATGTGTGGCTATTAGGTGAGCACCTGGAAGCAAGTCAGTGGGAATAGTTGTCTGGGTCTGGGGTTATCCCTTCAGGTTAGTGTGTGTCTAACAGTTGCCCCTCACCATTTGCAGGTGACTCTGGTTACCCCAACCTGTCATGGCTACTGACCCCAGTGAGGAATCCCAGGACAAGGGCAGAGGAATGCTACAATGAGGCCCATGGGTGAACTAGGAGGGTGATCGAGCTGACCTTCGGCCTCCTGAAGGCCAGGTTCAGGTGCCTCCATATGACAGGTGGATCCCTATTCTACTCACCAAAGAAGGTGTGCCAGATCATCGTGGCCTGCTGTATGCTTCACAACTTGGCTTTGCGATGCCAAGTGCCTTTTCTGCAGGAGGATGGTCCAGATGGCCGTGTTGTTGCAGCTGTGGAGCCTGTGGATAGTGATGAGAGGAAGCAGAGGAAGAAGACATGCACAACAGGGACTCAGTGATCCAGCAATATTTCCAGTGAGACACAGGTAAGAATACAATCCTGCCCACTACATGTACTTTAACACTACTACTTCTCTCCTGTCTGTCGTTTTCACCCAGTGTATGGTCACTGAGTTGTCACTTTCCCTTACGGTTTCACAGATGTAGGGCCCGCTGTGTGACATCTGCTTAGATTCCTCATGGACTAGAGCTGTGTGACATAGGTATGTTGACATTACTATTTAAAAAACATTTTGTCACTGTAATTGTTAATACACTATTTCAAAATCACAGACAGACTCCAGATCATTTTGTGCTTTAGGTGTGTTTATTTAAATGCTCAAAATTGGAGGGGGTAGTGAAATGGTGAGGGGTGATGGCGGAGGAGTGTCCATGGCAGAGTCCAGTCTATTAGTCTCACAGGTGCATTGTCTACCCGACACTCTTCAATGTCTACATGAGCCCCCTCGCCAACATCGTACGCAAGCACGACATCATCATCACCTCCTACGCCGACGACACCCAACTTATACTCTCCCTCACCAAGGACCCCGCCAGTGCCAAGACCAACCTACAAGAGGGTATGAAGGACGTCGCAGATTGGATGAGGCTCAGCCGCCTAAAGCTGAACTCTGACAAAACGGAAGTCCTCATCCTCGGCAACACCCGTCCGCCTGGGACGACTCCTGGTGGCCCACGGCCCTCGGCACCGCACCGACCCCCACAGACCACGCCCGCAACCTCGGCTTCATCTTGGACCCCCTTCTCACCATGACCAAGCAAGTCAACGCCGTGTCCTCCGCCTGCTTCCTCACCCTCCGCATGCTCCGCAAGATCTTCTGCTGGATCCCCGCCGACACTAGAAAAACCGTGACCCACGCCCTCGTCACGAGCCGCCTGGACTACGTCAACACACTCTACGCTGGGACCACCACCAAACTCCAAAATCGCCTGCAACGCATTCAAAACGCCTCGGCCCGCCTCATCCTCGACGTACCCCGCAACAGCCACATCTCCGCACACCTGAGACACCTGCATTGGCTCCCAGTCAGCAAAAGGATTACCTTTCGACTTCTCACCCACGCACACAAAGCCCTCCACAACAAGGGACCGGAATACCTCAACCGACGCCTCAGCTTCTACGTCCCCACCCGCCTCCTCCGTTCCTCTGGCCTTGCACTCGCTGCCGTCCCTCGCATCCGCCGCTCCACGGCGGGTGGGAGGTCTTTCTCCTTCCTGGCAGCGAAGACCTGGAACTCCCTCCCCACCAGCCTCAGGACCACCCAGGACCACTCCGCATTCCGGAGACTCCTAAAAACCTGGCTTTTCGAGCAGCAGTAACCCCCCCCCCCTTGCCCCTAGCGCCTTGAGACCCGCACGGGTGAGTAGCGCGCTTTATAAATGTTAATGATTTGATTTGATTTGATTGCCTATATGGGCATAGGAAGTGGAGCTGGGGCAGTTTATTTATGGACAGGGTGACAAAGTGGGACAGTAGGATGACAATCAGGGTGGTCTCATTTCTTGGCGGGGGTCTTGGCATCGTTCTCTGTCTTGTTCCTGGATCTCAGGGGTTCTCCCTCTGCAGGGGGTGGGGTGCTCGTGTGGTGGTCCTGTGGTGGGGTGTCCTGTCCACTAGCGCCAGCGGAGGTGGTGGGCAGTTTATCGTCCATGCTAGTGTCAGGGGCCCCTTGTAGTGCCACAGTGTCCCTCCTGGTGTTGAGTACTTCCCTCAGCACCTCCACGATGGTGCCCTGGTTGGAGCTGATGGTTCTGAGTTCCTCCCTGAAGCCGATATACTGTTCCTCCTGCAGGCGCTGGGTCTCCTGAAACTTGGTCAGTACCGTTGCCATCGTCTCTTGGGAGTGGTGGTATGCTCCCATGATGGAGGAGAGGGCCTTGTGGAGAGTGGGTTCCCTTGGCCTGTCCGCCACTTGTCGCACGGCAGCCCTCCCAGTTCCCCTGTGTTCCAGTGCCTCCGTCCCCTGGACCGTGTGCCCACTGCCACTGCCCCCAGGTCCCTGTTGTTGTTGGGGTGGTGCGTTATCCTGGGTTCCCTGTAGTGGTGGACACACAGCTGATTGACGTGTCCTGGGGACGGAGGTATGGGCCCGCTGGGTGGGTGCTGTGCTGGTGTTTCCAGAGGGGGGAAGGTCTGTGGTGGCCTGTGCCTGTGTGAGGGGAACCAACTGTCCAGAGGTCCCCAATGGTCCGGGCTGGTCATCTAGATCCAGTTGGACAGAGGTGCTGTCATAACTGTGGGCCTCTTCTGTTGGTGGTGTGGACATGTGTGGACCCTCCTGTCCGGTGACGTTGGGTAGGGGTCCTGCAGGGGTATAAAAGGATGTTTATTACATCTGTGTGTGCCATGGTGTGCAATGGGTGGGTGACCGTGTACCCCAGTGCTAGCATTCCTGTGTGGGAGCTTGTGTGATGATGGTTTAGGGGGGTGTATGGGTATGTGCAGTGGGCATGCTTTGGTGATGGGTGTCCATGCTTTGTTGTGTCATGGAGGGCTTGGTGTTGGGATGTGTGGTTTGTGATGTTGGGACATTTGTGAGGAGTTGGGGTGCTGGGGGTGAGGGTGAGGGTGGGGGTATGTGCTGGCATGCAGGTAGGGTGGGGGATGTAATAGTTAAGATTTGACTTACCAGAGTCCATTCCTCCACCTACTCCTGCGGGCCCTCAGGATGCAGAATCGGCAAGACCTGCTCCTCCCATGTTGTTATTTGTGGGGGAGGAGGTGGGGGTCCGCCGCCAGTCCACTGAACTGCCAGGTGGTGTTTTGAGACCATGGAACGCACCTTCCCCCGTAGGTCGTTCCACCTCTTCCTGATGTCCTCCCGATTTCTTGGGTGTTGTCCCACTGCGTTGACCCTGTCCACTATTCTGCGCCATAGCTCCATCTTCCTAGCTATGGAGGTGTGGTGCACCTGTGCTCCGAATAGCTGTGGCTCTACCCGGATGATTTCCTTCACCATGACCCTGAGCTCCTCCTCCGAGAACCTGGGGTGTCTTTGCCGTGCCATGGGGTGGTGTAGGTGATGTGTGGGGTGGAGTGTGTGGTGATAAGTGTGGTGATATGTAGTGGTGTGTTGTGTGAGGTGTGTGGAAGTTGTGTGGGTGATGGTGTTGTGTGCCTGTTGATGCTGTTGTTCTTGCTGGTGGTGTCTCTCTCTGGCCTTCTTTCTGATTTTTTGTCATGGGGGTTTGTGGGTGATGTGGGTGTGTGTTTTATATTGTAATGGGTGTGTGGGAGTGGTGTGTGTATGTGTATCAGGTGTGTGTATTTTGAATTGTCCAATGTGGCAGTGTTTTGTAAATGTGTGTGTATTTAGAGCGCAGCGGTGTGTACCGCCAATGGAATACCGCGGTTGAAAGACCGCCGCGTGGATTCGTGTGTCGTGATAGTGTGGGCGTATTTCTGTTGGCGTGACTGTGTCAGTTTTGTTTTCGCCAGTTTATCACTGACCTTTGGTGTGGCGGACTTGTGTGGGTGTCTGACTTTTGGCAGATTCCGAGATGTGGGTCATAATAGCTGTGGCGGAATTCCGCGGCGGTGTGTTGGCGGTCTTCTGCACGGAGGTAATCGGCTTTTACCGCCAATGTTATAATGAGGGCCTTTGTCTTTAAGCTTCTTCTGTTTCAGCTCATCACTACAGTGTTTTGCATAGCGCAAGATCTCATCAATAAGTTTATTCTGCCAACATAACAGGTGCTGCTGAATCATCTCACTTATGTCTGGCTTCAATTCCTGCACAAATCTGAACACAAAATGACCCATATCTTTAGCTTCTATTGTCTCAGTTCACTGGACATTCCCGTCCCCATTGACCCAAATTTCTGCATACGTGACATTGATTAGTTTTCTTCCAAGCCTGGATATCGAGAACGCCTCCACTTTGATCCATCTGGACACCACGTCCTGTACCTCTAGGCTGAACTACATGTTACCTGCTGTGGTACTCCTTGCATCACACTAGTGTTCACCATCATCAGCGGATTTGCAGTTTGTGCAGCTTTCAATTGCAAAACCATAACTTTTTCTTTAAGCTTCTTCTGTTTCAGCTCATCACTACAGTATTTTGCATAGCACAAGATCTCATCAATCAGTTTATTCTGCCAACATAACAGGTTCTGCTGAATCATCTCACTTATGTCTAGCTTCAATCCCTGCACAAATCTGAACACAAAATGACCCATATCTTTAGCTTCTATGGTCTCAGTACCACTGGACATTCCCGTCCCCATTGACCCAAATTTCTGCATATGTGACATGGATTAGTTTTCTTCAAAGCCTGGATATCGAGAACACCTTCACTTTGATCCATCTGGACACCACGTCCTGTACCTCTAGGCTGAACTACATGTTACCTGCTGTGGTACTCCTTGCATTACACTAGTGTTCACCCTCATCAGTGGATTTGCATTTTGTGCAGCTTTCAATTGCAAAACAATAACTTTTTCTTTAAGCTTCTTCTGTTTCAGCTCATCACTACAGTATTTTGCATAGCGCAAGATCTCATCAATCAGTTTATTCTGCCAACATAACAGATGCTGCTGAATCATCTCACTTAAAGCTTTCAATAATCTTGTGTACTAAGCATGAATCGACTTTTTCAACTCCTGGGCGGTTCTGTCAATTTTCTCCCAATAAATATATTTCAGAGACACTTTGGGGGTTATTACAACTTTGGAGGAGGTGTTAATCCGTCCCAAAAGTGACAGATATACCACCAGCCGTATTATGAGTTCCATAGGATATAATGGACTCGTAATACGGCTGGTGGTATATCCGTCACTTTACCGTCACTTTTGGGATGGATTAACACCTCCTCCAAAATTGTAATAACCCCCTTTATTTTTCAGAGACTCTGTCACGATGTAATAGTTTTTCATTACCTCCTCAGATGGCATGCCTATTACTGGATTTCTCTGAGGCTTACTGTCAGGCCAATCAACATGCACTTTACATGCAGTCCACAAATAACATGGACCCACAATGTCAAACAATGTATTCAAGGCTTCTCACAGGTATTTTGAAATTTTCACAAATCTCTCTTTCTGCTTGTACCGTTCCATAGGGTTTTCGCTCAATATCGGGTAATCATGTGTGAATGACATTACATCATTTTTACTGCATGGTACATTTACATAACCTCCATCTGGAATTTCTCTCATGGGCATCATTTTCACATTGTCCTTGGCTTGATTAGCTCCTGCCATAGGCACATTTGACCTTGAATGATTCTGATTTCTCTGCTTCGCCCATCTGCCTTCCTATTTATCTAACCATCTGCCTTCCTACTTATCTAAGGCTCCCAATGTCTGCACGTATGTGATCAATTCCTTATTTTACAATTTTATTCCAGGTGCTCTCATGTTAACTGTGTCCTTTGAACTAAACTCTAATCTGCAACTTCTCTTTAAGGGTTTTGATTTTTCTAGGTCAACATTATGGGGGTTATTCTAACTTTGGAGGAGTGTTAATCCGTCCCAAAAGTGACGGTAAAGTGACGGATATACCACCAGCCGTATTACGAGTTCCATAGGATATAATGGACTTGTAATACGGCTGGTGGTAAATCCGTCACTTTTCCGTCACTTTTGGGACGGATTAACACCTCCTCCAAAGTTAGAATAACCCCCTATATTTCTCAGCCATCTCAAACAATCCCTTGTAAGCTTGTCCAGGTCGTTGAGTAACATCCTTACACATGAACCGCAGTTCATCTTCTGTGTAAGTCTCCAATTGGGCTATGTCTACATTCCTAAAAATCATTTAATTTAATTCCAATTTAAATCTGTGCACATTTACAGATCTAGCTCTCTCTGGTGTCTCTTCTGTTCTGGCATTGCAATTAGTCAATCCTGTTGCACCTTGAGGACACATACTGTTTAACCAATGTGTCAATTGTTGTTCTGTGAAACCTTGCAAACTAATATTATTTCTCTGAGGCATTACTTGCAGAGTATTGCAATATACATTTGAAATCTGATCTGGTCTGAGTATGGGATGAGGTGTGGTTCCCTGAGGAAACCTTGGTTCTGGAATGTATTCTGCTTGATTTACCATACGGTTAGGTCCTGCTATTTGTGTAGGGGTCAAAGGTGGAACAAGAGAAGCAGTTTTCTCCATCTCTGAATTGTTTGAATATACTGATCTCTGCATACCAATTAGTGATATCTCAACAGATGTAACTGGTATATCAGGAACAGTTGGGACATTCATTGAATGAACATTACTTCCAGAATTGCCTGAAGCGTACAAGGGAACAACTGGACCTGTAGCTACGGGAACTGTAAATACATTGGACCCCAAAGATTTGTCTGATTCTGAGGAATCGTCATTCCAACACTTTGCACTCTTAAGACAGTACTGAAAGTTTGGCCTGTTTGACTCGGGGTTACATTGACATTGACTGAACTGGACTAAATGTTGGAACAGGTTGTTGCGGGGCACAATTTTGAACAAGCTAAGTCATATAAGTTGGCTGCACCATTTGACTCACATTGGGATCTGGAACGACTTGATTTATAGCTGGACTTGTTATGGCTAAACTGTGCTAACAGTGGGAACTAGTGGATAAACCACTGACTTGTGTCACAGAACTTACAGGTGTACCTGTTATTATCAGATTCAGGGTTTGTGCAACTGGAGTAGTTGCCACATTTGGCACTACATTTTGTATTGCTTCACATCTCGCTCCTACCTCAAATGAATGATACAGTGGTGGACGATTCATCAAAAGCTGATTTATGAATTCATCATCTGAATCACTGTCATAAGTTAAGGTCTTTTTACTCTCAGCTTCCGCTGTCTGTTCTGGTTTTTCTATCTGTTTCATTCGAGTCTTAGGTTTTGTACTTTCATCACCTTCCTTGACATCGCTGGTTACATTCTGACTCTATCTAATATATCTGCTCTTCACCTTTTCTGCTTTGCATTCCATCTAGCTTCTGAAATTGTCTCAATTGCCTTCTGCATCCTATTCTCGTATTTCTTTCTTTCACTGACAGCAAATTCCCAAATACTAAGGGCTTCAAATTGTGCAGGTACTGGAGGTGGTTTCATTTCATACATTAATCACCTCAAGTTGTCTAAAATTCTCAAATTAATTGTTCCATATCGGGGCACAGGTGAAGCACCTTCTTTCTCAGTGATTTTGCACCATTGTTCAAGCCATGTACATGCATGAAAGCCTTTGGTAGACAACATAATATAACCTAGAGTTCCTTCTGGAGGCGTTTCTATATCCTTTCTCACTGGAATAAATACATCTCCTCTTAATGCATTTTTAAATGCCTTGAAAAACGTAATTTTCAGTCAAATACAATTAATCACAACAGCTTTCGATCGCATCAGGAAATAACTTCAATCCCACAATTCTTCGCTCTCACTGTTTTCAACCAATAGCAGTGCAGCAATGTCCACCAATACCAGTGCGGCTTCACACTAACCAACCTATACCAGCGCGGCACAATATGACATCACACTCCCTTCTTTCAGTAGCTGCAGTCACTTCACAATTGTCTCACACAATCACTCACACACCTAATGCAAAATATTGCAAACAAAAACCAACAACCTGTCTACACACTACGGGTAGGAACTCAATCACTTCAAAGCTCTACAGGCTTAGACTTCTCAGGCTGTTGCTTTCACAATTACACAACAAGTGAAACTTGGCCAGCAATTCTCACTACGGTTGATACAGATCATCCATGTGCACTCAGGATTCACTTAATGCCAACCAATAACTCACACTCACTCAAGGAAACTATTGGCACTGTCAACAATATCTCATGACAAGTACCCCACTGCAGACAATTAATTAACCAAGTGTCTTCTTCACTTTTGCGTTATCCCGGGATACAAGGCCACGACAGACCCATTAAAAACAACAACCGCTGACATTTTGTGAGCAAAAGGTCCCACAATCACTTTGAGTACGACAATTCTGCAAAACACTTCACAACATCACACTTCACTGCAATCTTCAAGCCAAAAGCAATGCAAGGGCAAAACCTAATGATACTCACACTCCTTCACTTGTAGACACAACGCTGGAACTTCATCAGTCTTCGGAATGAACCATGGGATAGATTCTGGGGTGAACACTTTTTGGACTGGGTAATCGCATGAGTTTAATCCTATCCCTCCAACAGTGAACAGAAATGCTTCTCCCCCATTATGGGACAAACCATACCTCTACAACCAGAACTGATGGAGCATTTTCATCCTTTGCAGGAATCAATGCTCATCGAGGTGTTTGGACTTTTAGACCCAGTAAATGGTGTGGTAGAACCGCTAACACAATTTTGATACAAACTCAATTAATTTAAAGACCATGACCAATGTGGCCACAAAAGAAAAACTCCACTCACAAATCTATTTAAGGGATTTATTACCAACACAAGCCAAAAGTCATGTAAATTATTCTCAGTACCAAATTATAAAGATACAAAATCACCAAGGGTTGTCCAAGGTGACGAAATAATTTCAGACAAACTAAGTTTAACAAAACTAAGAATTCCAGAACTATGCATAATATTAAATATTTATTAGCGCAGCCCTGGTTCTTCACTGCGATGAGGGGATATTTTGATGCCCAGGTATGATGCATTGAAAATCCTTGATATGCTGATAAGAAGGAGCAGGTGCAGCATCGATCTGGTAGGTGATGAGGTGATTTTTCAGCCACAAGGCATGTGCTGCTTCGATTTCTGCAGGCGTTATGTCGATTTTTCAACACACTCAGATTTTCTTCTCTTGGGTGAAGTCTTTTTGGCCCTGAGACTTCAGAACAGGAGGGAAGCTCAACCCAAGCCATTGGAGAGCACTTGTGGGGAAGGCAGAGTCCTTCCAGCAGAGTCAGGGGCCAGAAAGCAGCAGGGCAACAAGTAGGGCAGCAGTCCTTCCCAGCAAAGCAGTCCAGATGAGTCATTTGGGCAGCCAGGCAGTCCCTCTGACAGAGCCAGTTGCAGGTCCAGAAGTGTCTGATTTGGTGGGGTCAGAGACCTAGTATATATACACCCCAATATGCCATTGAAGTGGGGGAAGCTTCAAAGAGTGGTTTTGAAGTACACAAGTTCCTCTTTCAACCCAGCCCAGTCTGCCAGGATCCCTTTGGGGGGGGGGGGTTATCAGTCCTTTGTGTGAGGGCAGGCCACTGGCCTTTGAAGAGTAAGAGAAAATCCCCCCCCCACTCTTCCTGCCCAGGGAGACCCATTCAATATGGAGATGAATGTAGATGTGACTAAGTGTCCTGAGTTTATGGCTGTCTGGGTGGAATGCACAAGGGGAGCTGTCAACCAGAACAGACCAGACATGGATTGGAGACAGGCTGTACGCCACAGATGCCAGTAAGTGAAGACAAAAAGCCCACTGTTAGAAATGGGGTCTTTGGTTGACAGTCAGGTTACCCCCTGTTCAAGCAAGGACCCTCACTCTAGTCAGGGTAAAATAGAATCACCCTCAGCTAACCCCCTGCTTACCCCCTTGGTAGCTTGGCAGAGCAGTAGGCTTAACTTCAGAGTGCTAGGTGTAAAGTATTTGTACCAACACACACAGGGGGTCATTCTGACCCCGGCGGTCATGGACCGCCGGGGCCAGGGTTGGCGGGAGCACCGCCAACAGGCTGGCGGTGCCCCGCAGGGCATTCTGACCGCGGCGGTTTGGCCGCGGTCAGATGCGGAAAACCGGCGGTCTCCCGCCGGTTTTCCGCTGCCCTTTAGAATCCTCCATGGCGGATGGGGATTCTAACAGCCCATACCACCATCCTGTTCCTGGCGGTATGGGTTGTCGTGGGGCCCCTGGGGGCCCCCGTAAGAGGGCCCCACTTTGTATTTCAGTGTCTGCTTTGCAGACACTGAAATACGCGACGGGTGCCACTGCATCCGTCGCACCTTCCCACTCCGCCGGCTCAATTCTGAGCCGGCGTCCTCGTGGGAAGGCTCTTTTGCACTGGGCTGGCGGGCGGCCTTTTGGCGGCCGCCCGCCAGCCCAGTGCAAAAGCCAGAATCACCCTAGCGGTCTAATGACCGCGGAGCGGTGTTCTGGAGGGGGGAACTCTGGCGGGCGGCCTCCGCCGCCCGTCAGGGTTAGAATCACCCCCACAGTACCTTAATGAAAACACTACAAAATGACACAACACCAGTTTAGAAAAATAGGAAATATTTATCTAAACAAAACAAGACCAAAACGACAAAAATCCACCATACACAAGTCAAGTTATCAATAAAAATGCTAAAAGAGTCTTTAAGTAGTTTTAAACACACACTAGCGCTGCTAGCGTGAAAATGTACCTGGTGCGCATCAAAAATAACCCCGCACGGCCGGTTGTGCGTCAAAACTAACTCTGCGCGGCGGTACGTGAGTCGAAAATCCAGCTGCACGATGATCCGAAAATCCTGCAGCGCAGGTTGTGATCTCCCAGCCTCCGTCAGCGATGCTGATCGTCGTTTCTCCTGCTCCATGCGTCGATTCTTCGGTTGCGTTTCCTGCGAGCGTCGTTTCTCAGCTGCGGAGCCGGCGGCTCATCGTTTTTTCAGCCGCAGATCGGATTCGCGTCAATCTTTTCCCCGCACGGCGCTCTGTGAGTGGATTTTCTTGTCTTTAGACTGCCAGCTTCTCCTTTCAGGGTCCCAGGAACTGGATGGGCACCACAGGGCAGAGTAGGAGTCTCTCCAGAGACTCCAGGTGCTGGCAGGGAGAAGTCTTTGCTGTCCCTGAGACTTCAAACAACAGGAGGCAAGCTCTAGATCAAGCCCTTGGAGATTTCTTCTCAAGATGGAAGGCACACAAAGTCCAGTCTTTGCCCTCTTACTCTGGCAGAAGCAGCAACTGCAGGATAGCTAAACAAAGCACAGTCACAGGCAGGGCAGCTCTTCTTCCTCAGCTATTCAGCTCTTCTCCAGGCAGAGGTTCCTCTTGGTTCCAGAAGTGTTTCTAAAGTCTGTGGTTTTGGGTGCCCTTTTTATACCCAATTTCTCCTTTGAAGTAGGCCTACTTCAAAGTAAAGTCTCTTTGGAATGTGAAATCCTGCCTTGCCCAGGCCAGGCCCCAGACACTCACCAGGGGGTTGGAGACTGCATTGTGTGAGGGCAGGCACAGCCCTTTCAGGTGTGAGTGACCACTCCTCCCCTCCCTCCTAGCACAGATGGCTCATCAGGATATGCAGGCTACACCCCAGCTCCCTTTGTGTCACTGTCTAGTGTGAGGTGCAACCAGCCCAACTGTCAAACTGACCCAGACAGGGAATCCTTAAACAGGCAGAGTCACAGAAATGGTATAAGCAAGAAAATGCTCACTTTCTAAAAGTGGCATTTTCAAACACACAATCTTAAAATCAACTTTAATAAAAGATGTATTTTTAAATTGTGAGCTCAGAGACCCCAAACTCCACATGTCCATCCGCTCCCAAAGGGAATCTACACTTTAATCAGATTTAAAGGTAGCCCCCAATTTAACCTTTGAGAGGGACAGGCCTTGCAACAGTGAAAAACGAATTTAGCAATATTTCACTGTCAGGACATTTAAAACACATTACTATGGGGGTCATTACGACCCTGGCGGAAGGCGGAGAACCGGCGGTCTCCCTTCATGGAATTATGACCATGGCGGTTACCGCCATGGTCATCTGCCGGTTCTCCGTTCCACCCGCCAGGACGGAGACGACCGCCGGGCTGGCGACCTGGGTCTCCAGCCCGGCGGCCTTCACTATACTGCCAGCTGTATTTTGACCCGGCTTACCACCGTGGATTTCCTGTGGTTTGAACCGCCATGAAATCCATGGCGGTAAGCACTATCAGTGCCAGGGAATTCCTTCCCTGGCACTGATAGGGGTCTCCCCCACCCCCCACCCCGATTCCCTCCTCTACCCCCGCACCACCCCTCCCACCACCCAAAGGTGGCAGGGTCCCCCTCTCCACCCCGACCCCCAACATCACATCGCCCATTCCCACACGACACGCACGCACGCACCACCTACACACTCACACGCACACACGCCAACATACATACCTACATACAAACACACAGGCAGACACGCACACCCACATTCAAACATTCATGCACACATCCATACTGACATACCCACAGATATACACGCACTCATTCCCATACACACAACACCCCGCAAGCATACACGCACCCACATCCCCCTTCACATACACACACGCACACCACCATGCACGCACACAACACCCAACACCCCCCACCCCCCTCCCCTCACGGACGATCGACTTACCTGGTCCGACGATCCTCCGGGAGGGGAGGTGAGCCTTGGGGGCAGCTCCGCTGACACCACACCGCCAACAGAACACCGCCACGGCGAATCACAGGACGTGATTCGCTGGGCGGTGTTCTGTTGGCGTGGCGGTGGAGCAACCTCCACTTCCCCCCCACCGGCAGTATAGCTGTTGGCAGCTCTCCGTCCGAAAAAGGACGGAGAGCTGCCAACGGTCATAATAGGCCGAGCGGAAAACCGCCACCACTGGCGGTCTTCCGCACGGCGGTCCCTCGGCGGTCTTTCAAAAAGACCGACGAGGTCAAAATGACCCCCTATATGTCCTACCTTAACCATACACTGCACCCTGCCCTTGGGGCTACCTAGGGCCTACCTTAGGGGTGTCTGACATGTAAGAAAAGGGAAGGTTTAGGCCTGGCAAGTGGCTACAGTTGCCAAGTCGAATTTACAGTTAAAACTGCACCCACAGACACTGCAGTGGCAGGTCTGAGACATGATTACAGAGCTACTTATGTGGGTGGCACAACCAGTGCTGCAGGCCCACTAGTAGCATTTGATTTACGGGCCCTGGGCACCTCTAGTGCACTGTACTAGGGACTTACTAGTAAATCAAATATGCCAATCATGGATAAGCCAATTACATACACATTTTGTAAAGGAGCACTTGCACTTTAGCACTGGTTAGCAGTGGTAAAGTGCCCAGAGTAACAAAAACAGTAAAATCAGAGTCCAGCAGACATCAACAACCTGGGGAACAGAGGCAAAAAGTTAAGGGAGACCACGCCAAGGATGAAAAGTCTAACACGTGTCCCCCCCAGGTGAAAGTGGGGAGCAACTACCCAACCTCATGGGAGTTCTCATCACTAAGGCGGAAGAACCTGGACAGAACATCAGCATTGGCGTGCTCTGTACCAGGACGGTGTTCCATCGTAAAGTCCATCCACTGTAGGGAAATGGACCACCTCAACAGTTTTGGATTTTCACCCCTCATCTGCATTAACCATTTGAGGGGCCTGTGGTCGGTCTGAAGTCGGAAGTGAGTCCCAAACAAATAGGGTCTTAGCTTCTTCAGTGCCCAGACCACAGCAAATGCTTCACGTTCTATGGCACTCCACCTACGTTCCCTGGGTAGTAACCTCCTGCTAATGAAGGCTACGGGTTGATCTAGGCCCTCTTCATTAAGCTGTGAGAGTACTGCTCCAGTACCATGCTCTGAGGCATCTGTTTGCACCACAAACTCCTTGGAGTAGTCAGGTGCCTTCAGCACAGATGCTGTGCACATGGCAGCCTTCAGGGCATCAAAAGCGTTCTGGCAAGCCTCTGTCCAGATCACTTTCCTGGGTTGCTTCTTAGAAGTCAACTCAGTTAAAGGGGTAGCAATGGTACCATATCCCTTAACAAACCTCCTGTAATATCCTGTGAGACCTAAAAAGGCTCTCAGATCAGTCTGGGTCTTGGGAGGCTCCCAAGCCAGAATTGTGTCAATTTTAGGCTGTTGGGGTGCCACCTGGCCACTCCCCACCTGGTGTCCTAAGTACACCACAGAACCCTGCCCTATTTGGCACTTGCTCGCCTTAATAGTGAGGCCTGCCTTCTGCAGGGCCTCTAATACTCTCCAGAGGTGTTCCTCCCATGTGGAACTAAACAGAGCAATGTCATCCAGGTAGGCGGCACTGAACTCATCCAGTCCTGCCAACACCTGGTTGACCAACCTCTGAAAGCTGGCAGGGGCATTCTTCATCCCAAATGGCATCACTTTAAATTGAAAGTGTCCATCTGGTGTAGAGAATGCTAACCTCTCCTTGGCCCCTTCAGTTAAGGCAATCTGCCCTACCCAGATGTTAAATCGAACGTACTGAGGTACTTGGCGGCTCCCAACCGGTCAGTGAGCTCATCAGCTCATGGGATGGGGTGTGCGTCAGTCTTGCTGACCGCATTGAGTCCCCGGTAGTCCACACAGAACCTGAGTTCTGGGGTGGCACCAGGTGCAGCAGCCTTTGGGACCAATACCACTGGGCTGGCCCAAGGACTGCTGGAGTGCTCAATAACCCCTAGGGTAAGCATTTTGGATACCTCATCCTTAATGCATGCCCTGACCCTGTCAGTCACCCTGTAAACCTTCTGTTTAATATGTGTACTGTCCCCAGTGTCCACATCATGTGTGCACAAGTGTGTGACTCCTGGGATCAGGGAAAACAGTGAGGAAAACTGTCCCAACACGTGGCGACAGTCACCTTGCTGCTCCTCAGTCAGGGAGGGGGAGAGGATCACTCCCTCCACTGACCCATCTTTTTCCCCTGCAGACAGGAGTTCAGGAAGAGGCTCACTCTCCTCCTCTACCCCATCATCTGTCGCAAGGAGCATGGACAGTTCAGTCCGCTCAAAGTGAGGTTTGAGGCGGTTGACATGCAGGACCCTTAAAGGGTTCCTTGGAGACCGCAAGTCCTCCAGGTAGGTGACTTCACTCTTGCGCTCCACCACCTCAAATGGCCCAGTCCACTTATCCTGGAGCGCCCTAGGCTCTACTGGTGCCATCACCCACACTTTTTGACCAGGTTGAAACTCGACCAGAGTGGCATTCTGGTCATACCATCGTTCCATATCCTCCTGGCTTGCTTCCAGGTTCTCCTGAGCGAGACTCCTGAAGCGGGCAGTCTGGTTTCTCAAAGCCAGCATGTAACTGAATACATCCTGGGGGGTTAACTAGGAGCTTTCTCCAAAGCTTTCTTAACCAGACTCAAAGGTCCCCTCACAGGGTGGCCATAAATCAGCTCAAAGGGGCTAAACCCAAGTCCCTTTTAAGGCAACTCCCTGTAGGCGAACAGAAGGCATGGCAAGAGGATGTCCCACTTCTGCCTCAAGGGCTCTGACAGGCCCATGATCATACCTTTTAAGGTGCGGTTGAATCTCTCAACCAGACCATTACTTTGGGGGTGGTAAGGGGTGGTGAACTTGTAGGTTACCCCACACTCCTTCCACAGAGACTTCATATAAGTGGATATGAAGTTGGTGCCCCTATCAGATACCACTTCCTTGGGGAACCCCATGCGGGTAAAATCCCCCATCAGTGCACGACCCACCACAGGGGAAGTGATTGATCTCAAAGGAATGGCTTCTGGGTTCCAGCTCCTTCCAAGGGGAATCCTCGATGTCATTGCCTAGCAAACAATCAACAGGCATGGTTGGACTCACAGCTAGCTACCTTCAAGGAACCTGAGGACCCCCCCTATTCAAAGGGAACCTGCGCCACTCTGCACAGGCACTCTGAGTTGTCCACTGCAACTACTTGGTGAAGTACCCGGGGATCAATCTGCTCCTCAGACACCAGCTGACTCCTCACTGTAGTCACACTGGCTCCTGTGTCTCTTAGAGCCTCCACCCTCTGTCCATTAATGGTCACCCACTGCCTGTACTTCTTAGTGTTTTCAGGCACTAGGGTTCTCTGGACCATTTCACTGTCCCCTAGTGAGACAAGGGTCATCTCAGCTGGTTCCCACCCACATGAAACCAACTCCTCCCCAAGCGCTACACTGGCCAAACCCTGGGACGGCGCACCAGTGGGTGCCGGTGTACTTTTGGGGCATTTGTGGTCCCCCCTCACATGACCCACCTGGTCACATGCATAGCACTTACGTGGGGCACCACCTGCCACTGGCTTCCCTTTGGAGAACCATGGCTTTTTTTCACTGGGGGGTTGGGAATCCTTACCCTGGGAATCAGTTTGGGGCCCTTTAGAAAACTCCCCCTGTTTACCCTTACCCCCCCTTTCTTCTGAGAGGGACCCTGCCCACCCTTGGTGTGGTCTCCCCATACCTCTTTTGGACCCTGGTGCTCTCCCAGCGGTCCGCTTCCTGTGCAAGCTTCCTGGGGTCAGTCAGCTTGCTGTCAATCAGGTGCTGGAGCAGCTCTGGAAAACATAAAGGGGGTGATTCTAACCCTGGCGGTCGGTGATAAAGCGGCGGCCAACCCGCCAACAGGCTGGCGGTCCAAAAAATGGAATTCTGACCCTGGCGGGAACCGCCAACACAGCCCGCCACATTAACACTCCGACCGCCACGGCGGGACAAACAAACAGCGCGGCGGTCACCGCCACCAGCCAGGCGGCAGACAATGTACCGCCCACACCATCACGACCCACCAATCCGCCACCTTTTCCGGGGCGGGAGCCCCGCCGATAAAAACACGGCGGAAACAGACTACGAATGTGAAAACGCTCACCTCTACGCACTCCACGAGTACGGAGGACAGCATGGAACCCGAATTGAACATCATACCTGCTCTCGTCTACCTGCTCATCTACCACGAGTACGAACTCCAGCGCAGACGTCAACGGTGAGTACAGCACCTACGACACACGGGAGGGGGGAGGACGAAAGGTTACGGGCACACACATATGCAACCCTCCCCCCCAATATGTACACACCAATGCAGAGCAACAAGTCACAGTGACACCAACCAAACCCCCGTAAAAAATGCAATGACATTTCAAAATTGACAATAAATATTTATGTCCAAAATAGCCTCCGATAAGTATTGGTCAACTAGCCAGAATATTTACATTTAAAAAGTCTATATACACAGCAGTGGACAACTGAAGAAATCAGTCCTGCACATTTTACGTATTAACGATTTGTCCGTGGGCCAAAGTGTAGCAACACAAGGGCAAAGCCCACACACGAGACCTGAGTCCTTTGGAGAGAACACTGCAGGGGCATCTGATGACAAAACTACAGGCACCTCAGGGGGAAGGGGGGGCACCTCAGCCACATGAGTCCACGACGCCAGACCCACGAAGGGGCCACCATGCCCACTGCCATATCCTGGGGAGTGCAAAGCCACAGTCTCTCAATGTCTCTACAGTGGTTGGATTGCCCACTGCCATATCCTGGGGAGTGCAAAGCCACAGTCTCTCAATGTCTCTACAGTGGTTGGATTGCCCACTGCCATATCCTGGGGAGTGCAAAGCAACAGTCTCTCAATGTCTCTACAGTGGTTGGATTGCCCACTGCCATATCCTGGGGAGTGCAAAGCCACAGTCCATCAGGTGGAGGAATTGCTCCACTGGTCAAGGAGGATGCATGATGGCCACAGTGAACCGTGAACTGTGTTTGCAGGAAGGGCCCAGCGGAGCGGTGCTTGAGACGGCGGGGCACACCGGAGCGGTGCTTGACAGGAAGGGCCCAGCGGAGCGGTGCTTGAGACGGCGGGGCCCAGCGGAGCGGTGCTTGACAGGAAGGGCCCAGCGGAGCGGTGCTTGAGACGGCGGGGCCCAGCGGAGCGGTGCTTGACAGGAAGGGCCCAGCGGAGCGGTGCTTGAGACGGCGGGGCCCAGCAGAGCGGTGCTTGACAGGAAGGGCCCAGCGGAGCAGTGCTTGAGACGGCGGGGCCCAGCGGAGCGGTGCTTGACAGGAAGGGCCCAGCGGAGCGGTGCTTGACAGGAAGGGCCCAGCGGAGCGGTGCTTGAGACGGCGGGGCACCAGCGGAGCGGTGCTTGACAGGAAGGGCCCAGCGGAGCGGTGCTTGAGACGGCGGGGCCCAGCGGAGCGGTGCTTGACAGGAAGGGCCCAGCGGAGCGGTGCTTGACAGAAAGGGCCCAGCGGAGCGCTGCTTGACAGGAAGGGCCCAGCGGAGCGGTGCTTGAGACGGCGGGGCCCAGCGGAGCGGTGCTTGACAGGAAGGGCCCAGTGGAGCGGTGCTTGAGACGGTGGAGCCCAGCGGAGCGGTGCTTGACAGGAAGGGCCCAGCGGAGCGGTGCCTGAGACGGCGGGGCCCTGTTCAGCGGTGCTCTTCTGCACGGCGGGGCCCTGTTCAGCGGGGCCTGTCTTCACGGCGGGGCCCTGTTCAGCGGTGCCTGTCTTCACAGCGGGGCCCTCTTCAGCAGTGCTCTTCTGCACGGCGGGGCCCTGTTCAGCGGTGCTCTTCTGCACGGCGGGCCCTGTTCAGCGGTGCTCTTCTGTACGGCGGGGCCCTGTTCAGCGGTGCCTGTCTTCACGGCGGGGCCCTGTTCAGCGGTGCTCTTCTGCACGGCGGGCCCTGTTCAGCGGTGCCTGTCTTCACGGCGGGACCCTGTTCAGCGGTGCTCTTCTGCACGGCGGGGCCCTGTTCAGCGGTGCCTGTCTTCACGGCGGGGCCCTGTTCAGCGGTGCCTGTCTTCACGGCGGGGCCCTCTTCAGCGGTGCTCTTCTGCACGGCGGGGCCCTGTTCAGCGGTGCTCTTCTGCATGGCGGGGCCCTGTTCAGCGGTGCCTGTCTTCACGGCGGGGCCCTCTTCAGCGGTGCTCTTCTGCACGACGGGGCCCTGTTCAGCGGTGCTCTTCTGCACGGCGGGGCCCTGTTCAGCGGTGCCTGTCTTCACGGCGGGGCCCTGTTCAGCGGTGCCTGTCTTCACGGCGGGGCCCTCTTCAGCGGTGCCTGTCTTCACGGCGGGACCCTCTTCAGCGGTGCTCTTCTGCACGGCGGGGCCCTGTTCAGCGGTGCCTGTCTTCACGGCGGGGCCCTCTTCAGCGGTGCTCTTCTGCACGGCGGGGCCCTGTTCAGCGGTGCTCTTCTGCACGGCGGGGCCCTGTTCAGCGGTGCTCTTCTGCACGGCGGGGCCATGTTCAGCGGTGCCTGTCTTCACGGCGGGGCCCTGTTCAGCGGTGCCTGTCTTCACGGCGGGGCCCTCTTCAGCGGTGCTCTTCTGCACGGCGGGGCCCTGTTCAGCGGTGCCTGTCTTCACGGCGGGGCCCTCTTCAGCGGTGCTCTTCTGCACAGCGGGGCCCTGTTCAGCGGTGCCTGTCTTCACGGCGGGGCCCTCTTCAGCGGTGCTCTTCCAGGAAGTCTAGGGAGCCAGACCTGGGCTGGACACCCTGCTCACTCGCCCTCCGACTGTGCAGTGGCAGGCCCCTTCGGGGATGGAGTCCTGGGCCCTTTGCTGTCGTCCCTTGCAGGCGGGATGGGGCTTGCGGGGCCCTCCAGCTCCGCGCTCCTGATGGATGACCTCTCCGCCCTGCTGCCCTTTCGCTCCTTAGATGTGGCTCTCGGGCCCTTGCCTCCCCTGGCTGTTGTGGCAGGTGAAGTGGCCGTTGTTGGCTCCTTGGGGGCAGCCGTCTCAGTCCTCTCACGGCGGCCCTTCAGTTTACGTGTCCTCTTGCCTGGGGGTGGGCTGGATGTCCCCTTGCTGCTCAGTGAAGTGTCACTGCCGCCAAAGGGTGGACTCCAGAAGCCATGCACCACTTGGACACTCGAAGCTGGGCTGGTGGTGGCTGAGGTGCTCTTGGGACTCTTAACCGATGGAGGGGTTGGGTCAGGGGAGGGAAAGAGGTTAAGATTAGAGAGGTAATATTTCTTAGGACCAAGGTAAAGGGTAGGAGTAGTGGTGATGGAAGTGGAGGATGTCGTTGTAGGAGAGTCAGGTGTGCTGTCTTTGGGTGCAGGTGACTGAGGCGTAGGCTGTCGTGAGGTGGTTGGCTGTTGTTTGGGTGTCTGCCTGCGTTTATGTGTCTTGGAAGAGGGGGTGACAGACACAGTGGGAGAGGAAACAGGGGACGTGTAGATGGCAGTGGGGGTGGTGACTGCACGTGTGAGGACTGTAGTGGAGGGTGTGCTGGTGATGGAAGCACTGGCTGATGGTGGTGTGCATGCAGGTGTGAGTGTAGACGTCACAGGGAGGGAGGAGGGAGACGAGGAGGAGGGGGACACAGAGGTGGTAGTGACTGTTGGAATGTCTGCATCTGGGTGTTGCTGGGGTGAATGCTTGTGTGTCCTGTGGTGCTTGTGTCTGGATGATCTGGCCTTGGGTGTTGAGGTGTGTGCAGGCTGGTCTGATGGTGTGGATGGGATAGGCTGAGGAACAGGAGACAGAGAAAGGGTGGAGGCAGTTAGAAGAGGGAGGCTGGAGACAGGGACAATGGCTGCCGTCAGTGCTGAGGCCAGAGCAGTGAACGATCGTTGATGGGCAGCCTGACCCGAATGAATGCCCTCCAGGTAGGCATTGCTCCGATGCACCTCCCTTTCCACCCCCTGGATGGCATTCAAAAGGGTAGTCTGCCCAACAATGAGCGTTCTCACGAGGTCAATGAGCTCCGCACTGAGGGCAGCAGGGGTAACTGGGGCAGGGGCTGAGGTGCCTGGGGCGAAGGAGACGCCCGCCTTCCTGGGCGAGCGGGCACGGAGCGAAGGCTGAGGGGCTGCTGGGAGGGCGGAGCTGGAGCGCTGGGTGGCGGCTGTACCTGTGGAGGCGGGGGGCCCGGATGTTGCCGCCACCGCTAGGGAGCTCCCAAACGAGGACGTGTCCGTGTCGCTGGTGTCTTCACCGGTCCCCGTTGTGGTGCTCCCCTCGCCCTCCGGATCACTGGTGCCCTCGGTGTCTGTTCCAGTGCCCACTGGGGCATTGTGACTTGCAGCTCCCTCGTGCTCCGACGCCAATTCTCCTCCGCCTGATGATGCTAATGCACAAGAAGACAAAGAATAAGGGTGGGGGGAGAAATAAAACAAAGTTGAGTGTATGCCTTGTCAATACCGTTGGCGGAGAGGACAGACACAGGTGCCTCATGCACTAAGCCGCGAAATTGGGGTACACTACTCAGTACTTCTGACTAGGCCAACAGGTCTAGGGACAACAGACGCGCACATGGGTGATGCAGGACCATGGATAGCTGCACTTGGCACCCTACAGAGGTGGGGGGCGGGGGCACAGGGCCATATCTAAGGGAGGGGACTACACTACAGAAAGCGCCCTGGCCTAGTGTCACCCACGGCCCTCCTCCCCCACCCAGACGCCTCAACTGCGCTTAAGGATAGCAGAATGTGCAGGTACTCACCCCCTTGTGTCTGCTGTGATGTCCTCAAGCGCCCATCCAAATCAGGGTAGGCCACCGCCAGGATCCGGGACATCAGGGGGGTCAGGGTACGACTGGCACCCCTCCTAGGTCGGGAGGCCATCCCCAGCAGTGACTCGGCGGTCTTTCGGGTTCCGCGGCGGATGTCCTCCCACCTCTTGCGGCAGTGGGTGCCTCGTCTGCTGTAGACCCCCAGGGCCCGGACTTCCTTGGCGATGGCACGCCAAATGTCGATTTTATGATGGGCGCTCACCTGTTAGACATGTACAGGGTGGGAAAGAGAAAACATGAAATTTCGGCATGTTTGGAGTACATGCCCCCCCCTCCCCAACCTTGCCATGTGGCCCATTCTCTCATCTGTCGTGCGTTGCACTCCTCATTTTCTCCCCACCCCAGCAACTTACATCCACCCCACTCCACAAAGGCATAACCCATTCAATGTGCACTCAGTGTACTCACCTGTTGGTCTGGAGGACCGTAGAGTAGCGCATACTGGGGGAGGACCCCATCCACTAGTTTCTCCAACTCTTCAGACGTGAAGGCAGGGGCCCTTTCCCCAGTCGCAGCAGCCATTGTCACTTCCAGACCGAGGTCACAGCAGCACTTGCAGTATAGGTCCTCTCCTGTGGATGATCAGGTCTCGAGTGATTAGGCAGATAGAAAATGGCGGTCACGGCCGCGGCGGTGCGTACCGCGGCGGTGCGTACCGCGACCGCCGGCGCACATCGTCATTGGCTCCTGAATCCCATAGGGTTCAATGTTAACCAATGCGGCTTCGTATAGCGGTCTTCGACCGCCTACCGCCACGGTGTGCCACGCCAGCGCATTGACCTCACATCCCATTGTCCCACTTCACCGGTCAGGCAGCCGCCATTTCAAGGGCCCACATGGCTTAATTTCAACTGCGTCACACAGGCCTAGGCCTTGCTTTGCCACACATCCAAACATAGCCATCCATACCTTTTCGTGTACTGTGCATGCAGTGGTGAACGTACCTGTGACTTGCATGACTCTGTGCTCCATGTTGTCCTTCCTAGGCACCGTCCGCTGGGACTTGCGAGGAGAAGGATGAATCCTCGCGTGTACCGCCCACTGGTGGACCTGTCGACAATGGAAGAACGCCACATCATACTACGATACCGACTTGACCGAGCCACTATACATGAACTGTGTGCCCAGCTGGAGCCAGCCCTGATGTCCCCCATCCGCCAACCCACAGGAATTCCCCCTCTAGTGCAGTTTCTGTCAGTCCTCCATTTTCTGGCAAGTGGCTCATTCCAGACAACAGTGGCCATGTCATCTGGAATGTCTCAGCCTATGTTTTCCAAGATCTTGTCTAGAGTGTTGTCTGCCCTGACGAAACACATGCGGCGCTACATTGTATTCCCTGAGGAGGTCGATTTGGCCACTGTGAAGGGTGATTTTTATGCCCTTGGACATATTCCCAACATAATTGGTGCCATTGATGGGACCCATGTGGCTTTAGTACCCCCAAAAGACGATGAGCAGGTGTACAGAAACAGGAAAAGTTACCATTCGATGAACGTTCAGGTGGTCTGTTTGGCTGACCAGTACATCTCCCATGTGAATGCCATGTTCCCTGGGTCAGTGCATGACGCGTATGTGATGCGAAATAGCAGCATCCCTTATGTGATGGAACAGCTACAGAGACAACGTGTGTGGCTAATTGGTGACTCTGGTTACCCCAACCTGCCTTGGCTATTGACCCCAGTGAGGAATCCCCGGACCAGGGCAGAGGAACGGTACAATGAGGCCCATGGGTGAACTAGGAGGGTCATTGAAAGAACCTTCGGCCTCCTGAAGGCCAGGTTTAGGTGCCTACATATGACAGGGGGATCCCTGATGTACTCACCAAAGAAGGTGTGCCAGATCATCGTGGCCTGCTGCATGCTTCACAATCTGGCATTGCGACGTCAGGTGCCCTTCCTGCAGGAGGATGGTCCAGATGGTGGTGTTGAAGCAGCTGTGGAGCCTGCGGAGAGTGAAGAGGAGGAAGACGAAGAGGACGACCCAGACAACAGGGACAGAGTTATCCATCAGTATTTTCAGTAGCACACAGGTAGGAATTACCCACGCCATTTACCATTTACTGAATGCCCCCTGCATCTTTACTTTGTGTATTTCCCCCCAGTTCTTTTAAACTGAAGTTTACTTTTCCCTTCCCTTTTCAGTGCTGTATGACGCACTGCGTGACTTCTGCTTGGTTAGCCCATGGACTAATGCTTATTGACATCGGTATGTTGTCCACACATAAATAACAGAACATTATTGATAAGTAATGTGTTATACATTTGTAAATAATACAGGCTGACTCCAGAATGATTTATGTGCAATGAGTGATTTATTTTTAGTGCTATATTTTGGTACATGATATTAAAACGGTGAAGGGTGAGGGTGGAGTTATGTCCATGGCAGAGTCCAGTTCTCGGTCGCACAGGTGCATTGTTCATATGGCTGTGGAAGGATGGAGCAGGGGCAGTTCAAGGTTGGACAGGGTGACACTGTGGGACAGTGGAATGACATCCGGGGGGATATTAGACTGGCGGGGGTCTTGGCATCCTACTCTGTCTTCCTTTGAGATCTCAGGTTCCTCTTGCGGGGTGGTTGTTCTTCAGCAGGAGGTGGGGTTCTGGTGGCCCGTCGTTCTGTGGGGGCCTCCTGACCACTAGCGCCGGCGGAGGTGGTAGACTGTTCCTGGCTAGTGACAGGGGCCCTTTGCGGTGCCACATGGTCCCGCAATGTGGTTTCTATCCGGTTGAGGGCCTGGACTATGGTCCCCAACGCGGTAGCGATGTCCCGGAGTTCATTGCTGAACCCCATGTACCGTTCCTCCTGCTGTGCCTGGATCTCGGTGAACCTGGCCAGTACCGTCGCCATCGTCTCCTGGGAGTGATGGTATGCTCCCATGATGGTGGTGAGGGCCTCTTGGAGAGTCGGTTCCCTGGGCCTGTCCTCCCCCCCTGTCGCACAGCAGCCCTCCCAGTTGCCCTGTTTCCCCGGGCCTCTGTCCCCTGGACGGTGTGCCCACTACCACTGCCCCCAGGTCCCTGTTGTTGTTGGGGTGTTGGGTCAGCCTGGGTGCCCTGTAGTGGCGGACACACCGCTGATTGACGCGTCCGCGGGACAGAGGCATGGGCCCGCTGGGTGGGAGCTGTGCTGGTGTTCCCAGAGGGGTTTGGGTCTGCTGTGGCCTGTGTCTGTGTGTGGGGAACCGACTGTCCAGAGGTCCCCGATGGTCCGGGCTGGTCGTCAGGTTCTAGGTCGATAGAGCTGCTGTCCTCGCTGGGGGCCTGTTCTGGGGGTGGGATGGACATCTCTGGACCCTCCGTGGCGGTTTGTTGGCGTTCGGGCCCTGCAGGGGTGAAGGAGTATGGTTATTGTTTCTGTGTGTGCCATGGCGTGCGTTTTGGGTGCCCTTGTCCCCCAGTGCTGGCATTCCCTTGTGGGAGGCGTTGTGAGGGTTTGGGGGGGGTGTATGGGTATGTGCAATGGTCATGCTTTGGTGCTGGCTGTCTATGGTTTGTGTTGGCATTCAGGGGTTGGTGTTGTTTAGGGTGGGTTGTGCTGGTGAGACATTGGCAGGGAGGTTATGTGCTGGGGGGTGATATTGGGGGGGGGGGTTGGCATGCTGGTGGTTGGGGGGGGTGAAGTAGTTGAGATTCAACTTACCAGAGTCCATTCCTCCGTGTACTCCAGCAAGGCCATCAGGATGCAGGATGTTTACCATCTCTTGCTCCCATGCTGTGAATTGGGGTGGGGTGGGTGGGGGTCCGCCACCAGTCTTCTGCACAGCGATGTTGTGCCTGGAGATTATCGAGCGCACCTTCCCCCGTAGGTCGTTCCATCGCTTTCTGATATCTTCCCGATTTCTGGGATGCTGTCCCACAGCGTTGACCCTGTCTACGATCCTTTGCCATAGCTCAGCCTTCCTTGCTATGGTGGTGTGCTGCACCTTTGTGCCGAAGAGCTGGGGCTCAACCCTCATGATTTCCTCCACCATGACCCGGAGTTCTTGGTCCGAAAACCGTGGGTGTCTTTGGGGTGCCATGGGGTGGTGTGGATGAGGTGTGGGGTGGTGTTTGTGGTGATGTGCGTGGTGATATGTGGTGATGTGTGCGTAGATGTGGTGTGGGTGATGAAGTTGGGTTCCTGTGTGTGTTGGGGTTTTCTAATGCTGTGCTCGCTATCTCTATCTCTCTCTCTCTCGCCTTCGCTCCGATTTCCAACTAGTGGGGGTTTGTGGGTGATGTGGGTGTGTGTTTTATAGTTGATTGGATGTGTGGAGCGTTGTTTGTATGTGTCTCAGGTGTGCGTATTTCAAAATGTCCAATGTGGCAGTGTTTTGGTGCTGTGTGTGTATTTTGACCGCGGCGGTGTGTATCGCCAATGGAATACCGCGGTTGAAAGACCGCCGCGTGGATTCGTGGGTCAGAATGGCATGGGCGTGTTTGTGTTGGCGTGACAGTGGAGGTTTGGTCATCTCCAGTTTTCCGCGGCCCGCTGATGTGGCGGCCTTCCTTGGATGTCGGATTTTTGGCGGTTTCACAGTTGGTGGTCAGAATGACCATGGCGGTCTACCGCGGCCGCGGCGGTAGTATGGCGGACTTCTGACCGGCGGTAAGGGCCTTTTACCGCCGAGGTCAGAATGACCCCCAAACTGTACAAGTGCTCCCAAGCAATCAGATTGTAACGCCCCTCATACGTAGTTACCTTACTGCCCTTCACCCAACCATCCAGTGACCTGCAATAAGAATCAACACATTCCAACCATGTTTGGGATTCCTTCTTCTTGTAGGACCTAAACTTATCCTTTTACTGCTCAGGGGTAAGACCATACCTTGTAAGCAAGGCATCCTTCATGTTAGAGTAGGTGAGATTCTGAGCATCCCCTAAGGCTGTCAGTGTATCCCTCCCCTCTGCATCAAAGTGCTTCCACAGAGCCACCCCCCAATGAGCTTCAGGGACCAGATTCATGTGGAGAGCAGACTCATACCCCTTGAACCACAATCATATGTCATCCTCCCTCTTGTAATCTTTCACAAGGTCTTTAGGAATGTGCACCGTCCTCTCAGGCTGCAGTGTAGGGTTACTGCCACTATCTCTACTGGACTGGCTTCTCCGATCCATCTCTTTCAAGCTACGCTCATGAGCCATCTGTATCTTCCTCTCCTCAAGAGCTAGCCTTCTCTGCTCCAATTGGTACTCCCTTTCTGCCTGCCTGTCCTGCAACTCTTCAGGTGTCAGACCCTTGGATGAGACACTGCTACCTGCCCTGGAGACCTTCCCCCTGGACAAAACAGGCCCACCCACAATTCCATTGTGTACTGAACACTCTTCCTCCTCCTCCTCATCTCCCTCATCCTCTGTGTGCCCTTCAGTGCTCTTGGCTGTCACCCAGGCCCTCAGCGCCTTTTGCAGCTCCTCCTTCCTGGATGAGCTCTTAATGGGACAGTCAAAACCTTTACAGAACTGCTTCAACTGAGCCTTGGTATAACCCTCCAATTTCTCAAGGTCAAAGTCAGCTCCACCTGATGCATCTCCAGCTTGGGACATGATGAAGATTCAAAAGCAAGTGTAAAGTTCCAAAGGCAGAAAAACAAGTTCCCAAAATCAAGGGATCAGCTATAAAAAAATGGAGTAGAATAAAAACAGTTCCAAAGAGAAAAATCAAACGATCACCAAACAATCGTATGTGGTCACGTAGTGGTCTGCACTCAAAACAGTAGTGTACACTTAGGGCCACATGTAGTAAAGTCCGAGATTGCGACTCGGAAATTGCGAGTCTGTCCGACTCGCAATTTCTGAGTTGCAATCTCGGAGGCAGAACGGTGTCTCAGACACCATCTGCGGCTCGCTATGGGGTCGCAAAGACCCACCTCATCAATATTCATGAGGTGGGTCGTCATTTTGCGACCCTGTAGCGAGTCCCTGCACTCACAGGGATGGTGGCCTGCTGAAGTCATCAGACCTCCATGTCTGTGACAGCTTTCTAAATAAAGCAGTTTTTTTTTTCATTTTGCAGCCCGTTTTCCTTAAAGGAAAACGAGTCGCACAATGAAAAAAATACCGAAACCATTTGGTTTTGTTTTTTCAGAGTAGGCAGTGGTCCATAGGACCACTGCCTGCTCTGAAAAAATATTTTTGCCGACATTCACAAAGGGTTGCGAATTGCGAATGAGTTACCACCAGTGTGACACTGGTGGTAACTGCGAGTTGCTTTGTGACCGCATTCGCGGTCACAAAGCAATTCTGAATAGCGATGCGAGTCGCAAATAGGAAGGGTACACCCCTTCCTATTTGCGAGTCGCATTCACAAATTGCGAGTCGTTACCGACTCGCAATTTGTGAATGTGCATCGCGTTCGGCCGTTTGCATGGCGCAAACTGCGATTTCTGCAGTTTGCGACATGCAAACGGCTTGCTACATCTGGCCCTTAATTACTGTATGTCAAGTACAAATACAAGTGCAAATCCCAACTGCTGATCCCCAATGTTAGAAATGGGGTCTTTGGTTGGCAGTCAGGCTACCCCCTGTTCAAGCAAGGACCCTCACTCTAGTCAGGGTAAAACAGAATCACCCTCAGCTAACCCCTGCTTACCCCCTTGGTAGCTTGGCAGAGCAGTAGGCTTAACTTCAGAGTGCTAGGTGTAAAGTATTTGTACCAACACACACAGTAACTTAATGAAAACACTACAAAATGACACAACACCAGTTTAGGAAAATAGGAAATATTTATCTAAACAAAAGAAGACCAAAATGACAAAAATCCACCATACACAAGTCAAGTATCAATAAAAATGCAAAAAAAGTCTTTAAGTAGATTTAAACACACACTAGCGCTGCTAGCGCGTCAAAAATAACCCTGCACAGGCGGGTGTGCGTCAAAAATCCAGCCGCACGATGATCCGAAAATCCTGCAGCGCAGGTTGTGATCTCCCAGCCTCTGTCAGCGATGCTGATCGTCGTTTCTCCTGCTCCGTGCGTCGATTCTTCGGACGCGTTTCCTGCGCGCTGTTTTTCAGCTGCGGAGCCGGCAGCGTGTCGTTTTTTCAGCCGACGATCGGATTTGCGTCAATCTTTTCCCCGCACGGTGCTCTGTGCGTGGAATTTCTTGTCTTTAGGCTGCCAGCTTCTCCTTTCAGGGTTCCAGGAACTGGGTGGGCACCACAGGGCAGAGTAGGAGTCTCTCCAGAGACTCCAGGTGCTGGCAGAGAGAAGTCTTTGCTGTCCCTGAGATTTCAAACAACAGGAGGCAAGCTCTAGATCAAGCCCTTGGAGATTTCTTCTCAAGATGGAAGGCACACAAAGGGGGTCATTCCGACCCGAGCACCGCCAACAGGCTGGCGGTGCTCCGCCGGGCATTCTGACCGCGGCGACTTTCCGCTGCCCATGGGAATCCTCCATGGCGGCGCAGCTTGCTGCGCCGCCATGGGGATTCCGACCCCCTCACCGCCATGGAACAGGATGGCGGTGAGGGGTGTCGTGGGGCCCCTGGGGGCCCCTGCAGTGCCCATGCCAATGGCAAGGGCACTGCAGGGGCCCCCGTAAGAGGGCCCCACTTTGAATTTCAGTGTCTGCTCAGCAGACACTGAAATCCGCGATGGGTGCTACTGCACCCGTCGCACACCTTCCACTCCGCCGGCTCCATTCGGAGCCGGCTTCATCGTGGAAGGGTGTTTCCCGCTGGGCTGGCGGACGGCCTTTTGGCAGTCGCCCGCCAGCCCAGTGGGAAACCCAGAATGACCGCCGCGGTCTTTTGACCGCGGTACGGTCTTCTGGCGGTCCCAGCCAGGCCAGCGGCTACCGCCGCCGGCCGGGGTCAGAATGACCCCCAAAGTCCAGTCTTTGCCCTCTTACTCTGGCAGAAGCAGCAACTGCAAGATAGCTCCACAAAGCACAGTCACAGACAGGGCAGCTCTTCTTCCTCAGCTATTCAGCTCTTCTCCAGGCAGAGGTTCCTCTTGGTTCCAGAAGTGTTTCTAAAGTCTGTGGTTTTGGATGCTCTTTTTATACCCAATTACTCCTTTGAAGTAGGCCTACTTCAAAGTAAAGTCTCTTTGGAATGTGAAATCCTGCCTTGCCCAGGCCAGGCCCCAGACACTCACCAGGGGGTTGGAGACTGCATTGTGTGAGGGCAGGCACAGCCCTTTCAGGTGTGAGTGACCACTCCTCCCCTCCCTCCTAGCACAGATGGCTCATCAGGATATGCAGGCTACACCCCAGCTCCCTTTGTTTCACTGTCTAGTGTGAGGTGCAACCAGCCCAACTGTCAAACTGACCCAGACAGGGAATCCACAAACAGGCAGAGTCACAGAAATGGTATAAGCAAGAAAATGCTCACTTTCTAAAAGTGGCATTTTCAAACACACAATCTTAAAATCAACTTTACTAAAAGATGTATTTTTATAAATTGTAATTGTGAGCTCAGAGACCCCAAACTCCACATGTCCATCCGCTCCCAAAGGGAATCTACACTTTAATCAGATTTAAAGGTAGCCCCCATGTTAACCTATGAGAGGGACAGGCCTTGCAACAGTGAAAAATTAATTTAGCAATATTTCACTGTCAGGACATATAAAACACATTACTATGGTGGTCATTACAACCCTGGCGGACGGTGTTAAAGCGGAGGTAAGACCTCCAACAGGCCGGCGGTAAAAAAATTGGAATTACGACCGTGTCGGAAACCGCCAACAAAGACAGCCACTTTAACACTCCGACCGCCACGGCGGTATAAACAAACAGCGCGGCAGGCACCGCCAACAGACAGGCGGAAGACAATGTACAGCCCACAGTATCACAACCTACCAATCCGCCACCTTTTCCGGGGCGGATTCACCGCGGATAAAAACACAGCGGAAACAGCCATTTCAAAGGGAAAACGCTCACCTCTACACACTCCACGAGGAAGGAGGGCACCATGGAGCCGGAACTCCATATTCTGCCAGCGCTAGTCTTCCTGCTCCTCTACGAGGATCATCAACGCCGACGGCGAAGACCACGGTGAGTACTGCACCTACGACATAGGGGAGGGGGGAGGCAAAAACACAGGGACACACACACTCAACACCCCAACGCCCACCCCGACCCTCACCCACTACAACACACACACCAATGCTTATCTATACATTACAGTAACACCCCCCAACCCCCCCCCGGAAGAATGCAAAGACAAAAGGAAATGAGTGGAATCATTGTAATATATAAAAATACAGTAAGCATATATATACATATATATATATATATATATACACAATAAACAAAATATACACCACGATTAGTAGTGCAGGTATTGCACCATTCATAGTCCGTGGACCACTGGGCCCAAAATGCATGGGCGAGGCCCACACAAGATACCCGATCCAAACAGAGAGAACACTGCAGGGGCATCAGATCGAAATACAACAGGCACCTCAGGGGGAAGGGAAGGTGGGGCACCTCAGCCGGATGAGTGCACCACACCAGATCCACGAGGGGGCTCCATGCCCATTGATGTATCCTGGGGAGTGCAAAGCCACAGTCTCTCAAGTCTCTACAGTGGGTGGGTTGCCCACTGCTGCATCCTGGGGAGTGCAAAGCCACAATCTCTCAAGTCTCTACAGTGGGTGGGTTGCCCACTGTTCAATCCTGGGGAGTGCAAAGCCACAGTCTCTCAAGTCCCTACAGTGGGTGGGTTGACCACTGTTCAATCCTGGGGAGTGCAAAGCCACAGTCTCACAAGTGGATAACAGTCTCCACTGGTTTTGGAGGGGGCATGGTGCCCAGAGTGCTTCAGCCTGCTAAGGACAGAGGTAGTAGATGGATCTCTCCACTGGTTCTGGAGGGGGCATGGTGCCCAGAGTGCTTCATCCTGTGCAGGACAGAGGTAGTGGATGGATCTCTCCACTGGTTCTGGAGGGGGCATGGTGCCCAGAGTGCTTCATCCTGTGCAGGACAGACGGCGTGGATGCTGTGCTCCACTGGTTCTGGTGGGGGCATGGTGCCCAGAGTGCTTCATCCTGTGCAGGACAGATGGAGTGGATGCTGTTCTCCACTGGTTCTGGAGGGGGGCTGGTGCCCAGAGTGCTTCATCCTGTGCAGGACAGACGGAGTGGATGCTGTTCTCCACTGGTTCTGGAGGGGGACTGGTGCCCAGAGTGCAGCACACACCCCGTGACGGTCCCAGTTGCGTCACTGGCCCTGCCGCAATTGGGCTAGCAGTGCTTTCCATGGCGGACTTTGCCCTGTTCAGCGGTCCTTGGCCTGTTCAGCAGTGCTTGAGTTGCCAGTGTCAGACCTGTTCAGCGGTGCTTTCCATGGCTGTCTTTGCCCTGTTCAGCGTTCCTTGGCCTGTTCAGCGGTGCTTGAGTTCCCAGTGTCAGACCTGTTCAGCAGTGCTTTCCATGGCAGTCTTTGCCCTGTTCAGCGGTCCTTGCCAAGGTGGTCCTTCATTGCCCAGCAGGGCTGTGGCTGACGGTCCTTCATGGGTCAGCTGGGCTGTGGCTTGCGAGGCCCTCCTGGCCAGCTTGGCTGTGGCTGGCGGTGGCCTCCTGGGCAGTGACGATGGGGCTGGCGGTGGCCTCCTGGGCAGTGACTCTGGCGGTGGCCTCCTGGGCAGTGACTCTGGTGGTGGCCTCCTGGGCAGTGATGATGAGGCTGGCGGTGGCCTCCTGGGCAGTGACTCTGGCGGTGGCCTCCTGGGCAGTGACGATGAGGCTGGCGGTGGCCTCCTGGGTAGTGACGATGGGGCTGGCGGTGGTCTCCTGGGCAGTGAGGATGAGGCTGGCGGTGCCCTCGTGGGCAGTGACGATGGGGCTGGCGGTGGCCTCCTGGGCAGTGACGATGGGGCTTGTGGTGGCCTCCTGGGCAGTGACGATGGGGCTGGCGGTGGACTCCTGGGCAGTGACTCTGGCGGTGGCCTCCTGGGCAGTGACTCTGGCGGTGGCCTCCTGGCCAGCTGGGCTGTGGCTGGTGGTGGCCTCCTGGGCAGTGACGATGAGGCTGGCGGTGGCCTCCTGGGCAGTGACTCTGGCGGTGGCCTCCTGGGCAGTGACGATGAGGCTGGCGGTGGCCTCCTGGGCAGTGACGATGGGGCTGGCGGAGGCCTCCTGTGCAGCGGGGATGATGGTGGTCTTCTCCGCCGTGCTGCTCCTCCCAGACTTTGGAGATTTCTTCTGCCCCTTCCCCACCTTGGGAGGAGTCACAGCTGAGTCGACACTCTCCCCGGGACCCCTGTGAGCAGCTTTGCTGGCTGGAGTCTTCCCCCTCTCCCGCCGGGCACTGTCCAACTTCTGGTGCTTCACAGGGGGGGACTGGCTGTGCTGTGGCTCCGTGCCACACTGGCTGGCCTGGTGGCCGGTGCACTCCACATACCTGTAACAACAGCCACCACTGGTCCCGGAGATTTTTTGGCTGAGGTGCTAGTACGGGACCTATGAGTTGGACGGGGGGGATAGGTTAAGGGTGGACAGGAAAAGTTTTTGGGAGACACTGGGATGGGTAGCTGGAGGGGGTTTGGGAGTGGAGGAAGAGGTGGTGGTTGTAGGAGTTGTAACTTTTGTGGATTTGGGTGCAGGTGCATGGGCTGAAGGCTGTTGTGAGGTGGATGGCTGTTGGGTGGGTGTGTGCCTGCGTTTGTGTATCTTCGGAGGGGGCGTCACATACACACTGGGAGAGGACACAGGGGACGTGGAAATGGTAGTTGGGGTGGTGAGTGCACGTGAGCGGGGTGTGGTGATGGGTCTGCTGGTGCGGGACGTAGTGGCTGTAGTGGTAGTGCATGCAGTTGTGAGTGTAGACGAGACTGGGAGGGAGGAGGGAGACAAGGAGGAGGGGGGACACAGTGGAGGCAGTGGATGTTGGTGTGTCTGTATGTGTGTGATGCTTGCATGAGTGCCTGTGGGATGTGTGGTGCTCATGTTTGCCTGAGCTTCCCTTGTGTGGTGAGGTGTGTGCAGGCTGGTCTGATGGTGTGCTTGGGATAGGCAGTGGTACAGGGGATTGGGTCTGGATGGAGGAAGTTGGAGGGGGGAGGCTAGACACAGGGACAATGGCTGCCATCAGTGCTGAGGCCAGAGTTTGAAGGGTTCGATGAAGGGCAGCCTGACCAGAATGAATGCCCTCCAGGAATGCATTTGTGTGTTGCAACTCACTTTCTACACTCTGGATGGCATTCAAAATGGTAGACTGCCCAACAGTGAGGGACCTGAGGAGGTCAATGGCCTCCTCACTGAGGGCAGCAGAGGTGACAGGGGCTGAGGTGCCTGGGGCGAAGGTGATGCCCACCCTCCTGGGTGAGCGGGCACGGGGCAAAGGATGAGGGGCTGCTGGGAGGGCGGTGCTGGTAGGGGGGCACAGGGGCGGCTGTACCTGTAGAAGTTGGGGGCACAGATGTTGCCGCCACCACAAGGGAGCTCCCATTGGAGGATGAGTCTGTGTCACTGGTTGCAGATCCTGTGACCGCCGTGGTGCTCCCCTCGCCCTCCGTCCCACTGGTGTATTCTGAGTCCATAGTGTGGCCCTCCATGGCCATGTGGGATGCAGCTCCCTCGTGCTCCGGTGCCACTGTACCTCCGCCTGATGATGCTAATGCACACAAGAACAGGGAGATCACAAAAAGGGGGGGATGACAGAAGAAAGACAGGTTGAGTGCATGGCTTACCGCTACCGTTGGCGGACAATACAGACACAGCAGCCCCCTGCACTACGTCGCGCTGTTGGGCTCTACAGATGCAGTTCCTGGGAAATGGCCTACAAGGCTATGGACGACATCTGCACACATAGATGACACAGGGGCATGAATACCTGTACTTGCCACTCTACAGAGGTGGGGTGGGGTGCCACATGGCCTGCCTTACGGAGGGGCCTAGCCTACGGAACTTGCCCTGGCCTAGGGAAACCCACAGCCCTCCTCCCCCACCCAGACACCTTCACTGCACGCAAAGTCCACTGAATGATAGTGTACTCACCACCTTGTGTCTGCTGTGATGCCCTCAAGTGCCCATCCAACTCAGGGTAAGCCACCGCCAGGATCCGGAACATCAGGGGGGTCATGGTTCGACGGGCACCCCTCCCACGTTGGGAGGCCATCCCTAGCTGAGCCTCCGCCGTCTTCTTGCTCCAGCAGCGAATGTCCTCCCATCTTTTACGGCAGTGGGTGCTCCATCTGTGGTGGACCCCCAGGGTCCGGACGTCCTTGGCGATGGCACGCCAAATATCCTTCTTCTGGTGGGCGCTGACCTACATGACATGTACAGGGAAAGAAAAGAAGTCATTACCAACTGCACCGTCAAAGTGAGTGGCCCACATCCCTACCCTTGCCATGTGGCACATGCATTCACAGTCCTTCATGCACGCAGAACTGTGCCCCCTTCCTTCTTACAACCAGCCCTCTCCACACAGGCATAGCCCACACAACATGCTGCCTGTGTACTTACCTGTTGGTCTGGAGGACCGTAGAGTAGCGTGTACTGGGGGAGGACCCCATCGATGAGCTTCTCCAACTCCTCTGCAGTGAAGGCAGGGGCCCTTTCCCCAGACGCACGAGCCATTGTCTCTTCCAGACTGAGGTCACAGCAGCACTTGCAGTGTAGGTCCTTTCCTGTCGAAGATCAGGTATCGAGTGATTCAACAGCTAGAAAATGGTGGTCACGTCCGCAGCGGTGCGTACCATCACCGCCGGCGTACATCGTCATTGGCTCCTGGGACCCATAGGGTCCAATGTTAACCAATGCAGCATTGCGCCGCGGTCTTCGACCGCCTACCGCGATGGTGTACAACGCCAGCGCAGTTACCTCACATCCCATTGTCCCAGTTTAGAGGTCAGGCAGCCGCCATTTCAGGGGCCCACATGGCCTAATTACCAACTGCGTCACACATACCTAGGCCTTGTCTCACAACACAAATACAGGACACATTTTGTGTATGAATGGTGTTCTGTGTAGACTGTGGGTACATACCTCTGAGTTGTTTGACTCTGTGGTCGCTGTTGTCCTTCATAGGCACCGTCCGCTGGGACATGTGAGGAGATGGCGGAATCCTCCGGTGTACCGACCGCTGGTGGACCTGTCGATAATGGAGTAAAGAAGTTTGATCATCACCTACAGGTTTGACCGTGCCATAATCCAGGAACTGTGTACCCAGTTGGAGCCTGACCTGATGTCAGCAATCCGCCATCCCACAGGAATCCCCCCTCAAGTGCAGGTGCTATCAGTGCTCCATTTCCTTGCAAGTGGGTCATTTCAAACAACAGTGGCCATGGCATCAGGGATGTCCCAGCCTATGTTTTCCAACGTGTTGTCCAGAGTGTTGTCTGCCCTTCTGAAACACATGCGGAGCTGTATCGTTTTCCCTCGGGTGGAGGACTTGCCTACAGTGAAAGGTGACTTCTATGCCATGGGACATATCCCCAACATCATGGGTGCCATTGATGGGACCCATGTAGCTCTGGTCCCCCCCCCACAGGAGTGAACAGGTGTACAGGAACCGGAAGAGTTATCATTCCATGAATGTACAGATGGTATGTTTGGCAGACCAGTACATCTCCCAGGTAAATGCTATGTTCCCTGGCTCTGTGCATGACGCCTACATCCTGCGCAATAGCAGCATCCCTTATGTGATGGGTCAACTCCAGAGGCACCGGGTGTGGCTATTAGGGGACTCTGGTTACCCCAACCTGTCATGGCTACTGACCCCAGTGAGGAATCCCAGGACCAGGGCAGAGGAACGCTACAATGAGGCCCATGGGCGGACTAGGAGGGTGATCGAACGCACCTTCGGCCTCCTGAAGGCCAGGTTCAGGTGCCTCCATATGACAGGTGGTTCCCTATTCTACTCACCAAAGAAGGTGTGCCAGATCATCGTGGCCTGCTGTATGCTTCACAACTTGGCTTTGCGACGACAGGTGCCTTTTCTGCAGGAGGATGGTCCAGATGGCGGTGTTGTGGCAGCTGTGGAGCCTGTGGACAGTGATGAGGAGGAAGCAGAGGAAGAAGACATTGACAACAGGGACTCAGTCATCCAGCAATATTTCCAGTGACACACAGGTGAGAAAACATTCCTGCCTACTACAAGTACCTTAACACTTCTACCTCTATCCTGTCTGTCGATTTCAACCAGTGTATGGTCACTGAGTTGTCAATATCCCTTACGGTTTCACCGGTGTGGTTTCCAACATGTGTCATCTGCTTAGATTCCTCATGGACTTGAGATGTGTGACATAGGTATGTTGACATTACATTTGAAAAAGCATTTTGTCACTGTCATTGCTAATACACAATTTTGAAATCACAGACTGACTCCAGATTGTTTTGTGCTTCAAAGGTGTTTATTGAAGTGCTCAATATTGGAGGGGGTTGTAAAATGGTGAGGGGGATGGTGGAGGAATGTCCATGGCAGAGTCCAGTCTATTAGTCTCACAGGTGCATTGCCCATATGGGCATAGGAAGTGGAGCTGGGGCAGTTCCAATATAGACAGGGTTACAAAGTGGGACAGTGGTTTGACAATCAGGGTGGTCTCATTTCTTGGCGGGGGTCTTGGCATCATGCTCTGTCTTGTTCCTAGATCTCAGGGACTGCTTGCGGGGTGGTTCTCCATCTGCAAGGGGTGGGGTGCTGGTGTGGTGGTCCTGTGGCGGTGCCTCCTGTCCACTAGCGCCGGCGGAGGTGGTGGGCAGTTCATCGTCCATGCTAGTGTCAGGGGCCCCATGTAGTGCCACAGTGTCCCTCCTGGTGTTAAGTATTTCCTTCAGCACCCCTACGATGGTGCCCAGGGCGGAGCTGATGGTTCTGAGTTCCTCCGTGAACCCCAAATACTGTTCCTCCTGCAGGCGCTGGGTCTCCTGAAACTTGGCCAGGACCGTTGCCATCGTCTCCTGGGAGTGGTGGTAGGCTCCCATGATGGAGGAGAGGACCTCGTGGAGAGTGGGTTCCCTTGGCCTGTCTGCCCCCTGTCGCACGGCAGCCCTCCCAGTTCCCCTGTGTTCCTGTGCCTCCGTCCCCTGGACCATGTGCCCACTGCCACTGCCCTAGGTCCCTTTTGTTGTTGGGGTGGTGGGTTATCCTGGGTTCCCTGTAGTGGTGGACCCACAGCTGATTGACTTGTCCTGGGGACGGAGGTATGGGCCCGCTGGATGGGTGCTGTGCTGGTGTTACCAGAGGGTGGAAGGTCTGTGGTGGGCTGTGCCTGTGTGAGGGGAACCAACTGTCCCGATCCAGTTGGACAGAGCTGCTGTCATCACTGTGGGCCTCTTCTGTGGGTGGGGTGGAGATGTCTGGACCCTCCTGTCTGGTGACGTTGGGTAGTGGTCCTGCAGGGGTGTAAAGGCATGATTATTGCATCTGTGTGTGTCATGGTGTGCAATGGGTGGGTGACTGTGTACCCCAGTGCTAGCATTCCTGTGTGGGGGCTTGTGTGATGATGGTTGAGGGGGGTGTTATGGGTATGTGCAGTGGGCATGCTTTAGTGATGGGTGTCCATGCTTTGTTGTGTCATGAAGGGCTTGGTGTTGGGATGTGTGGTTAGTGTTATTAGTACATTTGTGAGGAGTTGGAGTGATAGGGGAGGGGGCGAGGGTGGGGGTCTGTGATAGCATGCAGGTGGGGTGAGGGATATGATAGTTAAAGGTTTGACTTACCAGAGTCCATTCCTCCACCGACTCCTGCAAGGCCCTCAGGATGCAGAATCACCAAGACCTGCTCCTCCCATGTTGTTAGTTGTGGGTGAGGAGGTGGGGGACCGCCGCCAGTCCGCTGTACCGGAAGGTGGTGTCTTGAGACCACGGAACGCACCTTCCCCTTTAGGTCGTTCCACCTCTTCCTGATGTCGTCCCGATTTCTTGGGTGCCGTCCCACTGCGTTGACCCTGTCGACTATTCTTCGCCATAGCTCCATCTTCCTAGCTATGGAGGTGTGCTGCACCTGGGATCCAAATAGCTGTGGCTCTACCCGGACGATTTCCTCCACCATGACCCTGAGCTCCTCCTCCGAGAACCTGGGGTGTCTTTGCCATGCCATGGGGTGGTGTGGGTGATGTGTGGCGTGGTGTGTGTGGTGATAAGTGTGGTGATATGTAGTGGTGTGTGGTGTTTTGTGCGTGGAAGTTGTGTGGGTGATGGTGTTGAGTGCTGTGGCTGCTAGTTTGTGGATGGTGGTGTCTCTCTCTCTGGCCTTCTTTTGGAATTTTTGGTAGTAGGGGTTTGTGGGTGATGTGGGTGTGTGTTTTATATTGTATTGGGTGTGTGGGTGTGGTGTGTGTATGTGTATCAGGTGTGTGTATTTCGAATTCTCCAATGTGGCGGTGTTTTGTATGTGTGTGTGTATTTTGAGCGCAGCGGTGTGTACCGCCAATGGAATACCGCGGTTAAAAGACCGCTGCGTGGATTCGTGGGTCGTGATAGCGTGGGCGTATTTCTGTTGGCGTGACGGTGGAGGTTTTGTTTTCGCCAGTTTATCACTGACCTTTGGTGTGGCAGACTTGTGTGGGTGTCTGAATTTTGTCGGATTCCGAGATGTGGGTCATAATAGCTGTGGCGGAATCCCCCGGCCGCGGCGGTGTGTTGGCGGTCTTCTGCACGGCGGTAATCGGCTTTTACCGCCAATGTTGTAATGACCCCCTATATGTCCTACCTTAACCATACACTGCACCCTGCCCTTGGGGCTACCTAGGGCCTACCTTAGGGGTGTCTGACATGTAAGAAAAGGGAAGGTTTAGGTCTGGCAAGTGGGTACACTTGCCAAGTTGAATTTACAGTTAAAACTGCACCCACAGACACTGCAGTGGCAGGTCTGAGACATGATTATAGAGCTACGTATGTGGGTGGCACAACCAGTGCTGCAGGCCCACTAGTAGCATTTGATTTACAGGCCCTGGGCACCTCTAGTGCACTTTACTAGGGACTTACTAATAAATCAAATATGCCAATCATGGATAAGCCAATTACATACACATTTTGTAAAGGAGCACTTGCACTTTAGCACTGGTTAGCAGTGGTAAAGTGCCCAGAGTAACAAAAACAGTAAAATCAGAGTCCAGCACACATCAACAACCTGGGGAACAGAGGCAAAAAGTTAAGGGAGACCACGCCAAGGATGAAAAGTCTAACACCCACTTTCTAAAAGTGACAATTCTAAAATAATAATATTAAATCCAACTTTACCAGTAAGCATGATTTTCTATTACCATTCTGGCCATACTAAACATGACAGGGTTACTCATTTCAGATCAGAATCTACCACTTAAAAATATATAAGGGCCTCCTATGAGAGGAGCAGGCCTCACAATAGTGGAAAACTAATTGGTGAGTTTTTCACTACCAGGACATGTAAAACACACAAGAATATGGCCCTCATTACAATCCTGGCAGTCGGTGATAAAGCGAAGGTAATACTGCCAACAGGCTGGTGGTAAATACCGCCAAATTATGACCATGGCGGAAAAAGCTCAGACAGACATACACTTTACCACACCGACCGCCAGGGTGGAATCAACAGGCACCACGGCGGTAGCCGCCAACAGCCAGGTGGAAGACAATGTTCTGCCCACTGTATTATGACGGGCCAATCCGCCACCTGTTCCGGGGCGGTACCAACGACATCAAAAGCTTGGCGGAAACACTGCACAGAAGGGAAACAACTCACCATTGGAGACTCAAGGAAAAACTATGCCGCCATGGAGCCTGAACTGCAGATCTTCCCCATGATTTTCTACGTCCTGTTCCACTACGAACACCAATGACGAATTACAAAGTCCAAGGCCCCACTTGACTCCTGCAACAACACGGAGAGAACACTGCAGGGGCATCCTTTCAAAAATAGGCAGGCACCTCAGGGGGGCAGGGAACGGGGGGCACCTCTGCCGGCAGATGGAACAACATAACTGGGCCTAAAGGGGACAACATGCCCTGTGCTTTGTCCTGTGGAGTGCAAGGCCACAGTCTCTCAAGTGGGTGACTTGCCCACTGGCTCTGGAGGGGGCAACATGCCCTGTGCTTGGTCCTGGGGAGTGGAAGGCCACAGCCTCTCAAGTGGGTGACTTTCCCACTGGCTCTGGAGGGGGCAACATGCCCTGTGCTTGGTCCTGGGGAGTGCAAGGCCAGTCTCTCAACTGGGTGACTTGCCCACTGGTTCTGGAGGGGGCAGCATGCCCTGTGCTTGGTCCTGGGGAGTGTAAGGCCACAGTCTCTCAAGTGGGTGTCTTTACCACTGGTTCTGGAGGGGGCATTGTGCCCTGTGATCTTCATCCTGGAGAGGATGGGGTGAGTGGGTGTCTTTACCACTGGTTCTGGAGGGGGCATTGTGCTCTGTGATCTTCATTCTGGAGTGGATGGGGTGAGTGAGTGCCATACCCACTGGTTCTGGAGGGGACATTGTGCCCTGTGATCTTCATCCTGGAGAGGATGGGGTGAGTGGGTGCCATACCACTGGTTCTGGAGGGGGCATCCTGCCGTGTGATCTTCATCCTGGAGAGGATGGGGTGGGGGGGTGTCTTTACCACTGGTTCTGGATGGGCCATCGTGCCCTGTAATCTTCATCCTGGAGAGGATGGGGTGAGTGGGTGCCATATCCACTGGTTCTGGAGGGGTCATTGTGCCCTGTGATCTTCAGCCTGGGGAGGATAGGGTGAGTTGGTGACATACCCACTGGTTCTCGAGGGGGCATCGAGACCCATGATGCAGATGTTGGGGAGTGCAAGGTCACAGTCTCTCAGGTGGGTGCCCTACCCACAGGATATGCAGGGGGAATGCCGCACAACAGCCCGTGGACACATGACTACATACTGTCCGCCGGCAGTGAAGACTGCTCAGCGGTGGTGCTGCTGATGCTGCTGCTGGTGGTGGTGGTTGGGGGAGGCTCCTGCCCATCCCCTGCATCCTCGGACGGCTGGCCACTGCTGGTGGTGGTGCTGCTGGTGGGTGGGGGGAGGCTCCTGCCCATACCCTGCAGCCTCGGACAGCTGCCCACTGCTGATGGTGGTGCTGGTGGTGGTGCTGCTGCTGTTTGTGGTGGGGGAGGCTCCTGCCCATCCCCTGCAGCCGTGGACGGCTGCCCACTGCTGGTGGTGGTGCTGCTGCTGGTAGTGGTGGTGGGGGGAGGCTCCTGCCAATCCCCTGCAGCCTCAGACGGCTGCACCACCATGGTTGGTGGTGGGGGCTCCCACTGAGTCCCAGCACCGGGCCCCTTGTGTCAGGAATCCCCAAGGTGCCTCTTGCGTTATCTGTCAGCATCCCCAGGGATTAGGGTTAAATCATATCTCTGTTCTTGGTTAAACCTTCATTTTTCTAAGTAAACATAATGTGCTGTGTTACACAATTGGTTTTATCAATGCTTGTTCGCTAATGTGAGCAGGTGTAGACATGTGCTTCTAATTGGGTGTGGTATAGACATGTGCTTCTAATTGGGTGTGGTGACTCATCCACATGTGGAAACTCAACTGCTTTCCTGATTGGCTATAAATAGTAGAGTGAAGCATGCCTCCCTGCTTGGCTTTGTTTTGCTTTCTGATCTCAGCATCTGATTTAGCAGTCCAGCCCCTGCTGTCATCCTCGTATTCAGGACTTTTGAGGCAATTCTTTTCTTCATTCCTGTACCAGCTGACACCAGGCATTCCTCCAGCACTCTGGAAAAAACTGCAGCTAAGTGACTAGTATTCGCCAGGGAGTTTGTTCTTTGAACGCCGTGTTTTCCTAGAACAGCTGGTGTATTTCAGACCTCGTATTTTGGCAGAGTGCTTTTCTTGAAGAGACAAATGCACTTCTGAACATTCTACATTATTATTGTAGTTACTTGCCTAAATGTGGTTCAGGAAATCTGCTTGAGCTCAAGTACTACAAAAAGTGACAGTGCAATTTTAAAAGAGCATTTACATGACTTTTCTTTCTCTAATAGCATTACTCTTGGATTTAAGTTGTGTCATTGATGCCTGTGTTTCAGGTTTGAGGAATATGCTTTTGAAGGGTTTTTCACACACACAGTGAAACCAAATCAAACTGTGCCACCCTAACTGTTTAAACCCAGAGTGGACATTTGTATTTCTTGGATCGTTTTTGTTCCTTTTAGTTTAACCCTATGCATGCAGGAAAGTTATACGTGATACAATTAATGCCCTTGTTTGTCTTTCTTGTGCATGATAAGTGCAACCACAGTTCTAATTGTAGTGTGCAACAGTGAATCTCTGTGAAGCCAGCCCTAGTTTTGCAGTACTTATTGTTATGGTACTCAGTTTGGGTTTTTGGTAATGCAGTGTTAGTAATTGTGCCAACAGTTATTATTATCCAAGAAAAGTGCAGGAGCAACCCGGTGTTCTTCTACCGCTCCCGTGCCCATATCAGAAAGAGAGATTCAGGAAGTTGAGTGAACCGAAGATACAGGGTGCCTGGCTGGACTGGCAAGATGTGGCAGTGTTTTGTCTCTTTCTCTTCCACTCCCCCTTTCCTTTTGGGACATCTGCCGGGGTTTCTGTGTCCACCAGGAACTGCCGAGAGGTGTTCCAGGAGGTCGGGGGCATACCTGCAGACATCCAGCTTTTCAGGAGAGTGGCCCTGTCTCGGCAACTTGTCCTTTCTGCCTGCTGGTGCAGGCCCCTTGCCCTTCTTGGCAGCAGCTGGGGATTGCTCCTTGCCCTTCCTTGCAGCAGCTGGGGGTGGCTCCTTGCCCTTCTTTGCAGCAGCTGGGGGTGGCACCTTGACCTTCCTGACCGCAGCTGGGGGAGCTCCTTGCCCTTCCTGGCAGCACTTGGGGCAGACACCCTTTCCGTGGGGCTGCCTGGTGCCCGGGATCCTTTCCCACCACGAGTTTCTGTGGACACTACTGGGCCCGTGGACTGGGGGGCTGAGGTGCTTGCCTGGGTTTTACCCACCCTGGCCAGACATGAAGGACGGAGGAGGGGTCGGAAAGAGGTCAAGGGTGTGGAGGAAAAGCTTCTTAGGAACATTGGGGCAGGAAGAGGGAGAAGGTCTGGGAGTGGAGGAAGAGGAAGTGGTTGTCGGAGGTGTCTGTCTGCTGTGTTTGGGTGCAGCTGCATGGGCTGGATGCTGTTGTGAAGTGGATGGCTGTTGGGTGTCTGAGTGCTTGCGTTTGTGTACCTTGTGGGGGGGACAGACACAGTGGCAGAGGACAAAGGGGATGTGTGCAGGGATGTTGGGGTGGTGACTGCCAGTGAGGTGTGTGTTCTGATAGGTGTGCTGGTGATGGAGGTAGTGGATGAGGATGTTGTGCATGCAGGTGTGAGTGTAGACACAACTGGGAGGGAGGCGGAGGACGAGGAGGAGGGGGCCACAATGGAGACAGTGGATGTTGGTATGTCTGCATCTGGATGGTGTTTGTGTGAGTGCCTGTGGGATGAAGTGTGGTGCCTGTGTTTGCTTGTGCCACTCTTGTGTGTTGTCCTGTGTGCATTCTTGTCTGCCTGTGTGCTTGGGATAGGTTGGGGTTGAGGGGAATGGGATTGGGTAGAGGAAGTTGGAGGGGGGAGGGTGGAAACAGGGACAATGGCTGCCATCAGAGAGGAGGTCAGAGCCTGGATTGATCTCTGTTGGGCCACCAAGCCAGTGTGAATGCCCTCCAGAAATGCATTTGTCTGTTGCATTTTGGTTGCCAGCCCCTGGATGGCATTCACAATGGTTGACTGCCCAACAGAGATGGATCTCAGGAGGTCAATAGACTCCTCACTCAGGGCAGCAGGGCTAACTGGGGCAGGGCCTGAGGTGCCTGGGGTGAAGGAGATGCCCACCCTCCTGGGTGAGCGGGCGTGGGCACGGGCAACTCAATGAGGGGCTGCTGGGAGGGCGGTGCTGGTACGGGGGGTGGCGGCTGTACCTGTAGCTGGGATGGTCACAGAGGTGTCCGCCACCACCAGGGAGCTTCCATCGGAGGAGGTATCCGTGCCCGAACTGTCCCCTCCTGTCTCCGCCATGGTGCTCCCTTCGCCCTCTGTCCCACTGTTGCCCTCACCGTCGGTGGACTCTGCCTCCTGGGTCCTGTGGGATGCAGCTCCCTCCGTCACCAGTGCCTCTGCTCTTCCGCCAGATGATGCTAAGGCACATAAGGACAGGATGATAAAACAAAAAGGGGGGAGAGACAAAGGATACACTGGGTCAATGGCTGCACCAGCACCAACGTTGGCATACACAGCACCCTCACACACAGGGAACAGCCCTACGCACTATGCAATGCACTACCAGTAACAATGCTAGTCACCAGGGCATGGGGAGGGACACATACCGCCAACTGCAGTATACCTGGGACCCACACAGCCCTGCCCAGTAGTGGATGCCTACTAACTAGGTTGGAGGAATTACGCATCAGATCCCTGCCCAGCATGGAACCTATTCTGCAATGTCAGGCCTGGCCTAGGGGCACCCACATACACACATCCCCCACCCGGATACCACCCCACCATCCGTAAGTAGTAATGATAGTCACTGTACTCACCCGCTTGTGGCTGCTGTGATGCCCTCAAGCGCCCATCCAGCTCCGGATAGGCCATCGATAGTGTGCGGGCCATCAGGGGGGTCAGGGTTCGATGGGCACCCGTTCCTCATTGGGAGGCCATCCCCAGCTGGGCCTCCACCGTCTTCCGTGCCCAGCGCCTCAGGTCCTCCCACTGTTTCCGACAGTAGGTGCCCCGCCTGCCGTAGACCCCCAGGGTCTACACGTCCTTGGTGATGGCACACCATATACCCTGTTTTTGATGGGCGCTGACCTGCAGAGGAAATACACACAGGGAAAGGTATTAAGTAGACCGTCCTGGATGTTACACTCTTGGCCCACCATAGCCCTTCCCATCCCCTTTCACACAGTCATGGCCCAGCATACATGGTGCACGCTGCCCAGGGCCCATCCACCAACCCCTCGCACATGAGGCCTTCACACACAGCACTCCATGCATTCATGCCCCATGCATCGTGCTCACAGTGTACTCACCTGTTGGTCTGGAGGCCCATACAGCAGTCCGTACTGGGGTAGGACCCCATCCACTAGTCTCTCCAACTCCACCGAGGTGAAGGTAGGGGCCCTTTCCCCAGTCACACGGGCCATGGTAGGTTCCAGATAGGTCACAGCAGCACATGCAATGTAGGTCCTCTCCTGTTGAAGGTCAGGTAGCAAGTGAGTGAACAGAAAATGGCGGTGACATCCGTAACGGTGCATACATCACCATTGGCCACTGTACCCCATAGGGCCCAATATTATCTAATGAGGCATTGCATGGCGGATCCCGACCGCCTCCCGCAACAGTGCACAGTGTCAGCGGGATTACCTCACTTCCACCTGTCCCTCCATACAAGACAGGCAGACGCCATTTCGGGGCGGGGGGCAGTGCATGGATCATAACTGCGTCACAGATCACAATTGTACATACAGGACATATGTCACTAATACATTTAAAATTCACATCATGCATTGAACTGTAGTGGTGACAATGTACAGTTTTTAACAGGCTCCTCACTCTTTTGCCCCATAGATTGCAACCGCTGAGGATGAATATGAGATGGAGACATCCCCCATCTACAGACCCCTGGTGGACTTGGTAACAATGGAGGACAGGCACATTATCCTCACCCACAGACTTGACAGGGCCACAATCACGGAGCTGTGTGCCCAATTGGAGCCTGACCTGATATCTGCTATCCGTCACCCCACTGGGATCCCCCTTCTTGTGCAAGTCCTATCTGTGCTCCATTTCTTGGCAACTGGTTCTTTCCAAGTGACAGTGGGCTTGGCAGCAGGAATGTCACAGCCAATTTTCTCAATAGTGCTGACAAGAGTGTTGTCTGCCATGATTAAACACATGTGCAGCTACATTGTTTTCCCCCAGGTGGAGGATTTGCCTACGGTGAAGGCTGACTTCTATGCAATGGGACAGATCCCCAACATAATTGGGGCGATTGATGGAACACATATAGCATTTGTCCACTAGCAAAATGAACAGGTCTTCAAAAATCGAAAATGTTTTCACTCGATGATGTGCAGATGGTTTGGCGGACCAGTATATCTCCCATGTCAATGTTAGTATCCTGGGTCGGTGCATGATGCCTTTATGCTGAGGAATAGCAGCATCCCAAATGTGATGGGGCAACTACAAAGGCACAGGGTGTGGCTAATAGGTGAGCCCTGGTTCCCATCCAGTGTATGTTGGTGTATGGTGTGGGCCATAAGGAACAGTGTGTGGCTAACAGTTGTCTAACGATATTTGCAGGTGACTCAGGTTACCCCAACCTATCATGGCTACTGACCCCTGTGAGGAATCCCAGGACAAGGGCTGAGGAACGTTACAATGAGGCATATGGGTGAACAAGAAGGATAATTGAACGTACATTTGGGCTCCTCAAGGGCAGGTTTCGGTTCCTACATCTGACTGGTGGATCCCAGTGCTTCTCACTCAAGAAGGTCTGCCAGATAATCGTGGCATGCTGCATGTTGCATAACCATGCCTTGAGACGCCATGTGCCTTTTCTGTAGGAGGAGGAGGCTGGCGATGGCCATGTGGCCGCAGTGGACCCTGTGGACAGTGAAGGTGAGGAGGCAGAGGATGAGGACAACAGAACTGCAGAGATACGACAATACTTCCAATGACACACAGGTAAGACAGTTTAACTTATACATTTCATTGTCAGTTTTTTTCCCATTGTAACTGGCAGGCTGTGATTTCCCACTTCTATGGCCACTCACTGTACCCTTTGGCAACTCTTTTTGCAGATGTTGGTGCCCCACTTTCGCTCCTGGTGTGTTCACTGCAGCCAACTACAGGTCTTTCCTATGTAAACATTACTGAACAATTGAATTGCAATGTTTAAACCTTGTTAAACAAATACATACTGAAATCATTTGTCATACTCCATGCTTGTATTTTTTCAAAGTGTGTTTATTGCTGTGCTATGAAGAAAATGGAGAAGTGCAATGGGCTGGGGGATGATGGAGGAAAGTCCAGGGTATAGTTCCAGTCTATTTGTAGCACAGGTGCAGTGTCCATGGGGACATGGGAAGGGGAGCAATGGCAGTTCAAGATGGACAGGGTGACTGAGTGGGACACAAGGCTGACAATCAGGAGAGTCTCATTTCCTGGCTGGGGTCTTGGTAATAGTCTTTGGCTTCTGCCTGGATCGCAGGGAACGTTTGTGGGGTGGTTCTCCTTCTGTAGGGGGGGGGTGCTGGTGGCCTGTTGGTCCTGTGGCGGGGCCTCCTGGCCACTAGTGGCAGCAGAGGTGGAGGGCTGTTCAGTAGTCTGGCTAGTGGCAGGGGCTCGCTGGTACGACACTGCCTCCCTCATAATGTTGCCCATGTCTGCCAGCACCCCTGCAATGGAGACCAAGGTGGTGTTAATGGCCTTCAAGTCCTCCCTGATCCCCTGGTACTGTCCCTCCTGCAGCCGCCAGTTCTCCTGCACGTTGTCCAGGATCTGGCCCAGTGTATCCCGGAATTGTTGGTATGCTTCCAGGATCTCAGTGAGTGCCTCCTAGAGAGTCGGTTCCCTGGGCCTGTCCTCCCCCTGGCAGATAGCACTCCTCCCAACTTCACTGTTGTCCTGTGCCTCTGTCCCCTGAACCGTGTGCCCACTGCCACTGACCCCAGGTCCCTGATTGTTTTGGGTTTGTGGTGTGCTCTGGGGTCCCTGTAGTGGTGGACACACTGCTGATTGACGTGTCCTGGTGACAGAGGTGTGGGCACACTGGGTGGGTGCTGTGGTGGTGTTTCCTGAGGGGGGAGGCTCTGTGGTGGTATGTGACTGTGCCTGGGTAACCGACTGTCCGGAGGTCCCTGATGGGCCAGGTTGGTCATCCAGATCCAGGCGAGCAGTGTTGCTGTCGTCACTGTGGGCCTCTTCTGTGGGGGAACTGGATGTTGCTGGCACCTATGCTCCGGTGACATTGGCTGGGATACCTGTGGGAATGTAAATGTAGTGTTATTGTTTCTATGTGTGACATATTGTGCATGGATGGGTTGGCCTCTATGGTTGTTATTGCCCTGACAGCTTTCACTTGTGTACGTTGGTGTATGGTGGGATGATTTGTTCTCTCTAGTGTGCATGCTTTGGTGATAGGTGTCCATGCAGGTCTGTGAGGGGTGTCCATGCATTGGTGGTGCATGCAGGGCTTTGCATTGGAATGAGTGAGATGTGATGGTGGGGTGTGTGGGAAGTGGTGGAGTGATGGGAGTGAGGGTGGGAGTATGTGATGCCATGCAGGTAGGGGGGTGAAAGAAAGTAGTAAAGAGTTGACTTACCAGAGTCAATTCCTCCTGCTACCCCTGCCAGGCCCTCAGGATGCATGATTGCCAAGACTTGCTCCCCCTGTGTTGTTCGTTGTGGGGGAGGAGGTGGGGGCCCACCGCCAGTCCTCTGTACTGCAAGCTAGTGTCTTGCTGCAATGGAACAGACCTTTGTTCCACCTCTTCCTGATGTCATCCCTTGTTCTGGGGTGCTGTCCCACGGTGTTGACCCTGTCTACGATCCTCCGCCATAGCTCCATTTTCCTAGCAATGGATATCTGCTGCACCTGTGCTCCAAATAGCTGTGGCTCTACCCGGATGATTTCCTCCACCATGACCCTTAGCTCCTCCTCAGAGAATCTGGAGTGTCGTTGTGGTGCCATAGGTGTTGTGTGAGCATTGTGGGTGATGGTGTGTAGGGTGATATGTTGGGGTGTGTGATGTGGGGTGCGTCGGTTGTGTATAGGTGTAGGTGGTGTGTATCTCTGGTCTTGCCTGTGGTTGGGGTGTCTGTCTCGTGGCAATTTTTTGTAATCGTAAAGGGTTGTGGGTAATGAGGGTGTGTGTTTTATAGTGGTGTTGGTGTGTGTATGTATGTCAGGTGTGTGTAGTTTGAATTGACCAATGTGGTGTTGTTTTGTATGTGTATGCGTATTTTGAGTGCGGCGGTATGTACCGCCAATGGTTTACCACCATTGAATGTCCGCCGTGGTGATTCATGGGTCATAATGTGGTGGGCGTAGTTCTGTTGGCGTAACGGTGTGGGTTTTGGTACCGCCAGTTTATCACTGACCTTTGGTGTGGCGGACTTGTGTCTGTGGCTGAATAGTGACAGATTGGTGTGTGTGTGTCATAATATTGTGAACGGATATCTGCCGCCGCAGCGGTATGTTGGATTTACCGCCAATGTCATAATGAGGGCCAATGTCCTGCCTTTTACTTACATAGCACCCTGCCCTATGGGGTACCTCGGGCCTACCTCAGGGGTGACTTATATGTAGAAAAAGGGAGGTTCAAGGCTTGGCAAGTAGTTTTAAATTCCAGGTCAAAGTGGCAGTGAAACTGCACACACAGGCCTTGCAATGGCAGGCATGAGATATAGTTATGGGATTCCTATGTGGGTGGCACATTCAGTGCTGCAGGCCCACTAGTAGCATTTAATTTACAGGCCCTGGGCACCTCTAGTGCACTTTACTAGGGACTTACAAGTAAATGAAATATACTAATTGGGTAGGAGTCAATGGTACCATGTTTAGGGGAGAGTACACATGCACTTTAGCACTGGTCAGTGGTGGTAAAGTGCACAGAGTCCTAAAACCAACAGAACCATGGTCAGAAAAATGGAGGGAAGCAGGCAAAAAGTTGGGGGATAACCATCCTAGGGCTGTCAGGTCTAACGTGTCCCCCCCAGCTGAAAATGGGGAGAGCTACCCAACCCCTTGGGAGCTCCCACCACTAATGTGAAAGATCTGGAGAGACCATCAGCATTGGCGTGGTCAGCCCCCGGGTGATGCTCCACCGTAAAGTCCATTCCCTGTAGGGAAATGGGCCACCTCAAGAGTTTAGGATTTTCACCCCTTCATCTGCATGAGGTATCTGAGGGGCCTGCGGTCTGTCTGAACCTGAAAGTGAGTCCTAAACAGACATGGCCTCAGCTTCTTCTTTGCCCGGACTACAGCAAATGCTTTTCTTTCATTGGCACTCCACCTCTGTTTCTGTAGAAGCAACCTCCTGCTACTGAAGGCTGCTGTTTGGTCTAGCCCTTCCTCATTTAGTACACTTTACTAGGGACTTACAAGTAAATTAAATATGCAAATTGGGTAGGAGCCAATATTACCATGTTTAGGGGAGAGAGCACATGCACTTTAGCACTGGTCAGCAGAGGTAACGTGCATAGAGTCCTAAAACCAGCAAAAATAGGGTAGGAAAAATGGAGGGAGGTAGGGAAAAAAGTTGGGGGACCTAACAACCCAAGGTTGTTAGGTCTAACAGTGCGCTGCTCAGCGTTAGCAATCATTAGTCAATTCAATGTAGAAGAGTCATAATTTAGGCTGCGTGATGAAAACCCTACAGCTAAACAAATCAGAGAAATACACATGTGGGGTGAAACACATGCAGGCAAAATACAAAAAGCAACAAAAAGGGTAAAAATAATTTTGAAAAAGATAATCTCTATTGGTTACTAACTAGGATAGACAAAAGATCAATAAAAAGGGGAAAGCGTCAGCATTATCAGAAGCTTGATCAAGAGTCTTCTGAAAGGGGATTAGAAAAGATTTTTAAGTCTCAAAGGGACATCTCAAAGGGCACAGACCGAAAGGAAGGTACCTCTCCAAGGGGCTCAGCATTCAGAGACTCTTCATCAACAAAGCATCTGGAATCAGTAAAGCACCTGCAAGCATCTGGACAGCATCTGACCAAATTCCAACTGGATACTGTCATATCAAAAGTCACAAAGCATTCTGATTCGCCAAATGTATCAATCCATGTCACGTTGAAGAAGCATCATCCAATACTATGGATCACCCAACTCCAAGTTGAAACATATGCTTTACTTCTTAAGCTTTCCATGAGAACATCTTCCATCCATATATGTTTGAATCAATTGCAGACAAAGTCAGTCCATGTTCCACAATGTACTACTTTCAAGGACACTACAATACATTCTCTCTTTGTCTAAACAATGGGGGTCTGTTATCAAAATCCAGGCTTCTCATGGGAACGTAGCCTAAAAGAGAGTTCACAGTACGAAATTAATCAGCATTCTAACACGGTCACAAAATACAAACTCTGCAGGCCTCACTTATGCTAAAACAAGAAATCATGACACTACATTCAATTAGTGTGTTTTAATTAAAAAAGTGTAATATGCAAACTTATGAATTCAACATTATTAACACTTCATTATTATGAGTAATACATTTAATTTTAAACGAAAAGCTTTGTTAATGCATTTCACTAACATGTAATTTACTTAAAATACTACCTAAATTGAACTCTGCAAGACAATCAAATTCACAAATTGCGTGTCAGTGCAACTTCTACGTTTTACTGTTCATACTTTTATTAACATAAGGCATAAATTATCACATTCTGATGACCTTTGTGACACAAGGGATCCTACTTAAATTTAGACTACATCAGTTATTTCAAGTAACATAGCTCGTGCCCTAAGGTAACTATAATGCGCACCCCCGCCATGCCCAGTTTATTCATCAATAATGTTATTGCAAGGGTTGCAGTGATAATATCAATGATTCTATAGAAAATGTCATGACCAATGTAATTTATGGGGTACTTAGCTGTGCATGGCGAGAGCTCTAACTATAACTGCTGAATTTCTATGGTTTTCTGTGTGTAAATTCAGAAGCTAACTATAATGTCCCTGTGACCTTTGTTTTTTCAGTGAATTTCCAAGGTTTTTTAAATGCTAATTCCCAACTATAATGTCCCTATAACCTTTGTTTTTTTTAGTGAATTTCTAGGGTTTGTGTAACTCAGCCGGGCGTTGGCCGCATTAAATATTTGAGTGAAAACAGCACCCAATCCAAACGCACTAGCATCAACTGTTACAATATTTTCAGCAGCGGAATCATATGGCTTAAGAGAAGAAATATTCATAGTCTTTTGCTTCTACATACCATAGCAAAATTACCAATTGCTTGGTGTCTGAGACTTTTTTTCCTTAAAGTTAGACACACCAAATTGTTACCCAGATGTGAGTAGGCACCACATCTGTAACACAACCTTTGTTTCTTTGTATGCGATTCACTATTTCTGAATTTTTCATTAAGAGCAAACGCTGCATGTAAGGAATCCTTTTTCATTGTAAGTTTCTTATTATTCATAACATACACAGTAGATGTTTGCTTGTTTTCAGATGCTAATACTTTCGCATATACCGTAGACTTTTCTATTCCCTCAGCAATATCAACTACCTCAGACAGTGTTGGATTTCTACACGCTGATGACCTTTATTGTATTTTTTTGGGAGTGGCAGTGTAGAACAAACTGATCTCTAATGTAAGGGTCACTAATATCCCTAAATTCACATAAGGATTCCTAAATATGCAAAGCTGCAATATATTCTTCAATGCTCGCATTGTCTCCTTACGAAAAATGTATGTCTTTTCACCATGACGCTTGGTTCTTCAGTATACTGTTTCTCCATTCTTTTGACTGCCTCGGTATACTCATCCCCATGCACAAGTTGTCCATAAGTTGGATCCACTTCAGGTAGGTTATCAAAGACCTCTTGTCCAGCAGTCCCTAAAAGTCCAAACATCAAAGCTTTTTTCTTTCAGCAATAAGGCCCTCATTATGAACACAGTGGTAAACACCGCCGACCACCGTGGCGACGGTAAACAGAAGCCCTCCATTGGCGGTGAACAGAAACCCGCCATATAATGTTGCAAAAATCAGAAACGCCAAAAATCTCCCTGTCACCAGTCACCGCCAGGACCTTGTCGGCGGAAATGCTGGACCTCCCACCCCGCCACTGCCGAGCACACAAACACCCCACCCTCCAAAGAATGAAGCACAAATCACTGCAGCAGTTAGTGGAAGCCGAACGACCATTGACGGGCAGCAAGTGGACCCAACAGTAAGAAATGCATACATTGGTAAGTTTGAAACTCACACACCTGACACACATCCACAACACTATAAAACACACACAGACACACCCTACAATCCTTTGCAACCATATTAGGCCAACCAATACAGAGAACTCCAGAAGCAGACACTGAACGCCACAATCCACGATACAGACACCCAACCACACAAGAGCACCATCACCTAGATCCCCCCCAAAAAAAAACATTCACAACACTCACCATGGCACCCTCCAAACACCAACGCTTCACAGAAAGGGAGCTAAGGACCATGGTGGACGAGATCCTGAAGGTGGAGCCGCAATTATTCAGGGCACAGGTCCAGCACACACCCATCACCAGGAACATGGAGCTATGGCAGCAGATAGTCAACAGGGTCAATGCAGTGGGACACCATCTACGCACCAGGGATGACATCCGCAAGAGATGGAACTACCTGTGTGGGAAGGTCAGGTACATGGCTTCCAGGCACCACATTGCAGTCCAGAAGACTGGGGAAGGACCTCCACCAACACCACCCGACTACACTGACTGGGAGGAAAAGGTACTGGCCATCCTGCACCCTGAGGGACTCACTGGACTCACTGGAGTAATGGACTCGGATAAGTCATCTACAGTTACCCCATAGCCATCACACCTGGAATGCATGCACCACCTCACCCCTCCAACTACCACCAGGACCACTACCCCACCCACGCCACAATCACTACATCCAGCCCACAAACCCACCAACAGGCCCACATCCCGTCCCGTGTGCACAGCCACACACCCCTCCAAGGAATCACAATGGCCTACAGCACCCGCAATGCACCTCCACATCCTAAGCTAAAAAGCAATGCTAACCTCACGAAAGCAACCGGCATGGCCCCAAAGTGTGAAACCTGCACAAACACGCCCCATCCTGTACACCCCATTCGATCCTGCTAATGTAACAGACATGTCCATTCCTTCCAACAGGCACCACCACCGATGCCACCCTGATGGACAGGACAAGGAGTGGCAGTGGCCCACAGGGAGACAGAGGCACCTCCCAGGACGCAGAGAATGGAACCCTGGACACTGACGATCACCCTGGCACCTCACACAGTCCTGGACTGTCACCATCCAGTAGCCCCCACCTAGGATACCACTGACACCCATACCACCCAGCCAACAACATCAGCCGTGGCCAACCGTCCCCACACCTGTGTATCCAGGCCACCGACTGGTGGAACACAAGTACAGAGGCCACAGTCACCACCTACCAACAGGCAGGAAGACGATGGTCCCAGTACAAGTGGTACCGCCATACCTGTGCAGGGGACCCAGGGGGCTAGCCCCAGTGGGAGGGCATCAGTGGCCCAGGGGGAGGCCACAGGATGGATGCTGCAGCCCATGATGAGATCTCTGAGGTCCTGGGAGCATATCACCATACCCAGGACAGATTGGCCCAGATAGTATCCACCCTAGAGCAGAGTCAAAGGATGCAGCTAGCACACCACTAAGAGGCCATGGAGCAGTGGAAACTGCACAATGCCACAATGGCCAGCATAGCAGGTGCGCTGCTGCACCTTGTCCCAACACAGCCTGAGGCCCACACAGACCAGGAAGCCCCTACTACAGGCCAGGATACAGACCGAACAACAGCAGCATCAGCAGCAGCTGCACATGTACCACCGTCTCAGGACACACAGGGGACATCCATCTCAACCTGTACCGGCCACCACCAGGTGCCCAAACTGATCCTCAGGCCCAGATATGGCACAGGAACACCTGCCAAAAAGAAGGCCCCCTCAAAGAAGTGACTCTGGCGAGAACTGTCCTCCAAGTGTCCCACTGAATCAACCACCAGACCGTTTGAAAACAACAACAAACTCCTGTAAACATTGATGGACCTACCACTACTGCCAACATTGCTGCGACCATGTTGCCATATTGTTCAACCACAAGTAGGCCACTCCCATCACTGTAATCTGCACAGTTTTATCCCTGCACCAAATAAAACACCTTTTCAGCTGTTACAATATCCCCTGTCATTAAGTTGAAACAAAGTGAAGTATGGATGCAACCGTATGATAATTCTTTTATTGGTATCTGATTAGCAGGAAATGCACCAAACGCCTTACATGTTGTTGTGCCTACAGATGTGTTGAAATGTTATACTATATTGTAATCAGGCCTATGCAGACCTGGTCACAGTGGCAATGAGTATTGACCCAACACCCCCATAGATGACAAGGCACACTGACAGTATGATGCAGACAGCAATCTCATCCAAGTGTCCCACAAAGTTACTGGAAGTAGAGTTGTATCAGTTGGGTGCTGGTCTGAACATCTTCCCCCACCTCATCATCACCATCACTCTCATCCCCTCTCTGAGGAAGCTGGTCTGGATATACAGCACCCTCCTCCTCCAAGAGGAGGATATAATTTCTCACAGCCGTGTTGTGCAGCATGCAGCAGGCGACCATTATTCTACACACCTTTTCAGGCACATAGGCCAGGGAACCGCCAGAGATATGTAGGCAACAATATCTAGCCTTCAGGAGACTTATTGTACGCTCTATCACCTCCTAGTACGTCCATGGGCCTTATTGTAATTCCTTTCTGCATCTGTTCCAGGATTCCTCACTGGTGTCAGGAGCCAACACAAGTTGGGATAGCCAGAATCACTTAGAAAAAGGTGCAAAACAGTACATTCATTGACAACCCTCAGAGGCAGACAGCCTGGCTGTCTGCTATGTGGCAATAAGTGTCAGAAACACCTACCTATGATCCACCCTCTGTCCTCTTGTAGTTGTTCCATCTTGTATAGCACACTACTGTTCCTCAGCACAAAGGAATCATGGACTGATCCAGGGAACATGGCATTCACATGTGAGATGCACTGCAGTACACACCGATTGAATGTTCATGGAATTAAAGTTCTTCCTGTTTCTGTACACCTGTTCACTGACTCTTGGGGGGATGATAGCTATGTGGGTGCCATCGATGGCACCTATCACATGGGGTATGTTGGCAAAGGCACAGAAATCCGACTTGATGGCTGGGAGGTCAGCACTTTGGGGAAACCTCACATAGGACTGTAGGTGTCGTATAAATGCATTCAGGAATCTGGCCAATATTATGCTAAACATTGGCTGTGAAAAACCTGCACCCATGCCCATTGTCACTTGAAATGAGCCCGTGGCCAGGAAATGGAGTGCAGAGAGCATCTGCACTTCAGTAGGGATGGCATGCTGATTACGATTTGCCGGTGCCAGTGCTGGATCCAGTAATGCACACAGTTCATGAATAGTTGCATGAGTGAGTCTGTAATTGATAATAATGTGACGCTCCACCATGGTCTGCAAATCAACAAGTGGTCTGTACACCGATGGGGTCCTTCCTCGCCACAAGGGTCTGTACGTAGGAGGAGTTTAAAACACGTGTGAGGAACAGACATACTTCTGCACACATTGTTTTTCATTCAGCACAGCTGGCATGATTATAGACGACACTAATGCTTAGTGTGTGAGATATTACAGCAACATGACCAGAATGATATATCAGGAATAGTCAGGTGAGGTAATGTATAATGTTACATGCCTATGGGTGTTTAGGGGACAATAGGGCCTGCATTGTGCAGATGAGGGTTTTCTAACTGCGTAGTTAAGGCCAAAATGTCTGCCCCCTGTAATCCAGAAGTGTTGTGGTGGAAGTAACCTCATACTGCTAGCGGTTGACGTAATAGCGTATGGCTGTGTTTACTGCTGTGCGCAAATTCATTGGTTAACATGGTTGTCAATGGGCAATCTTAGCGTATCAAGATCGCCGCCGGTGGTGACGGTGCACACCGCTGGGGTGCTTACACGAACTCGTCACCTCAACTTCACTTGACTCCCTGATCTCATGCATGCAGGTACTCCACTGAGTGTACTGCTGTGTCCTGCCTCTGGTCATGGAAATGGCAAGTGTTGCAGGGGAATGGGCCCCAGCCTTCACCAACGAGGAATTGGAGAAGCTCGTGGACGGGGTCCTGCCCCTGTACGCCATGCTCTACAGATGGCCAGAGGTACAGGTGAGTAGGAGTGTTGGGGGCATGGATGTGTGTAGTGGTGGGTGTTGGCTGCATACATGTGTGCACCTGTGTCACTGTATTGTCCAGGGTTCCTGACATGCTTCATGTGTGTGCTATTAGGCTGTTTGAAATGTCTGTCCCATAGTGGACGTACAGCCAGCTGTATATTATTGGCCAGTGTCTGACCTCAGTGTTATTTTTCTGTGTGTCCCACATAGGTCAGCGCCCACCAGAAGAGGGCACTTTGGCATGCCATCGCCAAGGAAGTGCGTACGCTGGGGGTCTACAACCGGCGGAGTACCCATTGCAGGAAGAGGTGGGAGGACCTGCGGCGCTGGACGAGGAAGATCTGCGAGGCCCAGCTGGGGAAGTCCTCCCAACGAGGAAGGGGTGCCCGTCGGGCACTGACCCCCCTTATGCAATTCATCCTGGCGGTGGCGTACCCGAACCTGGGTTGGCGCTTGAAGGCTGCACAGCAGTCACAAGGGGATGAGTACATATACCATGTTCTGGCCCCTTGATGGATGTGTGTGTGTGCATTCGTATTCAGGCTGTCTAGTGGCAGAGACTCCGACTGATGTCCATCTACATAATGGCCCCTGTGGGGAGTAGGGGTGTTTGGGTCAAGTCTGCAGTATGTCAGGTCCTTAAGTTAGTTGGAGAATGGCTGCAGATCAGGGTTCTGAGCACTGGTCAGGGGCATAGCCATGTGTATAGCGGTAGGTGCTGCCTGGTTGAAGGTTTTCTGGGTGGGTGGATGTGTGACCCACTAATGTACCTCCATTCAGCTATTTACAAGTGTCTCTCCTGTATTGTCTCCCCATTCCTGTTCTCTTATGTTGTCTGTGTACATCAGCATCATCTGCCGAGGGAGCTGAGGCACCGGCGAGTGGGGAGGCAGCAGCCCATTGATCCTCGGAGGCAGAGTCGTCCGACGCCATGAGGACCAGTGGGTTGGAGGGCAAGGGGAGTACCACGGGGGAGGCAACTACCACTGGAGGTAGTGACTCCGATACCTCCTCCGATGGGAGCTCCCTGGTGGTGGCGGACCCTAGTGGGCCCACCCCTACTGTTTCATCTTCGGCCACCCCCATACCATCACCACCCTCCCATTTGCTCCCCGAGTTGCCCGTGCCCGCTCTCCCAGAAGGGTGGGCGTCTCCTTCGCCCCAGGCACCTCATCCCCTGCCCTAGTCAGTCCTGCTGCCCTCACGGAGGAGGCTATTGACCTCCTGAGAACCATCTTTGTAGGGCAGACAACAATTGTCAATGCCATCCAGGGGCTAGCATCAGAGGTGCAGCAGACCAATGCCTATCTGGATGGCATTCACAGTGCTGTTTCTGGCCTACAGAGATCTTTTCAGGCCCTGCCTCCTCTTGGACGGCAGTTAGTGTCCCTGGTCATTCCGTCCCCCCTCCAACCACCTCTACCCCTTCCAGCATCCCACTCCTTTCACCCGTCTAAAGCACACATTCTGACACGCAGGCACACACCTCAACACACAAGAAGCACACTTCAAAACACAAGCACCACACCTCCCACCACAAGCAGACACACAGCCAACATACACATGCACAAACACCAACATATACTTCCCGCAGTGTGTCCACCTCTTCCGCCTCCCTGTCTGTCCCCTCTACATGCACACCCACAGTCACTGCACCCTCATTCAATGTTGCTGACCCTGTTCCTGCAGTCACCACAATAGCACACATCCATTCATGCACCCCAGACACCACACCTGCACTCACCACAACGACTTTAGTTGAGACATGCGGCACACTCACCAGACTAGCAGACACCGAGACAACATCCATTTACACTGGCAGCCTGTGTTGTCCCACTGTGTCTACCCCCTCCTCCCAAGACACTCAAATGCACCAAAACACACACCCATCACACATCCACACGTCAGCATACTGTCCAGTCACCTGCACCCACATCACGCACATCTACACCTGTCATGACTACTCCCTCTACCTCCACTCCCATGCCTTCCTCCAGGTCCACCCCAATTGCACCTAACTTTTCCTCTCCCGTGTTGACCTATTCCAACCCACTGGCCCACCCCATCTCGTCCCTAAACTTGCTCACCTCCTTGCCCTGTCCACTCCTCCCACGTCACAGCCCACCCCTGTCCACCCTTCCCATTCCCGTGCCCCTTCCCCAGAGAGGAAGAAGCCCCGTGCTGAACCAGGTCCATCTGCCACGCCCCCGTTCCAAGCCCAATCCCCCACCTTCCAAGGTCAAAACCAAACCCTCTCCACCTGCCATACGAAAGTCTAATAACATAGTGCAAATAAAAACGAAGCTCTGAACTGATGTTAGAGGTAATTCTTGAAAGGGGAGATTGGAGTGTGCATTACACGTTTTAATTTTGGCAGTTTTACAAATTCCGAATGGGGTTTCTGCATGCAGGTATCGGGAGGCGGGAGGCTAGCCTTGAAATCGGTAGTCCACCGCTTGAATTAGAAGGGTTAGCATGTAAGCACTGCTGGGCCTAGGACAGAGCTGCCCTGACAGGTTATTGTAGCTTATTGTGACACAAGGATTTTAAATGTAAAATAAAAGAAATTCTAGCAAATACGTCAAGAATTTTCAGCTCTAGTAACCCCTTCGCTGCCAGGCCTTTTCCCCCTCCTGTGCCAGGCCTTTTTTTGCCTATTTGGAATACTTCTCGCTTAGGCCCTCATAAATTTTTGTCCACATAAGCTACCCACGCTAAATTTGCGTCCTTTTTTTCCAACATCCTAGGGATTCTAGAGGTACCCAGACTTTGTGGGTTCCCCTGAAGGAGGCCAATAAATTAGCCAAAATAGAATGAAAAGTTAGTTTTTTTTTTTTAAATGGGAAAAACGGGCTGCAGAAGAAGGCTTGTGGTTTTGCCCCTGAAAATGGCATCAACAAAGGGTTTGCTGTGCTAAAATCACCAGCTTCTCAGCTTTCAGGAACAGGCAGACTTGAATCAGAAAACCCAATTTTGCAACACAATGTTGGCATTTTACTGGGACATACCCCATTTTTAAGATTTTTGGTGCTTTCAACCTCCTTCCAGTCAGTGACAGAAATGGGTGTGAAACCAATGCTGGATCCCAAAAACCTAAACATTTCTGAAAAGTAGACAAAAGTCTGAATTCAGCAAGGGGTAATTTGTGTAGATCCTACAAGGGTTTCCTACAGAAAATAGCAACAGAAAAAAAAAAACATTGAAATTGAGGTGAAAAAAACAGCAATTTTTCTCTACGTTTTACTCTGTAACTTTTTCCTGCAATGTCAGATTTTTTTAAACAATATACCATTACGTCTGCTAGACTCTTCTGGTTGCGAGGATATATAGGGCTTGTAGGTTCATCAAGAACCTTAGGTACCCAGAGCCAATAAATGAGCTGCACCCTGCAGTGGGTTTTCATTCTATACCGGGTACACAGCAATTCATTTGCTGAAATATAAAGAGTGAAAAATAGCTATCAAGAAAACCTTTGTATTTACAAAATGGGCACAAGATAAGGTGTTGAGGAGCAGTGGTTATTTGCACATCTCTGAATTCCGGGGTGCCCATACTAGCATGTGAATTACAGGGCATTTCTCAACTAGATGTCTTTTTCACACACTCTCTTATATTTGGAAGGAAAAAATGTAGAGAAAGACAAGGGGCAATAACACTTGTTTTGCTATTCTATGTTCCCCCAAGTCTCCCGATAAAAATGATACCTCACTTGTGTGGGTAGGCCTAGTGCCCGCGACAGGAAATACCCCAAAACACAACGTGGACACATCCCTTTTTTGACAGAAAACAGAGATGTTGTTTGCAAAGTGCCTACCTGTAGATTTTGGCCTCTAGCTCAGCCAGCACCTAGGGAAACCTACCAAAGCTGTGCATTTTTGAAAACTAGAGACCTAGGGGAATCCAAGATGGGGTGACTTGTGGGGCTCTGACCAGGTTCTGTTACCCAGAATCCTTTGCAAACCTCAAAATTTGGCTAAAAAAACACATTTCTCTCACATTTCGGTGACAGAAAGTTCTGGAATCTGAGAGGAGCCACAAATTTCCTTCCACCCAGCGTTCCCCCAAGTCTCCAGGTAAAAATGATACCTCACTTGTGTGGGTAGTCCTAGCGCCTGCGACAGGAAATGCCCCAAAACACAACGTGGACACATTCCATTTTTTGACAGAAAACAGAGGTGTTTTTTGCAAAGTGCCTACCTGTAGATTTTGGCCTCTAGCTCAGCCGGCACCTAGGGAAACCTACCAAACCTGTGCATTCTTGAAAACTAGAGACCTAGGGGAATCCAAGATGGGGTGACTTGTGGGGCTCTGACCAGGTTCTGTTACCCAAAATCCTTTGCAAACCTCAAAAGTTGGCTAAAAAAACACATTTTCCTCACATTTCGGTGACAGAAATTTCTGGAATCTGAGAGGAGCCACAAATTTCCTTCCACCCAGCGTTCCTCCAAGTCTCCAGATAAAAATGATACCTCACTTGTGTGGGTAGGCCTTGCGCCTGCGACAGGAAATGCCCCAAAACACAACGTGGACACATCCCATTTTTTGACAGAAAACAGAGGTGTTTTTTGCAAAGTGCCTACCTGTAGATTTTGGCCTCTAGCTCAGCCGGCACCTAGGGAAACCTACCAAACCTGTGCATTCTTGAAAACTAGAGACCTAGGGGAATCCAAGATGGGGTGACTTGTGGGGCTCTGACCAGGTTCTGTTACCCAAAATCCTTTGCAAACCTCAAAAGTTGGCTAAAAAAACACATTTTCCTCACATTTCGGTGACAGAAAGTTCTGGAATCTGAGAGGAGCCACAAATTTCCTTCCAACCAGCATTCCCCCAAGTCTCCCGATAAAAATTATACCTCACTTGTGTGGGTAGGCCTAGCGCCTGCGACAGGATATGCCCCAAAACAGAACATGGACACATCACATTTTTTGATCGAAAACAGAGGTGTTTTTTGTAAAGTGCCTACCTGTAGATTTTGGCCTCTAGCTCAGCTGGCACCTAGGGAAACCTACCAAACCTGTGCATTTTTTAAAACTACAGACCTAGGGGAATCCAAGATAGGGTGACTTGTGGGGCTCTGACCAGGTTCTGTTACCCAGAATCCTTTGCAAACCTCAAAATTTGGCTAAAAAAACACATTTTCCTCACATTTCGGTGACAGAAAGTTCTGGAATCTGAGAGGAGCCACAAATTTCCTTCCACCCAGCGTTCCCCCAAGTCTCCCGATAAAAATCATACATCACTTGTGTGGGTAGGCCTAGCGCCCACGAAAGAAAATGGCTCAAAACACAACGTGGACACATCAAAATGATCAAATACAAAACTACCTGTTTTTGCAGGGAGGCGCCTGCGTTTTTGGTCCTGGGCTCAGCAGCCTTCTAGGGAAACCTACCAAACCCAGACATTTCTGAAAACTAGACACCCAAGGGAGTCCAGTGAGGTGTGACTCGCGTGGATCCCCCAATGTTTTCTTACCCAGAATCCTCAGCAAACCTCAAATTTTGGTAAAAAATCACCTTTTTCCCACATTTCTGTGTGGGATCACCGCAATATCACCCAATGTTCCCCTCTGTCTTCCGGTAAAAATGATACCTCATTTGTGTAGGTGGGCCAAATGCTTGTGAAAGGGAAGAGCCAAAAACATGTTGATATTGAGGGGGAACAAAGGAGGTCCAAAAGGGCAGTTTGCAAAAAAACATTTTTAGGCTGACAAGTGCAGCAGAATTTTTATCGGTATAGATGAGACAATGCTGGGTGGTAGGAATTTTGTGGATTTCTGCAGATTCCGGAAGGTTCCATCACAAAAACGTGGGAAAAATGTGTGATTTCCAGAAAAGTTGGAGGTTTGCAGGGGATTGTGGGTACAAAAATGGTGCGGGTGCATGTGAAACACACCAGTCTGGAATCACCCAGATGTTAAGTTTTCAGATGTGTCTAGGTCTTGTGGATTTTTCTACATGGCAGCGTCCCAAAGTCCATAAAGTGCAGCCCTCACCATTCCAAGTGGGACGATTTTGAGAGTAAGCCAAGTTCTCATGGTCCAAATGTAAAACTAAAACCCAAAATAATCAAATGCCTTCTTGCTTGCTGTGGGATAAGATGTTTTAGAGTGCGGGGGAGAGCTGAAAGACTGTTACCTCCTTCAGTTGAGGTGGGGGCGTAACCAGGCCTAATAACAATAGGCCGATCTGCCCCCAGGGGGGGCAGAAATGGCCTAAAATAAATTTGTCCCCCTGACTCCCCCAACCGCCCCGGGGAGCGACCCTTGCCTACGGGGTCGCTCCCCTTGCGTGACATTGGCGCAAAAAAAAAATCCCCGGTGCCTAGTTGTTTCTGCCCCCCTTGGGGGCAGATTGACCTAAAATCCGGAAATGGTCTAAATACAATTTGCCCCCAGGGGAGCGACCCTTGCCTAATGGGTCGCTCCCCATCTCTAAAAAAAAACAAAAAAAAAACAAAACGCAAACAAAAATTTGCCCTGGCGCCTAGAGGTTTCTGCCCCCCCTGGGGGCAGATCGGCTTAATAACAATAGGCAGATCTGCCCCCGGGGGGGGTAGAAATGGCCTAAAATAAATTTGCTCACCCCCCTCGGGAGCGACCCTTGCCTACGGGGTCACTCCCCTTGAGTGACGTTGGCGCAAAAAAAAGATCCCTGGTGCCTAGTGGTTTCTGCCCCCCTTGGGGGCAGATTGACCCAAAATCCGCGAAGGAGGAGGCTTCTGTGACAATCAGCGCGCAATCGCGCGCTGACGTCACGGGGGGATGGCGGGTGTTGGAGGTGGAAGGGGAAGGGATTCCCCTTCCATCCACGACCGGGTGGTGTGGAGCCCATGGGGGGAGCGCTAGAGCTCCCCCCGGTTACCGGGTCCAGGACGAGGTGATCTCGTCCAAGGCACCCGGGAACCGGTGCCTTGGACCAGATCACCTCGTCCAAGGCACAGAATGGGTTAAGGACACAGAGGTAAGGATTATGCTTCTCTTTTCTTTACTGAAAAACAACAACAGACATCCAAAACAGTTAAATATATAAACTACTCTTCCCATAAAACCTCCAACCTACCAGGACTAACCAAGCCCTTTATTTATCTGAAAGTTAAAGGGCTGGTTATATGACACAACCATGCATGCCTTAACCATGCATGCCTAAACAATGCAGTAGGACCACGACAACGTCTTTACCATGCTTGCATTTACCATGCATGCCTTCACAATGAATTTCACTGTAAAAGCATGATTGATAAAGGAATATGGGCCAGATGTAGGAAAGCATTTGCGAGTCGCAAACGGCAAAAATTGCCGTTTGCGACTCGCAAATCGCATTTTCCTATTCAGAAATGCATATTGCGAGTCGGGACCGACTCGCAAAATGCATTTCAGAATCGCAAATAGGAAGGGGTGTTCCCTTCCTATTTGCGATTCGGAGTGGTATGCAATACCATTTGCGACCGCATATGCGGTCGCAAATGGTGTCGCAGTTACCATCCACTTGAAGTGGATGGTAACCCATTCGCAAATTGGAAGGGGTCCCCATGGGACCCCTTCCTGTTTGTGAATGGACCCCAAACTATTTTTTCAGGGCAGGTAGTGGTCCAAGGGACCACTACCTGCCCTGAAAAAATACCGAAACTAAAGGTTTCGGGTTTTTTTTTAAGTGCAGCTCGTTTTTCTTTAAGGAAAACGAGCTACACTTAAAAAAAAAAAACTGCTTTATTTAAAAGCAGTCACGAACATGGAGGTCTGCTGACTACAGCAGGCCTCCATGTTTGCGAGTGCCTATAGTCAGTATGGGGCCGCAATTTGCGACCCACCTCATTAATATTAATGAGGTGGGTCTCTGCGACCCCATAGCGACTCGCAGACGGTGTCTGAGACACCGTTCTGCATTGCAAATTGCGACTTGCAATTTGCGAGTCGGAAGGACTCGCAAATTGCAAGTCGCAATTTGCAATTTTCCTACATCTGGCCCTATATGTGGTAAATTGCACCCTGCCACACCCCCATCCCGCCCTGCCCATAAAACTCCTCCGACCCCCACCCTGAGCCCTAAAATTGACCCCACCCTGCCCTTAAAACTATCCCAATCTCCCCACCCTGAGCCCTATAACCGACCCGCCCTGCCCTTAAAACTACCCCTTCCTATACCCCTGCCCTGAGGCCCAAAACCCACCCCTTAAAACTACCTGACCCCCCCGCCCTGAGCCCTAAAACCCTGCCTCTGTCAAAAAAACTATCTAACCCCCCACAGGCCCTGAGCACCTAAAACCACCCGCCCCGAAAAACTACCCCCCCAACCCGACCCTAGTTGCACTTACCTCTCCTGATTCTTCCTGTTCCTCTCTCCACTCTCTGGCCCCTTGCTAAAACTACCCTGACCCCAGCCCACCCGCCCTCAGCCCTAAAACTGGCCCCCACCCCTGAAAACTACCCCAATCCCCCTGCCCTGAATCCTAAAACCCTGCCCCCTGTCTAAAATACTACCCCACGCTCAGTCCTAAAACCGTCCCTACTCCTAAAATCCACCCGGCCCCAGCCCCACTTACCTCTCCCGATCCTTCCTGTTCTTCTCCGTCCATCCCCACAGCTAGACCACAGACCGCTCTCTTCCTTAACCCCGCGTACATGGTTTAGGCATATACGTGGTTAAGGCAAAGATCTGGAGAGTCGTGGTTCAGGCAAGTGTTTTTATGCTTGCGTTGAAATGGCACGCATGGCTTGGCCCGTGTTGTTTAAGACCGTTTCCCTCAAGGGCTAGGTTTTTCTTTGCAAATCTCATAAATGTAAAGAAGAAACAACCACCATCATCACAAACGTTATCCATCAAGTCTACAGTGTTTCTCAAGCCCTGCCAAGTGCCACACATATTGTGGTAGATTAAAGGTTTTTCATAATTTGTCTGCATCCCCGAAAAGTGTGAGGGTGTCACACAATGTCTGGCACTTGGCAGAGCTGCAGTGGATGTACAATTTAGATAATACTACTGAGAGATGGCACACTGTGTCATAGCTTGCTGCAGCCTGCATGGATTCTCTTTGTGCCAGTACTAACAGCAGTGTGATGAGTGCTGATGCTGAAGTAACAAGTGAGGTGTTCAGTTGTACTGCATGATGAGCAAAGTGAACGATTTTTCCACAAAGTTCTAAGTGCTACATTTCCCAGTGCTAATACTGTTAAGAGTTAAAAGGTTTAATTTTAACTTTGGTCTGGTTTGACACAGCAGCTGTCGCCACATATGTCAGTGTCACTAGAGAGACGCTTTGGCTCCACCCACATGTTGGTAATCAGGAGTACATGTTTTGATTAGGCAAAAGTTGTGTGCTACCACAAAAAGGTGCTTGCCTCCCCCAGTCACCCCCCTGCCTCACACACACAGAGCTATTATCATTTTGTTTACTTATCCTGCTGTCTGAGTTTGAACTTTCAGGCAAATACACATGACATTGTGTGTTTCTCAGGTGGGTAGCAGAGATGTGCGAAGGGCAGTCATTAACTTACAAGGATGTTTAGGTCTAGCTTGACAGTTCAACTGCCACTTGGCCTTTTGACCTACACCAATATTATTCTATAATTTTTGCCTATACACAAATAATATACATACCCATGCTATTTACTTGTAATGCTTCACATTACCATACAACATTTTGTTATAGCCAGACCTATTGGCATTACCAATGCTTATTTATATTTTAATCTGACTCTAGATATTTAAAAAAATGTAAATATTTTCACAGGCTTAAATAGGTGTAGAACTATTCACTGGATGAACTCTTACTTCAAAGCATCTCAGCTTCAACAAAAGGTTGCATGATTGTTATGAAACAACAAATGGCGAATTATAACTGCTTTGTAGGAGCCTCATTAGACAGCCCTTCAGTTCGTCTTTCCTCAGGTCATCAAGTCCCACTTTCATTCTTATATTTACCTTTGGCTCTCGTAATTGGTACAAAAGGAGGGCAGTGATGGGAAGAATACTTAAAATAACGACTGTTAATGCAATAATCCTGGCCCTATGTTTATCAAAGAGCTTGTGTTGGCCATGAATGTTTGTTGTGTATAGTTTTGTAGGATGGTGTGTGGGAGGCATAGTAATGCCCTTCCCATACCTTAATTTTAGTGCAGACATGTCCAAGCTACACAATGCCAGTTGACAATTGCTTATTGTTTTACTTTTTTACATTACATGGACATAACTGCTGTGAGATACTTCGGACAAAACATCTCTCAAAGAGTCACATATCATCAATCCTGCATGAACTTATTTTGTGGGCGCTTATCTCAAGGACCAGCCCACAATCCTGACTGGCAATAGCAAGGATAGGGAACGACAAACCGTCCAACTCGAGCTTGCAATCCAAGATTGACAAATTTGCTAACTCTGCAACTGATCACTAGAAGAAATCCGCAGGAGGGACACCCTCCCCCTTCTCTGACATGGTCTCCCCTGTGCATCATATCCTCCAAGCCATCCAGGCATCCAAGGAGGCCCAGGAAACTAAAATCGGAGCGATTGGAATAGATATGGCCTTGTTGCAGCAAGATCGTCACAATGTGGCGGGATGACAGAGATTTACCTATCCACTCTTAAAGACGAATCCTCAGACGTTAAAGACAAAGTTTCTACAGGCCACAATTCAGACTGTTAAAGGCAGAGCCGAAGACACCGAAAACCACTCCAATCAAAGTAACATTCGCCTGGTAGGATTCCCTGGGGGGGTTGAGACCTCCGGCTCGACGACCTTTCTGGAGTCATGGCTATGATCAGCGTCGTTCATGGGGAACGGGCTCACTGGTGCAGAAACCCCCACCTCAGGCCCCTCCACTCCCATTGATCATTCAAATCCTCAACTGCTGTGACCGTGATGCAATTTTGCATGAGGCCTGCTCCCAAGAAACACTCATATCAATCCTAGAAACTCATGATATTTCCTGATTATACAAGGGCAACTCACCAGCATTGCGAATCCTTCGATGCGGTGAAGCAGAAGCTCAGGGCCATGTACGGCCCCTATGTGCTGCTCTTCCCTGCCAGACTGCAAGTGGTGCATGGCTCTCATATATATTTCTTCAACACCAAGGAGGCAGCATGGGAATGGGAGATTGAGCAGTGGGCCCTTTGCAGTCATGACTTCTCAGGAGATGTGGGGACCTCAACTTCCTCACAACCATCAGTAGCCCCCTCCTTCTCTCATCGATGCCACAAATCCAGGGGCAGGAAGGGGGCCCTGCTCGATCTGCCACATTGTCTGACTCTGACTGCCCTGGTTTGTAGCCTCGTACCCTACAAAACCCCCCTGGTCTGCCCTCCGAAGACGCAGGTACTTACCTGCTGGCAGACTGGAACCGGGGCACCCCCTTCTCCATTGAAGCCTATGTGTTTTGGGCACCACTTTGAACTCTGCACCTGACCGGCCCTGGGCTGCTGCTGTGGTAACTTTGGGATTGCTCTGAACCCCCAACGGTGGGCTACCTTGGACCCAAACTTGAACCCCGTAGGTGGTTTACTTACCTGCAAGAACTAACAAACTCTTACTCCCCCTAGGAACTGTTAAAATTGCAATGTGTCTAGTTTTAAAATAGCTATATGTGTTTTATTTGAAAAGTATATATGCTATTGTGATTATTCAAAGTTCCTAAAGTACTTACCTGCAATACCTTTGATTCAAAGTATTGCATGTAAAATTTGAACCTGTGGTTCTTAAAATAAACTAAGAAAAGATATTTTTCTATACAAAAACCTATTGGCCTGGAATTGTCTCTGAGTGTGTGTTCCTCATTTATTGCCTGTGTGTATGTACAACAAATGCTTAACACTACTCCTTTGATAAGCCTACTGCTCGACCACACTACCACAAAATAGAGCATTAGTATTATCTCTTTTTGCCACTATCTTACCTCTAAGGGGAACCCTTGGACTCTGTGCATACTATTCCTTACTTTGAACTAGTGCATGCAGAGCCAACTTCCTACAGAGAGGTTCTTCTGATCAGTAAAAATCATTGTGAACTACTGAAGACCAAGACACTCAAGCAGTGTTACTACCCAGCTAATTGACTAAGTTGAATGTCCATACAGCCAGAAACTATGGTTTGAACAAAATACTTTTTGACTAGGGGCACTATGACAGGGCTGACGTGTGCCAGTGAGAGCGTGGTTTTGTGTGCGTATGAATGGGATATATGTGAATAGGTGAAAGAGAGCCTTTGTGGTGTGTGCGTATGGCACAGGACATACCTTTCCCCATATGCGGAACCATTATACGTACAGCATAAACATACAGCCATTTTGTTCTCGCACTGGCAGGCAAAGACTTTTAGTTAAGATTTAAATGCCTCAGTGCTTTATTTCTTCACCTTTATGCCTTTGGGTCATAAATATGACTCCATCAATGCTAGGTATTAAGTCCTGCTATCTGCAGCATGAAGATAATATTGTATAATAAACACAGCCTTCACTTAACTTTAAAAGGGAAATGTGACCTTGTGCTTATTTGAAAATGAACTCAAGGGTGTGAGCTACTCTGAAGGTGTCATTGAGCTACCAGTAGGTTGGGATTGACTGGTTGGAGACACCTGCTTTACATTAATCCTTTTGTATGGAGGAGGTTTTCTTCTTCAAAGGCCGTTGTTGGGCGACAGATGCTTCTGGGCTGAAGGTGTGGGGTGGGGTGGAGTTGGGAGTAATTTTGTGGGCTTTGCTCGAATACTTTGTGGTTGGCTTTTGCTTTTTGGGTTTTCCTGATTGGCCCCATAATGAGAAGCACCCTCCTCTCCTGGGATGTCAATGGTATCCTAGACCTTATTAAACACACAGTGGTCCTCAAATTTCTACATCGACACCGCCCAGATATACTCTTAATACAGGAGACTCATCTCATGGGCACTAAATGCTCCTTCCTTGGCAGATTTGAGTATAATTGTGTCTTCCACGCTGGCTTTCCTAGAGGCTTGCAAGGTATAGAGACCCGCCGTCATAAAACTTTCTGATTGTGGTCACCCAGACATTCAATGACCCGCAAGGTAGATACGTGGGGGTAGTGGATGGGTTGGGGGCAATACAATGTCTTAAGCGTTTATGTTTCTCCACACTTGCAAACACAGACACTCCAAGACGTAAGCTCTTGGTCAACTTGTCCTGCAACTCCCTGACTGTTGGGGGAGACTTTAATGCAGTAACTGATCCACTCCTAGACATATCTGATCCTATTTCTCAAGCCCGATGAGCTTGGTCCTGTTCCTTGAAAGGCTGGCTGATCTCGTTGGATCTCTGCAATGTTTTGAGGGTCTGGAATCTGCTTGAGATGCCCTTCTCCCATATGTCGGCCTCCACTGAATCACTGTCCTGCCTTGAATATATCTTCCTTTTGGCAAGGGACATCTCCGCCACTGCAGGCACATCTATGCTACCCGAGATATTTCCAATCACCCCCCACAAGTTCTCCGACTGGAGGCCTTGCTTCCCTCTGGTTGCCCCATGTGGCGCTTCAATGCTTTGCTCCTGAGGGACGAGGGGTTGGTGGAATATCTGGCTGAAGAGCCCATGTCCTACTTTGACATTAATACTGGCTCTGTACAAGACTCTGGCACTGTCTGGGCAGCAAACAAACCAACTTTTTGTGGATGGGTGAGGAGCTATGACAAACATAAAGACAGAGATAGGAAACATGACATTGCAGAAATGGAGACGCGCATACTCGACAGTGAATCTAGGTTGACCCAAGTGATCACTGAGACACTCACCCGCCAAATGGATATAGAAAGGACCGCACTATGGCAGCTACTATCATGTGAGACATGCTGTTGTTGCAGGGCAACCACCCAATGCATTTATGAGCACGGCGACAAGAATCGGATGCTTTTATGTAGACTTGCTACTCGAGGCATCGCCTCCCACTTTTTCCCCACATTGACAGATGATTCAGGCTCTATGATCCAGGCAGCCCTCGAAATCGCAGTGATGTTTGCAGCCTACTACCTGTGGCTTTACCCACAACTTCCCATGGAGTATACTCAACCGCTCCTCAATGATATCCTGCTCCTTTCTTTGACTTCGGCCCAGTGGAAAGCCCTGGAGGAAACAATCATAGAAGACAAAATTCATGCTGCCATTAGATACCTTAAAGCTGGGAAGTAGCCGACCCCAGACGCTTCCCTCTTGAATATTATTCCACATTTTACAACCAACTGGTTCCCCACTTACTTCAAATCTATACATAGGCCATTGAAAAGGGGTAATTACCAAAATACCTAGATTTAGCGACTATTGTCGTCATTCCAAAAACCACCCGCCCTCGCCCGACCATGGGTACTATTGCCCCATCTCCCTAAATAATACTGACATTAAAATCTATGCCAAGATTCGGGCGATCAGGGTCCACCCGGTCCTCCCGGCACTGATCCATCCTGATCAATGCAGCTTTATGCCGAACCGTTGTACCCGATACTGTATTTGGTGGTTGCACTGTGCTCTTGTGCACATGGGTTATCTAGCAGGGGACTTAGGGGGTCATTATGACCCCGGCGGTGAGTGTAAATGTGGTGGTAGTACCGCCAACAGGCTGGCGGTATACCGCCTTGGCGGTATGAGCCGCCGGGCTGGGGATATCAATGTCCAGCCCGGCGGCCAGCACAGTACTGCCGGCGGCATTATGAGCCTGCCTACCACCATGGTTTTCGTGGCATTAGCAACGCCACGAAAACCATGGTGGTAGGCCCTACTGGTGACAGGGAATTCCTTCCCTGTCAACTGTAGGTGGCTCCCCGACCCCCACCCCCCACAACACACACCTGACACCCCCACCCCCTCCAGCCAAAGCCCCACCCCATACACTCACTAAACCCCACCCTGACATTCACAAATACCCATTCATCCCCCTGATCCAAACACACACCTTCCCACCCCCTCTGATCCAAACACATACCCCCATCCCCTCTGATCCAAACACATACACCCCTACCCCCTCCGATCCTCTCACTCACCCCCCCACCCCCATACATGCACACAACCGCAGCCACGCACCAGGCATACACCCAGACATTCGCACTGGCATACACGCATTCATACACGCATACTTCCAGACATGCTCGCACACATTTTACACACAATCACACTGACATGCAGACACGCACTCACTTCACCATTCTTACACGCATTCACTTACACGCATACAACCACGCAAACAACACAACACACATAGACGCATTCACACACTCACTCACACATTCATGCACACACAAGGACACACACACACAAGGATGAAAAGCCTTTTGGGTCTGGCAGGATTGTTTTTTGAGACCTAATAGATTACATACATGCCTCCACAAGAAGGGTCCATGTGTAGTCTGACAGGTAGATCACCACAGGTAACACAGCAGCACTTAAGCAGTGGTCGATGTCTCCCCCAGTCCAATTCGATGTCCGAGATGTGCATGGAGAGTGTCTCCTGCTGCAGAGGTGCCACAAATATACAACGCTTTCATAAAGCTTGCTATGTTCTGCCGCTTCTTGTGTGTTCCATGACAGCACACTGGGGGTCATTACAACATTGGCGGTATAAGGCGCTTACCGCCGTGCAGAAGACCGCCAATACACCGCCGCGGCCGCGGTAGACCGCCACAGCTATTATGACACACATCACGGAATCCGCCAAAATTCAGACACCCACACAACACCGCCACACCAAAGGTCAGCGATAAACATGCGGAAACAAATCCTCCACCTCCACGCCAACAGAAACACGCCCATGCTATTACGACCCACGAATCCACGCGGCGGTCATTCAACCGCGGTATTCCATTGGCGGTACACACCGCCGCGCTCAAAATTCACACACAGCTCCAAAACACCGCCACATTGGACAATTACAAATACACACACCTGATACACAAACTCACACCACTCCCACACACCTAACACAATATAAAATACACACCCACATCACCCACAAACCCCTACAACCAGAAATTCTGAGAGAAGGCGAGAGAGAGAGCACAGCTATTGACAACCCCATCACACAGAGGCACACAACACCATCACCCACACAACATCCACGCACAAAACACCACATACCACTACACTCACCACACTCATCACCACATACACCACCCCACACCTCACACACACCACCTCATGTCACGCCAAAGATACCCCCGCTTCTCTGAGGATGAGCTCAGGGTCATGGTGGAGGAAATCGTCCGGCTAGAGCCACAGCTATTTGGCTCACAGGTACAGCACACATCAATAGCCAGGAAGATGGAGTTATGGCGCAGAATAGTGGACAGGGTGAACGCCGTGGGACAGCACCCAAGAAATAGGGAGGACATCAGAAAGAGGTGGAACGACCTACGGGGGAAGGTGCATTCCACGGTCTCCAGGCACAACATCGCGGTGCAGCGGACTGGCGGCGGACCCCCACCTCCTCCCCCACAACTAACAACATGGGAGGAGCAAGTCTTGACCATCTTGCATCCTGAGGGCCTCGGAGGAGTCGGTGGACGATGGGACACTGGTAAGTCAATTCTTAACTATCACATCCCCCACCCTACCTGCATGCTATCACACACCCCCACCCTTACACCCTCCCCTATCACCCCAAATCCTCACTAATCTACCCATAACACAAACCACCCATCCCAACACCAAGCCCTGCATGACACAACTAAGCATGGTCACCCCTCACTAAAGCATGCTCACTGCACATACCCAGAACACCCCCCCAACCATCATCACACAAGCCCCCACACAGGAATGCCTGCACTGGGGTTCATGCACACCTACCCATTGCACACCATGAAACACACACATGCAATAATCATGTACTTATACCCCTGCAGGAACCCGAAGGTCCGTCACCACACCAGAGGGTCCAGACAACACCACTCCACCCCCAGAAGAGGCCCACAGTGACGACAGCAGCTCTGCCCCACTGGATCTTGATGACCAGCCCGGACCATCGTGTGCCTCAGGACAGTCAGTTCCCCTTGCCCAGCCACAGCCCAACACCAAGCTTCCACCCTCTGGTAACACCAGCACAGCACCCACCCTACGGGCCCAAACCTCCCTACTTAGGACAGGTCAATCAGCGGTGTGTCCACCACTACAGGGCACCCAGGCTAACCCACCACCCCAACAACAACAGGGACCTGGGGGCAGTGGTAGTGGGCACACGGTCCAGGGGACGGAGGCACAGGAACACAGGGGGAACTGGGAGGGCTGCTGTGCGACAGAGGGAGGACAGGCCAAGGGAACCAACTCTCCACGAGGCCCTCTCCTCCATCATGGGAGCCTACCACCACTCCCAGGAGACGATGGCGACGGTCCTGGACAAGTTGCAGGAGACCCTGCGTCTGCAGGAGGAGCAGTATTTGGGGTTCAGAGAGGAGCTCAGGACCATCGGCTCCGCCCTGGGCACCATCGTAGGGGTGCTGACGGACATTCAAAAGACCTTGAGGGACACCGTGGCACTCCAAGGGGCCCCTGACACTAGCCAGGACGATGAACTGCCCACCACCTCCGCCGGCGCTAGTGGACAGGACGCCCCGCCACAGGACCACCACACCAGCACCCCACCCCCAGCAGACGGACAACCACCACGCAAGCGGTCCCTGAGATCCAGGAACAGGACAGAGCAAGATGGCAAGACCCCCGCCAGGAAATAAGACCACCCTGATTGTCCGCCCACTGTCCCACTTTGTTACCCTGTCCATATTCGAACTGCCCCAGCTCCACTTCCAATGCCCAGATGGCCAGTGCACCTGTGAGACTAATAGACTGGACTCTGCCATGGACATTCCTCTACCATCACCCATCACCATTTTGCAACCCCCCATCATTTTATGAGCACTTAAATAAACACCCTTGAAACACTAAAAAATCTGGAGTCAGTCTATGATTTGGTACTTTGTATTATCAATCACATTGTCATAATGGGTTACCCATTGTAAGGCTAACATACCTATGTCACACATCACAAGCCCTTGAAGGATGCAAGCAGTTGACACGTAGGTTACCACACTTGTGAAACTGAAATGGAAGGGTACAACTCAATTAACAAATAGTGAGTGAAATGTAGGTACAGGATAGAGGTAGACGTGTGAAAGTTAATGTAATGTCAAATCAGAAAATGTTCTCACCTGTGTGTCACTGGAAATATTGCTGTGTGACTGACTCCCTGTTGTCGTTTTCTTCTTCCTCAGCTTCATCCTCATCACTGTCCACAGGCTCCACAGGCTCCTCAGCTGCTACAACACCGTCATCTGGATCATCCTCCTGCAGAAAAGACATCTGGCGTCGCAATGCCAAATTATGGAGCATGGAGCAGGCGACGATGATGTCGCACACCTTCTTCGGTGAGTAGAATAGGGATCCACCTGTCATATGGAGGCACCTGAACCTGGCCTTAAGGAGGCCGAAGGTGCGTTCGATAACCCTCCTAGTCCGCCCATGGGCATCATTGTACCGTTCATCTGCCCTGGTCCTGGGATTCCTCACTGGTGTCAATAGCCAAGAAAGGTTGGGGTAACCAGAGTCCCCCAATAGCCATACACGGTGCCTCTGGAGTTGACCCATCATATCAGGGATGCTGCTATTGCGCAGGATGTAGGCGTCATGCACAGAGCCAGGGAACATAGCATTTACCTGCGAGATGTACTGGTCTGCCAAACACACCATCTGGACATTCATGGAATGATAACTCTTCCTGTTCCTGTACACCTGTCCACTCCTGTTGGGGGGGACCAGAGCTACATGGGTCCCATCAATGGCACCTATGACGTTGGGGATATGTCCAAGGGCATAGAAGTCACCTTTCACTGTAGGTAAATCCTCCACCTGAGGGAATATGATGTATCTCCTTACGTGTTTCAGCAGGGCAGACAACACTCTGGACAAGACGTTGGAAAACATAGGCTGGAACATCCCTGATGCCATGGCCACTGTTGTCTGAAATGACCCACTTGCAAGGAAATGGAGCACTGACAGCACCTGCACGTCAGGGGGGATTCCAGTCGGATAGCGGATCGGTGACATCAGGTCTGGCTCCAACTGGGTACATAGTTCCTGGATAGTGGCACGGTCAAACCTGTAGGTGACAATGACATGTCTTTCTTCCATTGTCGACAGGTCCACCAGCGGTCGGTACACCAGAGGATTCCGCCATCTTCTCATATGTTCCAGCTGACGGTGCCTACGAAGGACAACAGCGAAGAACCAGTCACTATTCCTCCAGGTATGTACCCACAGTTACACACAAGACTACACCAGACACAAAACCCTTCCTGTATGTGTGTTGAGTGTAGGCCTAGCTATGTGTGACGCAGTAGTAAATGAAGCCATGTGGGCCCCTGAAATGGCGGCTGCCTGACCTCTAAACTGGGACAATGGGATTGTGGGGTAACTGCGCTGGCGTTGCACACCGTCGCGGTAGGCGGTCGTAGACCGCGGCGCGATGCTGCATTGGTTAACATTGGATCCTATAAGTCCCAGGAGCCAATGAACAGGTGCGCCGGCGGTGATGATGCGCACCGCCGCGGACGTCACCGCCATTTTCTATCTGTTCAATCACTAGATACCTGACCTTCGACAGGAGAGGACCTACACTGCTAGTGCTGCTGTGACCTCGATCTGGAAGCGACGATGGCTGCTGCGTCTGGGGAAAGGGCCCCTGCCTTCACTGCACAGGAGTTGGAGAAACTTGTGGATGGGGTCCTCCCCCAGTACATGCTACTCTACGGTCCTCCAGACCAACAGGTTAGTACACAGGGAGCACGGTGTATGGGATAGGCCTGGGTGGAGAGGGCTGGGTGGAAGAGGGAAGGGGGCAGAGTACATAGAACATAAATGCATGTGAATGAATGGGCCACATGGCCAGAGTAGGGAGGGGGCCACTCACATTGACGGTGCAATTGGTAATGACTGTTCCTCTTCCCTTGTGCATGTCATGTAGGTCAGCGCCTACCAGAAGAGGGACATTTGGCGTGCCATCGCCAAGGAGGTCCGGACCCTGGGGGCCCACCAGAGACAGGGCACCCACTTCCGGAAGAGATGGGAGGACATTCGCCGCTGCAGCAAGAAGACGGCGGAGGCTCAGCTGGGGATGGCCTCCCAACGTGGGAGGGGTGCCCGTCGCACCATGACCCCTCTGATGTTCCGGATCCTGGCGGTGGCCTACCCGGAGTTGGATGGGCACTTGAGGACATCACAGCAGACACAAGGGGGTGAGTACAACCTCATTCTGCGGACTTTGCGTGCAGTGGAGGGGTCTGGGTGGGGGAGGTGGCCTGTGGGTGTCCCTAGGCCAGGGCGAATTTGGTAGGCAAGGCCCCTCCGTAATGTAGGCCATGTGGCACTCAACCCCACCACAGCAGAGTGCCAAGTTGAGGTATAGTTGCCCCTGTGGCATCCATGTGCGCAGATGTCCACCATTGCCATGTAGGCCATATCCCAGATATTGCATGTGCAGAGGGCAGGAGCACGGCGTTATGCAGGGGGCTGCTGTGTCTGTCTTGTCCGCCAACGGTAGCGGAATGCCATGCACTAAAACTCTCTTTCTTCTGTCTCCCCCCCTTTTCCTGCTCTCCCTGTCATCTTGTACATCAGCATCATCAGGCGGAGGTGCAGTGGCACCGGAGCACGAGGGAGCTGCATCCCACATGGCCATGGAGGGCCACACCACAGACTCTGAATGCACCATTGGGACGGAGGGCGAGGGAAGCTTCATGTCGGCCACCGGATCACCAACCAGCGACACGGACTCGTCCGCCGATGGGAGCTCCCCTGTGGTGGTGGCACCATCTGTGCGCCCCACTTCTACAGGTACAGCCGCCACCTCCCCTACCAGCACCGCCCTCCCAGCAGCCCCTCAGCGTTCGCCCTGTGTCCGCTCACCCAGGAGGGTGGGCATCACCTTCGCCCCAGGCACCTCCGGCCCTGCCCCAGTCACCCCAGCTGCCCTCAGTGAGGAGGCCATTGACCTCCTCAGGTCCCTCACTGTTGGGCAGTCTACCATTGTGAATGCCATCCAGGGTGTAGAACGAGAGTTGCAACATGGTAATGCATTCCTGGAGGGCATTCATTCTGGTCAGGCTGTCCTTCAGCGAACCCTGCAATCTCTGGCCTCAGCACTGATGGCAGCCATTGTCCCTGTGTCCAGCCTCCCCCCTCCAACTTCCTCCACCCAGACCCAATCCCCTGTACCCCAGCCCATCCCAAGCACACCTACAGACCAGCATACACACAAGTCAACACACACAAGTAGCTCAAGCAAACATAGGCACCACACACACCACAGGCACTCACGCAAGCCTCACCCACATACAGACACAGCAACATCCACTGTCTCCACTGTGTCCCCCTCCTCCTCTTCTCCCTCCTCCCTCCTCCCTCCCAGTCTTGTCTACACACACACCTGCATGCACCACATCTACAGGCACTAGGACACCCAGCACCACAAGCCGCTCACCTGCACTCACCACCTCCACTGCCATTTACACATCCCATGTGTCCTCTCCCAGTGTGTCTGTGACGCCCCCTCCCAAAGTACACAAACGCAGGCAATCACTCACCCAACATCCATCCACCTCACGACATCCTCCAGTACCTGCACCTGCACCCAAAACACCTAAAGTGACACCTCCTACAACCACCTCCTCTTCCTCCACTCCCAGACCCCCTCCAGCTACCCATCCCAGTGTCCGTCAGAAACTGTCCCTATGTCAAATTGACCTTTTTGCCCCCACCCCCCCATCCAATTCATCAGTAACCGTCGTAGCGCCTCAGCCAAAAAGCCTCTAATACCAGTGGTGCCTGTTCAAGGTTTGTGGAGTGCACCGGCCACCAGGGCAGGCAGTAGGACCCGGAGCCAAGGCACTGGCAGCCCACCCCCTGTAAAGGCTCTAAAATTGGAGAGTGGCCGACGGGACCGTGTTAAGACTCCTGGTGGGACAACAAGTGACATGGGTTCGAAGGGGATTGGTGAGTCAGGTGTAACTCCAACAAAGGTGGGGAAGGTCCAGAGGAAGTCTGCCCAGCCAGTTGTGAGTGTCACGGCGGAGAAGTGCGCCATCATTTCCGGCGGTCCAGACAAAACCGCCAGCTCCGTCGTCACTGGTCCAGAGACCACCGCCACCGCCGGAGTCACAGCCCAGGAGGGCACAACTATCGTCACTGGTCCAGAAACCACTGCCGGAGTCACAGCCCAGGAGGGCCCAAGTATCGTTACTGGTCAGGAGACCACCGCCGGAGTCACAGCCCAGGAGGGCCCAAGTATCGTCACTGGTCCAGAAACCACCGCCGGAGTCACAGCCCAGGAGGGCCCAAGTATCGTCAGTGGTCAGGAGACCACCGCCAGAGTCACAGCCCAGGAGGGCCCAAGTATCGTTACTGGTCAGGAGACCACCGCCGGAGTCACAGCCCAGGAGGGCACAACTATCGTCACTGGCCCAGAAACCACAGCCGGAGTCACAGCCCAGGAGGGCCCAAGTATCGTTACTGGTCAGGAGACCACCGCCGGAGTCACAGCCCAGGAGGGCCCAAGTATCGTCACTGGTCCAGAAACCACCGCCGGAGTCACAGCCCAGGAGGGCCCAAGTATCGTCAGTGGTCAGGAGACCACCGCCAGAGTCACAGCCCAGGAGGGCCCAAGTATCGTTACTGGTCAGGAGACCACCGCCGGAGTCACAGCCCAGGAGGGCACAACTATCGTCACTGGCCCAGAAACCACCGCCAGAGTCACAGCCCAGGAGGGCCCAAGTATCGTTACTGGTCAGGAGACCACCGCCGGAGTCACAGCCCAGGAGGGCCCAAGTATCGTCACTGGTCCAGAAACCACCGCCGGAGTCACAGCCCAGGAGAGCCCAAGTATCGTCAGTGGTCACGAGACCACCGCCAGAGTCACAGCACAGGAGGGCCCAAGTATCGTTACTGGCCAGGAGACCACCGCCGGAGTCACAGCCCAGAAGGGCCCAAGTATCGTTACTGGTCAGGAGACCACCGCCGGAGTCACAGCCCAGGAGGGCCCAAGTATCGTCACTGGTCCATAAACCACCGCCGGAGTCACAGCCCAGGAGGGCCCAAGTATCGTCAGTGGTCAGGAGACCACCGCCAGAGTCACAGCCCAGGAGGGCCCAAGTATCGTTACTGGTCAGGAGACCACCGCCGGAGTCACAGCCCAGGAGGGCACAACTATCGTCACTGGTCCAGAAACCACCGCCGGAGTCACAGCCCAGGAGGGCACAAGTATCGTCAGTGGTCAGGAGACCACCGCCGGAGTCACAGCACAGGAGGGCCCAAGTATCGTTACTGGTCAGGAGACCATCGCCGGAGTCAGTGCCCAGGAGGGGCCCGGATGCCACAGCCCCGCTGGGCAATGATGGAACGTCATGCCACCCACCAATGCCCATTGTAGAGAACATCATGCCACACACCAATGCCCATTGTAGAGAACATCATGGCACACACCAATGCCCAGTGTAGAGATCGTCATGCCACACACCAATGCCCAGTGTAGAGATCGTCATGCCACACACCAATGTCTGTATCAGAACCGCCATGTCAAAGCACCGCTGAACAGGGCAAAGACCACCATGGCAAAGCACTGCTGAACAGGGCAAAGACCGCCATGGCAAAGCACCGCTGAACAGGGCAAAGACCGGCATGGCAAAGCACTGCTGAACAGTCCAGAACCGCCATGGCAAAGCACCGCTGAACAGGGCAAAGACCGCCATGGCAAAGCACCGCTGAACAGGGCAAAGACCGCCATGGCAAAGCACCGCTGAACAGTCCAGAACCGCCATGGCAAAGCACAGCTGAACAGGGCAAAGACCGCCATGGCAAAGCACCGCTGAACAGGGCAATGACCGCCATGGCAAAGCACCGCTGAACAGTCCAGAACCGCCATGGCAAAGCACCGCTGAACAGGGCAAAGACCGCCATGGCAAAGCACCGCTGAACAGTCCAGAACCGCCATGGCAAAGCACCGCTGAACAGGGCATGCACCGTGTAGGAATGAAGAGGCCGCCACATCAGGCATCCTTCTCCCATGTGCAGCTGGGACAGTGGCAGGACATGAACTTTCACGGGGAGACTCATCCAGTCTGGGCACCAGTCCCACCCAGTACCAGTAGAGAACTGCATCTACTTGAGAGACTGTGGCTTTGCACTCCCCAGGATGGCACAGTGGGCAACCCACCCACTGTAGAGACTTGAGAGACTGTGGCTTTGCACTCCCCAGGATGGCACAGTGGGCAACCCACCCACTGTAGAGACTTGAGAGACTGTGGCTTTGCACTCCCCAGGATACATCAATGGGCATGGAGCATCGTCGTGGATCTGGCTTTGCATTCATGTGGCTGAGGTGCCCCCCCTTCCCTTCCCCCTGAGGTGCCTGTAGTGTTTCTATCTGATGCCCCAGCAGTGTTCTCTCTGATTTTGCTCAGGTATAGTTTGTGGGCCTCGCCCATGCATTTTTGGACTGTTGGTGCACGGACATTGTTGTGTACATATCTGCACTACTTCTCGGATTGTATGTGTAAATAAGAGTGATTTTGAGATATATATATCTGTATATTTTTGTATGACATGTATATTGCCACATTACAATGTTTGCCCGAAATTCGCTTTGTGTTTTCATTCTTCCGGGGGGATTGTGGGTTGTTACTGTGATTTTTGTGACTGCATTGGTGTGCATGTTGTAGTATGCGAGGGTGGGGGAGGGGGTGTTTGTTGGGTGTCCCCCTAACTTTTGCCTCCCCCCGTGTCGTAGGTGCAGTACTCACCGGTGTCTTCGGCGCCTACGTAGCTGGTGGTCGTAGAGGAGCAGAAAGACAAGGGCAGGTAGGATTTGTAATTCGGGCTCCATGGTGTCCTCTTTCCTCGTGGGATGTGTTGAGGTGAGCGTTTTCCCATAGCAAAAGCTGTTTCCGCCGTGTTTTTATCCACGGTGAATCCGCCCTGGAAAAGGTGGCGGGTTGTAATAGTGTGGGCGGTACATTGTCTCCCGTCTGTCTGTTGGCGGTAACCGCCGCGCTGCTTGTCTGTACCGCCGTGGCGGGCGGTGTGTTAAAGTGGCTGTCTTTGTTGGCAGTTACCGCCAGGGTCATAATTCCCTTTTTTTGTCCGCCGGCCTGTTTGCGGTATTTACGCAGCTTTAACACCGTCCGCCAGGGTTGTAATGACCACCACTGTCTTTTTTAAGGTGCACTGTTGTATTTTCATTTTGAACAGACTCATCTGTGTAAATTGAAAAGTATGGGACGGCGGGGGAAAGAGACGTGTTTGTGAATTGGGTACCCTAGTCTCGAAATAAAAATCTTAACCCACTTTTAAATGTTATACCGCAGCAAGCCACCACTTTAAAAATACACCCGTTGCTCCCTGCGTAGCTGTAAAGGACTGCATGGAAGACCCGCCAAAACTAAACGCCACGCCTCCCTACCAGCCAATCCAAGTACTGCTCTCATTTGGTCTATATTAATAAACAGCATAAGAGCAGTGCCAGGATTGGCTAGGACAGGTGGACACAGTGCTCCAGCCAAGACCTTTGTGACAGTGTTTCTCCTTTCCTAGGCCCCTGTCAGTGCTGAATAGGGATGACTGAACTGCACGTCAGGCTGGCCACAGAAAAATACCAGTAAATCTGACGTACACAGTTCAGTTACACAGCCCCAATCAACCATGCCTGCTGCTCAGAGAGACAGCTCTGTGTGTCCCCGCCCCCATTAAGGAAGCAATGAATGACACGGTAAGAGGGAAAGTATTTTAATCTGGATTTTTTCAAATAAAGAGATAGGGATGTAGTGGCATGCAGTGGGGGCAGGGAACTGACGACCCTACTTTCCTATAGAGGAACCAGCCCTGCTTAGAAATTGTATCATATCACACCCAAGATATTAGTAGCACCCACTAATCTGGTATGAACTGCCTTAATGACAATGAACACCTACACAAAAAGTCACAGCAATCACGAATATGAATGTGTCCAATAATTCTCCAATAAAGCTACTCAATCCCATGATAATGTACCAATTCCACTACAGCATGCTACAAGTGGATGTACACAGAATGTACTACCAATCTTACCTCTAAACTGCAAACATGACTGAGATGTACGAAGGTCACATGTCCCTTTGGTATGTACAATATAGCACAAATATTAGATGTCACTTAACTGTAAAGTGCCAGGTTCCCTGTGTAATGCATTTGTGTATATCATTGACACATCATGTCACAATTAACATATATGAATTCTCCAGTCACAATAACAGAAACACATTTCATTTTGGTGTAATTGTCCAGTAACAAGATGTATTCTTGCACCAAAATAAATATGTATATCACAAATTTACAACACTAATGTATGCATTTAAAAACAAAAAATAATTAAAATTCACAAACTTTGGTGGTCACTGTCACAAATAAGAGTAAGTTCATGGCACACACATTAGCAGAAATAACATTTTCAGAATTAAATAAGGCCAGGACAAAGGTATTCTCGAAATAAAAATGAATTATGTAACAAGATAACTCTCTTATAATTAAAATGTGGAATACAGCAAGGAAAGAAACAAAGCCAGTAGACCATCAGTCCATAGCATGGGTTGCATGTCCACAACGTGCCTCCTAATATCAGTGCCAAAATAAATCTCATTTGGAAGGGGTATGTGTGGGCAGACAGCAGGCACCTCAGTGATGTCAGTGGGGGGGGGTCCTTGGGTTTGGGAGGGTAGAGTCGGGTTTGGGTTTGGGAGGATTGGGTTTGGGTTACGGTTTGGGTTTGGGAGGGGTGGGTTGGGTTGGGATTTTAAAGGGGTGGTTTGGGATTTGAAGGGGTGGGTTGGAATTTGGAAGGGGTGGTAAGATATTTGGGAGGGGTGGATTTACATTTTGGAACAGTTGGTTGGGATTTGGAAGGGGTAGAAAGATGTTTGGGAGGGGTGGATTGGGATGTGGAAGGGGTTAGGGCCAGGGAGAAAAAGAAGGTCTTCTTTGGGTAAATGGGTAGGGAGGCTGGCAGGGACTTCCAGTTGGGAGGTAGAGGGAGTGGAAGTGTCTGATATGCATGTGTCTTTTAAAGGTGTGGGTGCCTGAGGGTCTGGCATATTTGCTGTATGTTTTGATTTGTGTTTCTTACTTGGTATCTGTTGGGTGGGTGAGTGTGGGCATTTGTGTTCTGTGTGTGTGTGTGTGTGGGTGTCTGTGTCTGTGTGGAGGTAGTGTGTGTTGTAGTGTCTGGCAGGTGTGCTGGTGGTGTGTGTGGGTGCTGGTGTTGTGGTAGGTGAGGTGTCTGTGGGTGTGCTGGTGGTGAGTGTGGATGTCTGTGTCATGGTGGGTGTGGTGTCTGCACGTGTATAGGTGTTGGGTGGATGTGTTTGTGTCGGCGTGGGTGTGGTGCCTGTGAGTATGCTTGTGGTGGTGGGGTGTGTGGTGTCTGCATGTGTGTCTGTGTTTCTTGAAATGTCAGTGTGAGGATGTGCTGCTTGTGGTTGTTGTAGTGGGTGCGTACAAATGTTTGAGTCTACTTGGGATAGGGCTGGGTGGAGAGATTTGGGATTGGGAAGGGGTGGGAGTCTGGACACTAGGTTGGTGTGAGTGGGAGGCTGCGCTCAAAGAGGAGGCAAGACCCTGGAATGACCACTGTAGGCCAGACAGGGCACCGTGAATGCCATCCAGGTAAACCAGCATCTGGGTATTCTGGCCGGCCAGCCCCTGGATGGCATTCAGTAATGTGGTCTAGCCTACAGCGATATTCCTTGAAAGATCAACAGCCACCTGATTGAGCATAGCCTGGGACACCCGGGCAGGGGGAGGTGCCTGCAGCAAAGGTAATGCCACACCTTCTAGGGGAGCGGCTGCGGCCAGTTGGGAGGAGCAAGAGGGAGGGTGGCGGACGACGACACAGGTTTAACAGTCACTCTAGGGTACGGCCACCACTAAGGACTGGTCTTCATTGGAGGCCTCTGAAGAAGATGTAGAGTCACTTGTGGCCTCTGTGCCAGTCTCCTCCCCCTACGTACCTCTGGCTCTCTCAATGTCAGTGGTATCCACACCATAGCCACAGTGTCCAGCTTCCTCCCCGCTGACATGGCCGCTGTCACCTTCACCTTGCCTAGACGATGCTGAAAAGATAGATAAATCAGTGTGAGGGAATCTGTGCAAATACAATTCGACATGAACTTTGATCACACAACATTTGCTCAAAATATAGAAATTCTCTATGCTAGCTCCTATATAATGTATGCCTTTGCCTCTTATCTATATGTTGTGCTGGGAATTGACTTCTCAAGATCGGATGCCACAACATTTATTTGATGTAACCTTCCATCTGCACGTCCTTTTAAGTATCACATTTTTCACCATCATTGATTTCTCATCTGGCAGAATTAAGGACACCAAAATGTTGTTTGGGGGACGTGTAACTCTCTCACCAATGTGGACACATTCCTGGCTGTTGCAATCAATACAGTTTGGCATAAAATTTTACGTTGTTTCACACACACTGGCTTACCTACACATTTGTGAAAAATAGGGCCTACATTACCTACTCAAATTTGTGATGGAGCATCCCACCGGACCCGATCATTAAATGGAGCATGTTTGGTCCAACAGTCCCTCATGACATAGAGAAAATTCAGGCACCCCTTTGTAAGCATGCAGCCATGTGTCTGCTCAAAACAGTACGTGGCTTGTGATGAAGAACCTTGTGGCAACCTTTAGCACAAAACAATGCACCAGACACGGCATCAGACACTGTCTGATTAACTTATACCTCCAGAAATCCTCATGTGTGTTGGACATGTGTCAACCGTCATGTTGATGCCATACATCATTGCTGAAAATGTAAAAGGTTATACAAACAAAAATAGCTACAGACAATAACTTACCCCCTTGATGCTGATGTTGGGCCCTCAGCTGCCCATGAAGCTCCGGGTAGGCCACTGCAAGAATGTGGGCAAATAGAGGGGTCAGGATATGGTGAGATCGTTGGGAGGACTGCCTGAGCTGCCCTTCTGCAGACTTCCTTGTCGCGTGTTGCAGGTCCTCCAGCCTCTACAGACAATGTAGGCTGTGCCGCTTATGGACCCCCAGGGTCTGCACGTTCTTTTGATGACCTTCCAGATTTCCCACTTTTGATGGACTTTGACCTGTATGGATGATAGAAACGAACAAGAAGAGAAGTGTTGAGTGGTTTGGTTTGGCTGTAATACTGCAACACAGTTTTGTTGCATCGCTCACATGCATTTATTATCTTTTCCTAAAACATTTAGAGGTTCCTAGGAAATACTGATTTGCAGTGATCGTTTGAGCACCCTCAACACTTTCTATCTGGTCATGTTACCAATTCATCCCAAAAACATCATTTAGGCCAGGGCTAGGTACCATTTCCTGTTGTGAGACCCACTCCTGATTACTCACAATCAGTATGAGGTACTAAGGCTAAACTACCTGTACAATCCTTGCGCATAACCCAACGCACAGCTACATTGGCTTCATGCCTAAATACCTAAGGGCAGTATGAAATGGCAGCTATGTATCAGCGAGAGCAGGGATTTGGAGGGTGTATGAACAAGTGTGTGTAGGAATGGGAAATACTTGTGTGGATGATTGAGTGCCTGGATCATTTGAACTTGCTGCACATGAAATAACTTTCCCTGCATGTGGCACATTGACATGTCTAAAACCATATAGAGCATCCCATTCTACAACATAGGCTGTAATCCCACTTTACAGGACAGCATCAGACTACTCCATAACTTTAAAACATTTTCTTCCTCTTAACATTACTATCATTTTGTTATTGACTGTATGTTGTCACACATACTACTGGTACACTGTCTGATTTGTGCAGTTTGTCTGATGAAACTGAAATTGTGATTTACATAGACAGATATTACAGCTTCTCCTTTCAGGTGATTTACATGTCCATGCACAGAAATTTCTAACGCTGGCAAACAACATTCGTCCACACCAAAATCATTCAGTTCACCTCACTCTAATCACAACACTTCAACCATGAACAAAAAGAAACATATTAGGCAGTGGTCAAAAAAAGGAACCAGTTAGTTAGTCAAACATTTCCCAGTCAGACATGTACCTATTCCACAGAGCTGGCTGTATAAGACCTCACCTGGCTCCCAGAAGTCAGTAACAACAGCAAAAAAGGAGGAGGTTGTTGGCTGCAGTGATAGGAGGCAACTGAGTTTTTATCAAGACGCCACATACAAGTACAGGGCCGACGTGATGCGTGACGAGGCGGACAGAGCCACTGGCTTTCTTGCATAGCCGTCACACATGTTAGTCTATTGGAGGGATCGTCCTGGAGGGTACCACCTACTATGCAGTCAACCTCCGCCAATGGCCGTCGGGTCACCAATGTCCTGATGGCATGGTCAGACATCTGCCAGTTTAGGGCATGAAGCTGTGCATTTTTTAATTGTTAGTGCGTATCCAGCGCTCAAAATGGAGGCAAGTGTATTTATAAATGTCAGATACAAATGACACTGCTTTTGACAAGATATGACAAATTAAAGGTGAACCGTGACTGTGTTTGACATCGATAGTGCCATGGGGGAAGTAATACGTCCGTTGATGCTATTTTGAAAAAAATAATAATAATAATTATGTGCAAATAATACATTACAAATGTATTATATGCACATAATATTAAAAACAATAGACAGGGAAAGAAGCGTTTTTTGACTCTAGAAAATATTTCAAAACATTGTATGTACATATGAGATGAATAATGTTATAAAGATACCAGATGTCTGCTCATTATCAGAGGGAAGGGATGTGGCGTAATGGCCTGAGCTGCTGACTTCGGAGCTGGGGGAACCAAGTTTGAGTCTCGGCGTTGGCTCAACATTCTGTGATCCTGGGCAAATCACTTAGGCCCATATTTATGGGAAAATAAGGGAGTGTGACGCTGCGCCAAAATTGGCAGTGCCACGCTCTGTCATTTTTACAATGCAGGTATGCGCCATATTTAATTGAATACGGTGCACCCCTGTGTTGTCCCCTGCTCTGGCACTAAATTTAGCTGCCAGTGCCAATGCAGGCATCCTTGCACCATCATGCAAGGATGTCTGCGTTGAGGGGTGTGATTGTTTATATGACAGAAGGTGTCCCTTTCTGCACATAAACAATCACTCAAAGCAATTTGGCACTTCTGTGTGTACTGCAGAATGCAGCTCATGCAGAAGTGCCAAAGCGTCATTTTCAAATGATTGTTTATGTGCAGAAAGGGACACCTTCCCGCACATAAACAATAATTTCTGGCATTTGGTCTTTCTATGCATGCTGCAGAATGCAGCACACATAGAAAAAGTAAAAAACTAGGAAAAATAAAAGTATTCCTCCTCGTTGTGCCTTGCTTACGCCACCTCTGGTGTGACAATGGATTTTGGTGCTACTGCAAGTTTAAGAAGACATGTAAATCTGGGGCAGCTTCAAAATGCAACGAGTGTTGCTGTGGCACGCCCACAGCAACACTCATTGCATGCCCCTTCCATGCAAAGTGCTGCGTGTGAAGGGGCCGTATTTACAAGGAGGCGTTAAGCCACGCAAAGTGGCTTAACGCCACCTTGTGAATACGGCGCAGGGCTTAGCGCCACCGGAGCGTCATGTAAAGTGATGCTTTGGTGGCGCTAGGGGCTCATAAATAGGCCCCTTAATCTCTCTGTGCCTGATCAGCGCCTTTAGACCCTCACAGGTGATTTGCAGCACTTTACAAATTCTAGATTTATTTATTTATTATCAAGGTATGGTGTGACCAGTTAAGCTGTTTTCTTTTCATACATGCAGACATTTAAACCCAGGCATGGTTTGGAGACGATGGCCTCTTGTCTTCAGGCCATTTCCAGACCTTGCCACCATGGAGAAGAGGGATGTGATAAAAACATTTCGGCTAAATAGGCAAACTATCCTGTATTTGTGTCACCAGCTGGAGCCTTATCTCCTGCCTCACGATAGGAATACAACAGCAATAACACCAATAGTGAAACTCATGGCAGTACTTCAGTTTGTGGCCACTGGCTCTTTTTAATACACTGTGGCAGTATCTGGGGGCATGTCCCAACCAACTTTTTAGTGGTGTGCTACAAGAAGTTCTGTCTTCACTGCTGAGACACATCAACAGCTACACCCAGTTCCCACGACAACAGGATTTGGCCACTGTGAAGAGAGATTTTTATGCTTTGGGTGGATTACCACATGTGGTTTGAGCAATATATGGCACACAAATTGCCTTGATGCCACCACACGCAAGGGAACAGATTTACCACAATCAGAAGTACTTCCATTCCATCAATGTGCAAGTTGTCTGCTAACCAAATTTGTACATGTCAAGTGTGTGTACCTGTTTTCCTGGGTCAACACATGATTCATTTGTACCCTGGAGCAGCACCATGCCCATGCATATGTCACAACCTGGACCTGAGAGGGCCAGGCTTGTTGGTAAGTAAATATGACTTGAGGATCATTTGCTTGAATCCTAGTTTAGGAAGGGACAGTGGCTTGTTATGATATTAATCTGTTGATATGTTGCTTCCATGTAAGAGCCTCAGGCATCCATTATGAGGCTGGCGGTCTTCAGACCGCTGCCAAAGCAGCAGTCCAATCGTGACATTACAACCATGGCGAACGCGCCACAGTTGGACCGCCAGCACCTCAACATTTCTGCTGGCTGATGGCCTGGTGGTGCCGGCAGTCTCAATCCGCCAGGGCAGCGCTGCAAGCAGTGCTGCCCTGGGGATTACGATCCCTCTCTCCACTGCCGTTTACATGGCGGTTGCACCGCCATGTAAATGCAGGCAGAGACGGGGTGCCGGTGGCCCCAGGGGAGTCCTCGCACTGCCCATGCCCTTGGCCCCCTGACCTCCCTGGCCAGCCCAGTCACGCAAATCACATGGTTGTTAGCACCGCTGAGAAATCCAACAACACCAGGGGAAGTCTGCTTCAATGAGGCCCATGGAAGAACACAGAGGCCTGTGGAGCTGGCTTTTGGGCTCCTCAAGGCCAGGTTTAGGTGCCTGGACAAGACCAGTGGAACCTTCCTCTATTCACCCAATAAGGTGTGCCAAATCACGATTGCCTGCTGCATGCTCCACAACATAGCCCAATGATGGAGCAACCCAATAATTGCAGGGGAGGGAGACCACGGAAAGCCACCGGGTGAGGATGTTGAAATGCCCAATGAAGATGACAGTGGTGAAGAAGTAAATGACCTACGTTAAGATGTCTTTTACCACTTCTTCACCTGAGTGTAAGTCTGCCTTTACATATTGTAATCTCCAATGTCAGTACAACTTGTGACATAGGCAACATATCCGTCTATAATGGTAATTTTGTAGGAATGGTCAGTTCAGGAAAGTCCAAGGCAAAGATGTTAGTGGATCAGACTTTGCCTACATTGACTAATGGGTTTGTTGCCATATATTAACTTTGATTGTCCTAAGTATATGTGTCCTCCTAACATGTTAGTTGAGTCAAAGTTATTATTTGGAATCAGTAATTATCCTTTGCTGTTCTGTTTCAGTGTCCTTCATCATGTCATCTTCATTTGGTGTGAGAAAAGATCTCTTTTGTCTTGATTAACCCCCACGTTTGCCTGGTATTTGATGTGGTCTCAACCTCAAAGTTGTTAGTGCCTGGGGCCCCTGCTAACCAGGCTCCCTGGGCCAGATCTCTTTCCGTCAAACTGTTGTGATGCATTGGCACAACTGGCAACACCTTTAGCTGCCACTATAGGCCCCTAGTAAATGGTACTTAGGTACCCAGGGCTTGGGGTACTAAGGGTAGGCCCCTGAGTGCAGCAGTACAGATTGTGCCACCATCTAGAGCCATGTGTCCAGAAGCACCAAGCACTACCATTGCAGGCTGAGTGTTCTGCCTGTCCCACCGTCGCAAGACCTCTGCGACTCCCTCGCCACTTTCTTTCACCAAAAAATCACAGACATCCATGACAGCTTCAACACCAAGACCCCACCAGCAGTTGCCAACACCTCCGACTCACCGCCCCCCAATCATACCAACCTCCTGCTCTCTTGGACACATGTCAATGACGCTGGCACCACCAAAGTAATGAGCACCATTCATTCCAGCTCTCCTGACCTCTGCCTGCACTACATCTACAACAGAGCGAGCTCCATCATCACCCCCAACTCCATATGATCATCAATAGCTCCTTCAAGACCGCCACCTTTCCGGAAAGCTGGAAGCATGCCAAGATCAACACCTTACTCAAGAAACCTAAGGCTGACCCTAAGGACCTCAAAAACTACTGGCCCATCTCCCTGCTTCCGTTCCCAGTGAAGGTCATCGAGAAGATCGTCAACAGGCAACTGACCCGCTACCTGTAATTTACATGATCATTTGCATGTGCAGCAAATACTATGTAGGCAGCACTATCAGATCCCTCAAAATAAGAATGAGCGAACACTATCGAGCAGTGAGACAAAATGACAGTCGGTATCCTGTGGCAATACATATCAATCAATGCCCGGCCCAGGGCCTAACCAAAAGCTTTGAATTTTATGGGTTTGAGAGTATATCCAAAGACCCACGAGGAGGTAATATAGAATTACACCTTAGAAGATGTGAATGTACTTGGATCCTCAAATTAAGAGCAGTGGAGGAAGGTCTTAACACAAATTATGAAATGGAGTACTTCCTAGGTGATTAATTTTACTATCATAATAACGTATAATTTGTACACAGTATGAATTTAATCATTACTGTCAAACTCTATCAACATAGTATACAACACTACCTAATATGGAAGAATGAGCCCAGTTTAATTCTGGTGTTAAGATGGTGAATTCTGTTCAAATGTGAAGTGTTACTATCATTACAGTATTTACATTATATATGAATTCACACTTTTATTTGGTATCAATTGGTAGGTATCACCAATCTTTGATGTTCACGTGAAATTAATAATTAGGACGATGACTACTTAGGATTACTTGGCTGATTACACTTTGTTTTACTAGTTTGTATCATCTCTTATTCTCGGGACCCTTCAAACAAATTACTTCTAAGTTACATTATTCTCTTCATAGATTAAAAGAAGGACCAAACAAACATACTGCCCGTCATGCCGAAGAATTTTATACACACTCCTGAGACCTTACTCTGTGTCGTGTGACACCTTATTCGGTGCCATTCTATCAATTTGTGTAAGCGCCTAAGGCTGTTCGCATTAAATAATGCATAGCAATTTCATGATGGCGCCCACTTTTTCTTTTAACACTCTGTCCTTTTTCTGTTTTGGGCCAGCCGATGATTCTCATCATTGATTAAAAGAAGGACCAAACAAACATACTGCCCGTCATGCCGAATAATTTTATACACACTCCTGAGACCTTACTCTGTGTCGTGTAGGTCCTTATTCGATGTCTTTCTATCAATTTGTGTAAGCGCCTAAGATTATTCACATTAGATAATGCTTAGCAATTGAGATTTTCCTATCCTTGGTGTCAGAAAGGCTAGATTTTATTAAAGACAAGGAGGCGAGTATTATGCTTTTCTTTTCATGCTTTATTTTAAACAGCAGCCAAGAACTACAAATCCCAGAATCCCTGGGAAAAAAAACTACCAAACTGCAACAAGCCCTCTTTTCTTGCTAAAGTCAGTCAATATAACGATGCAAGAAAAACAACAGTAAACCATAAAGAGTCAAAAATGCGGAAAGTACATCCAAACCGAAGGCCTTGAGGAAAGGATGACCTTGTGTAGATCCTGTTGGTTGAAGAAAAGGTCCAGAAGGGGGAGCTGAAGAAAGCTGGTCGGACAGTAGCGTTGCTATTGGTTGCGGTTGAGGCAACTAGAATAAAAGAACAGGGAGGGTTAGAAGAGGCGGGATAATACTCGCCTCCTTGTCTTTAATAAAATCTAGCCTTTCTGACACCAAGGCTAGGAAAATCTCAATTTTATTACAAGACAGGAGGCTCATATTATGCTTGTTCAAAGCAATGAAACAACATTTTGTATAGGATGATCAACTGGTTTACAATAGAACGTTCTAAATGTATTGACGTTAGACCAATCTGCAGATCTAAGGATATCCTGTAAACTAGCCCCCGCAAAGAAGGCCTTAGAAGCCGTAGCTCCTCTAACGGAATGGGCACCATAAATGTCAATAGGGACACCAGCCAAATTCATCAGCCACTTGAGCCAACGGGCTAAAGTGGGAGATGAGACAGGTTTATGGTTTTTTTTATAGGAAATCAGCAGTTGAGAAGAAGAGGCTGTCCTGAGATCTGCAGTTCGTGAAACATACGTTTTTAAGCAATTAGCCACACACAACTTAGGTTGGGAGGGAAAAAAGGGATAAAGCACAGAAGACAAATTAGTCTTGGTACGCCTAGCCACATTGTAACACACACCGAAGGCAGAAAAATGAAAGGAGGAAACATCCAGAGCTTTAACATCAGAAACTCGTTTGATAGAGACCAAACAGAGGAGCATGGTAATTTTAGCAGACAAATATTTTAACGAAAGTTCTGAATTATCGGGCCAAGAAATAAGAAGATGGAGGATGGAATTTACATCCCACATAGACCCATATTTGGGGTTTGGGGGTTTGGAAAAGCGTATTCCTTTTAATAGGCGACAAACTAAGGGATGCTCTCCCACTGGTCTACCCTCCACTCTGACGTGTTTTGAAGAAATTGCTGATCTATATGTATTGACGGTACGATACGCCTTGCCCTGAGAGGCTAAGGAAGCTAGGAAATTTACGATTAAGGTAACGTCAGCTGAAACGGGATCGGAATCCCTGTCCACACACCAGCTGCACCATACTGCCCAAGCCGCTCGATAAACCTTCGAGGTGCCCGGAGCCCAAGATTATTGGATGAATTGGACAGCCTGTTGCGAAATTCCTGGGGTTCTCCAGGAAGCCCCGAAACTCTCCAAGCTATGAGGGATAGGGAACCTTGTATTATGAGGTTGTGAGGATGTCCTTGGGGATTCAGGAGAAGATCTGGGAAAGGGAAGATGAGAACTGGAAGATCTGACGAGAGTTCTAAAAGGGTCGGAAACCAGGGTTGAGACTGCCAGAAAGGGGTGATTAACACTAGGGAGGAGCCCTGACGGCGGACATGTGCTAGGACCCGAGCAATAAAGAGGAAGGGGGGAAAGGCGTACAACAGGGCAGGAGGCCACGGTTGGAGAAAAGCGTCGGTAGCTAATGCTAAGGGATCTGGTCTCCAGCTGAAGAATTTGGGAAGATGGGAGTTGAGTCTTGAGGCAAAGAGGTCTATGGACATTGTGCCGAAGATAGAAGAAAGACGCTTGAATATAGAAGGGTGAAGTCGCCAATCGCTTGAGTCGTGGGAGTGCCTTGAATACCAATCGGCCACCACATTGAGATTGCCTGGGAGATATTCCGCCCTGACCGAAATATTTTTGTGCAGACAAAACTCCCAAAGACTCTTGGCCAAGAGAGCTAACGGTTTGGAGCGAGTCCCGCCCAAACGGTTTATGTAAGTTACTGCCGAAAGATTGTCCATTCTGAGAAGAATGGAACATTTTACTCTGTCTTTGGTAAAGGACTGGATGGCAAAGGAACCTGCAAGCATCTCTAAACAATTTATGTGCATTGACGACTCCTGAACGGACCATGGTCCGCCAGTCGAGTGTGGACCACATGTTGCGTCCCATCCTGTCAGACTTGCATCTGACTCTAAGACAAGATCCGGGGCGGCAGAGAAAATCGTTCTCCCGTTTAAGGCGTCTAAATGACTCATCCACCATGTGAGTTCTTCCCTGGAGTCCGCGTCGAGAACAACCTGATCTGAATATGACAGACCCTGTTGAAGGTGTCGGATCTTGAGCCTCTGAAGGGCTCTGTAATGAAGAGGGCCTGGAAATATGGCTTGAATGGAAGAGGAAAGGAGGCCTACAAGACGAGCTAGTGCCCGGAGGGAAGTACAAGGTAGCGACAGGGCACGACAAATTTCTTTCTTTATCAAATAAACTTTGTCCTGGGGAAGTTGGAGAATCGATTCGGCGGTGTTGACGAGGAATCCCAAGAACTCGAGAGTCTGAGAAGGAACAAGGGATGACTTTTGGAAGTTTATAAGGAAATCCAACTGAGAAAGGAGGTCCTGACAAATTTTTAGATGGGCTTTCAAGGAAGACTGGTCTTGGGCCATCAATAGGAAGTCGTCGTGATAGACGATAAGGCGTATCCCTTGAGCCCTGAGAAAGGCTACCACTGGTTTGAGTATCTTGGTGAAGCACCAAGGGGCAGAAGAAAGACCGAAGGGGAGAGTTTTGAAGTGGAAGAAAGTATTTTCCCACCGGAACTGGAGAAATTTTCTGAATGAAGGGTGCACCGGTACCGAGAGATAGGCATCCTGGAGATCTATACGAACTAACCAGTCGTTGTGAAGAAGGATATCCCTGAGATGGAGAATAGTTTCCATCTTGAAGTGATGATACACTACAAAGTTGTTGAACTCCTTCAAATTTATGACCGGGCGATGTTTTTTGTTTTTCTTTTGAACCAAAAAGATATTGCTGAGAAACCCCGAAGCGTCGAAGGGCACTTCTTCGATCGCTTGCTTTGACAGTAAATCTTGTATCTCGACTTGAATGAGGCGAGATTGATCGTGAGAAAACCGAAGAGGGTGAGGAAGGAAGGGTTGAAAGGGAGTCTGGTAAAGCTCTATGCAATAGCCTTGGACGGCTTGAATTACCCAAGGATCGGAAGTTATTGACAACCAAGCGTTTAAACACAAAGGTAGTCTGCCTCCTACTGGAGGAAGGCCAGAACTGAAAGTTCTTACCTACAAGTTGCTCTCCTTTGGCTCTATAACCCCTGTTGCGGCCACCGCGGAATCTGCGGGGGTAGAATTGGGGCTTGTATCCTTGATACACTTCAAGCTGGTTAGACTGGGTGTAGGAGCCTCTGTTGAGGGGTTGACCTCTTGCAGAGAAGCGGCCGGCAAAACGGCTCCTTCCTTTGCCGGCCCTTCCAAAAACCTGATTGGAAAATATCCTCTTCATTGAATAATGGGCTTTGTCCAGAGAATTAAAAGTAGAGACGTACTTGCCCATCTCTTTGGATCAATCCTGAGGAGGAGGCTTTTACAACGTTCCTGGGAAATGTAAGAGTTGGCGTTGCCCAACATACAGATTGCCCGTTGAGCCCAGTTGGAGAGGGTGTCGGGATCCACATGTGAGCCCTCCAACTTGGCGTCCTCAGCAAGGTCGAATATCCTGGTGAGGGGACCCACTAAGTCTAGGAGCCTGTCTTGACAATTTGACCAGGCGCGGTCAACTCCCTTCTTGGGGTCTTTCCCGAATTTCGTGAAGAAAAGGAGCATATTAGGATCAATGGCAGGGGTATCTGTGACTTTACATGGGAGGGAAGGTCTGGGACATTCGGATTTTAATTTATTTCTGGATGATTTATCCAGGGGGTGTCGGAGATAGAAAGAGACGTAATCTGAAACGTGATCAGAGGGGAACCATTCAGAGGAGTTGGGATGATGGATGGAAGTAGGGTCGAACAAAGGTTCGCCAACTGGGTCAACCAGGTCCTCGGGCACTAAGTGAGGGGAATACTCGTTAGGAGAAATTTTTCGCCTTTTCTCCGAAGGCCCATCAAAATAATCGTCATCTATAGTGTCTTGTAAGACATCATCATCCCCATCACTGTCTGTGTCCCGTAAGTGAAGGATATTAAGGGGGGAAGAGGGGAGACCCGAAGATTTCGCCTTTCGGGTTGGAGGCCCAAATTTATGAGAAATGCCTTTAGAACTGTCCTTAGAATATGACACACGTTTCTTACCTCTCAAAAGAGGGTTTACTCTGGGTGCGTGAAGCATTTTTGAAATAGAGGCCTCCAAATTCTTTGAAACGTCCAACATAGACACTGAGACAGCGTGTTGGACTGAATCCTTAATGAAGGATTTTAAATTGTCCTTAATGGACTGGGTTTGATCGTCTTCCGACATGGTGGGAAGAAAGAACAATAGTTAAAATGTATAATAAGGAGAAAAGACAGGAAAAAATCCTGTTTAAATTAAAGAAATAATTGGGAAAGGGTTAAATGGACAGGGGAGGCTGGCCGGGGGTGTGAGGGGGTGTGGCACTAACCTCAAGAGAAAACGCGATTGAAATATAGCAAAGCGTGTGAGGGCCGAGCAATTTCCTTGGAGAAAATCAATGAATGAGCAGGCAGTCAAGCGTGTAAGCTGAACACGCTGTAGCCGCTTGTTGAAGCGGAAAGGATTGAAAACAGACGCTCGTAAAACCAAACCGAGCGTGAAGGAAGTTAAACCCAAGCCGAAGCTGCCGCGTGTGACGCAGGAATGACAAGAATGCCGTTGCTAGAGGCGCGGCTGTCAGAACGTTTACCGAACGTTCTGACAGACGGCCTGTCAGCGCGAAAGTGCTCACCGGAACGCGCGAGCGCGTTTTAAGGAAACTAAACTATTAGGGAGGCAATTAAATACAACATAAATTCCCACGGGAACGGAGACATAATAAAAGGAAAATATATATATATAAAGACACCAAATACTATAATACGATATACATAATACATAAGAAAGCGAGCAGTGTACTTATCTTGACTGCGAGCAGCAAGAAAAGAGGGCTTGTTGCTCTCAGTCAAGATCGTTATTATGGGGCTCATCGTGTGATTGGAGGACCCCATTGTGATGCAGTTTGGTCGTTTTTTTTCCCAGGGATTCTGGGATTTGTAGTTCTTGGCTGCTGTTTAAAATAAAACATGAAAAGAAAAGCATAATATGAGCCTCCTGTCTTGTAATAAAATTTCATCCACTCAGTTGGACACTGTCTTTTAGTTGTGTCTTTCACATTCCAAGATGGCGCCCACTTTTTCTTTCAAAACTCTGTCCTTTTTCTATTTCGAACCAGTTGATGATTCTCATCATCGAATAAAAGAAGGACCAAACAAACATACTGCCTGTCATGCTGAGGAGTTTCACACACACTCCTGAGACCTTACTCTGTGTCTCTTCTATACCTTATACCTCTAGGTAGGTGACATTAATGTTAACTTATGTATTTGCACTTTATTCTGAGGGTGCTTAGTCGGTTTGCTCAACTTAGAAGCAACATAAGATTATAATCTTTGTTACATCGGTTTCAGATGAGAAGGAGGGCTTACACGTCCTTTTTCTCTACATACACACCAGCTTAATTATCGGGGAGCAAGACACAGCGCCCCCAACACAAGAAATTACCCAAAAGAACTGTTATGTTTATAGGTACGTGAACTTTTACTTTTAGAATTATGCCATATTGCTTATGCTTGTCACTACTTTCTAAGCATAGCGATCTTCTCTTCTGGATCGCAAAGTAAAAGGTTTTGGATCCATACTTGCTGACTTATGAGTACTCCCTCACGAAGACTCGGGGATAATAGTGTTTTGCCCCCGTCACGTGATTCCCTCTACTCTTTCATTATTGGTACGTGATAGTCCGTTTGTTAGTTCCTTTTAAATTCAGCTTCCTCATTATCTTCCTCCTAATGACTTACAATCATTTTATTTCAGATCGTACATTATCTTGAAGAGTTTTACTTGATTAGGATAAGCCATTTACTCATATTAACACCTTACTTATACTTTGGTACATTTTTTTTTATTCAGACACACTTGCGAATGCTTAATTTAGCACACTCACTCACCAATTTCCTAGGTGTTATGACGCCTTTTTGTTCCCTTTTTCCCAATGACACCCTGTCATTAAGAGTATATTTCTCAACCTTAGTTTCCGTTTCTCATTGCCACATGTCTAGTGGGAGTCTTTATCCCTATTTCTAATTCTCAATTTCTACTTCGTTTCACGTGCACATCAAACATTTGGTGATATTTATAATAATAACAATTTTATCACTTGTGGTAGACTGTAATCACAGTTTTCTCTCTGTGGCTCCGTTTGGTAATGTCACTTGATGATTTTAGACACTCACGCGGTACTGGTGAAGGACTTGGCCACGATTTTAGTGCCAGGTATTCATTTTCCATAATCATGTATAACTACAGATTATGACCAAGCTCATTATTATGTTTCTTACAGCCCTGAGGAAGTCAATGAGATTAATTTCTCGGAGACGAAACACGTGTTGGCTGTTGGATGTTGTTGTGATGACCACATATGGAATCTTTCTGATGTGATGAACATGTATGAAAACCTCGCACAAGAATAAAGACACTGAACTTTAACTCTGTTTGGGTTATATATTGATTCTCTGAAGACCAAGAACCTAACTGCACAGACTCTTATCTTATTTCATACGAGTGCCCTGGCCTTTTGAATTTACATGAATGACTTAGATTTGGATACAAACTTCGCTAAAACGCATTACATGGCATGTGGGAGGCAGTCCTTCACAATAAGGTCAATATCCATCAAGGAGAACACTTGGGGGTCATCTTAGATTCACAGAATGGTTGATTACCCTCTCTTGCTAACCGGTGCCTGCGCTTTAATGAAGCCTGTGAAGTTTTGTTCAGATTCGCTGCAAGTGTTGGCAGCAAACCCATTTTACCATTGCTAGAAGTGTACACAATTAAGTGTTTTCCTGTTTTGATCTATGGTGCTGGGGATATTGGGACTGCTCGAATTTACAGTGTGAGGAGAATCACTTTTGCAGGAGGTTGCTGGGCCTGGGTCCCACTAGCTCTAGTTGTTTTGATCATGAAGAACTGAACCTAGGCTATATGAAGGACTTTATTAAACTTGTACTGCTCCTCTTGTGGATAGCAGTCTGAGTTGCCAGCACACCGCTCTCAATTGTGATGTAATTGAAGATTGCCTTAACTGTGAGCTTGGCCTTAAAATCCCTTGGTTAGATTATGTTAGGAGAGTCACAGTAACCTTGGGTAGGCCAGACCTGTTTTATTCTCCTCAACGAGATAGCAAAGGTGACCGCCCGCATGTCAAACAACTATTCCTAAAGCATGCCTCGGAAGTGAGAGAGAGAATGGTTTTGGGGAAGTCAACCCCGAGAGATTATGTGGTCATTAAGACCAGCCATGGCACCAAAACTTACTTCTGATTGATTAGAAACCAATGGGAAAGATCTCTTTTAACAATGTTTTGATTGGGTATGATTAGGTCTCACCTGTGCTTTCCATCAGCCCAATTTGACCCCAGCACCATATTGGTCTCCCCTTGTGACGATAACTCTCTACAGTCCTTAGAGCATTTTTTTCTTTTCTGCCGGTATTATGTCCCCTTGAAGCGCAGGTATTTGCTGCCAATTCTTACAACCCGGGCTTTCGCCAACGTAGACCTGCATTTTTATTTCTCCAAATGCTATCGGAGCCGGCTGTCTGTTGCTGTTGGGGCTTGTTTTTTTTAAAGTGTCTTATTTTGGCACAAATTAATGAATATTTAATATATTTTAGGTTTAATATTATTTGGATTAAATTGCTGTTGTGATATTTATTGATAGTATCCATGTGTGATGTTGTACGATGCCTTCTTACTTAGCAGCTATGCATGTTTAATGTGTTTAAAGATGATTCGTTCATTCAATATGATTAGAAAGATGTAACTTTAAACTAACTGCTGCCTAAGCAGCATCGCTTTCGTTTTTTGTAACAAATTGGAGTTATTGAGTGCTGTTCCTTAAAGTCCGAAGAGAATTGCAGAATTTTCTTTCTGACTCATCATGCACCGGTCCAGATACAAAGATTCTTCTTCTAATGTCACCCTCCATACTTTGGCTCCATTTACTGCTACTGGCATACCCTCCCCAAATAGACTCTCATCATGGGAATGATTGAGCCTTTGCCCTTGGTTTTAGTATAAGATATGCACAATAGTTTATGTGTGCCACCCAACTTCTGCCAGTTCATATCACGCCAAAATAGTTACTTTTTTGGATTTCGTCCACCAGTTGACTATTTACCATTAGTAGGATTAGCCTCGATGTTCATTACTGCAGTTTTTTAAGACTAATTTTACGGTCTTTAACTAAAAAAAATAGTTGTGGTACCAATATGTTTTTGTATCCACATGGGGATCTGTGACTCCAGGGTAAAGTCTCCCACATACAGTAAATAGCTAGAATTGTGGGACCCGAGGTTTCAGTTCACAAATGCTTGTCAGGAGAGCAGACAGAAAAATATTTTTTAAAACGGAGCCAAGGGACAGATTATATTAAAATGTGCCCATCTGCCTTAAAATTGAGCCAAAATCCTCAGCTTTTTGAGGTCAAGTTTCAATTTTGAGTAGTAACTATAAAAGCTGAGCTCCATGGACCTCATCAAATGCAGAAGAGAAATCGGCAAACCACATACTCAAGTTCTGCTGTGTGTTTAGTGTATGCCAAGGTGCTATGTTACTAAATACTAAGGGTACATTCTAGTATCCCAGCTCTTTAGAACCTGCAGCAGTATATTGACAAACATGTTCTCACCATTGTATAGCACTGGAATCATCATATGCTAGACTTGATTGTCAAAAGAACCACTTTTGTGCTTGCATAATGTAATGTGCCCTCCCAGCTCAAAGGAGTGCAGCCTAATAAAAGAATCATATCAAATAGCATAAAGAACACGGAAGATCACCATGCAATGTTTTTGTAAGCAAAATTGTACTTATACCGCCAGGACCAACTGCTGGTGGGGACACTTTCTGTGAGGGAATACAGTGTATTATACAGTGTTGTAGTGCAACCTCATCATGTAATATACCTACCAACCCCTTTAGAACCCTTGGATTTTGTCTGTCAAACACTCAGCTCAATCCTGGGCAGCTGCGGCACTGACCAGCAAGGCTTACACAGAGGGAGAGGTGTTAAGCATTTAAAGAGAATCAAAACAATTGAAGAAGAAATTAACACAAAGCTCAAGAAATCTAACACCAATTTTTAAAAATAGGTTGCATTTCTAGATGAATTTAGACATCAGAGCTATAGATTTTCAAGCAATAATAAATCAGTGCAATTTCACTCAACCGCGAACAAGCCTTGGCAATGTCAATGAACTGGACAGTTAGACTTTGGAAAACTTAGGTAAGTGTCAATGTGCTCAGTTAGAGGTGCTTGGGGTGACCTATTCCAGCAGGGAGCCAGTCAGGGAGACCAGTTGCCTTCACAGGGGGAGCAGTCCTTCAAGAGTTCCAGGCACTTTATCTGTGTTGCACTGGACTCCACTGAAGCGAGGGGTCAAGGATGCTGAAGATGCTCTAAGGATGCCGTGGATGCAACACCATTGTTGGGGTCTTCCTGCAGGGTGGACGTCCCATGAAATCCTCTCCGGTCTGGCCAAAGTCCAGTCGCCACTGGATTACCAGTCGCCGACTGTCGCAGTCACAGGCCACAGCAACTCTCTGACAGCACTCCCAGGTTCAGCAAACTTGGTTACAACTCGTTGTTTGGTCTTGGCCCTCCATGCTGCAAAGAGGCAGGGGTAGCAGCTTGATGACTTTAGGCTACCAACTTGCCCCAGCAGATATCTTCAGCTGTTGTGTTCCTGTATTGTGAACAGGAGGTCAGTCAGCTGGCCTTTGGAGTTCTCTTGGTTTAACTGGGCTATGAGACAGCTTCTCCCTGAGCAGGGCAAGCAGGCACAGTCCCTTTCTCACTAGCCAAGCCACTAGGTGCAGCAGGTGCAGACCTTGTTGGTGCAGCCTCTCTTTGTTGGTCCCTCGGTGCAGCAGGGCAGTCCTTCTTCGGTCGTTCTCCCTTAGTCGGTCGAGATTTGAAGTCTGGGTGCCAGGAGTTCCCCCTTTATGTTGCAAAAGTGCTCGCTGGGGTGGATGAAGTTGGTAGTCAGTGGGGTACCAGGTTCCTTCCCACTTGGAGTGTGGCATCTGGCTATCCCAGGATGCACCATTCTGCCCACTCCCAAGATGGCGGGACTCATCTTTTGGTACACCAACCTCCCTAGCTCACTCCAGGCTACTGGGTACCTCAGGGCTACATGCCCTTGAGGAAACCAGTTTGGCAACTGGTTTCCCCCCTCTGCTTCCCGTGCCAGCCTGTCTACCTCAGCAAGGGGGAACCTTCCCCTCTGGTGCCCCACATCTACTCTTTAAAGGCGGCTTCACCTTTGAAGCCTGCCTTTTGCAGCTAACACCTAAATGGCTTCCTGCAGGAGGGAGATTACACCTCCCTGGCCTGTAATCCCTCATTGTTCTCCTTCCTGAAAGTCATTGGCTCATCTCTCCAGTAAGGCAGAAACCTGTCTCATGGAGCCGACTCCATGTGTGCCCAAGAGGGCAAAAGAGTTTTAAAGGCAACAAAGTGGCAGCTTTTCTAAAGCTGCACACAGCAACAAGTTACATTGATTTCGACTTGGGATACAAGTTGAGTTTAATGTAATGAGTTGTCTACTTTGGTTGCGTTGTTCAGAAGTTAGCACAACTGATGGGTCAGCTTGTAATCCTGTACTTGTCAAATGGGCAATCAAATCTTTCCATAGTAAAACAGTTGTTTCTTGTGTTTTACTGTTAGAACATGTAAACTACATCTCCTGTCCGTGTCATATACTGTACCCTGCCTTTTAGGGCTCGTAGGCCAGCCAAAGGGGTGACATTCACACATGCTCAGGGGAAGATGTGGCTTTGGCATTGCTTTTAATTGCAAAGTCAAGCTAGCAGTGCACGACTACTTTACCAGTCTGCAGTGGCAGGCTGGAGGGCTTGTTTCACTTGGAGGAATTCCAGGGTGGCACAAGCACAGTTGCAAGTCTTGGGGTTCCCCATTAACTTACATGCACTGGGTACCAGGGTATCATTTACTAGGGACTTATAGGTAAGTTAGCCATTTCCAGTTGGCAACAGCTAATTCGACATACACTTTAGGAACAGTGCACAGGCACTGAGGTCTAATTAGCAGGCCTCAATGCACTCGCAGAGTCCAAAAACCAGCAGCATAGTCAAAAAACATGAGGGTGACCACAGAAATAGAGTCATTTAATTACACTTTTCCTTTGAATTAATTTCCCAACTAGAATTGGAGACCCTTCAGTCATAGAGAACATATGCCAAGGACAATCCCAGATTCAGCACAGGTAAAACTCTGCCCCTTCTATGTGACTAAAGGTGTTCTACTAGTGGCTCCAGCGATTGCTGCCTTGCTCTTGATGAGAGCACTTAAGCTGCCCGCATCAGCTGTGTTTTATTGGCATAACAGCCCTTCAGTGAATTAGCTCTCTTAGGTCCGACAACAGTCAGTTATTCTTTCCTTTTAAGTTCTCACCTAAAAGCCTGACCTGCAAACTGACTCAAGGTCCTGAGCCCTACCCTCAATGTATAATTGTCACCCTGTGCAGCTCTCATCCACTTCCCAGGGTTGACTTTTATACCTCTGGTGATGGCATAGCAATTGAACATCCTCACGCAGGATGATGTAGCCAGTACTCAACTGGGTCTGAAACGCTGCCTCCTGGCCATTGTGTATTGTATGGAAATGAACATCCTGCTTATCAGTTCTGATAAAACAGAATCCTCACTCTTGGGAATCCCTCATCACCACCCTCAGCCATCTGGTGGCTCACAAAACTAGGGGATGTGTCTGCTCTGACTAAAATGGTCTGGAGCTTCGGATTCATTTTGACAAATCATTGTCTTTTAATTCCCATGCAAATAAGAGGGAGGGAGATAGCAGTCCCCTGGTTCATCTGTGGCTGTTTTTCGCGTTGGGCTCCAGAGCCAAGCCAGAGTCACATTTTTGACCTGAGTCAGGTTCAACACTCCCTTCACTTGCCAATGTATAAGTTTATGGGCTACCAAAAGTGCGAACTGGGGTCATTCTAAGTGTCCCAAAATGCTGCTACCGTCCTCATGATTGGTTTGAGTAGAGATTCCCACATCTCTGCCCACCTTAACTCTCTTCATTTGCCCCAAATTCTAAAGGATTATTGCCAGTTTATTCCATGTGTCGGTGTCATCACACCATCCTCAAGGAGAGGCCTCTCCTCCTTGGACAGAGATTCATTAGCTTGACCCTAGGCTTTCCTTTATGTTTCTCTTTTATTTATCTTCTGGACGGTTCTAGGTTTAAAAAAAGTCCAGACCTAGTGGTCCTGCCTTTGGTGTAATCACTGCAAAGGCCTGGACTACTCTGCCTCACATGCTTAGGTGTACATAAAACCACTTATGTCCCACTAGAGTATGAATGTCTGGCTCATTGACTACTGGCATATTTTATCAGTCTTTTTCATGTCTTCATGCTGATAGCAGGATATTGATGTTGGGAGCAGGATATTTGTGCTAGGGCTTAATGTTCCAGAGTAATCACTCTGCTTTATGAATTTATACTTATAAGCAGTGAAGCCTTCCTTGCCCTGTTTTGAGTAATGAGAGACTGCTGACTCCGATCAACGAGTCTTTCAAAATAGTTTGGCCCATATTTATACTTTTTGACGCTAAACTGCGCTAACGCAGTTTAGCGTCAAAAATTTTTGCGCCGTCTAACGCCATTCTGAAGCGCCATGCGGGCGCCGTATTTATGGAATGGCGTTAGACGGCGCAATCAGACCGGCGCTGCCTGGTGTGCGTGGAAAAAAACCACGTAGACCAGGCAGCGCCGGCGTTGGGAAAAAATTACGTTAGGGAGTCTTAAAATGGCGCAAGTCAGGTTGACGCTAAAAAATCGTCTTAACCCGATTTGCGCCATTTTTTCGACGCCCAGACGCCATTTCATGACTCCTGTCTTAGTAAAGACAGGAGTCATGCCCCCTTGCCCAATGGCCATGCCCAGGGGACTTCTGTCCCCTGGGCATGGTCATTGGGCATAGTGGCATGTAGGGGGGCACAAATAAGGCCCCCCTATGCCACAAAAAAAATAAAAAAATAAAAAAAATTATACTTACCTGAACTTACCTGTACTTCACTGGGATGGGTCCCACCATCCTTGGGTGTCCTCCTGGGGTGGGCAGGGGTGGCAGGGCGGGTCCCTGGGGGCAGGGGAGGGCACCTGTGGGCTCATTCTGAGCCCACAGGTCCCTTAACGCCTACCCTGACCCAGGCGTTAAATTCAGGCGCAAATGCGGTTTTTTTTGACCCGCCACCTCCCGGGCGTGATTTTTGCCCGGGAGTATAAATACGACGCATTTGCGTCGCCGTCATTTTTTTAGACGGGAACGCCTTCCTTGCATCTCATTAACGCAAGGAAGGCGTTCACGCTAAAAAATGACGCTCTTTCTTCATACTTTGGCGCTAGACGCGTCTAACGCCAAAGTATAAATATGGCGTTAGTTTTGCGCCGAATTTGCGTCGAAAAAAACGACGCAAATTCGGCGCAAACGGAGTATAAATACGGGCCTTTATCTCAGAGAACTATCTTCAAAACGATGCAGTGGACACTAGGCCGACAGCCTCTGAAGGCTTTAAACCATAGAAGGAGCTGCTGCTTCGTTTATGCACAAACTAACAAAGTTCAGACTGAGTGGATTCTATATTGAAAGTAGGGCAGGGCTGCAGCAAGTGCTTCTATGATTGCAAAGGCAGAGATGAACAGAACTACCTGACAATGTACTGCTGGTGTTTGTGGCATCACCGATCTTGAGTTGGAATTACAAACGTTGCTGGTGAAATGTCAGTCATCTGATGAGCCTATGATAAGTTAGGCTAGGACATCCCGAAAGTTTACCAGCTGACTCAGTTTCATCAAGGAAACAGTGTGCCAGTCCTGTGCTTTTGTTTTGCATATCTTTGTTTTCAGCTATGTCAGTTCAGTTAGATCAACTGTACTACAATTCACTGTATGCATTTGGCTTTTGATTGATAATGCAAGTCCAGAGTACTATATCCTTGGTGATATGGAGTCATCTAGTGAACTTAGTTCCCAAGGGGTCCTCTTGGCCTACCTGGGAGCCATTAACATCTGGTCAAACTTTCACTTTGTTCTTTCTTTTTCAGTGCTTCCTGCGTGACCTGAGCTACTTATTACTGTGTGGGAATAACGTATGTGTGGCATAAGCAGAGCAGGGATGAAAAATGCTGTTATCTGATCACATCGCTTCCTCAACCACACAAAGCTGCAGAATGTTGTTCAACATACCAGAATAAAAGGAAGAGCACAGTGCAACCTCTGGGCATAAGATATTAAAGAGAGAGATGCAATGGCCTCATTTAGAGCTTGATCTGTGGCCGCCGTCCACCAGGGTGACATAGGCCATTCATTCTGCCTCCTTTTTGGGCTTATGTCCACCATATTTCGAGAACTCTGTCTTCAAAATAGAAGCTACTACAGTGACTTCTCTGAAGGCACAAAATATTTGCTGAGAGGCTACCATATTTCATGTGGTTCCTCAGCAAACCTTTTTGTTTCACAAAAACCATCTCCAAAATATAGGCATTTAGCAAATATGGCACCAGTTCCTGGGGACACTTCAAATATAGTAATGTATTGTCCACATTCATGGACACCTTGTATGAACCCTACCTCCTGACTGGCTCTTTCAACATTTATTTACACAGAAGTGTGGCTAAGGGCTCGAAACCCTTCTGTATTCCATCTCCAAAATAAAGGCATTTAACAAATATGGCACCATTTCCTGGGGACACTTCAAATATAGTAATGTATTGTCCACATTCATGGACACCTTGTATGAACCTTACCTCCTGACTGGCTCTTTCAACATTTATTTACACAGAAGTGTGGCTAAGGGCTCGAAAACCTTCTGTATTGCAGATGTCAATACCAAGTATAGATCTCTAGGCATCTGGGGAGGTTGCAGCTGTTAGTTAAGTCTGGCATTGGGCAGGCTAGAAGGTATTTGTTGGATGGGAGGGGGTCCTAAAGTCAAAGCAATAAGATGGCAGGGATATTGACCGAAGGGATGGAGGGGCAAGGGTAACAACGGAAGGTGGAGAGCATAGCAGAGAGGTACAGGATTTGGGGTACAAGGTTGGAGTGGAAAGGATAATCTGTGGGGAGGGGAGGATTTCTTAGAGGGGTGGATTGAGTGTTAGGTTTGTTTCAATGTATTAGTGAGGTTGGTTAGTTCTGTAAGGCATTTGTCAAAGTTTGGTAATAAAGTTGCCAGACCTGTTCTATTAAAGCAGCCTTTTACCACTTAACAATGTCTGAGCATTGATCGTTGTGTGCCTTCTCGCCCAATATCATTCTCAAAACAGTAAGTACAAAAATATTGAATTTTTAAACTCTCTTCACAAAATACAATAATATTTATACCAAAAATGTTTAAAGTATCCTCTATAACATAATGTTCACCACAAAAATACAGAAAGAAGAAATGTTAACTTTTAAGCACAGTAATAAAACAATATCACAATATCAAGACAGAAATAGCATCAACAAAAATATTGAAGAAACCTATAAAAATAAATAAAATACATATATTTATACATATTCTCCCACTGTAAATGTATATAAAACATCTAACACATAAACTATCATTTATCAGATAAGGAATAGTCCCCAAAATATTTCAAATTTAGAACTACTTAAGAAAGCACATTCACAACTGCAACATGTAACAAATAGGAAAGTGCTTCTAATTAAAAGGGTCTATACAGTCAGTGCACTTCCGGGATCACACTGGTGACTGGAGGACATTTCGCCAAGAACTGGGTGGCATCATTACATCCCTCCACAACTTGGCTTGAATGTTCAACTAATTAAGTAACACACAAAAATCCCTTAGTCTCTGACTGGGTAGTGGATTGGGCGGGAGACTACACCTCTGGTGACGAGATTGGCTTGCCTCCTACTGGTTCACAGGATGGTTGTCTGACTGATGTCCTGGCAGGCTCCTGCCAGGGACGGTGTCACTGGCTGTCGGGTCTCTGGGATCTTGTTCATCTAGTGGTAGTCCCCAATTGGTGTCATTGAGGTCTGACATCTCGCCTAAGGTTTCGGCAAAGGTTGCCTTCGGAAACCATGAAATGATCCAGGATACTTTCTCAACTCCCTTCTTTGGCGTTATCATAGTGCTGGTGACACCAGTGACCATCCATACCCCAGGCTCATAGGGCATTCTGAACTTCCAGCCAGGTCCCTGGTCCTTGATGATCAGCTGATTACCGAGATGTAGATGCCACGTCACTGCACGTCTTCTCTGGCTTGCTTGAGCATTCGTCTCTCACCGTCTTGCTTGTGTCTGTTTGGAGCATTAGGGAGGTGGCTTCCACCCTGGATAAGTTGGGATAGTGCCCCATCTTTCCCCCTATAGCATCAGCGACCACAGAGCCTGTTGCGTGGTGCAGTAAAGTATTCCACAGTTCTGCCTCAGAAAATGCTGAAGGCTGAGCTCTGGATCATTGGCTTCAAGTGTGGCAATCCGTAGAGCCTTGTTAAGTGTACGCATGAAGCCTGTGTCCACTGAGGGGTGATTCGTCAGTGTTGGATGCCCAATCTCCTCATCAGTTCTTGGAATTTGGCTCCTTGAAAAGGGGGCCCATTGTCTGTTGAATCTCTCCAGGGAGCCCAAACATTGCAAATATCTTCTTGATGACAGACGTGACTTTGCTGAAAGCGGTGGAGTCAATGACCTCTACCACGGGATACTATGAGTACCCACCGATCAGAACTAACGTGGTCCTTCCATCTGGGAAACTCACAAAATCAAGATGACCTTGGACGAAGTTATCGTGCACTGTTCGTCCGTCATGACTGGCACCGGCACATCAAGGGTGCTTCTCAATTGGTAGGCCGGGCACTACCTCACAAAGTTATCCACTGTGGTTTCAAAGCCAGGAAACCATACCTTTTCTCGCATGTGTGCCTTCATCTTCGCTGTGCCTTGATGTCCTCCATGTGCTAGCATGGTCACTCGTTGTTGGAGGATGATGGGAATCATCTACGGTTGGCCCCTTAATATGAGACCATCCTGGGTCTTGCTGAGCTCAGTCTAAATTCTCCAGAATTTTGTCAGCCTGGCTTTATGAGGGCTTGTCCAATCATTGGGATTTTTGAGAAAATCATGCCAGGAGCCACCATCTTAAGCATTCCTTACGTTCAGCAAGAATGCATCATCAGTTGCAGCATCGTAGATCTCCTTCAGGTCGAGGGCTCTAGGACAACTGTTGTGAGCTAGCACTTGCACACGTTCCTCAATCGTCTTGTCATCAGTCATGCTTTCTTAAGCTGGTTGCGGCGGGTGTCGTGATAAGTAGTCAGACGGATTCCTCGCTCCAGGACAGAATGCTACCTCTATGCATTACTGTTGAAGCTGGATGGCCCAGCCTTCTTACTTCGGGAGAGGATGTGGTGCAGTACCCTTGAAAAATGGCACTAGTGGTTGATGGTCAGTGACTCTCTCAACTTGCAAACGCCGTACCTGGATCGATTGCTAAATAAATAGCATTGAACATAACGGTTTCTCAAGCATTGAATATTCGATATTCGAGGAAATCGCCGTGCTTGGTATTATACCTGATAGTCACAATTGGAACATTACTTACTTCTTGAAGCTACAAAATATTATTCAGGATTGGGAAATACATAAGAGCCCTGAAGAAGTCGTTGGGAACTAGAGGACTTCCCCATGACGAAACACGTGTTGGCTCGGAATGTTTGTCTTTGGATGATGCTGTAAAGTAGAAGATATGATCTAATAAATCTCTGGACTTGATTGGACTGTTTATTAATTGATGTGAAATTTTGGACTGCATTCCTGAGAATTTAACTCACTTGGATTTGACTTACTTGTGTTGCAACATTACTCACTTGATTTTTGACCTATTTTACTTGTGAATGTATAATTTGGGCTAAGGGGGCCTCACATTGTGTCAATTATTGTTGGGTTTGTTTAAAACCTTTAAGGGATGGGCGTTTTCCCTTGTGTAGGCAACCCCTGATGAAACACTAGGCCGAGTGACTTCCTGAGCGCCACTAATCCCCTGTTATTACACCCCCTTTTTTTCTTTCTTCCATAGAGATAAAGGTGAAGATGTACGCAAGCCCATTTTATAGTGAGGGCTTCTCTTTCAATCTCCACGTAGCACTTTTCAGTTTGTGCTAATGCTTTGCTCGCAAAAGCGAGTGCTGCCTACCAGCCAGGCTCTACTTCCTGTGTCAAAACAGCTTCCTAGTTAATTGGTCTGGCAAATCATGAACCACCAGAAACAAGCATGACTATTTGATTTCTTCCACATTCCGTCCACCATCTGTTCTTTTTGCATTTGTCGCCCTAAGTGGGAAGGGTATGCCCAGAAGTGGGTCCCGTGCTTGCTATGCCACCAGATTCAAGCTAGCCTGGCTAATGAGGGGTGATACCCTGAAACCGGACCCAGGATGCTTGTTTCTGGTCCAGAGTGGACCTGGCCTAGTAGTCCGGGCTGGACTGGTCTCATGGGGAGCAGGGTCAAGACTGATTTACATATGGCTGGGTCCAAACTCGAGTGGCGTGGCATGCAAAAAGAAAATGATGGATGAAACCCATATCTGTGACGGGAGTGAATGTTTGATTTGTTCCGCATTCCGTCCATCATCTGTTCTTTTTGCATTTAAACACTCTAGGTCAACAAACAATTCCAGGAATTGGTTCAACAGTTCTTCTAACTGGAATGATTTCACACTTTTGGAAAATGACACCAATCCCAGATCTTCTGCTGAATGGCTGCCCAGAAGGGCATCATCAATGTGAAACATGGCTTAAATCTCCTTATCATCCGACTTGACTCTTACTGCCATCTGACTTTTAGTGGCAAGGGTGTGAGGCTCCCATATGTGAAGACTTTTGTGGTAGAGGGTACCAATGTTGGAAGTGGTTGAAGGTGCCAATATTGCTGCGTGCCCATTACGTTGACTGAGGCTCCTATATCTATGAGGGCCTTTACCTGAGATCATGCTACTTCAATCACTTAGGTTGGCTGTGGTCTCCGGTGGCGCTTTAAGTCATTCATGAACGATATGAGTAATACTTCTTCATCTTGAGATGAGTCATCAGGAGTGCGTTTCATGCAACGGCAGGTCTTCCAGTGACAGGTGTTTGACCGCTCTTGTGGGAGCGTGTCTTCTTGCTCCTCTACCTCTGGTGCCACCTCTGCAGACAGTTGAAAAGTGATTCAATTTTCCACAATTGGAGCATACCCTTCCTTGCGCCAGACAGTCTTTTGGAGCATGTTCTTCCTTTCCACAATATGTGTAGCGTGCCCCTTGTTCATTTAGGGTGTAGAGCCTGGATTTCCCTTTTGTACTTTGTGTCTGCATCGCATCGGGCGGTTCTGTTTTTATTGAGGATTTTTTTTCAGTTTCCTGTGTAATCGCTAAGTCCATTTCAGTGGCCTTGGTTGTTGATAGGTCATGTTATCTCGGCATTATCAAATGTCATCAAGGCTGATGTTTGACTCAGAATGCCTCAGGATGAGGCCTCTGAGCATTTTGTTTCAGCACCCTTGGATGATCTGTACACACACATATCCCTTTTGGTTGGTCATCCTCCGTGCATGTGCTCGCAAGCTTCCTAAGGTCCCTAAGCCGAGCGTAAACTTGATCAATTGACTCCCCCTCTCTCTGATGTGCCCGGCTGAGTTTAAACTGCTTAAAGTCTTGATTGAGTTCTGGGTCGAAATGAGCATTAAGCGCCCTCACTGCTGCATCGTAGTCGTTATTGGTGCCATTGTTTGGGAGGTGTCTGAAGAGTTTATATATTTTGTCTACCCCGAAGTGTAGGAGAAGGGACCTCTTAACTGATCCATCATGCTCATGAGTGGCAGCAAAATAATTTTCCAACCTGCCAACCCATATTCTCCAGTGAGGGGATGCAGTGGTGGGGTCTGCTGGTTCACTAAATTTAGGGAGTGCCCCCACCATTGTGTGTTGTTGCGATTGTTGCAGTTTGGCTGCTGGCGGTGGGTCGCCTGCCATGGCTGATAAATAAGCAGCCCCCGACAATGATACTTAGCTGTAGTGCACCACAAAGTCTCTGGTGGTCACAGTGTTGCTGTGCAGACCAGGTATGTAGTATGCCTCTCACTTCACTCCTGAATCTACTTAGCAGCCAGAATGGTGACACAAGGAACAATGATAATCATGACGTTGCCACAGTACCCACTTGACTGTGTGAGGCGGCAGCAGGCCGTGACAGTGCACAGAGCTATTCAACAGGCGTGCTATGCAAGATCATATGCAACTTCTGGCAGGCAGGACAGCTCATGTGCAGTGATCCACTGACAACAGACAAAACCCATTCACTTGCCTCAGATCACCAACGTGCAGGCCATCATCAGGGAATCATGAATGCAGATGATTTCAGGCAAAATCAGCACTGTGTCGTCCTGATGGCAGCGGATCACTGGGATTTGCTGTGGGAGCCTCTCCTGGGCCTATGGTTGCTCTGGTGCGGCCTCGGGCGGACTTCAGAGCCAGCCGCGTTGACAGGCAGAACAGGCTGCGGGGAAGACAGGTGCATGGGCTGATGTTCAGGCAGTGTGCCGACCGTGCATGGGGAGAGCAGTGGCGTCCAATACAGGTGTCAGAAGGCAGGTAGGCTGTGCTGGAACGTGGTGTGCCTAACCACGAGGGTGCGGGCACCACACTCCAGTCGCGTGGCTTCTGCTGGGGCTGGTATGGGCGGCTAACGAGGATGTAGGCAGCTTACCAGCAGGACTCGTGGGCAGGGACCCTCGTCGCCAATGTAGAGGCCTCGTTGACAGGGCCACAGCTATACCGTGTAGCAGTATAACACTGGAGGCAGACTGAGTAATACACACACACACTGTGACATAACCTCGGGCAGAAGACCCAGTGCAGCCTTTCCCCGATTTATATATAGTCTCTGGCCACGCCTGGCCAGAGGATGTAATTAGTGCATTACCGGGATCACACTGGTGACTAGAGGTCATACTGCCAAGAACTACGCTGTAACATTACAAGGCCTACACCATCCATTGTCATTGCTGCGGTTGTCCACCAGCCGTCTAGGGGCACCGTGCGATACAAGGCAGTGTGCTCCGCTCTTTCTTAATACTGCCACGAGGATGGATGTCCCCTTTGGGACTAGCAGTCTGGTCTCACAACCGCTCTCCCTCCTTACGGTCATTGGATTCAGAAAGAACCCAGGCCTTGATCGCTCCTTGCCTAGTGACGACAGAGTCGGAGCTTACTCAGGGTTAATTTTCTTCACCAGTGATCATTACCGAGCGGCTCGCCGCCCTTCTCACTGAATTGTGGGAGCTGTGGTGTCGCTGAGCTGTGCGTTAACTGCCCACGTGACACAGGTCAGACTAATTGCGGTTGACTCCAACTCATTAAGAGTCCGTGAGCCCCGGATGTGTTGAGGTGTGCCCCAACCTCTGGTTTGTATTGGAATGGTTTGCTCTCGGGTTAGAGAGCGGGGTTATAAATAAACGGAGGGCGTGGTCTAGGGGGTCAGTAGCTACGGCGTGTGGACGGAATAGCAGTGATCACAGGGCACACGAGTCGGCTCCAAGATGGCCCTCTAGGACTGCATGCTCGCACAACATCAGTACCAAATGTGAGAGTGATTATTTATGAATGGTAACCGGAGCGCCGCATTGAGGCATATGCAAAATAGCAGACATAACATTTGGCGACGAGGGCGGATGGAGCCACGCTGCGGCCCCAGTGGATCAGCCTAATGCACGTGCGACATAACGGTGAGCAGCGCTCGCGCGGAGAGTGCGTTCGACAGCGCTCTTCGCCCACAACACAAGGTGGCCACTGGACACGTGGTACTCGTGCCACGTGTTAAAAAAAAAAAAAAAACGAGAAAACAACACACCTAGAACGGCGGCTACTCATCGAGTGGTGCTCGTGCTGTTCAGGTGTGAAAACGGCCACTACTAGTACGATACCACTAAGCAGCAGGGGACGCCAGAGAGATGACGCCCAACGCGTAGACCACAAATTAAGAACACAGCCAACACTATCACACGCCCAGTAAGCTAAGCCACAATTCCAATGTGAGAACATTATATGAGGGACGACATAAACCACTCCGACGTGAACAAGTTGCGCACAAAGTGACACAAAACAGTAATCACAGGACAGGCAAGTCACGCTTCTCCCCGGAGGTGAACAGTGTCAGCCATCGGTGAGAACGCAATACCACCATGTCAGCTATAGCGTAGTTGGAGGCGCCCCCTCAGTGCAGGCACCCAAATGGAAAGACTGGGTAGAGAGAGCACTTCTCTATTTTGAAGCAACAAAGGTCGGAAATGCGGAGAAACACTCCATGTTACTCCATATGGCAGGAAGGGATATCTACAAAATATCCAAGGATCTGGTAGAGGATACCCCGAAAACACATGCCACGCTTACTAACGCACTAAACAGACATTTCGAACCCATGGCCAACACAGATTACGAGAGGTTCATATTCCGACAGGCCAGACAGAGAGCAGAGGAATCACTGGATGCATTCCATCTGCGGCTTAAAGACCTAGCAAGCTCATGCAGATTTACGGACGAAACGGAGGAGGTGAGAGGACTAATAATACAAGGGTGCTCATCGTTGAAACTCAGGGATCGCATACTGGAAGAATCAGGAAAGTCACTGCCTGACATCCTACAAATGGGGAGAACAAAGGAACTCTCGAAAGTTCGGGCATCCCATATGGAGGCCTCATTGCAACACCACATCAAAGAAGAGGCCGTCAATGCAGTCATGGCGCCCGCAAACAGGCAAAGGACGAAGCCAAGCGGATCGCAAAGGAGACAGTGTGGGTACTGTGGGGGAACACACAGACCGTTTGAATGCCCAGCGAGAGGCAAAACGTGCTCAAACTGCGGAAAGACAAACCACTTTGCGAGGGTGTGTCGGTCAAAGAAGGCAAGACCAGGCAGCGCCTCCATCAATACAGCCTCGAGCAAGTCAGAACATGGCAGCGACATGGATGAAGATGAGAATGTCGTGCATGTGGTACATGCCATATTCACAGTAGGGAACACTGACAGCAGGAAGGCGAAGCTCCCAAGGTGCCAAGTCCAGGTTGGCACCCATGAGACTGTTGCGGTGGTAGACACCAGGGCGTCAATTAACCTCATTGCGGCAGAAGAATATCGGCGAATGGTACCAGCCCCGACACTGACCAAAGCCAAAGTAAGGGTCTACGCCTACGGACAATGCCAGCCTCTGGCCCTATTAGGGGCGTTTCAGACTAACATCACTCATGGCTCACAGTCTATCCCAGCCAGAGTGTATGTAACGGAGGAGGGACAAGGCATGTTGCTGGGGTGCAAGGCGGCGGAAGAACTAGGAATAGTTACCTTCGCATTCAGCATTCATCAAGAATCGATGGCAGACCTGCTGGCCAGATATAAAGAAGTGTTCGAAAGGATTGGGTGCCTAAAAGGCCGTGAAATAAAGTTACATATTGACAAAACTGTCCAACCGGTCGCTCTCCGACATCGGAGGGTGGCTTTCCACCTAAGGCCACAGGTGGAGAAGGAGCTAGATCAATTGGAAAAAGCAGGCATCATCGAGAAGGTATCAGGGCCTACACCGTGGGTGTCACCGATTGTGGTAGCACGAAAACCCTAACAGCCGGGAGAGGTCCGCATATGCGTGGACATGCACCTCCCCAATGCCGCCATCAAAAGGGAGTGGCATTTAACGCCTACCATTGACGATATCCTGGGTGAACTCAGCGAATCGCGTTGGTTCTCCAAGCTCGACCTTCGGTCAGGGTATCATCAGCTAGTACTAGCCAAAGAGTCGAGATACATCACAACCTTCTCCACTCACATAGGGCTGAGGAGATCCAAACGGCTGAGCTTCGGCGTGTCCAGCGCTGCTGAGGTGTTCCAAAATGTCATTCAGGAACTGTTGGCTGACCTACCGGGAACAATTAACGTGAGTGATGACATTCTCATTCCTGCCCCCACGATGGCCGAACACCACGTTCGCCTTCAAAGTGTACTCCAGCGCATACAGGATGCAGGAATCACTTTACACCGCCGCAAATGCGAATTCTTAAAAGATCGGATTCAATTTTTTGGATACATTTTCTCTGCCAACGGTGTTGACCCGGACCCGGCCAAGGTGAATGACATCAGATCTGCCCCACCGCCCAACAGCGTCACCGAGGTCAGAAGCTTTCTGGGGATGGTAAATTTTTGTGGCCGGTTTATTAAAGACCTGTCGAATCTTTCCCAACCTCTCCGGAGGTTAACCAAAAACTCTGAGTCGTGGGACTGGGGGCCAGATGAACAAAAGGCATTTGAGGCCATCAAGGAGGCACTCTCCAGTGAGACAACACTGAGATATTTCGATCCCCAAAAAAATACAAAGATTGCAGTTGACGCGGGACCGAAGGGTTTGGGGGCCGTGCTGCTCCAAGAACAATTGGGAGGAGTGTGGTCTCCTGTAGCGTATGCCAGCCGATCTCTTACCGATACGGAGCAACGATACTCCGAAATAGAAAAGGAAGCCATTGCGGTGCATTGGGGTTGTAAACATTATCACATTTACGTATATGGCCGCCCTTTTGTGGTGACCACTGACCATAAACCCCTGTTACCCCTTTTCAATGGCACCGCCTCGAAGCCGCCACCAAGGATCGAAAAATGGATGCTACAGCTACAGGACTATCGATGTAGACTGGAGTATCACCCCGGGGCGGAAAATCCCGCAGACTATTTGTCTTGTCACCCGAGAACCGCTTCCGAATCAGAAATGTCAGACGCACGAGAGACGGAAGAGTACGTCAGATATGTCATTGACCGATCCCGACCACTCCCAATGTCGATTGCTGAAATCGTTCAGGCCACTAGCGAAGATGAGTGTTTGCAAAAGGCACTGATGGCGGTGCGACCCAACAAATGGCACTCTGTGATGAAGCAAGTACCTCTACTGGACTCCGAGTCCCAGCGCATTCTGAAGAGCTTGTTTCATGTAAGAGACGAGCTCACGATGGATGAAGAAGGGTGTTTGCTACGTGGCACTCGATTGGTTCTTCCCTCGAGCCTCACGGGCAAGGCAGTGGAACTGGCCCACAATGGTCATCAGGGTATGGTCAAGACCAAAAGTCGGTTGCGCTCCAAGGTGTGGTTTCCCATCATGGACGAGCAGGTAGAGAGAGTGGTGAGATCGTGCATATGGTGTCAGGCTACAGGAGAATCACCAAGGCCTGTACCCATTGAGACTGAGCCTGCTCCAAAAGGTCCGTGGGTGTCGGCCAGTCTGGATTTTGGCAGTCTGCCGGATGGCAGGCACACCCTGGTCATCATCGACGACTTTTCAAAATATCCTGAAGTGGAGATCATCTCATCCCTCACCGCCGATGTAGTGATCTCAAGTATGGAGAAAGTCATGGCCACCCATGGCATCATCTCAGAGGTCAAGACAGACAATGGTCCTCCCTTTCAAGGTCGTGAGTTTTCTGAATATCTAGCAAATGTTGGCACAAGGCACCGGAGGATCACCCCAAGGTGGCCCCAGGCCAACGGCGAGGTGGAAAGATTCATGAGGACTTTGAACAAGGTGATTCGCATCGCTCAGGCCAACCACCAAACGATGGACTATGCCATATATTCTTTCCTGCGAAACTACAGGCAAACACCTCATTCTACGACTAATCGGTCTCCGAGTCACATGTCCTTCGGGAGAGTGGCTACCGATCTGATTCCTCACCACCCGTCGTGGATGCCTCTACCTCCCAACCCGGATCAGGTCCAAGAAAGACGGTTGGCCTCCAACCAGCGCGTCAGTGTGCACAGGCGTTCAGCTCATTCGGATATTGCTGTGGGTGATGCTGTGCTGTTGAAGAACCATTCCAGCGGAAGTAAGTTTCGCATGACGTACAGCCCCACCCCTTGGGTGGTCATCCGTCGGAAAGGATCTGCGGTGGTAGCCCGGCGAGGTGGAGAGGTAGTCACGAGGAACGTGTCTCTGTTTAAACGATTTGTCCCATCAGGGGATAGACTTCCTGATGTACTTGACGACCGCCAAGATGATCTCCCGCCGGTAGTTCCCTCCCCGAGTGGCGAGGGTCATCCTGTTCCGGTGACGGGTCAGGAAGGAGTTGCGGCCGAAGAGTCAGTGAGTTCCCCGAATAGTTCAGGGGAGCCTGTTCCAGTTGGTGGTCGGGCTGAGTCTACCAGGTATAACCTTCGCAGTAATCCTGGCCCTTCAATTCGTCTCCGTGACCATTTAGTAGATGTGTGACTTTAATTACACTGGTGTTTGTTTTTATTTGTTGTCTTTTTGGAGGAATGTGGTGTCGCTGGGCTGTGCGTTAACTGCCCACGTGACACAGGTCAGACTAATTGCGGGTGACTCCAACTCATTAAGAGTCTGTGAGCCCCGGATGTGTTGAGGTGTGCCCCACCTCTGGTTTGTATTGGAATGGTTTGCTCTCGGGTTAGAGAGCGGGGTTATAAATAAACGGAGGGCGTGGTCTAGGGGGTCAGTAGCTGCGGCGTGTGGATGGAATAGCAGCGATCACAGGGCACACGAGTTGGCTCTAAGATGGCCCTCTAGGACCGCGTGCTCGCACAACATCAGTACAGAATGTGAGAGTGATTATTTATGAATGGTAACCGGAGCGCCGCATTGAGGCATATGCAAAATAGCAGACATAACAGGAGCCACTGCTATGAGGTGTCCAAGCCCAGAAAAGATGGCGGCTTTCCTCCCAGCAGCCGCCGAAGACAGCATGTCGTAGGGTTTTAGTGCTCTCTGGTGTGTCCCCTTTTTGTTTGATGTAATGCTTAGGTTCGCAGCAAGCTTTCAGCTGGGATGTCCTTGTGGTATCTTGGAAGTGCTGAGTTCCCTGCTTTACTGCAGTCCGGACGGAGCACCACATTTTTAAATCCTCACCAAAAGCTCACTGGCCACGCCGCTCCAACTAAACCTTTTTACACACTACTAAAATTATTTATCAAATCATGTAATACAAAAAATACATAACGAGTAACATGTAAGATATGGACCTAATTTTTTTTATGTTAATGTGGCGTTAGAAGGCAAAAAACACTGTGCCATATTTACAAAATGGCGCAATGCATGCACTGCGCCACTTTGTATCCCTTTGTGCTACATTATGCCTGCACCACGAATAATGTATGCAATGGTGGCATTCCGCTTTAGGGGGGCCAAAAAAATGACACAAAGAAATCTGGAAGATTTCTTTGTGTCATTTTTTTCTGGCACTTTTAAAGGCTGCTCAGAACAGGCATTAGAAGGAGGCTTCTGTTGGTTACAATGGGCCTCTGGGTGCTCTGCAGGATTAGCATCAACATTTTTTACGCAAATCCTGCAAAGCGCTGGACTAGCATCAAAACTTCTATCACTAGTCCCCTAACTACCACCATGTTGCACCGTATTTTATATTCAGCGCACACATGGTGGCATTAGGAAACGCTAAGGGGCGCAAGAAAAGTGGTGCAGCACTGTGTGCAGTGTCACTTTCTTCAAATATGCCCCACTGGGGCATATTTAAGAGCCCCTAATGCCATTCTAATGCTACATTAGTGTAATTTGTTTTAAGCTAATGTGGTGTTAGAAGGCCAAAAACACTGTACCATGTTTACAAAGTGGCGCAAAGCATGCATTGCGCCACTGGGTAACCCTTTGCGCTTCATTATGCTTGCACCAGGCATAATGTATGCAAAGGGGGCATCCCCCCTTTAGGGGGCCAAAAAATGGCGCAACGAAATCTGACAGATTTCTTTGCGTCATTTTTTTCCAACACTTTTAACACCTGCTCAGAGCAGTCATTAAATGGAAGCTTCCGTTGGGTACAATGGGCCTCTAGGTGCTTTGCAGGATTAGCGTCAACAATTTTAATGCTAATCCTGCAAAGCAGAGGACTAGCAAAAAAATTCTGACGCTAGTCCCCTAACTACAACCATGGTGCACCGTATTTTAAATCTGAACCACATGTGGTGGTGTTAGGGGGTGCTGAGGGGAGCAATAAAAGTGGCGCAGCACTGTGTGCAGTGCCACTTTTTTCAAATATGCCCCATAAGGAAGTGCTTAATTTGTAAATAAAAAGGTGCTAGTGCCCTAAACTCTCCTCTTAAACATGTGGCTGGTGCAATTAAATGTGTGAACACGGAATACAGAGGCAGCGTAATCCTGAAACCATCTTGGGCCTCTTCAATCCATTTACAGGCACTCTCTGTCCCTTCAGCTCACTCTTGCGGATTTCTGCTTTTTCCCATTGTGATGCTTTTTCGTTTTTCTCTTCCTCCGTCTTTCCCATATGTGTCTTTTTCTCACAGTAAATGCTTGAGGCAGAAAAATAAACATTAGCCCTCAAAAATAAGTGTGGTGCTCTTCACCGGAAACAACAAGCACAAATTGAACACTGCCATAGGGGCATATTTAAGAGCCCCTAGGGTCATTCTAACGCCACATTAGTGTAATTTTTTACACAAATGCGGTGTTAGAAGACCAATTTACCATGTTTACAAAGAGGTGTAATGCATGCATTGCACCACTTTGCAACCCTTTGCACTACATTATGCCTGTGCCAGGCATAATCTATGCAAAGGGGGCATCCCCCAAAAAATGAGCAGAGAAATCTGTCAGATTTCTTTGCGTCATTTTTTTCCTGCACTTTGAACGCCTGCTCAGAGCGTTGGTTACAATGGGCCTCTGGGTGCTTTGCAAGATTAGTATCAATTTTTTTTACTGTAATCGTGCAAAGCGCCGGACTAGCGTAAAACATTCTGATGCTAGTCCCCTAACTACCACCATGGTGCACCGTATTTTAAATATGACGCATACATGGTGGCGTTAGGGGTGCGCTAAGGAGTGCAACAAAAGTGGCGCTGCACTTTGTTCAGCCCCACTTTTCTTAAATATGACCCATAGTTCTGTTTTTTGCAGCAGGCATATTAACCCTCTATGGTACTTTATGTTGAGTCAAAGCTGCCACTAGGCAAAACTCCCATCTCTCGCTAGCAGGAACATTAATCACAAGAGGTATCTTGACATTTTAACTGTTTCTTGAAGGCTAAACGCACAATCAACTTTTCAGCAAGTGCCTTTAAATCGCAAGTTTCGGAAGTTAATGCTAAACACAGCGCCCCCCCAGGGGTCAGCGCCCGGTGCGGTCGCACCGTCCAAAAGCCGGCCCTGCTTGGTTTATTATGTCACTAGAACCTGTCATTGGCAACACCGGAGCATACTGCAGTTACATTTTATGTATTGTCTATATCCGTTGCAAGTTAAGCATAAGAAAATGTCATACACATTAAAAACGGAACAAATTCATTTTTTCAACAAAACTAGAGACAAAATCATTCTTAAAACCATACAGAATATAGGTGTTTTCAGAGGTGAGAGGTCTCAATTATAGAAGGAGTATAATGTTCTTAGGGGGCTGGACATACACAGCGTGTACCCCATATTCCCTGGTAACTCACATAGCCACGATCCTCAATGAACGAAAGACTAAATGTAATTGTATAGTGCGATAATGTAAAGGAATCACATCAGAGCGATTAACGAAAGGGGGTCATGTGGTATTCGGTGTGAAACCAGAGCGCCATCAAGTGGGCAAATAACATATTACAGTATATTGTCACATTTTTGACAGTAAAGAGACATGGGGTTTAGAAAATAAATAAAACAGTGACTTGAACGGAGAGAATAACGAAGGGGTTCTTTCTCCTAAATTCTAATCTACGCCGAAGGTGTCTGACTTGTCATTAAATGCGTTCATTGCATTTAGGTAAGTTACTTGAATTCGGGAGGATGGTGAGTAACTGGAACTTTCCTTCTGCCACTTGGTGAAACGGTGAGATGACACCCATCAGTGAGGACACTATGCTTCCAGATTACCACTCAGCTAATCATACCACTCTTAGAAGAAACCGCAGATGTCCACTACTTTACGTAGAAGACGACAATTATTAAACTCAATTTAAGCATGAACATAAGGCTAGTACCACTCAACTACCTCTTGGGCAGCTCAGGAACCACAGGATTTATTTCATTCCAGAACAAACATATAACCCCCGAGTGAGTTAAACTACCACCTCTTATCATCCTGTATACAGGACAGAAGAAACATCTGGAATCCTATATCTAAATGCCAAGGTCAACTTCAGTACAACCGGGAGGGCAAAAACTGGCAATAGTAGTAGCCTGTAAATGACAATAGAGGTGCCCTTTCCACCTCTGGAGCTAATCTGCAATAAAACTTTGTAACCAATGAGGACATGTGAAACGTTATTACATAATCCTCACACATACAACACTTGTGTATCTGATGGATACAGCGCCTGATGTATGTCCTGGTGGAGAGGGAACTTGGTCGCAATAGTTCCCTTACCGCCGAGACCTACCCATCCTATTTAAATTTGTTTTCACTGTAGTTTGATGACTGTGGAGACTAATCCATCTCTGCCATGGTTAAACTCCTCTGAGAATCTGGTGGGGTGAGGACCATGCTGAGGCCCACAAAGGCTTTTCTTTCACGCACCTTTAAAGTACTCAAAAATCCAACCAAGCCCAGTGTTTGGTAGTAAATTGGGGGTGTGCGAGTAGGATCTGCGGCCCATTCCTCAGATATTGTGAGCATAACTACATTCGAAAACTCGGATAAAAATTCTGGGTCAGGCTCTCCTGAGCTCCTTAAAAAGAACTTCCAAAAATACCAAGTATCTTTGGGTTGGGCGGACAGGGCACGCTGACAATGTCCTGTCCACTGTTATGTGTGGTGCATTGACTGTTATGCACTTTGTAATACAGTGGAGGGAATGTCTGCCATGTTTTAATGGCGTATGAAATGGGCTAGCAGGCCACAATTATGACCAATGTATACCTATTTACTGAAGCCAGTAAAGACACAGAGGGATTCCTCTATAGAAACTGTGAGTCCAATCTAAGTTTGAAAGAAGAACAGTCTTGAATTATGGTCCTTCTTTGTTTGAAAACTATTATAAAGTTTTTCCAGAGGGCGAGGCCAAGTGCTCAGGATGGTGGACATGTTTTAGAGAAGCTCCGCTGAGCCCCTCTGCCCATCGTGTTGCTTTTTCTGACCTGCCCAGTTAAGTCGGCCAGCGGACTGTCCTTTAGGCCCCGCTGATGACCACCCAGACAATCGGGGTCGTTTGGACTGACTGCCATGTAGGAGGTGGCGGTACGCAGTGAAGTAGGCTGTGAGGTATGGGAGGCTGAGCAGCCCCAATCCTCAAGCCCTGATGGCCCGAGGCCATGAGTTTAGGAAATTGGAGGAAAGATTTACAGGAACTAAAACTAGATTCTTAACAGCGGCGGACACTATGCACACATTTTCCACTGAAGTAGCCCATCTAAAAGCTGTGGTGGACTATATGGAATGGAAGGCTGAGGATGCAAAAGGAAGGTCATGATGAAACAATCTCTAAATCGTATGGGGTCCCTGAAGGGTCTGTAAAAGCACACCCTGAAACTTACCTGACTGCCTGGCCCAAGTCCTGGGCCCTGGTGAACTCATTATAGACCTGTTTCATAATTGAGAGCTCACTGGGCACTGCGGCCTAGACCACTGCCCGGGGCAGCACCAAGGGCCCTGATCCACTGTTTAATAAATTATGCTGACAGAGATGCCAGCTTCCGCCAGTCTCGGATTAGCAGATCTTTTAGGTAGGTTAAGCAAAAGCTGAGAGTGACGCAGCTTACATGCATGCTCATCTTCCCTGCGAAACGGAAAGTTTTGCATGCAAATGGCATTTCTTTGAGACACCCCAAGAAGTCTGGGACTGGCTGGAAGTATGGAAACCGAGTGTCAGGGTTGTGGTGCGAGACAGATCGCCTGCCCGGATAGAGCAGATATGCAGCACCCGGACATTCTGACATGGGACGCGTTGGGGCTCATGGAAACAAGAACTGAGAAATGGCATGATGGAGAACCCCAGCACAAACAGTCTGTCTAGTCTGGATGGAAGGGATAACAAAGATGTCAGCAGCAGGTCATCAAGGCCAGACTCTGCCCAGCCACAGAACACTCAAAACACACTGAACTCTCAATGATACCTGTTTTCTTTCGGTATCATTGCGGCAGTTGGAACACACCTTGTGTTATGCTGAAACCAGGTAAGCCTTCTACTGACTGCAAAATGTATCGTCCTACATCCTTAATTAACCTGGAGGCCAAGATACTTGCCAAAGTGTTGGCTAATAGATCATGGATGGTGATATGCAGTCTGGTGGGAGATGATCAAAATGCCTTCTTACCCAGTCGTCACACACAACAGTGCCTGAGATGATTTATTACTATTCTAGCAAGGTCAGTGGATCGCAGGGTGCAGCGAACCCTGTTCTCCATAGATTTCGAGAACGACTTTGATCCGTGCATTGGCCCTTTCTGTTTCTCCTTCTGGAGAGGATTAATTTTGGCCCAGTTTTGCCACCAATATGTATAACTCCTGTACACACACCCTTAGACATGCATAAGGAGTAATGACACAATGCCTGCATCCTTTCATATAGAAAGGGGCACCAGACTGTGAAGGAAAGGATGGTCTTGATGACTTACCTATGCAACCATTGCTCCTGCCTTCTGGCCAGCCCTCTTGCAAACTGCAAGGGAAAAAAATGTAATAGAAAGAGCACCAAAAGGTGGTGGAGACGAGGTCATACAAGAAAACAATGAAAATACTTTTATTTTGCCCACAGGAGTATGAGCCGAAGGAGAGCAACAAGATGGGATGTGAGAGTCGAGGTGAACAGAGGTCAACTAAGGACGTGCTGAAGAGAAGAAGAAGACTGCAGGAAGAGAGAACAGGTGGAGCGACAGACTGATTCACCACCATAGCGGCAGCACCCCACATCCCACAAACTCAGACCACACCAATTTCACTTTTATGGAAGAATTGAGGTTGCAGTTTATTAGGCAATTTTCCAACTTGCATGTGAGCCTTCAACCACCATTTCTTTCTTTAATCAATGAGCCTGTGTTCTCCTTGTTCTAGCCACAAGCTCTGTGTCCCACATTCAGTGCCAGCCAGTCTGCTCCAGGTGTTCTATCACCTTGGGTGTAACCATTCACTCACATTCCGGGCAAGCGTCTGCTTCCAGCCCCAGCCGAAGCGCCCTTTGTCTTCCAGTGCAACCACTCAGTATTTTCCGGGTAAGCATCTGCTTCCAACCGACCCAGGTGACCTTTCAGTTTCAGCATAGCCAAACCTTTCTTTTGGGCAAGCGTCTTCTAGCCCGCTGGGTCACCATTCAATTCTGTTGTAACTATTAATTTCATTCAAGACAAGCGTCTGCTTCCAGGCTACGAATGAATTGATATCCTGGGTGAACGTCTCCACCCTTCTTTGCCATTTGACCCACTCACCTATACACCAAATTCTTCCGGGCCACATGCTCTGCCTTTGATTCTTTCCTGTCATCTGTTTGTGGCCTGTTTTCCTCTGGCAACCTGCTATTTTTTCTCTAGGATTCCATTGTACGTACTGCCAACCCCTTGCATTCAATGCCGCCCTTATACTCTTTGGAAATACATCCACCCCAATGTCCGACAGGTGCACATTATCAGGACCATGATAGTCTGGTTGCCTCAAATAATTAGACTATGCTTAATCCAACCTACGACCACCCCCACAGGAATTTGTCCATAAAGCTGTTTAGTCTACTTCTTGACAACTCTGTACCCCCTGGGGATCGAGCCCCTGGGAATGATCTCTGACAATACCACCTCTGTGGCCTCCATGATCCTGGCAAGGTCAGTCATAACCTGAAACATTTCACCCCTACCCATGGCTGGGAGGTCATTCCCACCCAAGTGGATGATCAAAATGTCTGGGTTTCTTGCCCAGGTTTGGCATGCCCAAATGACACCTTCCAATTCCCCCCACTGCAACACAGCTTTCCAAACCGTTCCACCCTTGTGCACTGAAACAGTAATACTGGATTTCTCGCAATGATGCCAGCTCTTATTGCCGCCATGCACACGTAAGAGTGCCCAACGACTCACATGGCTGTGTATTCTGTGGAGAAGAACACAAACTCAAAAAATGGGGAGTGAAGAATGAGCCCACAATAATGAATTTGTTACATTCAGCAAGCTTTTAATTTTAGCATACATTATCACGCCACCATCAATCTCAAGTCACTCCACGGACCAGCATCCTAATTGCCCATTCCTTGCCCGATGCTTGGGCGTATATATAACCGGAATCTATCAGATCCCTCATGTCCCTATTTTTTTTAATTGCATGTGCAGACATTCCTTCCTAGAAGGCTGTTGTGACTTCCCCAATTCAAAATGAAAGTGTGGTAAAGTGGTGCCCCGGGAGCCCCGCTATCTTAACTGCTGACGCCAACACCTTTTAAAACTGATATATTGTCAGAGGTGTCCCATCCTTGTGAGTGAGGAGGTATGCCTCGTCTTGGACCCCTGCCTATTCACGTATGTACCCTGCCAGGAGTCTAACTGGGCAATATGGGCTGTACCCCTTCATCTTATTCAGTATAATACTTTGTCCCCTGCCCGTCTGATCTGTCTTAAATTGCTTGACTCGGATGGCCACGTTGTGAGGGTCCAAGTGCACATCCTTAACCAAAAGGGCCCTGCTGCTTTGGTCACCTTTGGCTCTGACTACCAGCTTGCTCCACTGAAAGCCCCAAAAAAGGCAAGTGAGAAAGATGTACTAAATAGCATAGTCTCAAAGTGTGAGTGGCACACTAAGGGCAGGTGGATAATCAGTACAGTTGAAAAGTCTATTGGTGACCTAGTAACTTGTTTCTTACTTTCATGTTTGGCCTATCCATTCAAAGCTTCCCTGAGCACAAATCCTTTTGTGGAGTCCTCTTAACCCTTTAGCGTTTCCTTGTTACTGTTGTCAAGTGCTCAGAGACTCAAAACCTGGATTTCTTTGCATTCTTAGCCCACACAACAAATTGCTTGACCTGCACCACCAATACCTCAAAATCCTCTTCTGTGCCAGGAACCCCTGGTGCCATGTCTGCAAAAGTCTCCATGCAATGCCAGTACCACTGCCTTATTCCAACAGCTAGAGTCTTCTCCTCCATGCTCTAAAGTTGCAGTTCTAGCTCATCAGTTTCCAGAACTCCTCTTGGAAGGGCATCATCTCCACTTCTACCTCCAGCCATTCTACCTGGAACCATTCCCACTGGAGGCAAGAAAGAGCATCAGCTGCCTGATTCCGAACCCCCAGCATATGCTTAGCCCTAGCTTAGATATTGTGTTGGAGATATGTACGCACCAGATGCCTTAACAGTCCCAATAAAGTGAGGGATGATGCTGCTTGCATCATTTATTGTTCACAGTAAATTTGAGATTGAGCATGTGCTGATTAAAAGGAATATGCAGGCAGATTTATTTTGTTAAAGTTGCTGGTGGGTTCAAGAAGCGTTGAAGGTGATCGACAGTGGGAAGTGGTGGACATTTAGCTCAAATGGTCGAATCCGTTGGCTGGGGTGTAATGCTGCAATAGTGATCAGAAAGGGAAGCAGAAGTATTATATGGGATACTTTTCAATGGAGACTACTAGTAACTTTGGGTCTGGGGAAACCTGGTCCCTTATAAATTGGCCCCAGAGAATCCATCTGAGAAATGAGGAATTACCAGCGCCAGCATTGCGACTGGAACTTTGATGCACAGCCCACTGGATTGACGCATCGCCAGCCGGAATGACGCAGCCCAACTTCTTGCAAGAGGAATCGACGCAGCGCCTGCCGTGCGACAGAAATTTCCCCACATCGTCCACTGGATTGACACAGCTCCTGTGACTTCGTCCTGCACGCCCAGGATTTACCTGCATTGTCCCCAGGGCATCCAAATACCATGCAACCTGCGGAGGATCCAAGTCTGTACACCAGTGGGGCATGATGCTGCTTGCACATTAATGGCATTGATAGCTGCCATGTTGTCTGACCGTATGACCAATTTCTTGTTGCCCAGTCTATTAGACCAAAGCAGCAATGACACCAGGATGGGAAAGAGCTCTAACGCTGTTATATTCCCTGTCAGGCTATACTTGCGGCAAGCAGCTGTCAATGCCCTGGCACACCAAGCTGTACTGAATATTGCTCCAAATCCCCCATGCCTGGAAGCATCTGTGTACAGTTGCAACTGCTCATTTATTGTTCACAGTAAATTTGAGATTGAGCATGTGCTGATTAAAAGGAATATGCAGACAGATTTATTTCGTTAAAGTTGCTGGTGGGTTCAAGAAGCAATGTAGGTGATCGACAGTGGGAAGTGGTGGACATTTAGCTTAAATGGTCGAATTCGTTGGCAGGGGTGCAATGCTTCATAAGTGATAAAAAAGGGAAGCAGAAGTATTATATGGGATACTTTTCAATGGAGACTACTAGTAACTTTGGGTCTGGGGAAACCTGGTCCCTTATAAATTGGCCCCAGAGAATCCATCTGAGAAATGAGGAATTACCAGAGAATCTGTAATTCTGGGTCCAATTTCCTTTTTTTCTGTATTTTTACACAGAGATTTTGGCCATTTTCAGTAGCTGAAGTTTCCAGGTAGAAGTAAACAGATCTGGGTGTTCCCGCAGATCTCTTAATTTTGATACCAACTCCAATAAGAATAAAGAGGTCACTCATAATGAGGGCCAGAGTTAGAAAGGTTGTCTGGTGTGGTCTAAACCAGTGATGGAGTCTTATATCCCTACATCCTAGTCACAAGTAAGTGAGGAGGTTTGCGTGATTGACAATGTCGATGATGTCCACAGTGAGTGTGAGCCTCTAATCTGGAGCACAAATTCTATTTCATCTACCATAGTTATGGTTGGAAATGGCCTTTCTACAGGGTCACACCCAAACGTTTTGCCTTCCTCCTTCTCTTTTTCTGACCTCCTTTTTGGCTGGCTTTAGGACTCTGCACACTTTACCACTGCTAACCAGTGCTACAGTGCATATGCTCTCTCCCTGAAACATGGTGACATTGGCTCATACCCAATTGGCTTATCTAATTTACTTGTAAGTCTATAGTCAAGTGCACGACATGTGCCCATGGCCAGTAAATTATATGCTACTAGTGGGCTGCAGCACTGGTTGTGCCACCCACATAAGTGGCCCTCTAACCATGTCTCAGGCTTGCCATTGCAGGGCCTGTGTGTGCAGTTTCACTGCCACTTCGATTTGGCATTTAAGAGTAATTGCCAAGCCTTAAACTCCCATTTTTCTACATATAAGTCACCTCTAAGGTAGGCCATAGGTAACCCATATGGCAGGGCGCTATGTAGGTATAAGGCAGGACATGTGCTTGTGTAGTTTATATGTCCTGGTAGTGTAAAACTCCTAAATTAATTTTCCACTACTGTGAGGCCTGCTCCTTTCATAGGATAGCATTAGGGCTACCCTCATATACTCTTTGAGTGATAATTTATGATCTGAAAAGGGTAACCAGGTCATGTTTAGTATGGCCAGAATGGTAACAGAAAATCTTGCCTATTGGTGAAGTTGGATTTAATATTGCTATACTAGAAATGCCACTTTTAGAAAGTGAGCATTTCTCTACACTCAAATCCTTCTGTGCCTTACAATCCACGTCTGGGCTGGATTGGTTGACAGCTCCCTTGTGTATTTCACTCAGACAACCACAAACACAGGATGCTCAGTCACACCTGCACACATCTGCATACTAAATGGGTCTTCCTGGGCAGGAAGGGTGAAGGGCCTGACATTTACATTTCAAAGGAGCGTGGCCTGCCCTCACACAATGGACTGCCAAACCCCCTACTGGGAGCTTGCCAGATAGGATTCCACTGAAAGGGGACCTTGTGCACTCGCCCACTTCCCCCACTTCAAAGGCACATTTGGGTATATAAACTGGGTCCCTCACCCTACCAACTCAGATACTTCTTGACAAGATACCTACTGGGAAAGGAACTCTGAACCAGAACCTGCAACCTGCTAAGAGAAGCTGCCTGGCTGCCCAATGGACTCACCTGACTGCTTTGCTGTAAAAGACTGCTGCCTTGCTGCCCTCTGGCTCTGCTGAGAAGTGCTCTCCAAGGGCTTGGATTGAGGTTGCCTCCTGTTTCCGGAAGTCTGATGGCCAAAAAGACTTCATCTCTGCAAAGAACTCCTTGTGCAGTGAAAATCGACACACAGACTGCAGGAATCGATGCACAGCCTGCCCTGCGGTGAGAAAATCACTGCATCGCTGAACTGGAATGACGCAGCCTGATTCCCCAAGTGGAGATCAACGCAGCGCCAGCGTTGCGACCGGAACTTTGACGCACGCCCCACCGGATTGACGCATTGCCCAGCCGGAACGACGCAGCCCGGCTTTATGCGAGAGGAATCGACGCAGCACCTGCCGTGCAACAGATATTTCCCTGCATCGCCCACCGGATCGACACAGCTCCTGTGACTTCGTCCTGCACGCCCAGGATTTACCTGCATTGTCCCTAGGGCATCCAAATACCCCGCAACCTGAGGAGGATCCAAGTCTGTACGCCAGAAATCGAAGCAAAGCCCTTGCTGCGTAGAAAAGCATTGAAGGATCGTCTGTGTGCATCCGGAGAAACCGACGCACATCTCCCTGTCTTCCACGCATCTCCTCCTCTGCGGTCCCGCGCAGATAATTTAGACCCAAACAGGTACTTTATGTTTGCAAGAGACCATTGTTGTTTTTAAGAACTTAAACCTCATCTTATCATTACAAAAGTGATATTTCAACTTGTATTTATCAAATCTTGATCGTTTTGACCTTAATCTACTCAGATAAATATTCTATATTTCTCTAAACCTGTGTGGTGTATTTTTTTGGGTGTTTGCACTGTGTTATTGCATGATTTATTGCACAAATACTTTACACATTGCCTTCTAAGTTAAGCCTGACTGCTCAGTGCCAAGCTACCAGAGGGTGGGCACAGGATAATTTGGATTGTGTGGGATTTACCCTGACTAGAGTGAGGGTCCTTGGACAGGGGTTAACCTGACAGCAACAAAGACCCAATTTCTAACAGTTATCATGCATCATATGAAATGCCTTGCTCCTTGGCAAAGCCAGTATGTCGTCGCTTGGCAATGTTCTGTAGGAACTTCGACCTGTTGCAAAGTCCCTATGAAATGGAAACAATGGCCTAGGGTTACTGTCACTGTTGATGTAAGTTTACAGAGGATCAGTTTGCTCGGACGTGGGGCAGGGTGGCTCTTTCCATTTCAGCATGCGTACATGCAGGAGTATGCAATGTTCAAAACAAAAAAAACCTGTAGGGCAAGTATTAGAGAATGTTGCCAGGCTCGGTGTGTGAGAGATGACTGGAGCATGTGAGATATGACCCATGATAAAAGCGAACTCAAAGAAACAAAACTTTCCAATATGAGGTTGTGCTTCAGAGATTGAAACTACGTCTACTTCTCAAATTTTAGCTCTGCCTCATTGCTAAAAATGGCTCAGACAATGGTTAAAAATAACAGCATGACCTTGTTCTGAGTTGACTCGAACACTGAAGAAAACAATAAATTATTTGGGGTAAATTACGTGATAAACTGATAAAATTTAAACACCAACAACTAATTCCAAAATAGATCTGGATTCAACTGGAATGTTTCAGTACCAGTGCAGTAGACGTCCAAAAACACCAACTTGGGGCTCTTAGAAACTGTCTTTTTCTGTTTGCCAGGAATCTATAGAAGTTCAGAGCCCAGCACTAATTTACTCCAATCATGGAGCATTTTATACATTGAGGCCCATATTTATACTTTTTGATGCAAAACTGCGCAAACACAGTTTTGCATCAAAACGTATAGCACCAGCTTGTGTCATTCCAGAGCGCCAGCCGGGTGCCAAATTTATGGAATGCTGCAAGCCGGCGTAAAGGGTGGGCTAGCATAAAAAAAATGACATTAGCTAGGTGTGGGTGGCGGAATGGGAGAAGGGGATTTTGCACTGAAAAATGATGTTAGGCTGGTTAGAGGCAAAAAAATGCCTCTAACCACCCTAGCGTCATTTTCTGACGCTAAATTATCCATACCACATGACTCCTGTCTTAGAAAAGACAGGAGTCATGCCCACCACACTAATGACCAGCACAGGGGACCTGTGTCCCCTTGGCATGGCCATTGCACCCTGTGCCATGCAGGGGGCCCCAAATTGGGCCCCGATGGCACTTTAATTAATAAAAAAATGCTTTCCTATACTTACTCTACTTACCTGGGATGGGGTCTCCCATCCTCCAGTGTCCCTCTGGTGTAGGTAGGGGTGTCCAGGGGGCTTGAGGAGGGCACCCGTGGACCCATTCCATGGTGTTTAACCATGGAAATGGGTCCACAGGTCCCCTAATGCCTGGTCTCATCCGGGCATTAAATAATGGTTTAAAGCAAGCTTTGCACCATTATGTAGTCTCTCTTCCCACCCCTGTGTCATTTTAGCACAGGGATAAATATGGGGTTGTGGAGTTAGCACCACTTTTTAGATGGAATGCCTACCTTGCATCTCATTGACGCAAGGCAGGTTCACGCTTCTAAAAATTGGTGCAAACTCCAATATTTTGACGTTAGACGGGTCTAGCGTCAAAATATAAATATGGAGTTGGTTTTGCACCGAATTTGCGTAAAATAAAATGACTCAAATTCGGCACAAATGGAGTATAAATATGCCCCTGGTGAACAGCTCAATGAGAACTGATGTATTTTCACTCCTTAGAAGAACTGAGGGCCTGATTTATGAAAAGTTAGTGCCGCATTTGCGTATTTTTTTGATGCAAAAGTGGCGTAAACTTGAAAAATATAATTATATTTTGTAAGTTTGTGCCACTTTTGCGTAAAAAATAATGCAAAGGCAGCGCTAACTTTACATAAATCAGTACCTGACTTTTTAAAGAAGTGAATTCCAGCGAGTGAGGATCTGGTAAGAAAATGCCTTTTCTCCTTTGGGTAGTATCAAGGCGCCTCTCTACCAGGTGGAGATGGGCGCCTCTCAAATTTGTAGTGGGTGCATGAACGTGAATAGACTGCATGAAGTGAAGTGGAGCTAAGCCATGAAGGCATTTACAGGGCAAGCATCCCTCTTAATCTAAACCAATCAACACATCTCAATCTGGACGCTCTCTTTCATGGGAAGTCTGTCTAGGAATCTACTGTCTGCTGGCATTTCGTTTTCATAACTACAAAACAAAAATATTTTAGGTATTGAAAAAGTATGCTATTTTCCTTTTTGTGTTCACTTTCTCTTCATGCAAAAAATGGAATCTCTTACAGAGACGTAGGTTGTGTCTTGTTACAAAGAAGTAGTTCTCCCATCCAGTCCTGTGCATTCTGGGACATATACTGCTGGATATGTAGTGGCAAATGTAAATCTTCAAGTATCTAAGGTTATAGGTTTTTTCCTCTTTCTTTCTCAGTTATTCACTTCCTGCCTCTTTCTTTCAGTCTCATTCTATCTTTCCTTATCCACCCCAGCTTCTCCTGTTCTGTTATGCACCCGTATTTCACTAACTTCATCTACTACTCTTCTATATTTCTCTTTTCTCCCAATCCTTCATCCATTCTCGCCTTCCTTAATTCACTCTATGGTTCCTTTTACCATTGTTGGTATCTCTTTATTCTCCTCCTGTCTCTCTCAAGCCATACTTCCTGCCCCGCTTTCAGTAGCTGTCCCCTGACCTCCTCTGGTTCTGACATCCTTCCTGTAAGCTGAGGTATTTAAGTGCTACTTTCAGAAAAGTTTTTTTTTTGCTAGAGGTGTGTTGTGCTGCACGCATGAGCGGGGGAGGGCGGCATTCTTGCTTTCTGGTGCTAATTGCTATGTGTGCAAGGGCTAAGGAACATGTTTGCCTCAAGCAACATACCTGAGAATCAGACACAGTGTGACTGGGGCGTGGGATAACTAGGCAGAAACATAGTTGGGAAAATCCACTTTTGCATCAGCGCTTAAAAATAGCTCGAAGGTTGAACAGAGCTATGGGCCGGATGTACTGACCATTTTTGTAGTCTCAAACGCTCCGATTCGGCGTTTGTGACTATAAAAATGTTTTTCCGATACACCAATCCTAGAAAGGTTTTTCTGATTCCTCATTTGCCGAATGGTAACAAAAATACTTTGGCACCTAGACAGCTAGAAGATGCCAAGGTGTAATGTGACCCTTCCAGCCTCTTTTAAGTCCAAGGTGGTTGGCAATAGCCACCCTAACCCCCTTGCCTTCACCTCGAGATGGGTATTTATTTTTTAAACTATCCCTGCATGTCCACTTATCCCCTCCAGGGCCCTTGGGCGGGGTGAGGCCAATCCTCACTGTCCTTTCTGGGAAGCTAGATTTCCTTTTTATGTAGACTCCTAATAAGGCTGGGTGTATTATAGCCCTCTGGTGCTGGCCAGCTGGTCTTGGTGTGAAGACGATTTTGGTGACTGCTACGCTCCGAGATACATGCTTAAGTGAGTGGGCCTGCTACATGGGCATACTGCAGTATTGGCTTTGTCCTGTGCTGCTTTTTATGGTTTCACTGCAAGGTTCGCAACATCCCAGTCTGCGCCAGTGACTTTGGTAAATGCTGGACAAAGTAGTCTTTTGTCACGTGTGCAGGGGCATTTTCGGTATCTGCGGGTCCCTGGGCCAAGCTTATTTCGGGGCCCCCTGTTCGGAACAGCTTTGAATTTATGATCCAGTTTCAACTCTCATGCTAGCTTTGGCCAGTTCAAACTGACAGTGCACCCGTACACTCGTCTAGATTCTAAGGCCCATATTTATACTTTTTTAGTGCCGTATTTGCGCCGCTTTTTGACGCAAAAACGGCGCAAACTTACAAAATACAATTGTATTTTGCAAGTTTGCGCCGCTTTTGCGTCAAAAAATGACGCAAACGCAGTGCTAAAAAAGTATAAATATGGGCCTAATTGTGTTTAAATCTAATATTCAGGGATGTCCCATTTTTCGGAGGCAATGTCCCTTCCCAGTCTTCATCCCATTTTTTCCATACATCTCCATTTTACAATGTCTGTGGGATGTGTAAGTAGTTTATATAAACTGAAAACATTTATATACAGCATTTAGTACTTGCAAACAACTATACCGCTTTGTCAAATTTGGTCTTTTGTTTCACTGCTGCCTCTGTATTAACAGACTGCATGGTCCAGTGCCTCAGTTGATAGTACCTAAACAGTTCTTCTTCTGGTAATCCAATTTGCCCTTTCTCAAATAGGTCATCTAGAAGTCTAAAGGCCCTGTCTCTCCACTTCTTGTATTTCTTTTGTCGCATGCTGGAGTCAAGTTAGGAATGTAGTGTATATGCTTATTTTGTGATGGGCAAGTTATCAGACTTTTAACTAGCACTATTGAGTCTCAATGGTCTAGGAAAGTACTTGTGAGTTGGCTATGATTTAGTCAGTTTGGTCTACCTTTTTTGGTAGCCAAACTATATCTCAGCGTGCCATCCTAATATGGTGCAACCCATTTGTAATCATTTAACTGTCCTTGTGTCCATTCCACCCTGTTTGCACAAGTGCCACAATGTAATAGTCTCCTATGTCAGGATGTCCTATCACTTCATGTGGTGGTTTGCCCTGCCACAAGAAGTCAATAAATGTTTGTATATGTTTTGGATGGATAGTGAATCAAAGATTAGTCTATAGAGAATGTTGATTTGATGATTGTTATACTCCCAATTCAAGGGATCAATATGTGCATTCCTTCTTGGTGTGTCATCTCCATGAAGTGTGGTTAGTTTAAGCGTCATTTGCAGTCCATCACAGTTTGATCGCACCGTTGCTACTTAGAAGGGGCTTGAGGAGCTAAAAAAGTTCTTCCATGTTCTATCTTGTCTAACTGCAAACAAAAATAACTTTTCTGTATTAATTTTGTAGCTAGATACTTACCTAAAGTTCTATTGCCGTTAGGGTTGGGTATTTGATTGTCTGTTATTGTTAGCACTGCATCATCTGTGAATAGGGGTATGGATAAAACCTCAAATTTAAATGGTCTGCTCATTGTTTTCACCATAAAAGACCATTTCAGCCTGTCAAATGCCTTTTACACGTCACAACGCAATCACAGTTATTGGTAGTTTCTTTGTTGTATACCTTTTGATAAGCTGGAATACTCTTCCGACATTGTCAAACCTTTGTCGGTCTTTAATGAACCGTGCCTGATCTTCCTGGGTTATTTCAGTTAAGACCACCATCAGTCTGGTTGTGAGGATTTTCATGTATATTTTATAATCTGCATTGAGGAGAGCTGTAGGTCTCCTCATGGTTATGGTCTTTTCCCAGATTGGGGAGCACCACCACATCTCCTTTGGTCATAGACGGTGTTAAACTACTTCATTCTGCTATAAATTGGTAAACCTTTATAAAGATGGATGTCAAGGAGCTGGCAAATGTCCTATAAAATTCTCCTACAAAGTCGTCACGTCCAGAGGACTTAAATGACTTAATCCATTTGATCACAGCTGATGCTTCTGATGTCATTATGGGGGCCTAGTGCTTTTTCCTTTGAGGAGCTGTTAATTTTGGGAAAGCTAATTTGCCTAGGAATAGTTTCTGTTTGTCTGGCGATTGCAGGGCATTGATATATAGCTTTTTTTAGTATTATCAGAAAAAGTGTGTTTTTTCTACACCCTTGTATTGCAAGGTGCCTTGCCTACCTTGTATCCCTGCAACAGCAGTTTTGTTCTGCTTTCCTTTCAGGACTTTGGACAATAGAATATGTACTTTGTTGCCAGTCTCATAGACCTTGTGATTGAGGTCCACTGGGGTATCATGGACTTGGGAGTGTGAACGTGAAGATGTCGAAGCCAATCACTACCTCTCCACTTAGAGGTCAAGGTCGACTCACCCTCTGGAATTAGTTCATGGATGTCAATGTAGAACCTGGCTAAAGTAAAAATGGTGTGAAGAAATGGAGAGACCGAGAGACACTCCTGCAAGTTGGTAGTGGGGAGATCTGAATTGGATTCCTTAGGTACAAGACTGAAGCCCAGACTATCAAGGCTAGGTTTCCACCTATGGGTGAGAGAACACAAATTAGAAAGGGACCCTACCACAGAAGGGAGGTAAGACATGCAAATAAAAAAGATTGGAACTTAAAGATGGTACACTCAAGTTAGACCCTGGTGTACCACAAAACCAACGCAGGAGACGAAGATGAAGAACACAGCAGCAGTGGGATGGAGAAAGACAGGATGGGAAATACAAACTAAAGAAAGGGTATTTAGGTAGTTAAGAAGTCAAAAGAGGATAGAATTCAGGAGAACCCTGGACAACAAACAGGAGAAAAACTATAAATGTGAGAGAACAAATCAATCCATGTGTGAACCAGTATGAATAATGAGGAGTCACAACAGCCATTTTTGTCAGGCAAGGGAGTTCATTGTTCATCAAACCTAAATGCTCTGTCTGCCATTAGTGATATGGAAGTGCGTCTGAGGGCACTGGCCCCCCTGTGGCTATGGCTGTGGCTTCTGGAAATGTAGATTTATGCATCAAACTGCATTATTTCTATTACCCTGTGAGCCATCTCTGCCATGTTTGTCTTCCCTTGTGCTTCACCTGGTCCCAGGACTTGACATAGGCCTCTTTCTGACTTGTCAGCAACACCTTTAAATGACCCTTTATTGTCATCAACCATCTAAGGTCTTTTCTAGCCCCTGTATTTTTTAAGTATTTTCTCTGCCTGTTTTAGTCATTGCTCACGTTTATGGGACCAGTTCCTTATTCCCCTAGGATGCCGTCATGAGGGCTATCATTTTCCCCTACACCACTGCCTTAAGTGCATCACAGAGCATCTTAATGAATATGTCCTGGGTGTTGTTGAGTTATGATTAGTCTTTGATCTAGTCCCTAAGTTCAGCCTTATTAGCTGCATCTTGTAGAATGTGCCTTCACATGCACCACCTCCCAGCTGTTGGCAGATTGGTACGCTTTGTACGTCAAGTGTAAACAGTGCATGATTACATTTTTGATAGAGACCATGCTGGCATTCTCTGCCTCAGTTAGTGTTTCCTGTGACAAGGAAAATATGCCTATCCTGGAGCAGGTGTGATGTACATGTGAAAATGTAGTGTAATCGTTGTCAGTTGGATGGAGTGACTCCACACATCCTATAGTCCCAGGTCAGTTAAGTCCTCTCTCAGCTCTGTGGAAACTGGTTTGGAGGTTCATGCACCCATACCTGATCATTCCATTTCGTGGTCCACTCCTTGATTAACTTTCCTTAAAAATAACTGCATTCTGAAAGCATTTCAGTGTGTACAACACTTTTTGTGGGAAAAGGTCTTGGCCTGATCGCTGATGCATAGATTGTGGTTAACCATGCTGAATTTCCCATTATTGATCTGCACAGGAAGTGACATCACTGCTTCCCAGTCAAAACCATCTTTAAAAGAAAAAGCCATGCAAGAGAACTTCAGTTCTCATCATCCATCTACACAAAAAGTGACATCACTGACTTTCCTATCACCCATCAGTACAGGTAATGACATCACTGCATTCTGCATCATCCATATGCACAGTGTAGGAAGTTGGCTCTGTATGTGCTATTTCAAAGTAAGGAATAGCATGCACAGAGTCCAAGGGTTCCCCTTAGAGGTAAGATAGTGGCAAAAAGAGATAATACTAATGCTCTATTTTGTGGTAGTGTGGTCGAGCAGTAGGCTTATCAAAGGAGTAGTGTTAAGCATTTGTTGTACTTACACACAGGCAATAAATGAGGAACACACACTCAGAGACAAATCCAGCCAATAGGTTTTGTTATAGAAAAATATATTTTCTTAGTTTATTTTAAGAACCACAGGTTCAAATTCTACATGTAATATCTCATTTGAAAGGTATTGCAGGTAAGTACTTTAGGAACTTTGAATCATTACATTAGCATGTATACTTTTCACATAAAACACAATAAGCTGTTTTAAAAGTGGACACAGTGCAATTTTCACAGTTCCTGGGGGAGGTAAAGTAATGTTAGTTTTAACGGGTAAGTAAGTCACTTACAGGTTTCAGTTTTGGGTCCAAGGTAGCCCACCGTTGGGGGTTCAGAGCAACCCCAAAGTTATCACACCAGCAGCTCAGGGCCGGTCAGGTGCAAAGGTCAAAGAGGTGCCCAAACCACATAGGCTTCAATGGAGAGAAGGGGGTGCCCCGGTTCCAGTCTGCCAGCAGGTAAGTACCCGCGTCTTCGGAGGGCAGACCAGGGGGGTTTTGTAGGGCACCGGGGGGGACACAAGTCAGCACAAAAAGTACACCCTCAGCAGCGCGGGGGCGGCCGGGTGCAGTGTGCAAACACGCGTCGGGTTTCCAATGGTTTTTAATGAGAGATCTAGGGATCTCTTCAGCGTTGCAGGCAGGCAAGGGGGGGGCTCCTCGGGGTAGCCACCACCTGGACAAGGGAGAGGGCCTCCTGGGGGTCACTCCTGCACAGGAGTTCCATTCCTTTAGGTGCTGGGGGCTGCGGGTGCAGGGTCTTTTCCAGCCGTCGGGAAATGGAGTTCAGGCAGTCGCGGTCAGGGGGAGCCTCGGGATTCCCTCTGCAGGCGTCGCTGTGGGGGCTCAGGGGGGACAACTTTGGTTACTCACAGTCTCGGAGTCGCCGGAGGGTCCTCCCTGAGGTGTTGGTTCTCCACCAGTCGAGTCGGGGTCGCCGGGTGCAGTGTTGCAAGTCTCACGCTTCTTGCGGGGAGTTGCAGGGGTCTTTAAATCTGCTCCTTGAAACAAAGTTGCAGTTCTTTTGGAGCAGTGCCGCTGTCCTCAGGAGTTTCTTGTCTTTCTTGAAGCAGGGCAGTCCTCAGAGGATTCAGAGGTCGCTGGTCCCTTGGAAAGCGTCGCTGGAGCAGGTTTCTTTGGAAGGCAGGAGACAGGCCGGTAAGTCTGGGGCCAAAACAGTTGGTGTCTTCTGTTCTTCCTCTGCAGGGGTTTTTCAGCTCAGCAGTCCTCTTCTTCTTGTAGTTTCAGGAATCTAAAGTCTTAGGTTCAGGGAAGCCCTTAAATACTAAATTTAAGAGTGTGTTTAGGTCTGGGGGGTTAGTAGCCAATGGCTACTAGCCCTGAGGGTGGGTACACCCTCTTTGTGCCTCCTCCCAAGGGGAGGGGGTCACATCCCTAATCCTATTGGGGAATCCTCCATCTGCAAGATGGAGGATTTCTAAAAGTTAGAGTCACTTCAGCTCAGGACACCTTAGGGGCTGTCCTGACTGGCCAGTGACTCCTCCTTGTTATTCTCATTATTTTCTCCGGCCTTGCCGCCAAAAGTGGGGGCCGTGGCCGGAGGGGGTGGGCAACTCCACTAGCTGGAGTGTCCTGCGGTGCTGGCACAAAGGGGTGAGCCTTTGAGGCTCATCGCCAGGTGTGACAGCTCCTGCCTGGGGGAGGTGTTAGCATCTCCACCCAGTGCAGGCTTTGTTACTGGCCTCAGAGTGACAAAGGCACTCTCCCCATGGGGCCAGCAACATGTCTCGGTTGTGGCAGGCTGCTGAAACCAGTCAGCCTACACAGATAGTCGGTTAAGGTTTCAGGGGGGCACCTCTAAGGTGCCCTCTGGGGTGTATTTTACAATAAAATGAACACTGGCATCAGTGTGCATTTATTGTGCTGAGAAGTTTGATACCAAACTTCCCAGTTTTCAGTGTAGCCATTATGGTGCTGTGGAGTTCGTGTAAAACAGACTCCCAGACCATATACTCTTATGGCTACCCTGCACTTACAATGTCCAAGGTATTGCTTAGACACTGTAGGGGCACAGTGCTCATGCACTGGTGCCCTCACCTATGGTATAGTGCACCCTACCTTAGGGCTGTAAGGCCTACTAGAGGGGTGACTTATCTACACCTGCATAGGCAGTGAGAGGCTGGCATGGCACCCTGAGGGGAGTGCCATGTCGACTTACTCGTTTTGTTCTCACCAGCACACACAAGCTGGCAAGCAGTGTGTATGTGCTGAGTGAGGGGTCTCCAGGGTGGCATAAGACATGCTGCAGCCCTTAGAGACCTTCCTTGGCATCAGGGCCCTTGGTACCAGGGGTACCATTTACAAGGGACTTATCTGGATGCCAGGGTGTGCCAATTGTGGATAAAAAGTACAGGTTAGGGAAAGAACACTGGTGCTGGGGCCTGGTTAGCAGGCCTCAGCACACTTTCAATTCAAAACATAGCATCAGCAAAGGCAAAAAGTCAGGGGGTAACCATGCCAAGGAGGCATTTCCTTACACAACCCCCCCCCCCCCAAACGAAAGAGGATGAGACTAACCTTTCCCAAGAGAGTCTTCATTTTCTAAGTGGAAGAACCTGGAAAGGCCATCTGCATTGGCATGGGCAGTCCCAGGTCTGTGTTCCACTATAAAGTCCATTCCCTGTAGGGAGATGGACCACCTCAACAGTTTTGGATTTTCACCTTTCATTTGCATAAGCCATCTGAGAGGTCTGTGGTCAGTTTGAACTAGGAAGTGAGTACCAAAGAGGTATGGTCTCAACTTCTTCAGGGACCAAACCACAGCAAAGGCCTCCCTCTCAATGGCACTCCAACGCTGCTCACTGGGGAGTAACCTCCTGCTAATGAAAGCAACAGGCTGGTCAAGGCCATCATCATTTGTTTGGGACAAAACTGCCCCTATCCCATGTTCAGAGGCATCTGTTTGCACAATGAATTGCTTGGAGTAATCTGGAGCTTTTAGAACTGGTGCTGTGCACATAGCTTGTTTCAGGGTGTCAAAGGCCTGTTGGCATTCTACAGTCCAGTTTTCTTTCTTGGGCATTTTCTTGGAGGTGAGTTCTGTGAGGGCTGTCACAATGGATCCATATCCCTTCACAAACCTCCTATAGTACCCAGTCAAGCCAAGGAATGCCCTGACTTGAGTCTGGGTTTTTGGAGCTGCCCAGTCCAGAATAGTCTGGATCTTAGGCTGGAGTGGCTGAACTTGGCCTCCACCTACAAGGTGTCCCAAGTAAACCACAGTTCCCTGCCCTATCTTGCATTTGGATGCCTTGATAGAGAGGCCTGCTGATTGCAGAGCCTTCAAAACCTTCTTCAGGTGGACCAGGTGATCCTGCCAGTTGGAGCTAAAGACAGCAATATCATCAAGATAAGCTGCACTAAAGGACTCCAACCCAGCAAAGACTTGATTCACCAACCTTTGGAAGGTGGCAGGAGCATTCTTTAAACCAAAGGGCATAAGAGTAAACTGATAATGCCCATCAGGTGTGGAGAATGCTGTTTTCTCTTTTGCTCCAGGTGCCATTTTGATTTGCCAGTACCCTGCTGTTAAGTCAAAGGTACTTAAGAATTTGGCAGCACCTAATTTGTCAATCAGCTCGTCAGCTCTAGGAATGGGATGGGCATCTGTCTTGGTGACAGAATTAAGACCTCTGTAGTCCACACAAAACCTCATCTCTCTCTTTCCTTCTTTGGTGTGAGGTTTGGGGACTAAGACCACTGGGCTAGCCCAGGGGCTGTCAGAGTACTCAATTACTCCCAATTCCAGCATCTTGTGGACTTCCACCTTGATGCTTTCCTTAACTTGATCAGACTGTCTGAAGATTTTGTTTTTGACAGGCATGCTGTCTCCTGTGTCCACATCATGGGTACACAGGTGTGTCTGACCAGGGGTTAGGGAAAAGAGCTCAGCAAACTGTTGTAGGACCTTCCTACAGTCAGCTTGCTGTTGACCAGAGAGGGTGTCTGAATAGATCACTCCATCCACTGAGCCATCTTTAGGGTCTGATGAGAGGAGATCAGGGAGAGGCTCACTCTCAGCTTCCTGCTCCTCATCTGTTACCATCAACAGATTCACATCAGCCCTATCATGGAAGAGTTTTAGGCGGTTTACATGGATCACCCTCTTGGGGCTCCTGCTTGTGCCTAGGTCCACCAGGTAGGTGACCTGACTCTTCTTTTCCAGGATTGGGTAAGGGCCACTCCATCTGTCCTGAAGTGCCCTGGGAGCCACAGGCTCCAAAACCCATACTTTCTGCCCTGGTTGAAATTCAACCATTGCAGCCTTTTGGTCATACCAAAACTTCTGGAGCTGTTGGCTGGCCTCAAGGTTTTTACTTGCCTTTTCCATGTACTCTGCCATTCTTGAGCGAAGGCCAAGTACATAGTCCACTATGTCTTGTTTAGGCTCATGAAGAGGTCTCTCCCAGCCTTCTTTAACAAAGAGCAAGTGGTCCCCTTACAGGGTGGCCAAACAGAAGTTCAAAGGGTGAGAACCCTACTCCCTTCTGAGGCACCTCTCTGTAAGCGAAAAGCAGACATGGCAGGAGGACATCCCATCTCATTTTGAGTTTTTCTGGGAGCTCCATGATCATGCCCTTTAATGTCTTGTTGAATCTCTCAACAAGGCCATTAGTTTGTGGATGATATGGTGTAGTGAACTTATAAGTCACTCCACACTCATTCCACATGTGTTTTAGGTATGCTGACATGAAGTTGGTACCTCTGTCAGACACCACCTCCTTAGGGAAGCCCACTCTGGTAAAGATACCAATGAGGGCCTTGGCTACTGCAGGGGCAGTAGTCGACCTAAGGGGAATAGCTTCAGGATACCTAGTAGCATGATCCACTACTACTAGGATGTACATATTTCCTGAGGCTGTGGGAGGTTCAAGTGGACCCACTATGTCCACACCCACTCTTTCAAAGGGGACCCCCACCACTGGAAGTGGAATGAGGGGGGCCTTTGGATGCCCACCTGTCTTACCACTGGCTTGACAGGTGGGACAGGAGAGGCAAAACTCCTTAACCTTCTGGGACATATTGGGCCAGTAGAAGTGGTTGACTAACCTCTCCCACGTCTTGGTTTGTCCCAAATGCCCAGCAAGGGGAATATCATGGGCTAAGGTCAGAATAAACTCTCTGAAACTCTGAGGCACTACCACTCTCCTAGTGGCACCAGGTTTGGGATCTCTTGCCTCAGTGTACAGGAGTCCATCTTCCCAATAGACCCTATGTGTTCCATTTCTCTTGCCTTTGGACTCTTCAGCAGCTTGCTGCCTAAGGCCTTCAAGAGAGGGACAGGTTTCTTGTCCCTTACACAACTCTTCCCTTGAGGGTCCCCCTGGGCCCAAGAGCTCAACCTGATAAGGTTCCAGCTCCATAGGCTCAGTTCCCTCAGAGGGCAGAACTTCTTCCTGAGAAGAGAGGTTCCCTTTTTCTTGTTGTGTTGCAGCTGGTTTCCCAGCTGACTTTCCTTTTCTCTTGGTAGGCTGGGCCTTTCTTCCAGACTCCAGCTCTACGTTTTCACCCTGTGCCTTGCACTGTGCCCTTGTCTTGACACACACCAGTTCAGGGATACCCAGCATGGCTGCATGGGTTTTCAGTTCTACCTCAGCCCATGCTGAGGACTCCAGGTCATTTCCAAGCAAACAGTCTACTGGGATATTTGAGGAGACCACCACCTGTTTCAGGCCATTGACCCCTCCCCACTCTAAAGTTACCATAGCCATGGGATGTACTTTAGTCTGATTGTCAGCGTTGGTGACTGGATAAGTTTGTCCAGCCAGGTATTGGCCAGGGGAAACCAGTTTCTCTGTCACCATAGTGACACTAGCACCTGTATCCCTCAGGCCCTCTACACTTGTCCCATTAATTAAGAGCTGCTGCCTGTATTTTTGCATGTTAGGGGGCCAGGCAGCCAGTGTGGGTAAATCCACCCCACCCTCAGAGACTAATGTAGCTTCAGTGTGACACCTGATTTGCTCTGGGCACACTGTTGATCCCACTTGGAGACTGGCCATTCCAGTTTTAGCTGGATTGGAGTTAGAAGTGGTATCTTTCTTGGGACAGGCCTTGTCTCCAGTTTGGTGTCCAGACTGACTACAGCTACGACACCAGACCTTTTTGGGATCAAAGTTTTTACCCTTGTACCCAGAATTGTTTTGTGAAGAGGCTCTGGGCCCACCCTCCTGTGCACGTTTTTGGGGGCCTGTAGAAGACTCTTTACTATTTTTGTTTTTGGCTGTCTCACCACCCTTCCCCTGGGGAGGTTTTGTGACCCCTTTCTTTTGGTCACCCCCTGTGGAAGTTTTGGACACCCTAGTCTTGACCCAATGGTCCGCCTTCTTTCCCAATTCTTGGGGAGAAATTGGTCCTAGGTCTACCAGATGCTGATGCAGTTTGTCATTGAAACAATTACTTAACAGGTGTTCTTTCACAAATAAATTGTACAGCCCATCATAATTACTTACACCACTGCCTTGAATCCAACCATCTACTGTTTTTACTGAGTAGTCTACAAAGTCAACCCAGGTCTGGCTCGAGGATTTTTGAGCCCCCCTGAATCTAATTCTATACTCCTCAGTGGAGAATCCAAAGCCCTCAATCAGGGTACCCTTCATGAGGTCATAAGATTCTGCATCTTTTCCAGAGAGTGTGAGGAGTCTATCCCTACACTTTCCTGTGAACATTTCCCAAAGGAGAGCACCCCAGTGAGATTTGTTCACTTTTCTGGTTACACAAGCCCTCTCAAAAGCTGTGAACCATTTGGTGATGTCATCACCATCTTCATATTTAGTTACAATCCCTTTAGGGATTTTCAACATGTCAGGAGAATCTCTGACCCTATTTATGTTGCTGCCACCATTGATGGGTCCTAGGCCCATCTCTTGTCTTTCCCTTTCTATGGCTAGGATCTGTCTTTCCAAAGCCAATCTTTTGGCCATCCTGGCTAACTGGATGTCCTCTTCACTGGAGTTATCCTCAGTGATTTCAGAGAGGTTGGTCCCTCCTGTGAGGGAACCAGCATCTCTGACTATGATTTGTGGAGTCAGGGCTTGAGAGGCCCTGTCCTCCCTAGATAGGACTGGTGGGGGGGAATCACCCTCCAAGTCACTATACTCATCCTCTGTGTTGCCATCCTCAGAGGGGTTGGCTCTTTCAAACTCTGCCAACAGCTCCTGGAGCTGTAGTTTGGAAGGTCTGGAGCCCATTGCTATTTTCTTTAGTTTACAGAGTGACCTTAGCTCTCTCATCTGTAGATGGAGGTAAGGTGTGGTGTCGAGTTCCACCACATTCACATCTGTATTAGACATTATGCTTCTAAAAGTTGGAATACTTTTTAAGATACTAAAACTAGTTCTAGGATCTAATTCAAACTTTTACCAAACTTTTAAACTCTAAAAGGAAATGCTAACAGGGACTAACACAAGGCCCTAGCAGGTCTTTTAAGAATTTAGAAAAATTTCAAATTGCAAAAATCAATTTCTAATGACAATTTTTGGAATTTGTCGTGTGATCAGGTATTGGCTGAGTGGTCCAGCAAATGCAAAGTCTTGTACCCCACCGCTGATCCACCAATGTAGGAAGTTGGCTCTGTATGTGCTATTTCAAAGTAAGGAATAGCATGCACAGAGTCCAAGGGTTCCCCTTAGAGGTAAGATAGTGGCAAAAAGAGATAATACTAATGCTCTATTTTGTGGTAGTGTGGTCGAGCAGTAGGCTTATCAAAGGAGTAGTGTTAAGCATTTGTTGTACATACACACAGGCAATAAATGAGGAACACACACTCAGAGACAAATCCAGCCAATAGGTTTTGTTATAGAAAAATATCTTTTCTTAGTTTATTTTAAGAACCACAGGTTCAAATTCTACATGTAATATCTCATTTGAAAGGTATTGCAGGTAAGTACTTTAGGAACTTTGAATCATTACATTAGCATGTATACTTTTCACATAAAACACAATAAGCTGTTTTAAAAGTGGACACTGCAATTTTCACAGTTCCTGGGGGAGGTAAAGTAATGTTAGTTTTAACGGGTAAGTAAGTCACTTACAGGTTTCAGTTTTGGGTCCAAGGTAGCCCACCGTTGGGGGTTCAGAGCAACCCCAAAGTTATCACACCAGCAGCTTAGGGCCGGTCAGGTGCAAAGGTCAAAGAGGTGCCCAAACCACATAGGCTTCAATGGAGAGAAGGGGGTGCCCCGGTTCCAGTCTGCCAGCAGGTAAGTACCCGCGTCTTCGGAGGGCAGACCAGGGGGGTTTTGTAGGGCACCGGGGGGGACACAAGTCAGCACAAAAAGTACACCCTCAGCAGCGCGGGGGTGGCCGGGTGCAGTGTGCAAACACACGTCGGGTTTCCAATGGTTTTTAATGAGAGATCTAGGGATCTCTTCAGCGTTGCAGGCAGGCAAGGGGGGGGCTCCTCGGGGTAGCCACCACCTGGACAAGGGAGAGGGCCTCCTGGGGGTCACTCCTGCACAGGAGTTCCGTTTCTTTAGGTGCTGGGGGCTGCGGGTGCAGAGTCTTTTCCAGCCGTCGGGAAATGGAGTTCAGGCAGTCGCGGTCAGGGGGAGCCTCGGGATTCCCTCTGCAGGCGTCGCTGTGGGCGCTCAGGGGGGATAACTTTGGTTACTCACAGTCTCGGAGTCGCCGGAGGGTCCTCCCTGAGGTGTTGGTTCTCCACCAGTCGAGTCGGGGTCGCCAGGTGCAGTGTTGCAAGTCTCACGCTTCTTGCGGGGAGTTGCAGGGGTCTTTAAATCTGCTCCTTGAAACAAAGTTGCAGTTCTTTTGGAGCAGTGCCGCTGTCCTCGGGAGTTTCTTGTCTTTCTTGAAGCAGGGCAGTCCTCAGAGGATTCAGAGGTCGCTGGTCCCTTGGAAAGCGTCGCTGGAGCAGGTTTCTTTGGAAGGCAGGAGACAGGCCGGTAAGTCTGGGGCCAAAACAGTTGGTGTCTTCTGTTCTTCCTCTGCAGGGGTTTTTCAGCTCAGCAGTCCTCTTCTTCTTGTAGTTTCAGGAATCTAAAGTCTTAGGTTCAGGGAAGCCCTTAAATACTAAATTTAAGGGCGTGTTTAGGTCTGGGGGGTTAGTAGCCAATGGCTACTAGCCCTGAGGGTGGGTACACCCTCTTTGTGCCTCCTCCCAAGGGGAGGGGGTCACATCCCTAATCCTATTGGGGAATCCTCCATCTGCAAGATGGAGGATTTCTAAAAGTTAGAGTCACTTCAGCTCAGGACACCTTAGGGGCTGTCCTGACTGGCCAGTGACTCCTCCTTGTTATTCTCATTATTTTCTCCGGCCTTGCCGCCAAAAGTGGGGGCCGTGGCCGGAGGGGGTGGGCAACTCCACTAGCTGGAGTGTCCTGCGGTGCTGGCACAAAGGGGTGAGCCTTTGAGGCTCATCGCCAGGTGTGACAGCTCCTGCCTGGGGGAGGTGTTAGCATCTCCACCCAGTGCAGGCTTTGTTACTGGCCTCAGAGTGACAAAGGCACTCTCCCCATGGGGCCAGCAACATGTCTCGGTTGTGGCAGGCTGCTGGAACCAGTCAGCCTACACAGATAGTCGGTTAAGGTTTCAGGGGGGCACCTCTAAGGTGCCCTCTGGGGTGTATTTTACAATAAAATGAACACTGGCATCAGTGTGCATTTATTGTGCTGAGAAGTTTGATACCAAACTTCCCAGTTTTCAGTGTAGCCATTATGGTGCTGTGGAGTTCGTGTAGAACAGACTCCCAGACCATATACTTTTATGGCTACCCTGCACTTACAATGTCCAAGGTATTGCTTAGACACTGTAGGGGCACAGTGCTCATGCACTGGTGCCCTCACCTATGGTATAGTGCACCCTGCCTTAGGGCTGTAAGGCCTACTAGAGGGGTGACTTATCTACACCTGCATAGGCAGTGAGAGGCTGGCATGGCACCCTGAGGGGAGTGCCATGTCGACTTACTCGTTTTGTTCTCACCAGCACACACAAGCTGGCAAGCAGTGTGTATGTGCTGAGTGAGGGGTCTCCAGGGTGGCATAAGGCATGCTGCAGCCCTTAGAGACCTTCCTTGGCATCAGGGCCCTTGGCACCAGGGGCACCATTTACAAGGGACTTATCTGGATGCCAGGGTGTGCCAATTGTGGATACAAAAGTACAGGTTAGGGAAAGAACACTGGTGCTTGGGCCTGGTAAGCAGGCCTCAGCACACTTTCAATTCAAAACATAGCATCAGCAAAGGCAAAAAGTCAGGGGGTAACCATGCCAAGGAGGCATTTCCTTACACACAGGAAGTGACATTCCAACTTCATCAAACTCTTCAGGGAGTCCCATTGTCCAGGTTGCCCCACAAAGAGTAGACAGAGATAAGGGCATTGCCTGTTTGCCCTATGAAGGGAAAGAACTTCTGTTCTACTGAGACTTGCCGATAAACATGTACCTGCATGTGTTCACCCAGCACCCCATGCTGTCAGTTCCCACAATCACAACCAGACGTAGAAGAACCAAACACTCACTTACCAATCACTCAGTAAATAGACCACACCCTCAAACTACAGAGCTCACAATACAACTCATGCTTATTACTGCTTGCTCTGCTGTACTCCTGTATTTTTTTAAAATATATCTTTTACTGCTTTTATAAAGATGATAGCATAAATCAAAAACCATTAAGATATTCCCCAACTGCGTAACCCCTCCCTCCCCCCATCGTACATTAAGTACATCAAATACGGATCTTATTACGACAAACCTCTGAAGTCCTGAGGTAGAGCGTAGTTCCAATATATTTATAAAGCAGTTGTAGCTATCTGTTCGGAGTCCGAGTCCGATGTTGAATTGTCTTCCTCCGCAGAAGGGGCATCTACAGCCTTTATATTGTCCAGCAATGAGTCCCACTGTGTTACATTTTCTCTGGGTCTTTGGCCCCGTAATGCTTCTTTCATTAACACTGTGCCCTCTATTTCAGCCCACTTTACTAGTGCACCTTGCAATCTATTTACTAGCGGACCACCTGGGTCTTTCCAATGTGAGGTTGTCTCTCTCTTTGCTAAAATCAGTGCCAGGTCTATGAATTTGTTTGAGGTTTTATGTGTCGACGGGCGCGGGAAATTCCCCAAAATTGCAACCATTGGGGTTGGTGATAGTGGTCTTTCAGTGCAGCTGGCTATTTTCCTGAATACTTCTATCCAGTACGAGCTAATTTGAGGGCAGTTCCATAACATGTGCATTAGGTCTGCCGCTAGTTCAGTGCAGCGCGGGCAACAGGAGTAATTTGTGTTATATATTTTAGTTATCATTTGGGAGGTTAAGTAGGCTCTATGGAAAATGTACGTTTATCAGTTTAAATCTTGCGTTTCTGGATACTGCATAGATGTGGGATGTGATTCTAGCCCATTGGGTATCTTCTAATGAGGTGTCAAGATCTATTTTCCATTTAGTCTTGAGTTTGTTTAGCGGAGTGCAGGTTCCGCTTTGCATGAATCTACATACCCCTAATATTATCCCCCTTTGGTCTCCTATGGTGCAGAGGAGGTCGCAACCCCCGTGGATCGGGGGCTCGCAGGTTCCTGTGCCCCACAGTTTTTGAATGGTTCTACTGAGGGCATTGTGGGTGAGGAACAATCCGGGCGGGAGGTCGAATTGGTCTTGCAGCTCTACAAAAGAGCAAAGTTTTCCGTTGAGAAACAGGTCACCCAATTTCGTAATATTATAAGGGACTAATTTATTGACATGTTTGGTGATTTGGTTACCTGGGAGGCAATTCAATGACTCCGAAGGGATTTCAGAAGCGTAGGGAGTCTTTGTATGAGAGCTTTTTAAGTAGTAATCCCAGCAGTATCTAGTAGCTTCCCACTCCAGTGGGAATGGCTCTTTCGGTTTTCTGGGATTCAATACTATATGTAGGATTTTTCCTAGTGGGCAATTTAATGGAATCTGTAAATCTTTTGCGACTGGGGGTTTATTAATCAATTTTGCCAACCATTGTACTTGTCCCGCCCCAATAGTAAATTTCTAAGTTAGGGGCGGCTAGGCCTCCCTCCAAGGTAGGTCTTTGTAGAGTGTGGAGTGCTATTCTGTGTCTGCTAGGTCCCCATATGAAGCTTGAAATTATAGAATCTGTGTTCCTAAATACCGAACTCAGGATTATTAGTGGGAGCGTGGAGAAATAACATAAAAGTCTGGGCAATACTATCATTTTAAGCAGAGCAACTCTTCCTGCGACATTAGTGGCAGGGTGCTCCAGAATTGCATGCTAGCTTTGATTCCCCTAATTGCTCCATGTATGTTCCCCTCAAGCAAGTCTTCTACTGAATGATAAATGTTGACTCCTAGATACTTAAATGTATTCAGTGACCAGGGTAAACCCCTAGTGTCAGAGGGCCTCGGGGTGCCTTTGAACGATGGGAAAATTGAGGGTTTCCTCCAATTAATCCGGAGTCCCGAGGCTGATCCGAAGTTTTCTAGAATTTCTATCGCCCCAGGTAGGTCCGTAACTAGGTTCTTGAGAAAAAGTAGCATGTCATCGGCGTAAAGGGCGATGTGGTGTGTCCAGTTATTAATTAGAATGCCCTCAAAATACTTTTTGGATCTTGCAGTTTGCGCAAGGGGTTCCACCGCTGTAGCGAATAAAAGAGGGGAGAGTGGGCAGCCTTGTCTAGTCCCCCTTCCCACAGTGAAGGGCTCGGAGAAGGTGCTACCCGTGCGTACTCTTGCTGTGGGGTTTATGTATAATAGTTTCATCCAGCGAGTGAAACCCTCTCCTAATCCCAGTTTTAACATAACTTGCTCTAGGTAGCCCCATCTTAAACTATCAAAGGCTTTTTCAATGTCTATTGAAATTATTGCTGCTTGAAGCACAGTAGCAGGCACGGAGTGAAGAATTGAGATTAAGCGTCTGATGTTTTGTGCTGTACTACGTAGTGGGATGAAAGCCAACTGGTCCTGGTGAATCAATGAGGTCATGAAGGATAAGAGTCTATTGGCTAATATCCTGCTTAATATTTTATAATCTAGGTTCAACATAGATAGAGGTCGGTATGAACGGACCTCAGTAGATGTTTTTTCTGGTTTAAGTAAGGGGATCATTATGGCCTCTTTAGTAGATTGGGGTAATCTGTTATTATGCCACGCTTCTGTGTATAGTGTGCGGAGTCTTGGAGCAAGTGTGTCCTGATATAGTTGGTAAAACTCTGAAGGGAGTCCATCTGCCCCCGGTACTTTACCCTTTGCCATGCTCTGTATTGCAGTTTTGATTTCAGCTAATGAAATAGGGGCAGCCAGGGTCGCGCTTTCTTCGACTCCTAGTTTAGGGAGAGCAAGTGTTTCTAGTTCTGTGATCTGGGTGGTATTAATTGAGTTGGTGGGAGATGCATATAGGGAGGAGTAGTATTCGAAGAAGAAAGTATTCATTTCTTTTAGGCCAAGTACGCTGTCACCTTGACACTTCTCAATTTTGAGTATAATAGTTTGTTGTTTGGAGGGTTTGGCTAGCCATGCCAACAGGGCACCTGCCTTATCTCCTTCAGCGTGTTGCCTACTTAAGTACTGTTTATAGTCGAAGCGAGAGAGCCTAATGTTTTCTTCGACTATTTTCGTTTTAGTTTCCCGCAAAAGGGGGGTCAGCTCAGGGTGCGCGGGATGTTTACGTTCGGTGTCTCATAGGGAGTCTTTGAGCTTTTTAAGCTCAGATCCGATAGATCTAGGCACTCCTACACTTTCCCAAATACAGTTGTCTCTGGTTTCCCATTCTATTGATCTAGAGGATGCTGTTCCTGTGTTTAGTTTGAAATAGTCTTTGACACTATTGTAAAGGGAGTGTTTGAAGGCCTCATCCTCTAATGCCTCTGCCCCATGTCGCCACGTGGGGATCACTGTATTTTCTCTATGCCAAGCCAATGAAACCAGTAAGGGATTGTGATCTGAAATGGTACGGCCCAGATACTCGGCTGATACTACTGTGGATTGAAGTTCCGGGGAAACTAGTACTGTGTCTAGTCTTACGTGTAGGTCATGTACTGCTGAGTAGAAGGAATATTCTCTATTATACGGGTTGAGGTGTCTCCAGCAGTCTCTTTTTTTCCAGTGCTGTTGCCATTCTGTAAAAGCTTTAGCAGTTTTTAGAGTCTGAGTTTGTGAAAGGGGAGGGTGCGATCTATCCATATTAATATCAGTTATGCAATTAAAGTCCCCACCTATCACTTTCGGGCTCGTTAGAATCAGACCTAGTTCCTAGACAAAGTGTCAAAGAATTTCTTTTGATCCTGATTCGGTGCATAGATGCCCCCTATAGTTATTACCCTCCCATGTAGCCTTCCCTTGATAACAACGTATCTTCCGTCTTTATCTAAGTTTGTGAGTAGAGCCTGGAATGGGACGCCGGGGCGCACCCAAACCAGAACTCCTCTTGCAAATGCCGAATAGTTGGTACCGAATATTTGGCCTCTTCGTCTTTTTCTAAGTGCCGTAATCTCCTGCTCGAGTAAGTGAGTTTCCTGCAATATAGCTATGTGTGCCCCTCTACGTTTAAGGTAGCTGTACACCTTACAGTATATCGCTTGGCTATATTATTTAACCCCCTGACGTTCCAGGTTATTAATTTGTATTTTGAGGTCATAGTCTTGATTTAATAGTTGTTGGCTACTAATAGGGGAAGGACCCAAGGGCAATTTGCTGCTACAACTACCTATCAAGCGTTTGGTTCGAGAGTTATTTATCGCTCTAGGCCTCAGTGCACGATGTTCCCCTAAATCTAATTGAATAAACATAAATCCCAACTCCCACTCCCCAGGACCGGAAACTAAAACTCTTCCCGTCCAAACCGTTAACATTCTTATTATAAAATCCTATAGGTGGGTGGCGTGGCAGGGGCCGAGAGCACGTGACCCAAGCCTCTCCCGGGGCCCGGCCGCATCATGGACATTTCTTTATAGTATCTGCTTTTGTCTCAAAGTTTTAAAGCAGTGTTCCGGGGCGAGAGTTGAACAGGGACCATAGTCAAAGTTAATTGTTTTCGCTTAGATACTCACGGACAGAACAGTCTGCACACAGTAGAGTCAAATAATTTCTTCCGAGGTTCCTGGAGTTATTATAGGCAGGCTGGTGGTAGTGTCTCGTGAGGATATTGAGGAGCCCCCGCAGCTAGAGTCAAGGTCTGAAAGGCTGCCGGAAGTCCGAGGTCTATGGCAGGACCTCCCGCTGAGGGCAGCGGCTGCATCTACGGCGGCACGCATCTCCTGAAGGGACTGATGTTTTAAGGGGGCCGCCTCCGTGGTCCGCTTAGAGGATTGGCTGCGTTTCTTCCCCAGTTCGTGGCGGGGGCTGGGGGGGAGGGCCGAGGCGGTCAAGTTCAGGGAATCCAGCCACTCCCCCACCAGTTGTGGTGATAAGAAGAAATGCGTTTTCCCTTCATGTTCTATTCTGAGCTTGGCGGGGAAAAGCATTGCATATTTTATCCCATTCTCTCGTAGAGTGCGTTTATGACTGTGAAAGGAGGCCCTTTGCGCCTGGGTTTCTTTCGTGAAGTCCGGGAAGATCATGAACCGCTGATTATTACATAAAGTTTCGCCTAGTAGCCGTGACTGGGAGAGTATATAGGCCCTCATTCTGACCTTGGCGGGCGGCGGAGGCCGACCGCCAAAGTCCCGCCGTCAGGTTACCGTTCCGCGGTCGAAAGACCGCGGCGGTAATTCTGACTTTCCCGCTGGGCTGGCGGGCGGTCGCCTTCAGACCGCCAGCCAGCCCAGCGGGAAAGAGGCTTCCACGATGAAGCCGGCTCGGAATCGAGCCGGCGGAGTGGAAGCTGTGCGACGGGTGCAGTTGCACCCGTCGCGTATTTCACTGTCTGCGCAGCAGACAGTGAAATACATTTAGGGGCCCTCTTACGGGGGCCCCTGCAATGCCCATGCCAGTGGCATGGGCACTGCAGGGGCCCCCAGGGGCCCCGCGACCCCCCCTACCGCCATCCGGATCTCGGCGGTCCGACCGCCGGGATCTGGATGGCGGTAGGGGGGGTCGGAATCCCCGCGGCGGTGCAGCAAGCTGCGCCGCCGCGGAGGATTCAATGGGGCCGCGGTACACTGGCGGGACCCCGCCAGTGGTGCCGGTCCGACCGCGGCTTTACCGCCGCGGTCGGAATCCCCATTGGAGCACCGCCGGCCTGTCGGCGGTGCTCCCGCGGTCCTCCGCCCTGGCGGTCAAAGACCGCCAGGGTCAGAATGACCACCATAGTCTCTATCTTTGTAATGCAGCAGTTTAGCTATGATAGGGCGTGGTCTAGCTCCCGGCGCTGGTGCCCTGTTGGGGATCCTATGAGCTCTTTCTATTGCAAAGTAAGCCGAAAGGCCCTCGGATGCCACTGTGTTTCTAATCCAATTTTCCAAGAAGGATTCTGTGCTGTTTGCTGAGGATTCCGAACCTTCCGGCACCCTGATAAGTCTGACGTTATTCCTGCGTGCTCGGTTTTCAGCATCTTCTGCTCTGGTTTCTAATGTCTTAATTCGGGCGGTAATATGTGCTATTTCCTTAGTTGATGTTTGTTGTGCTAGGGCGACTGCGGATAGAGATTTTTAGTTCGTCCCCATTCTCTCTTTCAGTTTACGGTGGTCGTCTCGTAACAGTGAGAGGTCCGACGACAGACTATCAATTTTTTGCTCAAGTGCTTCACGGGATTCTTTAATAGCTAGGAGGACCGTGTCCAGAGTTGTTTCTTGAGGAGTCAAATTGCCTGTGCTGGCCAGGTTGAAGGGTTGAGTAGGGTTTTTCACATTTGTAAACTCCGTTTGGGTTTGGTCTTCTCGCTTTTTAGGTTTCCCCATGTTTAAAACTGTGCTGTGACTGGGAGGGATGATTTGTGTGCCTAAACCACTGTAGGGGTCCAAGTCACCAGCCTCAGCTCAGCTGGTCCTCTCTGTTTGCCCTGGTCTTCCTCCTCTCTCAGGTTCCAATCAGTGGGGAGGAGAGACTCTCCCACTTTTCCACTCTATGTCCTCCGTTTGCTGGTATCGTCTGTAGGATCCTTTCAGATCCCGGGTATAGTGGGGTGGTCGGTATGTGAGGAGTGTTCTATGACCAGTTCCCCTCTGAGCCAACACTGTATGGAGGTTGCGATGTCGTCTTCTGCTCGCGATTTCGCTTTCTTTGTGCCCCTTTAAGCTTAGGGTCTTGTATGTTTTACGGACCACAGGTGGCTTAGACTCAGCCCTCCAGGTAGTGTATTTGGGTACTAGACCCTCCCAGGGCATCCAGGAGTGTTCGGTAGGAATTCCCTGTTAGCTGTTCTGCCCTCCCCCGGGCCGGCGGGTCCCCCGCAACGGCCCAGCCACCGTTCCAACGACAGGAGGCCAACCGCAGGTGCAGGTGACGTGGTTTACGATTCTACCTGCGTAGGTAGTGCTTTGGGGCCCACAATGTGCAAGCATAGGGGCAGGGGTATCCCATTCCAATTCCCCCTCTCCTCTCACAGCTCCGGGGTTGCTCGGGGGGTCAACCAGACCAAGTCACCGGGGGAGGTCCCGGATCGAAGGCGTCTCCGAGGCCCCGTACAACCCAGGGCCCCTGACGCAGGGTGGGCATGGGCCCACCCCTCACTTCGCAACGCTTCGCCTCCCGGTTGTGTCTTCTCTTTTATTCAGGCCGTAGGCTGGGTGAGGGCCCCTCGCTCTCTAATCAACACTTTTTATGGCTCTCAAAGGTCCCCGGGGCCGGCCATCACTTTCACCCCGTTCTGTGGGCGGTCGGACTCCAGTCCAGCCCGGGCGGGGATTTACCGTTCTCCCCTGCTCACGCGATCTCGCACTCACCGGATTCTAACGATTAGACCGGGGCCTCCAATTGCTCTTAGCGGACTCCTCAGGTCGTGGCGTCCAGTTCTCGGCCGTCGCGGATGCTCAAAGCCTCTGCACCTCTCCTGTCTCTTCAGCGTCCGCTTCGCTAGATGCAGTCGCCATTTTGTTTTTATTTTTTTGCCCCCCGGTCGTCCTAGGAGCCCGCCTGTAGCCACTTCTGCAGGGGTGGAATCTCCTAGGACGTGGTCACCTCAGATGCTAGCTGTCCACCGAGGAAGATCCCAGCGGACAGTGGACGATTCAGTGAGCTCTGCGCGGTAGTATTGAAGGCCGGAGCTCTGTGCTAAGCTTGCAGCCTCATCGGCTGCCGGCCACGGCCCTCCCAGGCCTTTCTCTTCATGAGTGTAGTTTGCAATAGGACTTGGTGAAGAATTAGTGTGTTACCATTGTATATTATAGGCGCTTAGCGTCAGACTTCTTTGATCAATAATTACTTGTGAGGAAAGAAGGCTATCTTGTGGTCTTGCTGCAATATTTTTCTTCTTTTTGGCCCACTTTGCGTATACAGTTAATACCAATTTCTTACCCTTTTTTGAGGTTTAAGATCTGGGAAAATAGGGCCTTGACACACACACTCTTTGGGATTGCTGCATTCTGTCTTTTCTTTTTTATATTGTGTATCCTGGTGTTATCATGCCTGGAGAAAGCGTTCCCAATCATTGCACTTGTCGAATAGCATACCCATTTGCTCTTTTGCCATCCTTATCTCATCTGAGTGAACAGCCAAGCTATCTTTGACCATGTTTGCTCCTCTCTGTTGCTTCCAAAAGTCTTGCAGCAGCCCTTTCAGGACTTCTTTAGTCAACGGCATTTCTCCTGATTGCCTGTAGCTTCCAGATTTAGTACCTCACAATGGCCCTCTGCCTTTTAGTGGTATGTTTCAGATCACTGAACCTGTATTACTCCCTAGAGTCTGCAGGCATCAGCCTGTGTCAGGTCCTATGTGAGTGATTTGTGTTATTTTGATCATCACTTAGGTGGCAGCGTCCACCTCACTTTCCTGCCCCAGTGCCTCCTTTATTGTTTTGGTCTGTTTTCCCCTATGCTGCCTGGGTGTTGCTGTGCTACCTTGTTTAATTTCTCTTAATCCTCTATTTAGATGCCCATGATTAATCCATTCAATCCCTGCTGCCAGCTTCTAACAACCACAGGTCAATATTCTCCAGTGATTCCCATCAGAGTGTGTTAACTCAGGTCTAGGCTAGGCCTTGTCTTCCGGCCTCTCTCCCCACAGCTGCAAGTCTTTCACGTTTCTTATGTGTGACATTACCATCAATTCAATTTGCCTATATGTGAAAGTCTATGCCTTATGTGTGACACTGTGAGAGAGCCTTAATTATGATTAAAACAGAGCAAACAATATCAGAATGCGACCACCGCGGCACAACATCAATACCTATACACAAATGCTACTTAGTCTTTTTCAAATGTACTTGCAATAAGATAGTGATGCTTACGAGTGACATACTGCCACTGAATTTAAAATTACCTGTATCTGCAGAGAGCAGGGACCACACACCATGGACATTGATTCATCAAAATGTCAGGGGTTGTGAAAGTGACATCATATGAACTTTGACACTATAGGGGCCATTATGACCCCGGCGGTCGGCGTTAATATGGAGGAATGTACTGCCAACAGGCTGGCGGTACTTTTCTCCATTTTATGACATTGGTGGTTTGGCTAAAGATGATGCTAGGGCGGCGTAGGGAGACACTATAGGCTGATAAATATGCCCCTAGGTCCTTTGTTTGTGGCCCCAGCTGGGCGAGAGGCGTGGCTGGATGTAATGAAGGTCTCCCAACCATGAGGGCCAGATTGTCTCCTCCGCTGCACCGCACCTTTCCCTGCACCTTCTAGGCCATGGGCTTCACTCACTCCACTCACCACCCTGACTTGGCAAACAGGCATTCAGCAGCTTTTCCACCCATGCCTGTGGCCCTTCACCACACCAATTACAACGCAGGCCTGGCTTATGTTCGTCACTGTGGCCTGCTTAACTACCACCTCAGTGAGTGGAGAGAGAGACATTGCACCTCCTCTCTTCGTGAGCACTGCTCCTTGTCTTTTCTGACCACTATTGAATATGATTATACTGAATATTGACCCCCAGGAAATATTATGATACAAGAATACTGATGGCAGAATATCAACAAACAAAATATTGGAAGGTAAGTGCATATTGGGAAGTGTAGATTTGCTATTTCTGACTCCATATCTACGTACCCTGTAGAAAGATGCACTGCATAGGTACATATATTAAGGGTTAGGTATACAAAATCTACAGTTGTTTACTTGTCAGTGTTTTCCCCTTCAATATTCTGTCGATATTCTCAATAGTGTGTCCCATCGATATTCTGGGGTCGATATTCATGGTGTACACACACACACACACGTTGAATCCAGTCTTACAGTACTCCCAGGTCCCATCTCATGCTGTTTCCCCCATTTCTGTTCTTCCGCCATGTGCAACAATGACAATTTTTTCCCATCCACAAGTAGTGCCTAAAGGAGTTGATGCTGACATCTTCCAACTCCCTTGGTCATGCCCTGCTCTCTTTTTTTCAGTTATGATCTTGTCCCTTTGCTTTCAGTTTTTTGCTTGGGCTTTACTATTTTTTTCCTTATTGATCTTTATCTTTAATCAAGTCTTATGAGATTGCCAAGGAGGTATATTCCCCTTAATGGGTTTTCTCTCCTAGCTCCTAACTAGACACTTGTACCTTTAATATACATAATTGTATGCAGCCCGGTACAGTAGCCTCCAGGAGGAATTGTTCTATCTTCTGGCAATCTGAAGGTTGCCTGAAGCACCAGGCATGAAGGTCGGTGGTGGGATTAATTGAGTGTGGAACAAAGGATGTTTACCAAACAAATCCTATGACCTTCAGAAAAGGGCTGTGGACAAGCCTGAAAACCTTTCCTTTCCAAAGATGTAGGTCATTCCTAAGGATATAATTCAAGGTTCCCAATCTAAGATGGACAGAAGCTTTTTCCTGTAATGCCAGTTCCTGTTTGAATCATATGGGAGGAGGCAGAGTGCCAAGTAACGGATGTGTCACTATGCATTTGTTCCCTTATTGTTCATTGTATAACTGACACCTTTCTTATATACTAGTCTGTGCGGAGTGGTACTATGGCTACTGAGAAGAATCATCTTTTCCTCAGGCCATCAAGCAAGGGATTCCACAAATAGTCTCACTATCTCGTCCTTGGCATCCTTACTCAGTTGTGGTCACTTGAGTGTTAAATTACGCTATTGATATCAGAGGACTGAGACTCGCTTAAGACCAGTGTGCTACTCATCCCTTTAAATCCCTTAATAATATTTACACTAGTTGGGAAACCGGTGGTTGTTTTTTGGATCCAGAGGTCAGCAGCTAAAAGGTGTTTGACACTTACCCACAGATACTCAGCAGCAGGTCAAATTGCTCGCCAGCATGGTTTTTGCCCACCTGAGAGTTGACAAGTATTAAAGGTTCATGTCAAAGCCTATGCATCACTGTCTCAGCTTTAACCATCAAACACAACCACACACACAATGCAAGGACGTCTTTAAACTGCTTTTATCAGAATGCACTGGGGAGCACAAGGACAGGTTTGTGCCCACTTTGAGACCTCATTGTAAGACCCACGACTAGCCTGATGGAAAGCATTGAAAGGGAATCATCCTTGAAGCTCAAGAATGAATTACTAGGCCAATGTGAAGTTTATGCAGAATTTCTGAAATATTTTGCAGATAAGACTGAGGACCCCATTAACAAAACAGTCAGGAAAGTATGTGCAGAGATCTCTGTCTTTCTTATACTTTAATGACTATTCCCTATTCATGAAAGTTCATATGAGTACGCCTTAGAAGCTGTGCCACATGCCAGTTTCCATGAAAAATCCTGGAAATGATGTGTGACCTTTCAAGCAGCCTTCCTTTTTCGCTGTGAGCAGTGGAAGGGTAGTAACAACCGCTTGAGAGATTCAGGGCAATTTTGGCTGGGAGAAACCATTATCTGGGGCTTGATGTCTGAGTTTAGGGCAGGTACCCAGCCTGCTAATCTGGTTGGGTTTTTCTTATTTTTCTTGAGCCTTTTCTTCTTCTTTCTAGATAGAGATTTGGTGGTTGTAAGGAATTACTTCTTTCTGTATTGTAAAACCCATGTCTTTTGACTCATGCTGCTGGTTTTTCAACTCTTAGGCTTCCCTGAGGCCTGCTATTCAGACCTCAGTGCCCTGACCCTGAAAGTGTGTATTGAATTGGCTATACCCAACTGGAAATGGTTAACTTACCTGTAAATCCCTATTTAATGGTACCCTCGCACCCAGGACGTGTAAGTTAGAGAGTACCCCAGGGCTTGCAGCACTGATTGTGCCACTCTGAGGATCTTTTACACAAATCGCGTCCCCTGATCCGCTACTGCAGACCGGTAGAGCAGTCCTGCAGTGCAAGCCCTACTTTGCCATTGAAAGCAATGGCAAAGCCAATGTTTGCCCTGTACACATGTGTAATTCACTCCTCTGGCAGGCCTACTGAGCCCTAAAGGCAGGAAAAACTCATGAGATTCCTGTTTTATGGTGGAAAGACTTGGTCGCCCAATTGGCGAGTACATGGTTACATGCTAACCCCTCAGCCGTGCTAACTCTTGAATGGTACGAGCAAAGTGGGCACTCCAAGGTATCAAACAACTTACATTACATTAAGCCCGACTTGCATCTCAGGTAGAAATTATTGTAACTTGTTGCAGTGTGCAGCTTTAGCTGAGCTGCCACTTTGTTTCCCTCAAGACTCTTGTGCCTTCACAGGCACACATGGGGCCTGCTCCACCAGACAGCTTTCTGCCCTCTTGGAGAGACGTGCAAACATCTCTCAGGGAGGAGAACAATGAGGGTCTGCAGGGCAGGGAGGTGTCACCTCCATCCTGCAGGAAGCCACTTGGGTGTTAGCCCCAAAATGTAGGCTTCAAAGGTGAAGTCATCTTTGAAGAGCAGATGTGGGAAACTAGGGGAAGGCTGCCCCATGGTTGAGGTAGACAGGTTGGCATGGGGAACCAACCTGTCTAAACTGGTTTTCTCAGGGGCGTATAACCACGGGTTGGGCTAGGAGGGTCTGAGCACCAAAAGAGGGGTCTCAAAATTTTTGGAGTGGGAAGAATGGTGCATCTTGTGCCAGCCAGATGCCACACTCCACAGGTAGAAGTCCTGGTAGCCAATTGGCTGCCAACTACATCCTGTGCTTAGGACATTTTCGGAGCATAAGAAGGGCACCCCTGACACCTAGACCTCAGACCTCAACGGACTTGGAAGAATGACCAAAGGAGGACAGCCCTGCTGCACTGGGGTACCAGCAAAGAGAGGCTGCATGCACTTGCCGCACCTCATGGCTAGTGAAGTGAGGGACTGTGCCTGCTGTGTCCTGCTCAAGGAGAAGTTGTCTCAGGAGCCTAGTCAAGCCAAGAAGACTACAAGGGCCAACTGAATGGCCTCCTGTTCATAGCACAGGAACACAACATCTGAACAGTCATGCTGGGGCAAGTAGGTAGCTGGTAGCCCAAAGTCTTCAAGGCGCTACCGCCGCCGCCATGCAGCACGGAGGACCAAGACATCTGAGTGCTGTGAATCCTGGAGTGCTGTTGGAGAGTTGCTGAAACCCTCAAAAGGCAAGTTAGTGACAGACAGATTGGCCTGCGACTGCAACTGCGGGGCCACTGGTAGGACAGTGGCAACTTGACTACGGCCAGACCGGTTAGGACTTTGTGGAATGTTGACCCCTGAATCCGGGACTCCCTCACCATCTTTGTGACCCAAGGAATCCATGCAGGATGATCCCCATTGACCACATCTCATATACAGCATCCTTAGAGCATCTTCATCATCCTTCATCCCTTGCATCAGGACCATTCTAAAGGAATCCATTGGAATGCAAATAAAGTGCCTTGAACTGTTGAAGGACTGCTTCTCCTGTAAATGTTGCTGTTGTTCGGGACCTTGCTGGTCCCCCTGACTAGCTCCCTTCCAGAGTAGGTCGCCCCAGGTATTTCTAACCAACCGCATTGAGAGCTACCTAAGTTTTCCTCAAAAAGGTTTCTAAGTGTCCAATTCATTGACTTTCCCAAGGCCTGTTCACGTTTGAATAAAATTGCACTAATTTATTATTTCATGTAAATTCTATATCTTCAGAACCCTCCGGTGGTTCTTCTTCATTTTGTTGTCTAAAATTTCATAAAAATACAACCTATTTTTATAAATTGGTGTTGGATTTCTTATGAGTTGTGTTGATTTCCTCTGCAATTGTTTTGGTGCTGCTCAACACTTGTTCCTCTGTGTAAGTCTTGCGGCTCAGTGCTACAGCTACTTAGGATTGAGCTGAGGGTTTGAAAGACAAAATCCAAGGGTTTGGTAAGTGTATTACACAGTGAGGTTGCACACCACACCATATAATACACCACATGTCTTCACTTTGGACCGTTGTGTTGCCTCTGGTGCAAGCAGATTTGGCTGAGAACCCCCTGAGAGTACAATCTTACTACTGTTTATGACTGGACTGGTAGTAGAGACAGGCTGGTCCACTGCTTCTGACCAAGAACTAGCAACCCCTGGACTACCTTGGACTGCTTCAGGTATTTCTACTTCAGACATTCTTTCCTCCTCTAAAACAGATGATTCTGTGCCAGGGTCGATCGCTTTATGCTCATCCTTTGTGAAGTTCTTAGTTTTAAGATTGTCTACAAGAATTTAAAGTAATTCTGGGAGGGTGCACAGCTTATCCAGTATTGGAGTACAAGTGCAGATCTTTCCTCCGCTGGTTATGGAGGTGCGCACCTAGCTGGGCTTCCAGGTTAATTAGTTTGTAATCCAAACTGATTATTGCACCTGCAAGAGTTTACATCAAGTCAACCTGGGCTTCTGATTTTAAGACTGCCAAGTTAGAGCGTTTGTGGCAACTAAGAGGGTTGAGTTGATTAACTGCAGAGTGGCCTCTATTGGGTTTTCACTAGTTGACCTAGGTTTCTCCGCCGGTGGGGTTGTGCTTGTGGATGGAAGTTCAATCACTCCTAATAACTTATCATCTGAATCATTGAGTAGGAAGCTTGCAGAGTTCCTTCGATGCAACTCCCTTACATTTTTTCATTATTGGCTGTATAATGGTGAGTCTGATACATGGGCCGTCCTAGACTCTTGGCCAACCCAGGGATTTAATAAAGTTGTGCTGTCACCTCTATGTGGTGACCTAAAGGAGTCAGCATCAGCTTAATGATTATCAGCATACCCGAGCTGGTACTAGACGGATGGAGGCAGAACGCCTCCATGTCGAGGAGAGTTCAATAATAGAAGGATTGGGTTGAAACATATATTGAGGCAATATATGTGACTCACTCAACCGACTGAACTGAAGCGTGCATGCCCTGCACGCACTCTCTCCCTAGAGGGAGGGACGAGGGAAAAGCGAACGTGTAGGGGCCTTGGGGGGCTCAGGATTTGGTGTAATGCGTGACAATGTCAATTTTGTAGACCTTTGTAATACTTTAAATGTCAATAAAGAGATTGGTAAAAAAACATAATAGAAAGATTGCAGATTTCGTGCCCGGATATGAGTCAGTGTTTTGTATAATTGTGCAGTGGATGGTGTGGATGGGTGCACCCGATGGAGGCTCAATAATCTGAGGGTAGTGCTTGATCGTAGGCAAAGCGTCTCTGGACGTCTCTTTGGACATTGCCTGTCATCCAGCTGATGGGGCCAGACGTTGGGTGCACTTGGGACATTTGTCTGTGATACTGAGAGTCAGTGACTTGTTGGCACTTACTATTGAGCCTTTTTGGCTCGCACCTGTTTACGCCTCCTGTTGGCATTTTATGCCAAAGTTTCCACGCTTGTAGGAGTGCATAGTAGGACTGCATTTAAGTCTGCGTACCTATTTGTATACATTCCGCAACAGTGTGGCCGTAAAGACCTGAACATGCAAGGTATGGGGTGCGGGCGGGCACAAAGTCCCAGAATTCTTGTGTCCTGCCGCAGTCACAGATTTCGCTGCTGTCTCTCCTTCCGCCCCCTTCCCCACCCTGCGATTTTAGGGTTTCAGCCCCCGATTTATCTTCTGGGGGTTCTGTGCAAGTTCACCTTCTCCAGAAAGGAAGGGAGGAGGGGGCACGGGGACAGCAATGGACGGTGCAGATGCAGGGACAAGATGAAAACTGATGTGAGAGCCAATCCAAAGGTATGAGAGATAATTAGGGTAGCTCTAGAACTGCAGTTGTAATGCACTTAAGAGGGCTTGTGTGTGGTCAGACTGATGAACAGTGTCCGGCAGGTACTGCTGCAAAACGGTTGCTAATGGTTGTTAATCATGTAAAGTGTAAGAAACTCATCTAAGCCCTGCTTGCTGGAAATATGGCAGTAGCTGTGTCTGGACAGTGAAGACGACAAGGACAAGAAGTGCAAGGGCTGCCCCCGTAGGGGGCATAAAGGGCCGGCGCCTTAACGGCCGCCTTGGCACGGAAGGGACCGGTCAAACCGGTTTTCAGGGAGGAAGCGCGACAACCAGGTGGCGGCTCACCCCCACCCCAGTGTGCCAGCAGCGGGGGGGGAAGGTCAAGATCCAAACAACCAATGGGGGGGTTGCTATCTTTTAAACCCCCCAATCCAAATGGCAAATTTAAATCTATGGGGGCAAAGAAAGGTGCATTTAAGGGGCGCGGTCCCGTGGGGGTTTTTCATTCACGATCGGGACAACGCGCTCGCACCCTGGAAGAAGAGAAACGGACGAGATCACCTACCTAGGATTGCTGTAAGCAACGCGACCCTACAGCAGCAACCGGACCACCAACGTCGGCTTTCCAGGTCAGCAGATCGGGTCCAGAAGCACACCTCCGGACCACCCGACCAGCTCCAGCTTTCCCCATGGGACCGCGGCAAAGCAGCACGCGAACAGGCAATCCCCGTGTTCCCCCGCTGACGAGGACTCTCAGACCGGCACGCCTCTTTTTCCAGAAGCACAGTTATGGACCACCAGACCGGCTCCAGCAATTCCCATGTACCCCCATAGACCGGTATGCCTCGTTTCACCCGCTGCCACCCCCTCGTTGCTCCGGCGCCTGATCAACAGGCAACCAGCCGCCGTTCCTGTGGGGGACCGCTTTTCACCAAGCGACGCGACCCCGCAGGAAGCCTCAGCATTGGCACGCGGGCAGTGCCTAAGGTCCCTTCCTCTAAAGGAGGGTCAACTGGAAGCAAGGCGGACGCGGACTCCGCGGTCGGAAAGGGCTGCCCAGCTAAGCCCAAACTGACCAACCGCAACATCCAAGCCCGCCCTTCGAAAGGGCTTGTTTAAGGAACTCCGATCCCCGGCACCACTGACCCTTCGTGCTCCGGGGGACAGCACGGCTGTGTGACGCGACCCCGTTGAGCACCTACAGATAAGGCACTTGCTCCGGGGGACAGAACAGTTGTGTGACGCGACCCCGAGCAAACAGGAGCATTTTACACCCTCCCCCAGGACCAGCATCCTTTTACGGTGGGGACCAAGGGCACCCAAGGGATTTCTATCCTTGTAAGCCCTAGTGGAAGCTCCTGCATCGGTGCCCCGAAAGAACACAGCAATTCAGTGAGGGGGCGGATCTCACTGCCCAAGTTCACTTGTGTGCCACACGGTTCCAGCATCATCCAAGCCAACCCAGCCTTTGACAAAACACTATTGAGCACCTAGGCTAGAGGCCAAGAAACTTCCCCTTTGAGCCAGCCCGCCATGGAGGAAGATCAGGTGGTTGAGCAGCAAGACGACTTGGAAAGGATGATTGCCCACATGCGTGATGAGGCTCTAAAATGCTGCAAGGACTGGCTGCGCGCAAAGATGGTGGATACATCTGAAGAATCCCGAGCGCACGAGGCCCCAGCACTTGCGAATTTACCGGACGAGGTGGGTGCAACAGAGCAGAGTTCACCCCATCACAGAAGGCAAGCAAGCGGCAGAAGTCTGAGGGGAAACCTGCAAGGAAGACAGCCAAAAGACCAAGGGTCGCGGTTCGGAGCACCGAGGAGGACACAGCGCCAAAACCGGGGTCCAGCATAGCACGAGCGCCGTCAGAGGGTGAGCATATAAGCGCGATTATTCAAGAATGCTTTAAATCACTTGCGCCACTGCTGCTGTGGGGTAATGGGGTAGTCACAGAGGGGATCGCACCCTTAGACAGGCAGGCAAGCACCCATGCAGCGGCCAGGGAGCACCATTCCTCTGGGGACCCATTAGCAGCTTGGAGCGCGACAACAAAAGTACCAGATACCACACTTAACATGGGAAACGCGCCGGAATCTTACACAAGACTATCCCTGGGTGCCCCGTCCATGACAACTAGGGCAGCAGGCCTTGCAACAGCCATCCCTCTGACGGTAAAGGAATGTATATGGAGAAAATAATTTATAGATATCTTTACACTACTAGAAATACAACTGGAAGGTTTAGATCTTACCGTATGCGACAAAAAAGATGATGACAGAAGGGAGAGGAAGAGAGCTAGGAAAGAGAAGAATTTTGAGAACTGGTTAGACCCTTTCAGAATTATGGCCTGTGTCATAGTTGAGAAATTCCCACGCTGCGCCGCTGACCTCTGGTTGTACGAATCTAAAATACATGAAGCGCACCGCCAGTTCCCAGGGGATGCCTGGCTAGAGTAAGAGTTTTAGGCTAAAAATGCAAGCCCACCCAGAGATGGAGTGGAACCAAGAGGATGTCTCCAGCTACATCCACAAAATGATGGTCGCAAAGAAGCGAGCGGATGGGCAGGCAAAGGGGAGCAGTCCTTTCGGAATGCACACAACAAGGGGAGGCATGACAAATACAAAACATCACATAGACACAAAACCTGGCACAACACTAAAACAGAGGGTGACATTGGCCCACAAGTCATATGCTGGAAGTTTGAGACAGACGAGTGCTCCTGGGGGCAGAGCTGCAAATTTAGACACTCCTGCTCCGCTTGTGGGGGCGAACACCCGGCGTCCACATGTAGAAAGCACAAGCACAAGTCAGACAGAAAAGATAAGAAGAAGAAGCAATAGTACCAACCCCCCCACCAGTCTTAAAACTAACCAATTGGAATTCAAACTGGCCAAGTCTCCAATCAATACAGATATCCTGAGAAGACTAGCAAATTAATATTATAACAAAAAAGATGCAAGCACATTAGTAAAGGCTTTGAGGAAGGCTTCATTATCCCAGTGAAAGGACGTATAGCTGGTGGGACCCCTAAAAATTTGAAATCTGCTAGAGAACACCCACAGGTAGTCATCCACAAAATTGAGAAGGAATTGAGGCTTGGGCGCATAGAGGGCCCTCTCCCCGCCCCCCTCCCCACAGACTTAATCATCTCACCATTAGGGGTGGTTCCCAAGAAGGAGCCCGGCGAATTCAGACTAAAACACCACCTATCATTCCCTGAAGGCACATCAGTGAATGATAGCATCCCGGAAGAAGCTTGTGTGATGGGTTATGCCACACTGGACGATGCAATCAACATGATTAAAGCAACAGGCAAAAGGGCACTGTTAGCAAAGGTGGACATTGAGTCAGCATTCCGATTGCTGTCTGTACACCCGGACAGTTTTCATCTGCTAGGTTTCCAACACAAGGGCCAGGTTTTCGTGGACAAAGCTATGCCAATGGGGTGTTCCATCGCATGCGCATATTGTGAACAATTTAGCACATTTTTGGAATGGGCATTACACAGGAGGCACCCGACAGGGGGGAAAATGCATTATCTGGATGATTTCCTATTTGTAGGGGGAGCTGACGATGGAACATGCTCCAGCTTACTGAAAGCCCTTCACTCACTGACGGAAGAGATGGGGGTCCCTCTAGCAGGTGACAAGACGGTTGTCCCTACCCCATCACTTGTATTCCTAGGCATAGAGCTAGACACAGTCGCCAGAACCTCGACATTACCAGATGAGAAAGTGGCAGACTTAAGAGCAGATATCAAGTCCTTGCTAGGGAAACAGAAAGCAACCCTTGGGGAATTACAGAGCATGGTTGGCAAACTCAATTTCGCAACCAGAGTGATCCCAGCAGGCAGGGTCTTTGCCAGATGACTAAGCAGGCTGACAGCAGGGCTGCGCTTGAAACACCACCACGTGAGACTTGGTAGGGGGGTCAAAGGTGATCTCGCCATGTGGCACTCTTTTCTAGAGGAATTTAATGGTCGGCTCATCTGGAGAGATGGCTGGATATCAGCTAGAGAGATCTCGCTTTACACAGACGCCGCAGGGGGCTGTGGTTTTGGGGCCATCCTAGGCAGGGAATGGTGCGCAGACAAGTGGCCTCCCAGGTGGCCCGAATTAGGGATTAACAGAAACATCACATTTCTGAAAGTATTTCCCATAGTGGTCGCCTTGACAATCTGGAAATCCCAGTTGCAAAACTTAAAAATAACATTGTGGTCTGATAATCTAGGTGTGGTCATGGCAATAAACAAAGGGTCCGCATCATGCCCCAATACACTGAGGCTTTTAAGGCGCCTGGTACACATCCAGCTCAAAGGTAACCTGGACATCAGGGCCAGACATGTCCAGGGCATAAAGAACTCACGGGCGGATGCCCTTTCTCGTTCCCAGATGGACAAGTTCAGGAAGCTCGTCCCAGAAGCAAACAGCAGGATGACACCTTTTCCAGCAGGGCTGTGGGACCTGGCGGAACAGACCTGTCCCTATTAGTACTGCGCGCACTCACACCAGAGACACAACGGAGATATAATAAATACGCCAAGGTCCTCATGGACGTTGGGGGGCTGGAGTCCCTAACCGACCAGCCAGCAATCAGAGCAGCTGCAGAACATTTCATCATGTGGGCTTTCAAGCAGGGGAAAACGAAGTCCTGGGCACAGGCACACCTTGCGGCGGTTGCCCATTTTTCAAAGCTACAAACGGGCACAGATCCCACTGCCTCACACTACATCAAAACTGCAATGAAAGGATGGAAACGCCTCGAAGGGCACAAAAAGACACCAGACACCCCATCGATTTTAACAAATTAAGCCTCTTAATAGATTTACTTCAACCCATAGTAGAGAACCGGAATGAACTCTTAGTGTTCAGATCGGCATTCGCCATAGCCTTCTTCGGGGCATTTAGAGGTGGCGAGCTGGTGGCAGCAGCGAGAAATTCAGGGGGCAACTCTTGCCTGCAAATAGGGATTGCCACTTAGAATGTGACAGGGTACGCTTAACCCTGAGACGATCCAAAACGGACCAGTTGGGCAGGGGCACTGACATTGTCCTAACAGACAAAGTATTGCCCGGTCTGCAGCATGAAGGAATATTTTGAGGTACGGCCCCTGGGACCAGGCCCCCTGTTCAGACATGCCAATGGGGACTACCTGAGCAGATTTCAATTTACTGCGGTCATGCGGAAAACACTAGGGAAGGGTGGCCTGCTCCCAGCAGACTTTAGTTCACATTCATTTCGCATCGGGGCAGCCACCACAGCCGCCAGTTTAGGCCTAGATCCAAATGCAATCAAAGCGGTTGGCAGATGGTGGTCAAAAGCGTACAAAGGTTACATTCGCCCACACCTATTGTGATGGTATCTTGTCATTACAGTAACAGATGCACCCCCCAGACTCATTTGGGTGATAGGACACTCATTCATATCCAGGCTACTTCTTGGATCTTCTCTTCTTGATTCTTCCTTTGAAATAAGCGCAAGATTACTCTGCAAACCTTCTTCCAGTTTGGGCTTTGCTGTCTCCACTGAGGATATCTCTTTGCTTTTCTCATGCACTTCTTTGATTTGACTTGGCAAGTTTGTGTGGTCATGACAGTACTCCCCCTCAAGGAACAGTTCTCCAATTTAGGTTTGCTTAGGTAGGTTCTATGAAAGTTTCTCACTAATCTTGAAGCATGTACATACTCGTGCGGCTCCCAGGATCGTTCCTCTGGACCATAACCTTTCCAATCAATTAGATAATAAAGCTGGCCATTACGGATTATGGAATCTAAGATTTGATTGACCTCATACTCTTCTGCAGAGCTAATCTGGATAGGAATTGGAGGGGAGTTTTGACGTAAATTTGGAGGACTGTTCTTTAACAAGGAGACATGGAAAACAGGATGTATCTTTAGATGAGCTGGCAACTGCAATTTAACTGCCACTGGATTGATCATCTTGTCAACTTTGAATGGGCCTATAAATCGTGGCTGAAATTTGCGATTTCCTTTGAGACGTAAATGATGAGTGGATAACCAAACTTTGTCTCCTTTCGAATAAATGGGTCTCTCTCTTCTTTTTCCATCAGCCTGAGTCTTATATGAGTCTTTTGCTTGAATGATGTTTTTTCTAGCCCTAACTAACGTGGTCTGCAAATCCCTCACCATCTCTTCTACTGCAGGCACTGAATCATCTTCTTTACCCAACATTACATTAGGATGTCTACCATGGTTCAGATAAAAGGGGGTGAACCCAGTGGTGGAATGAACAGCATTATTGTAAGCAAATTCAGCTGCCCACATCAACTCGGGCCATTCCTTCTCTTTATCGAATAAATTGAGTCTTAAACACTGTTCTAACTCTTGATTCACTCTCTCTGTTTGCCCATCGGTTTCAGGATGGTAACTGGTAGAGTAACGAGAATCAATTCCTAATCTTTTACTAAAGGCCTTCCAAAAGCGAGAAACAAATTGGGACCCCCTGTCTGAAACTAGAATTTTTGGGATACCATGGGCGCGTACTATGTGTTGTGTAAACAACTGTGCAACCTGTGGGGCTCGAGGGATTTCTTTCAAAGGAATGAAATGCGCCATTTTAGTGAAAGTGGTTGGCCAAAACTAGGATAGTGTTAAAACCTTGGTTACTAGGGAGGTCCACTATAAGATCCATAGTAACAGTATGCCAGGCATGGGGTGCAGTGGGCAAAGGTCTTAACAGACCTTGTGAAGCTGTTCTATTTGATTTCCCTCTTTGACATTTGTCACAAGTTGACACATATTGTCTTATCTGAGTTTTCATTTTTGGCCACCAAAATTCTCGTTGTATTAGATTTTGAGTCTTTTGAATTCCTTTGTGTCCAGCCAATTGATCGTCATGATAAGCCTGAAGAATTTTTTCTTGCAGCTCCACAGTCGGAACATACAGTGCACCTTTAAAGTATGGCAAACCTTTTTTGATTTCTCTTCCTTGGCCTTCTTTGGACCACTTCAGCATTCCTTTGAATGTTAAGTTTTCTTGAATTTCTTTGGTTAAATTTTCATACAATATGGCAGATATGAACTTCTCTTGTGGAATAATCAATTCTTTTTCTGGAGGCTCTTTAACTGCACCGGTATCAATTCGAGATAGAGCATCTGCCTTCCCATTTACTTTTCCTGGTCTGAAAGTGATAACAAAATCAAAGTCTGCAAAATATAGGGACCAACGCAGTTGTCTAGCTGTTAGAGTTCGAGCTGATTTTAAAAACTGTAAATTTCGGTGGTCCGTGTAAACGGTCACTTTATGCTTAGCTCCCAAAATGTAATGCCTCCACTCACGAAAAGTTTCTTTGACTGCCAATAGCTCCTTATCCGCAATTGAATAATTTATCTCTGGTGGTGTTAATTTTCGAGAGAAATAGGCCACTGGATGTAATTGACCTGTATCTTTATGACGCTGGGAAAGGATACCTCCTATGGCAACATCTGAAGCATCTGCCTCCACATAATATGGCTCATCTGGATTGGGGTGGAGCAAGATTGGAGCTGAGACGAAGGAATTCTTCAAAAAATTAAAAGCATTTTCAGCTTCTTTTGTCCACTCAAACTTCACTCCTTTCTTCAACAATCGAGTAATGGGTGTAACTGTTTGAGAAAAATTGGATATGAATCTTCGATAAAAATTAGCGAACCCCAAGAAACTCTGGATCTCTTTGACATTGCAAGGAGAAGGCCAATGTTGCACTGTCTTTATCTTGGCAGGATCCATACTAACTCCTTCTGGTGACAAAATGAATCCTAAGAACTCAACTCGTTCCACATGAAATGCACACTTCTCCAATTTTACATAGAGATGGTTTTCTTGCAACCTTGTGAGGATGGATCGAACATGGGAAATGTGCTCCTGTAGATTGTCGGAAAAGATTAAAATGTCATCTATATAAACCACGGCAATCCGGTCGAGGAATTCTCGTAATATATCATTAACGAAATGCTGGAAGGCAGCGGGAGCATTGCATAACCCATAAGGCATCACTTGATATTCAAATAATCCGGATCGAGTCCGAAAAGCGGTTTTCCATTCATCCCCTGAAGCCACTTGAATCAAATGATATGCTCCTCGCAGGTCCAATTTGGTGTAGATTCTAGCATTCTTTACTTGATCTAATAAAACTGACACTAAAGGCAGTGGGTATCGATTCTTGATGGTAACCTGATTGAGGGCTCGATAATCAATGCAAGTTCGAAGACTCCCATCCTTCTTTGGTATGAAAAATAGTGGGGATGACACTGGAGATTCAGAAGGACGAATAAAACCATTAGCAAGATATTGATCCAAATACTCCTTTAAATGTTGATTCTCTGCTTCGGTCAATGCGTATATTCTGCTACATGGCAATATCGCACCTGGCTCCAGTTCAATTTTGCAGTCGTAGGGTCGATGTGGTGGCAATTTCTCAGCCTCCTTTTCATCAAAAACGGCGACTAAATCCTCAACATTCTTTTGGGATTTCTGCTGTCTTTAGTGCACAGATCATTGAAGAGTGTGATGATAAACAGGCCGCTTGGGACTTGGTGGACACTTCCACTCCATCATGAAAGCAATTCTCTTTGCAGTAAGAGGAATTCATCTTGATCGTTCTTTTGCTCCAATCAATTTGTGGATTATGTTCTGTAAGCCAGGGCAGACCCAAAATGAGTTGAAATTGTGGAGCATCTATCAAATTAAAGATTATCTGCTCCTGATGTCCACCAAAACCTTGCATCTGAATTGGTTCGGTCTCATGGGAAATGGGTCCTGAAGAAAGATTGGTTCCATCCACAGCTCTTACTACTTCCAAAGTAGATTTCTTGATAAATCGAATACCCATTTTACGAGCCTATTTGATATCACAGAAGTTGCCCGTAGCTCCAGAGTCTATCATAACTGAGATCCCTTGAATTTCCTTCTCAAGGGTCTTAACTGATACTGTTTGTACCAAATGTGGCGCTGCGGTTTGTAAGGTATTCTCCACTTGTTGATCTAAAGGAGTTGTCTTGGGTTCTGCTTTCATCAGGGCAACTCCCTCTACTGATGAAGCTGGCCTTTTCCCGACTGAAGAGCTTTGGGTTTCTTGGGACAGTTTTTAACAAAATGCCCTGATGCACCGCAATATAAACATAGTTGATTCATTCTTCTTTTCTCTTTTTCTTCCTTAGATAAAGGACCTCGGATGGAACCAATTTGCATTGGTTCTTCTAACGTTATCCCTTCTCGGGCTCTGGTAGGATCATTTCTTACACGATCAATTCTCAGGGGAAATGGTCGATACTCTCTTCTCTTTTCTGCTCTTCGTTCAGTTAACCGGTGGTCAATCTGTAACACAAGATCAATTAACTCCGAAATTTCGGTGGGTCTATTTGGAACTTGTGCCAAGGCATCTTTCAATTCATCTCTCAGTCCACGATAAAATATGGCAGCTCTTTTTGACTCCGGCCAGGCAGTCTCTACAATGAGTTTATTGAAATGAGCCAGATAGGCTACTAGATCTTTATTACCTTGCCTGATTTCCAGTAGTTCATTGTCAGTGGCTTGAGCTGCAGTTCGCCGATCAAATATTCTTAAGAACTCTTCCTTGAAATTTTGGAAATTATATAAAACAGGATCATTTCTGGAAATTATTGGCATGGACCATGCGGCCGCATCTCCTATCAGATGAGACAATATAAATGCCACTTTGGACTGGTCTTCGGAAAAAATGACTGGTCTACATAAAAAATGCAATGAGCATTGGGTCAGAAAAATCTGCGCCTTATTTGGATCCCCACCGAAGCGCTCGGGTTGAGCCAAAGGAATAATAGGGGAAACCGCATGAATTACTTGAGTGGATATACCTGCAGACTGTGAAGGGCTAGGGATTTGTGAAAACACAGATTCATTTGATTTAGCGGTGTTCCCTAACTCATTTATTCGCTGTTTTATTTGGACTGTTTCTTCTATGGTGTTATTTAATTGTTTCTGTAACCCTTCCAAAACGGTGGCTAATGCTTTTATATCAATTCCTTCTGCCATTCAGCTCAGGAGGAAATCTGTTTTTTCCCTAAAATTAGGGTGATGGCACTTCAATCTGTCAGGATACTTCAATTCGATTTCCTCAGAAGCAGAAGATAACTCCTCAGTCCCGACCCGAGCTACTCACAACAAATATTAATCCTTCGTGCTGAGTACCCCGGAGGAGGAAAGGGGAATGGGATGGTAGAGAGACTGCCACAGAGATGATGAACGCCAGTACTCAGTCTGCCTCTTCACATCTAAGATTGGATACAGCACCTGCAAGAGTCACAGTCGCAATTACTAGGGACATACAACATCAGTTTTTTACTTTCTACTCTCAATACTTAATTCTCTTTAATTCTATTATTTCTTCACTCACCCTGAGTTCTCTGTAGCCTTGCTTCTCTCTATAAATGATAGCTCTTCTTAAAAAAATGCTTATTACTGATTCTGGAAGAACTTCTCAACCTTTGTTAGAGATTGGGAATATGTTGCTATATATATATATATATAGCTGGTGATAATGCGTTCTTCAAATCAGCTGATGTTATTTAATTTCTCCTGTCTTATTGTGACTTCTGTCAATACTTGTATTTGTAAATGCTTGTTTATTAAAGTTCGTTTCTCCTTTCTTACTTCGACATTTGTTGATAACTTGTATTTGTAAATGCTTGTTTATTACAGTTAGTTTCTCCTTCCTTACTTCGACATCTGTCGATAACTTGTAGTTGTAAATGCTTGTTTATTTAAGTTCGTTTCTCTTTTAAACTCTATTTTGGTTTATTACCATTGAATTTGTAAATGCTTATTTGTTAACAGTTTGTTTCTCCTTTAAACTTGGCCTTTGTTTATAACCTTGACATTTGTAGATACTTGCTCTTTTAAAGTTCATTTTTTCTTTGACTTTAATATCTTAAACAAGAACCTTGTAAACATAAGGTTAATTCATACATTAACTCTGTAGCCTTGCCGACTTCCACGGGAACGGTCTACTATCAAACTCTTCGAATAAACCTTGACAATATTTATCCGTTTTCTGTAATATAATCTTCAAATGTAATTTTACCTCACAGGAGTTTCTGTTCTGAAGCGCGCTCTATCTCCACACAGCTGATTCCTGTCAGACCTCAGTTGAAGTGCAAGGCTTCCAGCTGGAGAGCTCGTAACCTAGCAACCAACCGATTGCAAGACTAGAACTGTAACTAACCTTCAGGACTCACAGCGGCCATCTTGGATCTTCTCTTCTTGATTCTTCCTTTGAAATAAGCGCAAGATTACTCTGCAAACCTTCTTCCAGTTTGGGCTTTGCTGTCTCCACTGAGGATATATCTTTGCTTTTCTCATGCACTTCTTTGATTTGGCAAGTTTGTGTGGTCATGACAGCTACAAGCATGATGGAAGCAAAACAAGAAGTTGAGCATAGGAGAAAGACCAGCAGATTCAATCAGATGGATGGGTTCCCCGGGCATGAAATGGTCACAGCTCCAACCGACCCTGCACAAGCTATTAGAGTCCGGGCAGAAACACCCAGGTACGTTAATTATACACCTGGGGGGGAATGATTTGACCACTTTGGGAAGAAAGGTACTCCTGAATGACATCAGGGGAGCAATAAGGAACCTTACTAGGCTTTTTGGGAAAACCACCATCATCTGGTCAGAAATAATCCCCAGAATCACTAGGCGGGGAGCAACATCGGACAAAGCAGTAGACAACTCCAGGAGGAAGCTAAACATCGCGGTCGCCAAGTACTGTAAAATTAACGGCTTGGAAAGCATCCGCCATGGCTTGATCCACCCCCGGCGACCAGAGCTCTATGCGCCGGACGGCGTACATTTATCGACAGAAGGGATGGGAATTTTCTGGTCCAATCTAGCAGCAACAATGAAGTAGAATGAGAAAAAAAAAAAAAAGGGGGATTGTGGAAACTGGGGGAGCTGCCAGGAGACCTGAGCCTCTCTGGCAGCGTGGCATAGATAAACAAGGTTTGCCCAAATAATTGATCAGAAGACACACCTAGTAAGGTGGTGTGTGAACAAAAGCCACACACCTGGGGATGCCTTACGGCAGGGTGTAAGATGGCCAAGCAAGGGGAGTAAGCAGAATACGGCACTCGCAGCCCAGACCCGCCAAGTCAGATGGCAGGGCATAGGACACACCAGGTAGCGAGTTGGGCCTAATCCAAAGAACTTGAAGCTACCCCCTAAACAACATGGTAAAACAAAACTCTATTGGAGTGAGCCCCTCCAAAAAGAAAGGTGGGACTGCCTCAACAATCAAAGGGCAAAAGGAGGAGTGACAAATGGAGGCCAGGACTTGAGGGCCCACCAGTCACTCACTGCAATTTATGAAAAGTTTGGACTTTAGATGTGTTAAAGGAATAAGCTGATGTTTTATTTGCATATTTACAAATGTTGATTGACAGTGATTTGGTCTCATGCTCAATATATACTATCATGGGCAGTCGCACGCTAGTCCATATTAATAAAGCGGCCAATTGTTATCCACTACATAAGACGTTGTCAAAGTCTGTTTTCATGCATGAAATACAGTGTGACATATTTAAGGAATTGCATGATATATGCTTGCTCTGTAGTGTGCCAAGTGCGGGAGTTAGTGCAGAGGCCGCCCCCATAGGGGGAATGAACAGCCGCCTTGGCCCGGAAGGGACCGGTCAAACCAGTTTTCAGCGAGGAAGCGCGACAACCAGGTGGCGGCGCACCCCCACCCCAGTGTGCCAGCAGGCGGGAGGGGAAGATCAAGATCCAAACAACCAATGGGGGGGGTCGCTATCTTTTAAACCCCCCAATCCAATCCGATCGGGACAACGCGCTCGCACCCTGGAAGAAGAGAAACACCACCCGTCCACCCCGGCGAAAAGGCAACCAGTCGCAACACCGGACAGATACAAGGGGCGTAAATGCGTAAATAAACAAGTTTTTACCAAATAATTGATCAGAAGACACACCTAGTAAGGGGGTGTGTGAACAAAAGCCACACCCTGGGGATGCCTTATGGCAAGGTGTAAGATGGCCAGGCAAGGGGAGTAAGCGGAACACGGCACTCGCAGCCCAGACCCGCCAAGTGGGATGGCAGGGCATAGGACACGCCAGGTAGCGAGTTGGGCCTAATCCAAAGAACTTGAAGCTACCCCCTAAACAACATGGTAAAACAAAACTCTATTGGAGTGAGCCCCTCCAAAAAGAAAGGTGGGACTGCCTAAACAATCGAAGGGCAAAAGGAGACGTGACAAATGGAGGCCAGGACTTGAGGGCCCACCAGTCACTCACTGCAATTTGTGAAAAGTTTGGACTTTAGATGTGTTAAAGGAATAAGCTGATGTTTTATTGGCATATTTACAAATGTTGATTGACAGTGATTGGGTCTTATGCTCAATATATACTATCATGGGCAGTCGCACACTTGTCCATATTAATAAAGTGGCCAATTGTTATCCATTACATAAGGCGTTGTCAAAGTCTGTTTTCATGCATGTAATACAGTGTGACATATTTAAGGAATTGCATGATATATGCTTGCTCTGTAGTGTGCCAAATGCGGGAGTTATGAGCCAGGATGGTGATCACTGCAGGGCAGGACAGCGGAGGACAGACTCATACATTCAGGCAAAAAGAAAGGGCCCACTTTCCCATGGGCCCTCCGCTGATTGACAGCCACACACCAGACAGAGAAAGCGGAGGTAAGAAGGATTGGTACGCCGTCGTGAGCCGCTTGAATCCCTGGCACCAAGCCGCACCAGCCACTGTGCTGTCCGCTTCTGCACTCTATGGTTCTGGCCCCGTACCTAGTGCACTGCAACTCTGCTGGTCCGCCGCTCAGCAGTACTCCAAAGCAGGCTGTTGTGACCTGCGCAGCCCCCGAGTCTCCTGGCTGGCAGTAGGACTGGAAGGAGAGTCAGGAGAAATGATGGGAGTGAGCAGCGGCGTAACTCGTCCAGGGCTGTAGCCATGCAGAGGGGATGGGGCAGCCCATACTAATTTTTGGTTCCCAAATGACTGAGGCAGCTCGCACTGTATTAATAAAAAACTAAGGGGCATATTTATAAGCCCCTAGTGCCACCTTGCACCACATTAATGTAATTTTTGTACGCTAACGTGGCCCAACGAGGCCAAAGTCCTCATGCCATATTTACAAAGTGGCGAAATGCGTGCATTGCGCCACTTTGTAACCCTTTGCGCTACATTATGCCTGCGCTAGGCATAATGTATGCAAAGGGGGCGTTCCCCCATTAGGGGCACCGAAACAATGGCGCAAAGAAATCTATGAGATTTCCTTGCGCCAGTTTTATTGGCACTTTTAACACCTGCTTTGAGCAGTCATTAAAAGGGGGCTTCCATTATTTAGAATGGGCCTCTATGTACTATGCAGGAGTAGCACCAACATTTTGGCGCTACTCCTACAGAGTACATCAATAGCGTCACATAGAATGACACTATTGCCCCCTACCTTGCGCCATGGTGAGTCGTATTTTAAATATGGCGCACACGTGGTGGCAGAAGGGGGGCGCTAAGGGATGTAGGGAAAGTGGTGCTGCACTTGATGCAGCACCACTTTCCGTAAATCTGGCCCCAAGTTTAAGTTTGAATCCACACAGTCTAATCATAAAAACGCATGCTGGAGTTCAGAAGGTGCACGAGCCAAAAAAAAATGCCTTTATATCTTATTACATTTGCTGCATGTTCAAATACAGAGGTTAAATGTCAGGCGATGTCAGATAAATTGCTGCTTATTCTTTTAATGTTGTGATGTTGTTTACTTTTCGCTGCAAGTGAGAGGATTTGTGAAGTGAACTGTGCGAAAATCTCACTGTGACCACAAGAATGATATGGCTGGGGAGGCCCAAATTATGAACAAGGTTGACTAAATTAGGCAGAAAGAAAACACACATTACGCTGCTTAATGCAGCATATCTTGTGATAGTATTACTTCATAATTTTGTCATTTTTACTAGGGGTGGGTAGAAATGGTGGAATTTCATTCTGCGAAATTACATTTTCATTCTGAGTAATTCTGAGAAGGGCCAGAGTGGACACCGCAATGTACAGTGTATACCCCTCGGAGACCTTACATAAGTATGTAAGGGCACCAAGGAGGATCCTCTCAGTGCATACCCTTGGTACTCTTAAATACTTATGTGAGGGCACAGAGGGGTATCCACTCCAGAGCATACCACTTGATGCCTTTATATATATACACGTATGTAAGGACACCAAGGAGTATGTGCTGCACTGTAATGCAGTGCATACCCCTCGGTGTCCTCATATAAAAAGGGAACAAGGGGTATCTAATCCAGGGTATACCCCTTCATGCCTTTACATACTTATGTATGGGCACTGAGAGATATGCACCGCACTCCAGAGCAGAGCATACCCCTTGGTGCCCTCACATACCTATGTAAGGGCACCGAGGGGTTTGCGCTGCACTGTAGTGGTTTTCAACAGGGCTGGAAGAGGGAGCAATCCCTCTATGCTTAAATCACTGCAGATTAAAGTTTAATCTGCATTGGTTTTTAAACATAGAGGGACTGCTCCCTCTTCCAGCACTGTTTAAAACCATTTACAGTGCTGATTTCATTCCGCCAGCAGGACGGATGAATTGAATAGTAATTCTTAAACTACTCCAGTTTCGCTAGTGAAATTAAAAATTCCACCCTCCCCTAACTTTTACGCGTTAGCACTGTTTGGCCAAAGGTTTTATCAGTACCAGTTCCAAATCCAAACACAGCTGTAAGTAACTAACGGGTGACAAGTCAGTCTTTGCGAAGGACCTTCTAGCGTGCAGCAGCATGTGTTTTAGCATGTTTTAGTAACTTTTGATTCACTTGAGCTAAAAACAAAAGTATTTTGTTAACCTCTGTAGATTATGTGGAAAATGATGGATTATGTGGCAAATACACAAATTTATAATTATATATAAAGTGCCGCAGCTGCAGAATCACATAATTTCAGTGGCTTTCTGTACAAGGAGTGCAAAAACAAAGACTGATAGATGTTTGTCTACTTCTAATATACAAAAAATATAAATACCTGTAAATGAGAACTGTACAAATATTACCACATACATCAGCAATTATGAAAGCAAAAATGAAGCACAAATAGTTTTATAATTTTGAAGTGTGATGGAAACAAAGATTCTAATAAGATCAAAATAAATCTCAGTGATGCACAAATGATAAATATTGTATTGCAGCATTTGTGTATCACTTAGTACCTCTGTGTGGCACTGAAGTACTTATATACATGGGCAGCTAACTGCGCCATATAGAGTAGTGTGTGGTTGGGGGGGAGTTGTCTTTGTTTTGTAATTCTACAAGGGAAGTGTTTCCATGTTATGTGTGATGACTACCGAGGTATGGTTATTGTGTTATGGGACACAGCATGTAGAAGTGGTGGATGATGAGGTGTGAGAGACACAAACACACGGTTTATGGGTTTTCAGTACACCTGAACAGCTTTTCAGGTCCCTTTATGGTATTTGTCATGATTACATTCTGCTTAGTTGGTAACTGCACTGGGTTGTCCAATCAAAAATCTTGTGTATAGTGTGGACCTTAGCTAGCATGGGTGAAGGTAGAGAGAGAAGTGGAGAGATTTGCTGGGATGTGCAGTGTCATCCCATATCTGAGTGTCATTGTGAGATGTAAAGAAGTGGCCAAAGTGTATAGATATTTGGATCCTCAAGTCCTGGACTAGATTAAAGTCCTCCCATAGACCCGCAGTGTGTGACAGTCATCTTCAGTTATTCCATGCTTATTATTTCGTGATGGCTTTTTTTATTGGTTGCAGAGAACTGGTGATGGGCAACCCTTGTAGCAGATACATCTTCTGGGAATGTAAGAAGTGTAAATTGCAGTTGGCTGGTGACCTCTGAGTGTTCTAATATTAGTGTGGGTCAGAAATTTTATTTATTAAATTATGTAGCTATTTATTTCTCCGGCGAACTATAGGTCAGCCCTCCTTAACTTACCTGCCTGTCAAAAGTAGTTTGCAGTGGGCTGGTGAGCTCTGAGTGTTGTAATGTTAGTGCGGGTTAGTGTTGGAGGTGGCATGCTCTGGCTGGCTGAGGCGAGGCCCTAGCCAGGCAGAACCTACCACTCCTGTCAGTGGTGGGTGATTGCACTCACGGTATCACCTGCGCTCACCCTTGGGTAACTTGGCACTGAGCAGTCAGGTTTGTCACTGAGGCAATGTGTAAAGCATTGGCACAGAACTCCCACACAACAAATAACATGAGCGTCACAAAAGAGACTTCACCTGAGGTGTATGTAAATAAAGTTTGTATTCAACACAACTTACTTTACACAACATGAACATCATGTATCTCTGGACATAAATCACATTTGGAAATATCACTAGCAGTATGTAGCAGTCCCCACAGTATAGACACACAGTAGAGGTAAGTTTGGATTATTAAGGTAAGTATTTATTTGTTAATTTCAAAGGAATGATGTATCGGATCCTCAAAACTGTTTAGGATCTATTTCTTCTTTGAGTGGTGAGCTTCTTCTTCCTAATGGGTATCCCTCTTCTTCTTCCCTTTAGGTGTTGTTTTGGATCTTCCTCATGGGGTCCCGGGTACCATATAGGAAAAGAGGGAACAAATACCGCGGGTGAGTGGAATGAAAGCCTTTACATACGTCCCTTAATTATTTGAAATACTGAGGAATGGGTTAAGGAGGGGGGGGGGGTGCCAGTGAGGACTGTGGGCTATGTGCCTATTACTTTATATACTAAATGTGCTTGCTTTTGGTGCTTTTTACGTGCTCCTTCCTTTGTTGTGCCCTCTGATTCCCTCCCTGTCCTCCCCTCTTCCCCAGCTTGTCTCCCTTTACAGTGCCCCTCGGTTTGTCCACAAGGACCGTACCTTCCCGAGCCACGACCCTCCGGGGCCGGGGCTGGCTCTGTGGAGGTCCTCTCGTTGGTCTCCTGTCCTGTTGTCGTCTGGTCTGGTCCCCTTGGATTCCTGTGCAGCTCTGTTCCTCCTGGCGTTGTCTCCGTAGGATTCTGACCACTGGGGCTGTCCTCCGTCCACGAGGTTGCCGTCAGGATGGTGTGGCTGCCCTTTCCGACCGCCGCCGCCGCCTTTCTCCTCTCCTTCCCGGGGTTCCTTTCTGCTTGCTTTCCACTCTCTGCTTCTCCCGCTGTCGCCGCCGCCGTCGTCCTCCTCTCGCCCTGCTCCTCCTCTCTCTGGGAGATTTCCCGGCATTTGGCCTCCCGCCGGCCAATCCGAGGAGTCATCGTCATCGGAGGTTGCCGAGGCAACCTCCGAACGCCGGCCTCACAGTGAAAGCGTTCCCATGGCAACATGGGAACGCGGAATCGACTCTTGTCCTGCAGGCGCCTCGGCGGAGATCGGGCCGACCCGGTCACACACCCTTCCCCAAGAACTGTCCTGCTCTAGGACAGTTGCCGACAGGGGAAACCGAGATAGATAATCCGCGGGGGCCTGGCGAGATCCGGGTACGTGGCGGACCTGAAAAGAGAATGGTTGGAGTTCAAGGAACCAGCGGAGTATTCTGGAGTTTGTATCCTTATGTGCAGTTAACCACGTAAGAGGAGCGTGATCCGTGAATAGTATAAAAGGCCGACCCAGGAGGTAGTATTGTAAACAGTCGATGGCCCATTTTATAGCTAAACATTCTCTCTCAATAACTGGGTAATTGCGTTCTCGAGGGAATAGCTTCCTGCTGATGTAGACGACGGGGTGGTCATGCCCCTCATCATCAGGTTGCGTTAGAACCCCTCCAAGCCCAACATCCGAGGCGTCGGTGTAAAGGTGGAAGGGTTTTGTAAAATCCGGGCAGCGTAAGATGGGGTTAGAGGTTAAGAAGTTCCTTAGTAGTTCAAAACTCGCACTTTGTGTCTCTGAAAAAGGCAAAAGCCGATTGGGATGGTGTTTAGCGAGGAGGTCCGTAAGAGGGGCTGCTATGGTGGAGTAATGCGGAACGAAACGTCGATAATAGCCCACTAATCCTAAAAATGAGCGTAAATCCTTTTTAGTGTGCGGAAGAGGGGCATGCAAAATAGCATCCACTTTCGGATTTTGAGGTTGGAGAGTACCCTGATTAATCCGATAACCCAGATAGGAGATGTCTGTCTTACCTATGATACATTTCTTGGGATTGGCTGTTAAGCCGGCTGTTTTAAGGGCGTGGAATATTTTCTGTAGGTGTACTAAATGGTCGTCCCATGATTTGCTAAAAATGACTACATCGTCTAGATATGCGGCGGAGAATGTAGGATAGGGTTTTAAGATCCTATCCATCAACCTCTGAAAGGTTGCTGGTGCTCCATGAAGCCCAAACGGTAGTACTGTGAATTGATACAACCCTGACTGGGTGGAAAAGGCTGTTTTTTCTTTATCCTGAGCAGCTAGGGGAATCTGCCAATATCCTTTTGTTAAGTCAATAGTGGACATGTATTTTGCTCTTCCTAGTTTTTCGAGAACGTCGTCTACCCTCGGGATGGGATAGGTGTCGAACAGGGAGCTTGCGTTAAGTCTGCGGAAATCGATACAGAACCTGACACTACCGTCAGGTTTTGGTACTAGGACTACTGGTGAACACCAGGGACTATTGGACGGTTCGATGACTCCTAAGGTTAACATCTTTTTGATTTCCTCCTCAATTAATTGTTTTCTAGCTTCTGGAACGCGATATGGACGCTCTCTAGTGATAATACCAGGATTTGTTTGTATGTTATGGTGTATTAGGAAAGTTTTTCCTGGCTTTTCCGAAAACAACGGTTGCCACTGTTTTAATATTTTATGTGCTTGTTGTTTTTGCCCCTCAGATAAAGTATCGTCCACTGAGGGTAGAGTAACCTCCGTGGATGGGGTGGTAGGGTAAAACTCGATATCTAGTGTCTTGTTGGGACACATAAACTGACCCATTTCTACGGTATGGTCAGGCTGTTCGGGTGTCTCCCATTTTTTTAGCAGGTTTACATGGTATATTTGTGTTTTCCTCGGATGGGAGGATATTTCAATAAGGTAGGTGACGGGGGAAACTGCTTTGACTATTCGATATGGCCCTTGCCACTTGGCGAGGAGTTTGTGTTCGGAGGTGGGCCTCATTATTAGGACCTGGTCCTCGGGTTGGAAAACTCGTAGTTTGCTTCCTTTGTCATATTGGACCTTCTGAGTTTGTTGGGCCTGTTCCATGTTCGCATGTACGTCGGCCCATAAGCTGTGTAGGTGTTTTCTCAATTTTTGAGCATATTCTAACAAAGGAGTTCCCCCTTCCTCAGCCTCAGCCTCCCAGGTTTCTACCGCCATGTCTAGCAGGGAGCGAGGTTGGCGTCCAAACACCAACTCAAATGGGCTATGCCCAGTGGATGCTTGTTCGTGTGTTCGTATGGCGTACAGAACGAGTGGCAACTTTTGATCCCAATCTTTCCCTGTCTCATTGACAATTTTTCTAAGTAGCGTTTTAATGGTTCGATTATATCGTTCTACTAGTCCGTCTGTTTGTGGATGGTATACGGAGGTTCTGATCTGAGCTATCCCCAATGTTTTGCACACTTGTTTCATTAGGGTGGACATAAAAGGGGTACCCTGGTCTGTAAGGATTTCATGGGGAAACCCAAGTCGAGCAAAGACATTAATCATTGCTTGGGCAACAGTCTTGGTCGTCATACTCGTCAGGGGAATAGCCTCTGGGTATCGTGTGGGGTAGTCCACAATGACTAGGATGTAGGTATGTCCTTTTGATGAAGGAATTAGGGGTCCGACCAAGTCCATCCCTATTCTTTTGAAGGGAATGTCTATAATGGGAAGGGGTAAAAGAGGTGCCTTCCTAGGCCTACCAGGTTCGGTTAACTGACATCGGGGACATTGGGCGCAATACCTTCGTATGTGGGCGTATACCCCAGGCCAGTAAAATTTTCTGAGCAAATATTCTTCGGTTTTCTCTCTCCCAAAGTGTCCTCCCCCTGGGTGATTATGTGCTAGTGTGAGGACATGATCCCGATAGTCGGTAGGTACTAGAAGTTGGTGTTTACGTACACCCAGCCGGGTGGTAGTTACCCGATATAATACGTTTTTCTGTACTACAAAGTAGGGACCCACCTCCTCAGTCTCCTCTGGTACGGCCGACCTCCAAGCATGGGTAAGGGAGGGGTCCTCTCTCTGTTGTTGGCTAAAACTACTAGGAGCTTCATGGAGTTCTGCCACTATTTCTCCGCAAGAATTTTCACCTGTAGTTTTCCGATATTCCTCCCTCTCATGTCGTTTTTCTCTTCGTGACAATTTTCTACGATCAGCTGGACACTCAATGAAACTCTCTGCAAAAGGAGCCTCTCTCCACCAATCTTTGACTACCTTGTTATCTCTGACGTGATCCAACAACTCTTGGAAGTGGATATAGTCTGTCCCGATGATACACTCCTCGATTAATTGGGGCATTATTCCCACTGGCAGGAAATCCTGATAGGGTCCCCACACGATCGGGAGCACCTTTATAGGATACTGGGCCTTATCTCCATGTATACAACATATAGATACCCATTGTTTCTCTTCTGTGTCATCATGCATCAAGTCTTTTCTGATTACCGATTGGCTACAGCCGGAATCAACCAGGGCATACACCCTTTTCCCGTTAACGGTTATCATTAGTTTAAATTTGAGGGCACCCTTTCCCGTGCATAGTACCCTTCGTTTTGTCATTCCTATCTCCATTGGTTCCCCGATATCTTGTTTTTGGGGACACATACGTGCAATGTGTCCCCATTCGCCACAATTATAGCATTGGGGTCCCATTGAGGGTGGGCCTTCCGGAAATCTTCATGGTACTATGTGGTCTGGTGGATTTTTAAAAAAAGGCTTTGGATTCGGAAGAATCGGTTTAAGGGTGTTTCGCGTTGGAGGGTTCCTGACATCGGTAGACCGATGGAAAGCACAGGCGAGATCAATGGCCGTCTCAGTGTCTACCTTTGGGTGTTGCCTGATCCAGTGTTTTGTGGATGGGGGTAGACCGTCTAGATATTGTTCTAGTATGATGGTTTTGATAACCTCCTCCCGACTATTTCCAACATGGCCTAACCACTTCAATGCCAAATCCTTTACTCGAAAATAAAAGGTTCTGGGATCTTCATTGACGCCCCATTTGATTTTACGGAATTTAACCCGGTAATATTCTGTGTCGTGTCCCACCCTTTCTAGTATACTAGTTTTTATGTCTTGATAAGGGGTGACACCGCCCGGGTTGGCTGCTTGATATGCTGACTGTAAGATACCTGTGAGCAAGGGAGCAACATACTGTCCCCACTTATCTTCCGGCCACAGGGCGGAGGAAGCCACTCTTTCAAAATTGGTAAAAAAGGACTCTGGATCCTCTCCCTCCTGATATTTCTGTAGTACCGAACTAGGTACATTCGGATGTACCTTGCTAGCGGCAATAGTCTCAGTTAGTTTTTTCATCGCGCTTTCATGGACTAGCTGGTTATTCGCCAGTATGGTCGCCTGACTCTTCAGTGCAGATTGTAGGGCCTCTCGATCTTCTTTGGCTTCTCACTGTTGGGCCTCCCATACCAGCTGTAAGTGTCTTTGCCCTTCTGCTAGCTGCTTGACCATGGTCTCTAATGACGGACTTTCACTCATTGTGGATACTGTTTGGACTGCAATTGGGGGGGGGGTTAACGAAATCCCACTTCTGACACCACTGTAGCAGTCCCCACAGTATAGACACACAGTAGAGGTAAGTTTGGATTATTAAGGTAAGTATTTATTTGTTAATTTCAAAGGAATGATGTATCGGATCCTCAAAACGGTTTAGGATCTATTTCTTCTTTGAGTGGTGAGCTTCTTCTTCCTAATGGGTATCCCTCTTCTTTTTCCCTTTAGGCGTCGTTTTGGATCTTCCTCATGGGGTCCCGGGTACCATATAGGAAAAGAGGGAACAAATACCGTGGGTGAGTGGAATGAAAGCCTTTACATACGTCCCTTAATTATTTGAAATACTGAGGAATGGGTTAAGGAGGTGGGGGGGTGCCAGTGAGGACTGTGGGCTATGTGCCTATTACTTTATATACTAAATGTGCTTGCTTTTGGTGCTTTTTACGTGCCCCTTCCTTTGTTGTGCCCTCTGATTCCCTCCCTGTCCTCCCCTCTTCCCCAGCTTGTCTCCCTTTACAGTGCCCCTCGGTTTGTCCACAAGGACTGTACCTTCCCGAGCCACGACCCTCCGGGGCCGTGGCTGGCTCTGTGGAGGTCCTCTCGTTGGTCTCCTGTCCTGTTGTCGTCTGGTCTGGTCCCCTTGGATTCCTGTGCAGCTCTGTTCCTCCTGGCGTTGTCTCCGTAGGATTCTGACCACTGGGGATGTCCTCCGTCCACGAGGTTGCCGTCAGGATGGTGTGGCTGCCCTTTCCGACCGCCGCCGCCGCCTTTCTCCTCTCCTTCCCGGGGTTCCTTTCTGCTCGCTTTCCACTCTCTGCTTCTCCCGCTGTCGCCGCCGCCGTCGTCCTCCTCTCGCCCTGCTCCTCCTCTCTCTGGGAGATTTCCCGGCATTTGGCCTCCCGCCGGCCAATCCGAGGAGTCATCGTCATCGGAGGTTGCCGAGGCAACCTCCGAACGCCGGCCTCGCAGTGAAAGCGTTCCCATGGCAACATGGGAACGCGGAATCGACTCTTGTCCTGCAGGCGCCTCGGCGGAGATCGGGCCGACCCGGTCACACAGTACTAGGCCCAACCGAGTAAAAATAACATCAGTAATATGGACACTTTGGGAAAGATCCTACTTTACCCCCAGCAACCTCATGCAGTGCGAACGTTGTCAGCATGAGACCCACCAGGGCAATTATTCTAATTCAATCCCACACAGAGGGTGCATCCTGGTTCACAACAATAGTGGTAATGTGTACACATAGGTAATTATAACACTTTTAAATAGCCTTGTGGTCCAGGGACACACAGGTAAAATGTAATACACTTGGCAAGAATCGATGTGTCAGGCAACACTGCAGTACAATGTTGTTATTTACAGGTACTCACTTCTTCGCAGTCACTCAGCATTAATGCTCAGTGCTTGCTACAGATATTAGACAGGTTTGTAAGGCATGCACTCACACACACACACAAGCACACACAACACCTTAATGAGGGGCCCTTTAGCCAAAACCGACTACTCAACCGCTCAAGGACTGGAGTTGAAGGAAACCTTTCCCCCCGCGGAAACTAGGCTGATCCCAGCTGCAGTCACACTTATTCAAGGTCCCAGGGAAAAAGGTGGGGGGGATAGTTAACAGACGTTTTCAGGCAGTAGTCGACAAATGGAGGTTTGGCAACCCTTCAGGAAGTTCAATCAAAGGTTGCCCACAGTGCTGCCAGGCACTTGCCTACTTCTGTGAGGCAGATCGGAGGGGTCATCGGGTCTTGGGACCTGCTTCTGATCACTCTCAGAAGCACTCTGTAGCCCACTCACCTACTCTCACCACCCAGGCCTGTTCCGTCAATACCACCTGGTAACAAGGAGTTGTCAGGCCGGATGAGGAGATGGCAGTTGGTCCGGTGCCCTGGGGGCATCAAAAGGAACAATCAGTGTGGAGAGATGGAGCAGGGGAGCCTTTCGGAAGAAGGAGGTGCCCTGTAGGACACATGTTGAACAAAGTGGCACCCAGGCAATCCAGGCACTCCGGGACCCAAATTCTCTCCCCCGTGCTTCCCTGGAAATGAAGCACAATATCAGGTGCATGATAGCAGGAGTCGCACCAGACAGTACTGATCACACACAGTGCAGAGCAGCACTTTGTATAGCGCGCTACTCACCCACGAGGGTCTCAAGGCACTGGGGAGGGGGGGAGGGGAGCTGCTACTGCTCGAACAGCCAGGTCTTGAGGTGTCTCCTGAAGGCCAGCAGGTCCTTGGTCTGCCGCAGGTGGATGTGGAGGGCGTTCCAGGTCTTGGTGGCGAGGTGGGAGAAAGATCTGCCACCGGCTGTTGACCTGTGGATACATGGAACAGTGGCGAGGGTGAGGTTGGTGGAGTGGAGCTGTTGGTTCGGGGTGTAGAAGGTGAGTCATTAATGGAGGTATGCTGGTCCGGCATTGTGTAGTGCTTTGTGAGTGTGGGTGAGGGGCTTGAAGGTGATCCTCTTGTTGATGGGGAGCCAGTGCAGGTCTCTCAGGTGGGCTGTGATGTGGCTGCGGCGGGGGATGTCGAGGATGAGGCGTGCGGAGGTGTTCTGTATGCGTTGCAGTCTTTTCTGGAGATTGGCTGTGTTCCCGCGTAGAAAGTGTTGCCGTAGTCCAGTCTGCTGCTGACGAGGGCCTGGGTGACCGTCCTTCTGGTTTCGGTGGGGATCCACCTGAAGATCTTGCGGAGCATGCGGAGGGTGTTGAAGCAGGAGGATGAGATGGTGTTGACTTGCTGGGTCATGGAGAGCGATGAGTCTAGGATGAACCACAGGTTGCGTGCGTGGTTGGTGGGCGTCGGTGCGGCTCCCATTGTGGCTGGCCATCAGGAGTCGTACCAGGCGGAAGGGATGGAGCCGAGGATGAGGACCTCCGTCTTGTCCGAGTTCAGTTTCAGGCGACTGTTCTCCATCCAGTTGGCGACGACCTTCATTCCTTCGTGGAGGTTGGTTTTAGCGGTGGCGGGGTCCTTGGTGAGGGAGAGGATTAGCTGGGTGTAGTCGGCGTATGAGACGATGTTGAGGTTGTGAGATCGGACGATGTTGGCGAGCGGTGCCTTGTAGACATTGAAGAGGGTCGGGCTGAGGGACGATCCTTGGAGTATGCCGCAGATGGTCTTGGTGGCTTCAGAACGGCAAGGAAGGAGGTGGATTCTCTGGGTTCTGCCGGTGAGGAAGGAGGTGATCCAGTCCAGGGCTTTGCCGCGGATCCCTGCGTTGTGGAGGCGTGTGCGCAGGGTGCGGTGTGAGACGGTGTTGAAGGCGGCCGAGAGGTCCAGGAGAATGAGGGTCACGGTTTTGCCCTGATCCAGCAGGGTCCTGATGTTGTCGGCGATGAGGGCGGTCTCGGTGCTGTGGGTGCTGCGGAAGCCAGATAGGGCAAAAATGTTCTATCTTTATCCAATTGATGATCATAGCAAATAAATTGCTATTATGAGGTCCAATGTAAATATCATACTAAATGCATATTACTTGTTGAACATTTGGGTAGTGTATTTATTGGAGAAGCGTAGGAATGCTGGGTAGTTGGAATTGTATGGACCTTCACAGATTCAGCATTGTTTCTTAATAGAAATGAGGAAAATCTGAGATTTAGCCAAGGTTTGGAGTTTGCTGGGCATTCTTTGTAATAAAAAATATTGGGAGCCACAGAAGCATCATCATCCAGACTACTGTAGGTGCCTTGATTTGAGAAATGTCTGGGCCTGGCAGGTTTCCCTGGGTGCTGACCAACCCTGGCCTAAATGCTGCAGCTAACTACATCACCAGAATGGGTCTATTTGCAAGGCAAAATCCTGATGTTTCCTTGTGTCTTAGGGGGTTATGGAGCCTTTCCTTTCACAGGTGATAGCCCAGTCACACAAGTAGGGTACTGTTGCTATCAGGAGAAGTGTAGGAATGCAGTGTGTTAGGACATTTGTGGATCCCCGCAGATTCTTTAACACAGTCTGCTTTCCCTTTTGTTTGTTGTATAATGTCAGTGCACACAGCGGGCTGCGCAATACAAAACTAAAAATCAAACTCAGGACTCGTAGGTAACATTTCCCTCATGTCTTGACTTGTATTTTGGAAAATAAAATGTTTCTGGTGTTTTTACCAGAAACATTTTCTTTCCCAGTACTGTGAACCACCCATTTATTCCCAGTAGACTGCACTGTGAAGATATGGTGTACGTAAATGGGACATTGTCTACCTTAAGTAAAAATCCATCAGATCCATGGAGCATGATGTCCTGTCCAACAAGAATTGAAAACAAGTTGGCAGGATATCAATGCCACATTTCACTAATTTCTTTGTTCCATAATTGTAGGGGATGTCTCCTGTTCCAGGAGGCCCCCATGATGGTAGGCACCTGGGACTGGGAAGCAGCAAAAAGCACAATGGTCAAAGAAAGGTGGCAGGTGCTGCTAATGGCTGTGTACAGCTAAGAGAACAGTTCAGTTGTCGTACATGGTCTATGGAGAAGCCTGCGAGAGGGAGAATAAAAATATTGAGAAGTTCTGAGTAGATAGAACAGAAGCTAGAGAGAAGAGATTCTAGAAAAGAAAGGAAGATTGAGGGAAAGAAGAGTACATAGAAAAATCACAAGCGAGAGCAGGAGTGAAAGGAATGAGACGATAGATGCTGCAGCAAACAGAAAGGTGTTGTGGGGAAAACATTGAGAGAGGCAGTGAGGGCAGAGATTGTGCCTGGAGAGTATAAAGTAAGAGGAAGAGCATAAAGAAGCAAACTGAGTGCTAGATACATGTAGAGAAAAGATTAGTGGAGATTTTAAGTGGAATTTATAGGTTATCGTGTTGCCCAATACACCTGGTCCAATTTGATTTCAGTGCACAGTTTTGCATTTTGTTTTCAAAAAGGGATCTTAGTGTAAGATCCAAAAATCACCTTACATAGTGGTCTTCAAAGTCCTAATAAGATCTAACCATTATTACTTGATCCACATTGTGCCATGTCTATATATGATGGTATAGTCACTGGAAAGTGCAACCTACTTGTTGAAAAGTCTTAGGGGGTGATTATGACCCTGGCGGAAGGCGGAGAAGCGGTGGTAAGACCGCCAACAGGCTGGCGGTCTTTTTTTTTGTATTATTACCATGGCGGTTACCGCCATGGTCATCCACCGGTTCTCCGTTCCGCCCGCCAGGGCGGAGACGACCTCCGGGCTGGAGACAAGGGTCTCCAGCCCGGCGGCCGTCACTATACCGCCGGCGGTATGTGGACCCGGCAGACCGCCATGGATTTCATGGGGTTTGAAACTGCCATGAAATCCATGGCGGTAAGCACTATCAGAGTCAGGGAATTCCTTCCCTGGCACTGATAGGGGTCACCCCCACCCCCTAGCCCCACCCCCACCTGACTCCCTCCCCTACCCCCCCACCACCCCTGCCACCCCCCAAAGGTGGCAGGACCCCCCTCCCCACCCCGACCCCCAACATAACATCACACATGACACGCACGCAGGCACCACCAACACACATACACGCACACACACCAATATACATGCAAACATCCACACACACAGTCAGACACGCACCTCCACATTCAAACATACACGCACACATCCATACAGACATACCTACAGACAAACACGCACTCATTCCCAAACACACAACACCCCTGCAAGCATACACGCACTCACACACCCCTTCTACATACACACACACGCACACCCCCATGCACGCACATAACACCCAACACCCCCCCCACCCCCCTCCTCTCACGGACGATCGACTTACCTGGTCCGACGATCCTCCGGGAGGGGGCGGGAGCCATGGGGGCTGCTCCGCCGACACCACACCGCCAACAGAACACCGCCACGCTGAATCACAGGACGTGATTCGCTGGGCGGGGTTCTGTTGGCGTGGCGGTGGAAGCGGAGCAACCTCCACTTCCCCGCCACCCGCCAGTATGGCTGTTGGCGGCTCTCCGTCCGTAAAAGGACAGAGAGCTGCCAACGGTCATAATAGGCCGAGCGGCAAACCGCCACTACTGGCGGTCTTCCGCACGGCGGTCCCTCGGGAGTCTTGTTAAAAGACCGCCGAGGTTGTAATGACCACCATAGTTCTATTAGGGAGGTGATTTAGTTTGTAGCTTTCCAATGTACTTTTAAATAAGTCAGTTGTCTAACTGTTTCATAAAACGAAGCTTGACATTTTTCTGCACCTGTATTAAGGCTGAACAATTACTCAGCAAGTACATATTGTACAATTCTAGTGCACATGGCAGCGTCCATGCTTTTAATATTCCCCAGTCAGAAAAGTGCATGCTCATCCAACCAATGTTAGCCACATAGAGGGTGCTACCTTGAGGATTCTATGCAAGAAGTCTACTGCATGCAAATGATTGGATAATGTCCATAATTCCTGAAGAGGAGAACTTTGCAGCATCCAAACGGGAGGTACCATGCTAGCAAAATCCAAGAGAGATGTTATCACAGAGCAGAATTCAGGATGCAAACCATTAAACCACGACTCAGACCATTAATTGCAGTGCTGCTGTCTGCCCTTCTACGGCTCCTCTAACTAGAGATGGAACTAGTGCCTCAGCCAGGCCACAGGCCTCAAATTGACCAATCCTGGGCTCACCATGCCTACGTGTCTTGCTGGTAGATGTCTAACGAAGGTCTCCTTTTGTACAACACATTTTGCACAACCTGCCTGTAACGTATGAGGGGTGTCTACCAATTTCAGAGCCTGCTGCAAGCACATGCAGTTTTGACTGGTGCTTTTGATCAAATATCCTTAAACTATCCATCTTTTGTGGGAACCTTATAGTGAAATTCATTGTGAGACCTTACCAACTTCCCCTGTAAAATGACATCTAAACTCTATTTCGTTTTCACCATAGTTGCACCCCTAAAATGTTTAAAACACACTGTTCACTAATTTCCCCAAATGTGATTAAAGGCTATACTCTAAGCTCTCTGTAAAGTTATTTTAAGTTAGTAGTGTGTTAAATTTACACTTCCGAAGTTGTGCAGACTTAGAAAACTTCACACTGTACAAAGCACATGAAGTTTCCGAACTTTATGTGAGGTAAGGCTTGTCCTTCAGTGGGATGATTTTCGGACACAGGATGTGCCAGTTAGGACATCCTCCAACAAAACAATGTTGAGTGTGGAGGCTAGACATTTACCACCTGAGTGAAAGGTGTGGGAGGAAGGACTATGAGTTTAGTTTTAAAAAAGGACTTTAAAAGCTTTGCATTTCACAAAGATTAAACAATTTAGAAAATACACAAACTTGCGGCTGAGCCTTCTTTACTACTTTACACCCCTCTACTCTAATTCCCATTTAATTGATAGGGTTTAAAGTTGGATTGTGGAAAGTTGATTGAGGGTGCATTAAGATGTTCCTTAAAAATACACTTATTCCTTCCTATAGAATCACACGATGTGCACCCTGAATATCAAAATCAGAATATCGATGACACAGAATATCGAGGATAGAATATCAAATCCAAAATATCAACAGGTGAGTATAAATGTTCTATACCTTACTCCATATGTATGTGCCTATTGCAATGTATATATCTGCGGAGTATGTAGATTAGGGGTGGGCTGAACTTGCAGAGTTTCACACTGTGGAATTCCACGGAGTTACATAAAATCTCACAACAGTGAAGGATATCCCGTCCGTTAAACTCTAATTCCCTTTATATCCTATGGGATTTAGATTTCGGTGGATGGAATATACATCACCGCTATGACGGAGTAACCTGTCTGCGGAGTTCTAAATCAGGCCCTAAGTCCCTTCTTATGTTCAATTGCTACAAGAGTATCTGAGATAATGATTAGGAGGAAGTACTAAACTGTGATCTGCACTATTTTAGACCTGGAGAAGATGGTGGATAATGTGGATAGCCTGCTGCTGATTTTCACAGGTGACATAAATGTGTTGTGTACGGATCCATTCAATGATGCATTGAACTCTGTTGCCCAGAACATTCTTTGGAAGGTTGAGTCCATGCATGTACCAGAATCTGCAACTACAAAGTAGCTTAGGAGAGGTACATACTAATAATTTTATAACTCGTAGGATGACGAATGCCAGTAATAGTTTTCCTTCAGATTCTCCAGCCAGCCGCCTCTTTAAACCACAACTAGTGGCTGTTTAATTTATTGCTTGATTGTGAGCATTGAACACAGGAACAACATCTATGACGTCAAAGTTTTTACAAAGTTGGAAAGTGAACACAACCCCATCATCTTCTGGTTCACATCTGCCATAGATTCAGCTTGCTTCCAGAACACCTTTTCACCATCTTGTGTAATGTCCTCTTATACGTGAGCTAGCAAATAAAAGGTCTTATATACTGACACAGTAGTGCCACCGTTTGCTTCAATTTAGCAACCTGATGGGGATTATACAACTCAAGCTCCCTGAACACAGCCCTATCTAATTTCGATCTAGTCACATATTAGATTCCCTTGCTTTTAAAAAAAAGGCCAAATGAGGTGAAGGTCAAAACATAAGTCTGTTTCAAAGGGTTCTATTCACTGGTTAAACAGTGCATACTTAATAAAACACCTTTGATAACGAGCTTCAGGGGTATGATACCTTACAAGTCCCTAGGCTGCCTTCACATAGCCATGAAACAAAAGGATATTATGTGTTTCTGGAATATGGAGGCCTGGAAAAATATCACAGTAACTCCAGCACCATAGTCTGATGCATATATGGCAAATTCAGTGCTATACACATCGAAGGGTCCCCAGTCAAGGAAAAAGGCAATAGTTTTGATTTACATGAATGAAAGTCTCCCAGGTAGATCCTATAATAGTTCTCTCAGTATTGTACCTCGCCGTAATAGGTACACAATTTGCAAACTACTTTAGGGTGACTACAAGTTCAGCTGAAGTCCAAGGGTTGTTTGTATAAGGTTCAGGTTCCCTTTCTTGAAGGAGTCAGCACAGTTGACCAATCCTCTCATCCAGCATTATGGTGATGATATATGATCATCATCAAAAGATCCCACTTTACCTACCATTTCTGAACCTTAAAATGCATTAAGGAGTTCACAACCCTGCATTTATATGGGTATCTTTCGCGGTCGGTGTTAAAGCACTGTAAATAGCAACTGTTAGACCTGATAGACTTAGGATGGCTTTCTCCCAACCTTTTGCCAGCCTCTCTCCACTTTTCTGATCTCATTTTTGCTGGTTCTAGGATTCTGCACACTTTACCCTTGCTGACCGTGGCTAAAGTATGTGTGCTCTATCCTCTAAACATGGTAACATTGGTTCATACCCAATTGGCATAATTAATTTACTTATTAGTTCCTAGTAAAGAGCAGTACATGTGCCCAGAGCCTGTAACTAAACGCTACTAGTGGGCCTGCGGCACTGGTTGTGCCACCCACATAAGTAGCCCCTAACCATTTCTCAGGCCTGCCATTGCAAGCCCTGTGTGTGCAGTTTCACTGCCACTTCGACTTTGCATTTAAAACTCCTTGCCATGTCTTAAACTCCCCTTTTATTACATATGACACACCTAAGGTAGGTCCTATGTAGCCCACAGTGCAGGGTGCTATGTAAGTAAAAGACAGGACATGCACTTGTAAGTTTTACATTTCCTGGTAGTGAAAAACTCCAAAAGTCGTTTTTTACTATTGTGAAGCCTGACTCCTCTCATAGGCTAGCATTGTGAATTCCCTTATATACCTTTAGGTAGTAATTTCTGATCTTAGAGGAGTGGCATTGTCGTATTTGGAATGGTAGTGAGGAATCCTGCTTACTGGTGAAGTTGGATTTAACATTACTTTTTAGAAATGGCACTTTTAGAAAGTGGCATTTCTCTGCACTTACTACTCTCAGACAGGCTGAAACACGTGACACTCAGCTGCATCTGCATTCATCTGTATACTGATATTTCTTCTTGGGTAGGTAGGGTGGCGGGGGCTCTCATTTACACTTCAAAGGCTAGTGGCCTGACCTCATACCAAGGACTGATAACCCCCCACAGATCTCCTGGCAGACAGGGCTGGGTTGAAAGGGAACTGATACACATCAAACCACTCTTTGAAGTTGCCCCCACTTCAAAGGCACATTTAGGTATATATACTGGGTCTGTGACTCCCTCAAATTAGACACTTCCGGACCTAAAACTGGACTCTGTCAGAGGGACTGCCGTGCTGCCCAAAGGACCCATCTGGAAGGCTTTTCTAGAAGGACTGGTCTCCTGCTTGTTGCCCTGCTGCCTGCTGCTCCTTGACTCTGCTGGAAGGACTTTGCCTTCCCCCACAAGTGATCTATAAGGGCTTGGACTGAGCTTGCATCCTGTCTGAGGGCCATCAAAGGCTTCACCAGAGAGAGAAGATCCACTGCATCTGAAAATCGACACAATGCCTGCATAAAAGCGACGCATTGCCCGCAGAATTGACGCAGTGCCTGTCTCGTGTCTGAAAAATCTCTGCCTCACCTACCGGATCGACGCAGCACCTGTTTCATTCTCCCAGTGTGTTTTGGATTTTCCATGCATCGTCCCTGGGCGTCGGAATATCTCTGCACCGCGGTAAGGAGCCAAGGCTGCACACCCAGAAATTGATGCATCACCTTGCCCGCAAGGAAAGAATTGACGCATCACTTTCGCTGCGCCAGCAAAATCGGCATATCTCTTTACTTTCTGACGCATCCCCTCTTCTGTGGCCCTCTGCGTCATTATTTTTTATACTTCCCAGGTACTTTGTACTAAAAAGATACAACCATTGATTCCTATGGATTAAGACTTCCCTAAATTTCTAAAAAGTAATATCTTGACTTGTGCATATTGGATTCTTGTTATTTTGGTCTTCTTTTATTCAGATAAATATTATCTATTTTTCTAAACTGGTGTGGAGTACTCTTTGTAGTGTTTTCAATGTGTTTCTGTATGAGTTATGGCACAAATACTTTAAACATTGCCTCCTAAGTTAAGCCTCCTTGCTTTTTTGTGCCAAGCTTCACGAGGGCGAGCACAGGATAATTTAGGTTGCGTAGTCACTTACCCTGACTAGGAATGTGGTCCCTACTTGGACAGGGTGCATACCTCTGCCAACTAAAGACAAACGTTCTAACTGCAACTAGCACCATTTCACGGTTCTCCCTTAATGTTACCCTCTCTAAAGATCTAAATTGATTTAACTCTCTGCTGTCTGCTGCTCTCTGCTGTCTAAATTTGCTGCTCACATTTGCCAGCGAGGTCGCCAATCACCTATAATTCACACCAAGCAAAGTTAATTCCAGTCCTTCTACCAAAATCCACGGTGTCCAATCTAAAGTTTAAATAAATGAGAGTATCAAAGTACCATACTAAGTCAAACAAAGGGTTTCACATCTCTTTATGCCAGTGGTCAAACGTATTAATGCCGAGCGCTCCTCGTGTAAAATAATTTAACAGGGGAATAGTAAGCATATTTTGTCACTAATATTGTATGAAATGTTAAATACTGCCAGCAATTTATTATATATATATTTATATATAAATATATTTATTATTCGCAGTAGTACTTTTCAATTGTTCACACTAAGCATCTGCAGGGTGAAAGATCGCAAGTCAAAATTTCAAGTGATACTGTGGCGTACAGAAATATTAAAAGGATTGTCTAAGAGTAATATTCTAGTTTACTTTTATTTTACTATAAATCCCATGCGTGTAATTGAAAACAATATTGTAAGCAGAGGTACCAAAATAAGAAGGCGCCACAGACATTTTGGCAAAAAAAGATGTCCCTTCTTGACTTTCATTCTTTTCACTTTATCATACCTTGTTCGCATTTGCCCTTAAACCATGTGTGACACCTCCAGCCAATTCTGGCTTTTTAACCAAAAGCACTTTGTATGCTGAAATGTCTGAGCCCATCCTTACAATGTTAGATATGAAACTACAAGTCCCACCACACAGTACGCTGTTGAAAAAATACAAATGCTGGCTGAAGATGCTTCACTAGAAATGAGACTGATGGAAGATCTTAACTTATGAACCAACTAATATATCTCATTTATGTATACTCATTTTTTTAAGTGTGATCAAATACTTGATTGCTACCATACTTTTGCTATTGCAGATCCTGTCACCCCAAAAGTGTTCACAGTCAGATCCTTGTCAGAACTGAAAGAACGAGATGTTGGGGCTTATTTGGACACCTCCCTTTAGGCACCTGCTCCCAGCCAGATCATGACTGCACTGGCATGAATACATTTCCTGGTGGGAGGAGGTACTCCACAGTATGACCAGGTCTGCTTTATGCAGTGTTTAGAAAGGACTAGAACAGCCTATTTACAAGACAGGGGTACAGTGAAAATCGAGTACCCTAACCACAAGTTGTCCTGCATTCATCAAATCATGCCTAAACCTTGTACAATCAGAGTTACGGGTATCAGAGACCAGATAAAAGCTCTTTTACTATTCCCCTCCCAGAGCAGGTTGTACTAGTCACTGCCATGCATTGACTGGATTAGGTACCCTAGTTTGCACCACCGAGCAAGATAGTATGATTCCATAGAGTGTTTAAGGAATAGTGGGGCCTTGATGATATGTTTTGCAGTTTTCTGGAGTTTGTAGTGATCTCCTTCATCTTTTAGTTATTTGGGGGAGTTAATTCCAAAGTGCAAAGCCATTGAATGCCAATCACATGCCTCCAAAGGTCTGTATGTCAGACATAAATATCAAGTTCTAAATAAATAGTTAGGCAAACATCATGCCATTTCTGTAGATTTTCAGTTGACTGCAGTGGGATGATATTGTGTAGAAACAATATGTATGCCAAATTTGTTGAAGGGTGAGCTGAATCTTAAGGATCTTGAGGACCTTCTACTAAGGCAGTAGGTTATGAGGTGCCCGGGACATTCTTTGTCTTCACACACACTATAGAGAGAATTTGTTGATAGGTATGGTAGAGTGTGACTCAGATGTACACAGGAAAGATATCTATAAGTGATTGTGACATTTTCAGATTAAAAAGAGAAGTCTCACATTCCTGTAATGGGTTCCTCAAAGAACCATGGTTCTACCAAGTCATACTGTAAGTCTTGTCATAAGAAAAGGTATGTTTTTTTCTGACCAAGGATGGTGATTTGCAGTCTTATCCACTTGAGAAATCATGTTGCAAATTTCAACAAGATGGAAGGGCTGGTCTTCTGAAACAAAAAATCTCCCTCTGACTCAGTCTGGTGGCCACCTGAAATAAGACCTGCACCAAAACCCACCAACCATGCCAGAAACGTGGGAATTATCCTGGACAATAAAGTCAACATGACCACACAAGTCAATAAAGTCAGCTCCCCCAGTTTCCATATCCTTTGCAGACTACCCAAGATCTTCACATAACTTCACATGACTGCTCCAGAACATCAGAGCCACAGTTGCAAAAACACTCATTATTAGTAGACTCAACTACGGCAATGCATTCCATGCTCGAATCTCCAACCAGCTCCTATGCACACTCCAGACCATCCAGAACACTACACTCAACCCCCCCTCATAGCATCCAAACCACTCCACACCTCAGAGAGCTTAATTGGCTCTCCATACACAAACAAAGCCAATTCAAACTCCTCATGCACACATACAAAGCTCTGCACAACACTGAACAAGCATGTCTGGACAACTGCATGCAATTTCACTGGCCGAGGAAACACCGATTCTTAGCCACACTCTCACTCTCCCCACATCCATAAAAGCAGAAGTAGAGGTCGCTCATTCTCCTACAATACACCCAAGCCTTGGAACAACCTTCCTCCACACATCAGAGCCCATTCCTCACTTCTTGAATTTTCCAAGAAGCTGAAGACCTGGCTCTTCAACTAGAGCATGCACACCTGCATACCCTCATGGGTGATCAGCACGCAACACAAATCCATATTACATAACATAACATAATGAAACAACATCCTTAAATTCCAAAATTATTTGCTATGACCTGGGTAATTGCCATAGTAATTTATCTATAGAACTGTAGTCCGCGCCATAAAGTAGAAATGCATCTTTGCCCCATTTAAAGCCAACTCACTTTGCCTTATGTAAGACCAAATGTAAATAAGTGGATTATTGCTTGGGTGGATGGAAGCCCCACCCAGGCAACAAGCACAATCCCAGGGTGAACCAAAAAACATAACCTGTGCTTAACCCTCAGGTAGCTTGGCGTGAAGCAGTCAGGCTTAACTGAAAGGCAAAGTGTAAAGTATTTATGCAGCGCACAAACATTAATGAGGACAAAACACACAAGAAGAAACACCAAAGCAATTTAGAAAGACAGAGTACATTTTAGTAAACAAAATGAGACCAGAAAGACACAAATCCAATCAGTAGACCCAGAGATATTCATTTTCAAGTTTTAAGTAGCACCTACAAATACAAAGATCCATTTGGGATCATCTAGTCATATTACATCTGTTCAGAGTCATTAGTGTAGGCCGACCGTAATGGGGTTTAGACCAGATACAGGCACCAGGTTAGTCCCACTGAAGAAATTACATTATTGAAGTCTGTCATGAAGAGTCCCATCTGCAGTGGAGGAGGCTGCAAGGAGCATGATCATTGCTGGAGTGCCAAGAGCAGATTGGGCGGCACAGGCTATTGTCGCAGTAGTGCAAAGAGCCAGTCAGACATCACGGATAGTCATTGCTGGAGCTTCATGCTGGTGGCCACTATGGGCTGTTGTTGCTGCAGCAGGAAGTGCAGATCTTCCGTTGCCAGTTGTCGCTGGTGGGTGCTGTAGAGCAAACAGTCGGGTTCACTGGAGCTTTGCATTGGTGTTCGTTATGGGGGGTGGAGTCTCAGTATCAACGGCCCTGTTTGCCGTCGCAAAGAGTCCAATACCTCAGAATTTCACCTTCTTTCACAGGAGGAGCTCAACTCCTTTGCCATCAAAGGGATCAGGAACTCATTGAGGCCAGCATAGCTCAGGCAGATCCAGTATATCAGGTCAGCTAGGCCGTTGTAGGGAGGCCTCCGGAGCTTGATGTGTCCCTGCAGCTCATCCAGCTGATCCTTGGCGTTACTCAGGTAGCCTGGTATGAAGGGAGCAGGTCCAGGCTATCTTTGAGAGAGCAAGGCAGTCATCAAACAGCAAGGCAGCCTATGGTGGTCATGGCAGTCCTCTATTAGCAGGGCAGTCCAGTGGTAGCAGCAGGACAGTTCTCTGGAAATCATATGAGGCCTTAAGCAACAGGGCAGTCCTCTAGGGAAGAAGGCAGTCTTTCTTCTGTAATGTCCACTATTCTTGGGGTGCACTGATGAGTGGCTCTGTAGGTCCAATATTTATACCTGGTGCCAGCCTTTGAAGTGGGGGATTTCCTATACTACTCTCACATCTGGTTCTAGAATGTTCTTCCTTTCCCCTGTCAGGACTCCTAAAAGTAGAGGGGGTTACAAAAGACTAGTGTCAGGTTCCTTTGTGTGTGCTGGAGGCTAGCGCTTTGAAGTGTAAGTGAGCAAGGAACAGCTCTGTCGCCAGCCATTCTGGCAGGATCGCCCATTCTTTTCACACCTGATCCCCTTTGTCACTGTCTAACAGGAATACACATCCCCAGTGCCATTCACAGTCATGTGACCAGGATACTGGCAGAGGCACAAATGATTAGGACAAGAAAATGCAAAGTTTCTAAAAGTGTTGTTTTCAGAATTGTGACTTAAAATCTGACTTTACCCTTAAAGAGGATTTAAAATTACAATTCATTTGAGTCTAAAAAACTCTGCTTCCAATCTAAAGTTAGCACTTATTAATTGTAATAAGGTAACCCACTGTTATTCAATGGTAGAGATATGCATTGCAATGCTGAAAACGATTTTAGGAAATTTTCATTGTTAGGACATGTAAAACATAAACCCACATGTCCTACTTTTTAAACAACTTTATATAAAGTTTTAACAAGCTGCCACAGGGTATCGCCAGTTACATCTCATACAAACATATTCAATTACAGGTACAGCTGCATAATGCAATATAGATCACCTTTATTGCACATCCTCTGGGGCGTCATAGCAACACTGTCCAGTCTCACTCTTTGATATATTTTGCCTCTGAGGTAGGATCTCCCCTAACTTCCCAGGGACAGGAGCTGTCCAATAGGGGTTCATTGAATATCTCCACCGTGCATTTCCTTCTTTTAAATTCAATGCACAAAGCCCTATGAGCCTCTATGGCCTATCCTAGGGGCGACTAATATTTAATACAAGAGAAGGCTTAGGCCTGGTAAAGGTTTATTTTGCCATGTCAAAATGGCAGTTTAAAACTGCAATACAGGTTGCAGTGGCAGGCCTGAGACTTGTGGAAGGCTTTTTTAGTGGGTGGCACACTGAGTGCTGCATGGTCACTTATATCATTTGATTTACAAGGGACTTACAAGTAAATTACATGTGACAGATGTAAGCCAATTTCACTAAGTTTGAAAGAGACAGCACAAGCACTTTAGTACTTGTTGGCGGTGGTAAAGAGTGCAGAGTCCTAAAGGGACCACAAAAACTATAGGAGTGGAGGCAAAACGTATGGGGGAACACCACGACAAGGAGGTCAGGTCTAACACCAAATATATGGATTGACTCTCATGCCAAAACGGAAAGAATTAGGCCAGTCACATGATTGTTGCTACATGATTGTTGCTGTGTACTTCTGGAAGTAGTGGTCGACGCACAACCCCACCTAGAAGCTAAAAGAGGTACTTTATTTACAGGTACTTACTTCACAAGATTAAAAATATGAATCTCCACATATCATAAATCTATCATTTGAAAGATTAGTAAGCTGAATATCAAGATTCTTCATGAGTCAGAGATAGCTATCTTCATGGTTAGAATTTTTCTTCTGCAGACTGCAGTTGACAGGATACTATTATCACGAGTGTTCGGCATTGCCAGCATAGTAACTATTATACTGTTTGTGACTTTACAAAGGAGTTGCATAAAACCAACCAGTACACAAAAAGGGTTTGGACACAGGCAAACACTGAGAAAAGCACTGTGAAACAACAGCACAAAAATCACGATACGTCTTTTGTTAATAAGTTATTTTAATTGAGCTTTAGGGTGTTATCAAAGATAATATATGAACAATGTGTATGTAGTCTTTGATCACAAAAAGTTATAGCAGACTGATTTGACACTGTTCATTCAGGGGTTGTTATAAAAAAGTGGATCAAAGTCGGAAAAATAATTCAATTTTTACATGACTGCAATGCAGTCAGTACAACATACTCCTTTTCGTGTCTTATTATAAAAAAAACAGGTCGCCCTTGTATTTCCACAGCATCTGCAATACGATACATCCAATTTTTTTGCACTTAGGATGTACTAATCTATCAGAGTGCAAAAAGACCATTTGCAAGCAATTGCAGAAATCCGGACATTATTATTCATGAGACAATACTGTTATTTACTTCATTGAATTCTATATCTGATTTTTTACAGATCAATTTCCCCACAAAAATTTGGCAGGTTGACTTACTGAAATCTGAAAGGAGAATATTTGCGGCAGTGTGGTACATACCGCAAAACCTGCAATTCTGATTCCAGTGCAAACTCCTGGCACAGTGAAAAAAGGGACATTAAGTGGTCCATGGTGGAGATTTGTGCCCCCTCCGAGGCCCACATCTGCCACTCACCTAATGGAAACTATCTCTTAACGGACGGCTTTGAATCTATATAGTATAAAATAACTATAAAACTATAAAATAACTGCTCTTGGCATTCGGTAACACTTCAATGTTTATTTACTATATGCTTGGTATACTACTAGAATGATGTGTGTAAAATATTGATATGCAAAAATATAAATCCCTGAATATAAAGTTCTAAAATATCTCCACATGTATCTACCTTAGTGATATACATATCTTCAAGGTTTTTGAATGTGCAGTTAAGAATAGTAAATCTATTGTTACGTATATGCATACTTACCTTCACAACATTTTGGCAGTGGGGTGGTCTTTACCACCCCTATGTTATGGGCTTTGTCTTGTGACATTCAAGTAGTCAAATGTGGACATTGCGAGTTGCAAATCCTTTTGAGACTTGCACTGTCACCATGGGCGGCTCCTCTGCTATGGTGGAGGAGTGTCGCCCCCCCCACGCCAGCAGCTGCAGCTGCAAAACTTTTACAACAAAATCATAATAAACTACGATTATTATGGTTTTGTTGTAAAAGGGGATGGGCCATGGGGCGTGACAGGGACCTAGGTGGAGTGCACAGCACTCCCCTCAGTGCACATGTATGTTTTTCGGCCATCTCGGGCCGACCAAACACACATGCGCACTAGGCCCTCCCCAACCCGGCACTGTGTTGCCGGGTTGAAGACAGCAGGCAGAGACTTCTACTCTGCCTCGGAGCACCCCCAATCCTAATGCTGCTTTCACGAAAGCAACATTAGGATTGGGCTCAGGGCAGGCTGGCAGCCTGTGCCTGCAACTTCTGGCAGCCAGAGGAGCATCAGAACAGCGCAGCGAGAAAGGTACGTTTAAAAAAAAAATATTTTATATTTTTTTGTTAAACCCCTCGCCACATGCTGTCCCGCCCTGCCCCTTTTCCCTCCTGCAAGCTGCGACTGCTTGTCACATCACACTGGTCTTGCGATTTTTACAATCTTTAACCCTGCTAGTTTGGACAGCACAAACCTTGCAATTACAAACACACTTTGTACACCTGCCCCACAAATAGCCACTCCCAATTATGGAAGCACCAACAACGATGCAAAAGAGTGTTTGCACTGTGATTTTATCAGTGTGAAGTTTATGAAACCTGAGTTTTAGTCACTCCCATACACTATCCCAAATGTTTCTGTCATACAGTCTCACACTGGCTGCAGTAAACATCATGGTTTTGAATCAAGCTTTTCCAAACATACTTGTACAAGCATGCCTGAACAATTTTATAGCACTCACTGCCAACTACTTCTCCTTGTGATTATTTACATATGAGCCTGTGTGGAAACTAATACAACAGGCTTACACTGGTAGGCATTTTGTTGCTCCTCAAACCTTTTGTGATCTTGTTTTCTCTAATTAAAGGTAAAGGTCACAGAATTGTAGCCTAAGCAATAGTGTGATGCATGCTAACCCACACAGTTGTATCACTAGATGCATCAACTTGCCCACGCATACATGCAATAACTTAGACCACGTCATTATTTAATATACAAGTTCATTACACAAGCATGTTGCATGCTCATTTGAGACAGGTGATGCAATATCAAGTAACAAATGTTTACAGGTTACCATGTTGATTGAGCATAAATTATCAAGCGATCAGTGGCTACGACCACTTACCGTTGTGGTATGGTCCCCGTCAATACTTTCCAGGATTACCAAACTAGCCCTGTGACTTTGCTACAGGTGATGTCTTTTCTTGATCTATTAGGCATGGACTGTGACTGCCCTGTATGAATTGAAAGTGATTCTTTGTGGTCCATACCTGTGACCCCAGCTGTTTAGCATCTCAAAGATCTTTGAGTTCAAAGACAGACCCTCGGTCATCATTGTGACCTGGGTGCCATGTCATCTCTCTGTTCACTTGCTTGTACAGTCTCAAAGACTGTAGAGATTTTACTGCCCTTGTGGTTTACCCATTTACACTTAATGTGTACTATCAGGCCTTGACTTGTCAATAATCACAAACCCAGTGGTTGGAATAAACTGTTCCAGTTTCATTCGAGCTTGCCATACCATTGTACATCAGTCCTGAATAGCTGAACTTTTACAAATGACCACCAACACACTCCAGTTGAAGGTAAGTGGAAAATATTCCAATATGTTAACAGCAAGGAAACCACCAACATTAGCTGTGAACTGCCTTCCCTGAAATTCTCCCTTGACATAAGCATGACATATATGCATTTCAACACTGATGTCATGTGTGAGGAAAGCAGTTTATTATATGGTGTCGTTGCGAGACCTCACCGTGTAATAAACTCACTACCTGTTTGGATCCAGTCAGATTCATTTGAAAAACCTTAGCTCAACTCTGGCTAGCTGTGGCTCTGAGCTGTCAGGCCTTTTCAAAGGAACAAGTGAAAAGGATTAAGAGATACCAAAACAGCAAGATAAAAAAGATGACATCCTCCATAAAACTCTGATGCCAATTTATAAAAATAGGTTGTAATTGTATGTTTAAAATGACACCTCAATGAGAAACCTCCACTAATGGCTTCCAGAGATATAATTTATGAACTAAATACTGAATCACTGCTTTTCATTTAAATTTCAAACACACATTGGCAACTACCACCTTTAGTGGTTCACTTTGGAAACTTTAGAAAACGTTTACAGAGTTGTAAACCACTACTCCGGCCCGCTGTGGGTGAGTAGCTCCAGTAAGAAGCAGGTCATAGGAGTCAATAAGGCTTGGTAGGGTACTTACCTCACACTCAAAGCAGTCTCCAGTCAAGTTCTAGGGTCAATGGGCCAACCTCCATAGGCTATAATGGAGTGACCCCAATGTAAGAGAGGGAGGATGCTAAAGATGCAATGGAATGCTGTAAATGCTGATCCAGTAATGTGGCTCTTCCTGGGTCTACTTCTCGGTCCACCATCATGGTGAGGTGACTTCGGTCACATGATTCAATGTCCCTCAATGTCTGGTGGAAGTCCAGCCAAAAAACCAGTTGCTACTGGTCTGTGTGTCTCTGGTTACAGTGGTTCCCTTTGAAATTATGATAGGTTTCACCTTGGGTGCCCAAACTGCACTCTGATGACTCTCCAGGGTCCAGCAGACTTGCGTGCCACTTGTGAAGGTTGAGTCACGGTCTCCCAGGCTATACAGTGGTGGTCAGTGGCAGTTAGGAGTTCTTGCCTACCAACTTGCCAAAGTCGGCTTTTTCAGCTTTTATAGCCCTGTAGCTAAGACATGAAGTCAGACAACTGAGTCTTTGGTTCACCTCTTCTGTCTGAGTCTCAGGATGATTTAACTTCGAGCAGGGCACCATGGGCATAGGGCTTTCTTTGCTAGCCCAAGGAGCAGTAGGTACAGTCCAGTCTTGGTGCAGCCTCTTTGCTGGGTCCAGGATACAGCAGGGCAGTCTTTCTTCAGTCCACTATATAGTACAGAAGTGATCTGGGATCTGAATGCCAGGGCTGCCACTTTTATGCCCTGTTAGTGCCCTGAGGGGATGTGGCAACCACTAGCCATTAGTCTACCAGGTCCCCTCCCATCTAGTGACAACTTCCTGTATGTTGTGGTACCTAGGTATCCCAGAATACACTATTCTGCCTAAGTCCAAGATGGCAGGACTCTTCCCTTGGTGTGTGGAGTTCCTTAGCCCCCCATCCAAAGGTGTGGCTATCTGTGGGCTACATGCCCATAGAACATTTGGTTTGACAACGACTTTCCCCTTCCTTTCCTCAACACCAACCTGTCTGCAAGAATGAAACAACAGCCCCTTTTGTGTGTCCAGCATTTGCCCTTCAAAGGCGGCTTCCCCTTAGAAACTCGTCTTTTGGGCTCACACCCTGTTTAGCCTTCCTGCCAGGAAGAAGTCTCTCTTCTCCCATTGGCAGGGTCTTTGTGTTCCTTACTCAGAGTTGTTCACACCTCTCTCCAGGACAGCAGAAGGCAGTCTCGGGGCCAGCAACTATAAACAGTCACTGAAAAAATTTGGGCAACAAAATGGCTATTCACTAAAGTTGCCACTTGTGCAAACATTACATTAAATTTGACTTGAGCATCAAGTCAGGTTTAATGCATCAATTCATTTAATACCTTGAAGTTTCGTATTTAGTAGATCCATTTAGGAGTTAGCTTTGCTGAGTTTTCAGCATGTAACCCTGTACGTGCCAAGGGGGCTACTAATCTTTCTACAGTATAAATGACAATGCAGGTTTTTTACTTTCAGGACAAGTAAAGTTAAGAACTAGATGACCAACATTTTAATATAATGAACACTGCCTCTAGGGCTTAGTAGGCCTGCCTTATACATAATAAAAGGAAAGGTTGGGGCTTTGCCATTACTTTAAATAGCAAATTCAAGTTAGCAGTTGAAACCTGCTCTGCCAGCCGGCAGTGGTGGGCTGGGAGTCACTTACAGTCAATGAGAGAAACTTTAATATACAGGCCCTGGGTACCTCTGGTACCATGTTTGAGGGACATATAAGTAAGTTAACGTTTGCCAATTGCAATTGCACCAATCAGACAAATACCTATTAAGTGTTAGAGCACTGGCATTGAGGTCTGCTTAGCAGGCCAAAGGACAGCTTCAGAGTCAAGAAAACCAGCAGCATCAGTCCAAAAACCTGGTGGTGGTCATACAAAAAAGGCATTTCCTTAACTCATGAAAACATTACAAAGCTTGCAGACCCTTACACAAACCTTGTTTTCACAGAGATGCTCTTTGTTATGCCCTGTCCACGTAGGAGTCCTTGACGACCCAGACTGAAGTTTCAGTTTTTTTGTTTCCTTCTAAATGAAGAAAAAACTCACGAACTGTTGGTCGCTGGGCAAAATGTCTTATTACATTATATATGTTTGAATTCGTTTTTAGGTTTCCACATAATACCTCCTCTTATGTCCTTCCTCATCATCCTTAGTTGTTCAGCCTCTTATGCTCCAACAATCCTGATGGAATCCAGGTGAAAATGGTCAGCTGCAAGCCTGGTCTTGTTTAAAGCTTTTCTTATGTCCACCATGAATTGGTATCAGTTGGTGCCTGCATGCCTCTGCAGTGTGTGTCCTCAGACTGACCGAATGAAAATGAGTCCTTTGTAAACACACCATGCAGTTCTACCGATCTGCTATACATGCTAGCAGCATGGTCTTGTCCTTCCGCTCCAGTTTTTAACCTACTAATTCTTATTTCTGGTATTCTATTGCTCAGTTGATAATCCCCAAGCAATACAAAACATCGCCTTCATTCAGGGTTGATTGTGCCACCAGTTCACCAATTTTGAAACCCCTGATGATAGTTGATCACAGCTAGGAGCACCATATTGTCTCCTTTCAAATGTTGAAGACCATCCTGATACTGAAATAGAGACTGCATTGACTGGAGTGTTGAGGAAGAACTGGGAATCAGAAGAACCAAGTTTTAAAATTTATTTTGAATTCTTGAAATTATATGGTGAAGCGAAGTATAAGAGGGAGTTTGTTCCACTGTTTTGCAGCCTGGTAAGAGAGTAGGTGTGCTCCCTGAGTGTGCTAGATAGATATAGGGGATTAGTGGTAGAAAAAGGGAGGAGGACTGAATGGTCCTTGAGCTGTTTAGAAAGGCACTCTGGTAAGTTAGCTGGGACCCACACTGTGCAGGGCATTGAACATGTGACATGGGAATGTAAAAACTTCACATTTGTGGACCAGGAGCCTATGGAAATTCCACAGCTCGTGAGAGATGCATGAGCTGGAAGATTAAGTACCAGTCTGGCTGCTGCATTCTGTACCATTTGAAGTCTCTTGTTCAGATAAGCAGAGTTGCCAACATCGACAGTGTACCCATAATCCAATCTGATGGTAATAAGCGCCTGAGTGATTGTTTTAGGTGTGTGAATAGGCAACCTGGAAAACGTTCTGTGCAGAAGCTTCATTTGACTGCAGCGGTTGAGATTTGTTTGGCCATTGAAAGTTGGTATTCAGTTATCACACCTAGGTTGCTGGACAAGGAGGCTGGCACGAGGTTAGGAATTCGTTTGTTTGCACATAATTCTGTGGACCAGTGAGCAGATAGAACAACCTAAGTCCAAGCTCCATTACGTTTTAAGCAATTATCTTGCATCCAGTCTGTGATATCACACTTTAGAGGATTAAAGTTTGATTGCGTGATGTGGAAGTTCTCCAAAATAGAGACAATTTACAGATATTCACCACAGCAAGGTGCGTTCACTCCTTAGCAAATAGCAGTTCAATAAGATCCATTTTCACAACTCACCTCTTCAGAGAGACTGCTTCCATTGTGGGGAAGAAGATCCTTTTATGCGTTTTATTCAAAATGTGCATTATCAAAAGTGTTCAGAGCAATTAATCTACACTCGATTTCACATGTGTACACTGGAATAAAACAGTTGCAGCTGAAACTAATTTGTTAAGACTTGTTAAAGTGTGTTTCCTGGCTTGTGCTAACTAAGCCTTAGTTAGGTCTTGATGCCATCTTGTTAAAATGGATGCCACAGCATTATGTTCTCAGTTTATGTTTATGCTGCACGTAGTTAAGCATGATGCGGATTTGTTTATTTCTAAATTAAACTGTTCTCAAAGAAGGGCTTCTAGCTTTGTCGCATATTTTCAAAGACCTCCAGGTTGCACACGTATTGCATTAATTTATAATGGTTCACAGTTGTTTATGTAACTAGTTTGTTCTGACTTCTCCAGATGATATTAGGTCAGAGGGCTGAATCAGTATACATGTAGTGGGATAGTGTTAAGGTGGGAGGTAATTGCTTTTAAATACAGCTATCGTTTTTTTAGTTTAAAAATTAAAAAAGGAATAATTTACGTTTCCTTTTTTAAGAGTAGGCAATGGTTCGTTGGCCCAAACGAACCCCTTTCCATTTGCGAATGGGTTACCAGCACTTTCGAAATGGTGGTAAAGTATTTCTGTTTGAGACTGGAATTCAGAAGCAAAACAGGAATACGTACTATACCGATTCGGGATTGGGAAGAGACACCTTGAGTGGGATACCCACAATCAGGCAAAGCCAGTAGAGCCTGCAACTAAGCAGGGAACATGGTTTGGCTTTACATCAGAGCTCAGAGTCTTTTCAGGATTCACTAGCATTGGCTACTTGGTAAGCCTGTTCCCTGCATTTGCTATCATTTAGGCAAGCTACTCATCAGGTTTGTCACAGTGCCCATGGAAATGAATGTGACATGCACAAAGAAGATGAATATTTTCAGAACAATAAAATGAAAAAAATTATGCGTGGCAAATACACAAGCAATAAAAGTTCAGAAACTTTAGAGAATCATTACTAGTTTGGTAGGGCAGGAGAACTGTACTAAATCAGCAGTTTGCTTGTCCTGTCATACCCTTGGTTCGGTAAGAAAACTCCACATTTTATTTTCACTGAATGGCCCAGTTAATAAGTGTACTCATATTCACCTGTTGTGAAAGCCTTATGCAAGCGTGCATCGGGATCCATGGTGCGTGCTCACCTGAGGATGTTGGGTGAGCGCCAGGATGTAATCCTTTTAACTTCATGGGCATGCAAGTTCATAATTTAAGAGACCATAAGTGTGTGCAGAGCATTTGCGTTACTTAGGCAGAGGGTTTAAGGCTGTGCCACCTGTGCTACACGATGCATGCAACAGAACTCAGATGAACTACAATTCCCTAGATGCCTCAGGACTCTCTTGTGAATTGCAGTGGGGAGGGGCATCTTTAACCCCTTAACTGCTGAGGCTTTTCCACCCCAGTGCTGAACCCTTTTTAGGCCATTTAGGGTACACTTTTTTTTCTACATATGGTATCAAGCCCACATTTGCAACCCTTTTTCCCAAAATCACGGGGATTCTAAGAGTACCCAAGCTCTGTGGATTCCCCTAGAGGGGACTGAGAATTTAAGCAAAATATAGCTGAATTTTGGCTTATTTGGGGAAAATGGTGAAAAAAACTGCTGTGCAGGAAAGTGTCTTTTTAAAAAAAAATTACATCAATGAATGGTTTGCTGTGTTAAAATCACCATCTTCCAAATTTCAGAAAAAAAAGCAGAGCTGAACTGAATCAATAATACAATGACTGTACCACAAGTTGGCATTTTACCAAGATGTAATTCATTTTCTTAATGTTTATGCTTTCTGTCTATTTTCAGTTTGTGGTGGATACAGGTGTGAAACCCATGGGTGATCCCTGAAAGCTGTAGATTTCTGAAAAGTAGACATAATTCTGCATTCAGAGCGGGGTCATTTGTGTACATTGCTCTAGGGTTTCTCAAAGAAACTAACTGTTGAAATAAAAGGATATTGAAAATGAGCAGAAAAAAACAGCCATTTGTGACAACATTTTCATCTGTCACGATGGCCAATTTACAAAAGAAATATACCATTATGCCCCCTCGATCCTTCTGGTGATGTGGATGTATAGGGTTTGTAGATTGTCCAAGAAACCGAGGTACCAAGAGCCAACAACAGGGCTGCAACGTACAATGGTTTTTCATTGTGCACCGAGTATGAAGCACTTCATATGGTAAAATATAAAGAGTGAAAAATGGATATGAAAGAAACCTATATATTTCTGAAATCTACACTAGACAGTGAGTGTGCAGTGGTTTTTTGTATACCTCTGAATTTGGGTTTACCCATGCTATTACGTGATTCAGATGGCATTTTGCAAATTGTCTTCTGTCTTGCACACTGGCTTATGTTTAAAAGCCACAAATGCAGCGAAGTACAATTGGTAATAACATAATAACAAATATTCTACTATTCGCACTTGTATGGCTGGGCCTAGCACCAGTGACACAAAACACCCCAAAATCCACCTGAGGACATAATATTTCACCCAGCAGAATCCATATATATATATTTTTTTACAGCGTGGGTACCAGTGGCTTTGTGCCCTTGCTCACCAAGAAAACCTACCATACCCAGGCATTTCTGAAAACTAGACACATGTGGGGGGTGTTCAGGGCGGAGTGACTTGTGTGTCTTTCACTAGGCTTTCTTACCCAGAAGCCCTATAACACCTCAACGTTTACTAAAAACACACATTTTCCTCACATTTGTGATTGAAAGTCCTGGAATCTGCAAGGACCACAACTTTCCTACCACCCTGTTTGCCTCCATGTCTCTGGATAAAAATGATATCTTATATGTGTGGGTGGGCTTAGCACCCATGGCAGGAAAGGGCCCAAAATGCAACATGGATAGAGCAGATTTTTCTTCTCAAAATCAATCCTTTTTTGTAATTTGGGTAGCTGTGGATTTTGGGCCCTAGATCAGCCGGCACCAAGGGAAACCTAGCAAACCCACACATTAATGAAAACACTTAGGGTAGACCAGGATGGGGTAACTTGTGGTACTCACCAGGTTTTTTTTACTGAGAACCCCTTGCACACCTAAAACATTGGCTAAAAACACACATTCTCCTCATATTTCTGTGAGAAAAAGTTCTGGAATCTGTGGAAATCACAAGCTTTCTACTACCCAGCATTCCCCTATGTCTCCTGATCACAATGGTACATCATTTGTGTCTTGTGTAGATGGGCCAAGAGTCAGCGACAGGGAAGAGCCCAAAATGCAACATGGACACATCAAATGTTTTCAACCTTTTTTTGCAATGCTATTAGCTGTGGATTTTGGGCCCTAGCTCATCCAGCAGCTTGGGAAACCTACCAAATCTGTACATTTCTGAAAACTAGACACATGGAGGAGTAGTGGGTGGTGTGACTTGTGTGGCTCTCTCCAGGTTTCTTACCCAGAAGACCTTGAAAATCTCAAACTTTTGCTGAAAACACATTTTCCTCACATTTATGTGATAGAAAGTTCTGCAATCTGTGGGGAGCCACAAATTTCCTTTTACTTAGTGTTTCCCTAAGTCTGCCGGTAGAAATGGTACCTTTCTTGCAGGAGTGGGCCTAGTGACTGTGACAAGAAACCGTCCACAACGCAATGTGGAGCCATCAACATTTCCTGCCCAAAAATAACCTGATTTTGTACTCAAGGTAGCTGCATTATTTTGGCCGGGATCGGAAGTCAGGCAGGGAAACCTAGGAAACCCAAGCATTTCTGAAAATTAGACTCCCTGGGGGACAGGTACAGGGTGGTGTGTTTTTGTGACGTCAACGTCTGAAATTGGCATGTATCCACAAAATCCTACAACTTAGGGTTCCTTCACTTGTGTGGCCAGGTGTAGTGTCTGCAACAGGAACAGATCAAACCAGGGCTAATGAGAGTCCCTTGGTTTGATGGGTGAATACACCCATCCACCGCCACCCCACCCCCCCCAGAGGGGGCAGAAAAGCTAATAGGGCCCCTTGGTGGTGGGGAAGCAAAGGACCATGTCTAGAGGGCTGCTCCTCCCCCAGGAAAGAGCATGTGCCCTAAAAAACACCCTGGTGTCTAGTGCCACTGTGGGGAGCAGATTGGGGGAGATCACCTCATCCACCCTGGTAGGTGGAAAGGCTAATGAGGCCCAGAACAGGGGAGGGAGTGCAGGCCCATGCCCAGGGGGCAATTCTCATTCTGAAAAACATAGCAAACATGAAACCCCTGGTGTCTAATGGGCTTTCCACTTGTCCCCTGGGAGGGTGGGGGGGGCAGATTTAGCTGACCATCCCATGACCCTCCACAGTGGGGGCAGAAACACTAAGGAGGCCTCTGGTGGGCGGAGTCCAGCTCCATGCCGAGGGGTGCCACACTCTCTCTAAAAATAGGGAAAAAGCTAATGGACCCATGGCAGGCAGGGCACTGGCCCTGGCATCTGGGCCTCTGGTGACCCCCAAACAGGGATCCACTAGGGAGGGATATTATTGGAAAGGGGAGGGTCTCCCATTCCAACGATAGTTCCCCCATTTAAAACGGTGCTCAGGGGGCGGAGAAATGTCCCAGAGCACTGATTAAGTAAATAATAAATTAGCTGTTCTGCACTTCTCATTTTCACTTCGAGTCGGAAATATCATCACCCCATCATCGTCATTTCAACAAAAAAAAAAAAGACTTGGGCTGCTGGGGAAGTACTTCTCCAGGAGCCCGAGTTCTAAAATCGTAAAAGGAAACCCTATGGTGCAAGCAAGGAAACCCTATGGTGCAAGCATCAGAGGGTCCTTTTCAGCCCTCCCTAGCAGCGTTGGCCAGTGGACGTCAGACACACTGGGGAAGAAGTGGCTGACGCCTGTACTTGAAAGGTTTAACTTTGGGTATAAGTTCCTTGAGTTGTATGACGTTCATTGCTGTCAAATGATCTTCGTGTTGCTGTAGCTGAAACCTTTCTTGCTAGTAGTCTGCTTTTTGTGTCTTCACGTCAGAGTGCGTCGAAATCTTGTAGGCAGAGCTAAGAACTGTGTACTAGAGTCTTCTGGCTTTGTGCTATGAACCGTATACTTGCGTCATCTGGTTTGTTCTATTGTTCTATGAACTCTATACTGGAGTCATCTGGTTTCGTATTTACGTTCTATATTGTAGTCTTATGGTTTTGTGTTATTAACTTTTTACTGGAGTCGTCTTGTTGAATTCTTACTAACTCAGTACTGCAACCATCCGTAAACGTAAAAACTCTAGTGTACATACTGCTACTTTGCTTAATTTAAATGCAGTTGTATGTTATTACTAGTGATGGGGTAGTGATTGCATCATTCAGGAGTGGAATGTCTAATATTAAATGTATATTTGTTATGTTGCAGATAACGGACCATGCAAATTTAGGAATATTCAAACCTCCAATTTAACTTCCAACCGCCTGAAAGCAGTTAAAGACATTAGAACACATATAATATCCCAGGTTACCCTATGTAGTGTTTTTAAAGAGTATTTCTTTCTTTCTGCTCTTGGAAATCAAAGATATGTCAGCAACCTCATAGAGTGAGTAATACAGTAATTATTGCAAAGTATGTCACGTCACATAGTCAATTAGGTGAACTGCAGTATTACTACCTAGTACCTAAAAAATGATTCTGTTATCAATGTTTTCACAATGCAGGTTGAGAACGACGGGAAGATCTGGCGAGGTAACAATACCTGATGTTTCTCTTTCTCTTGTCCCATTTCCCTTTCCCCAGATTTACTGCAGACTAGAATACTACTTCTTTACATGATCACTAGTGGGTTCAGAAAAGTGCGGGTAGTAGCACTGCTTCAAAAGTGAAGCAGTCTTGTACACTGGAAAATTAATTACTAAGTGTGATTCAAAATACATTATTTTAGTGATCTACTCATGTCTACAACTTAGAAATGAAATATATTGATTATTCTAAATACTGTTGCAGGTGCAAGATGATGTGTGATTGATAATATGAGTGTGGTGGCGGTTTAATTACAAATCAAAACAATATGTCTAGGGCTTTTTAAACAATTGCCAAAGAAGCCCTTCTTGATTGGTAACAGATTAAAAAATGTCTGCAAGTGGCATCTGCCTGAAGACTAAAATATAATCTTCAGTGATCTCAAAGTTCATTTAGATTTCAGCCTCTTCTATTTAAATTGCAGAGCCTTCTTCAGGACAAGTGATATTTTCAAAAGCACAGAGATGGGTAAAAAGAACTAGCTAGCATCAGTCACATTAGCAGAGATTTATTTTTTATATTCTCATTCCAGGAAGCATAGCCTGAGTTGCACAATGCCACTAGTAATTTAACCAGTAGCTATATTTGTGGCTATTTTAGCATTAGAATGTTTGTGCCACGATTGACATTAGTATGAGCGATATCCTAGCCAGCAGACACCTACTGCCTGGCAGACAGTCTTGCTTTTGAATTGATTTCGAGTTTGGGGACCATGAGCGTTATGAGCTTCATATTTCCCAAGAATCATACTGGAAACATCTTGTTGAAATAAATGATATGAGAAGCAGGACATGATGGGGCCTGAAGGGGCATTGGTAAGAGAGGATGGTGGATTATTAGGGGTACTTAAAACACAATATTTTTCAAACTAATCAACATTTTCTAAGGCATTCAAAACAAAGGAGAGAGAGTGTGTGTTTTTGTCAGCGTGGGTATGTAAGCATTTCAGGTGAAATCCGACAGACACTTCACATTGCCCTACTGAAAGCACTTCTACCCAACTGTTTACTACAGAAGACATTTTAGGGGTTGTAGCACCCCAACCCCCCGCCACCGGAGCAATACCCTGCAGGTAGCATATGAGTGACACCGGGTCTGCTTCCTGTTTATTCATTAAGAGAACTAAAATAGCTAGTAGTTGAGGGCAGAATGCTCTACCTGAAACCCCAGTGGCTATGTAAGTGAGAAGAGCTGAGTTGTTATGTCATTGTATAACTCCTATCTGGCTGGGAATGAATGCATCAATATACAAAGCAGGATATGTGCTGATTCAGTATTGGGTACACAAGTTGCAGTGGGGTTTCTTTACGACTGCCCAAAGCAGAAGAGGAGCCAAGAGGTTAATATTAATGGTGGTTATTAATAGCGGTAAGAATCTGCTCTGTCGCCATTAGCCATCATATCGGAAATGAGAAGTCCCCATCTGCTTTGTTCCCTGATATAACAGCAAGTTGACCAATAGGTGCTCTACAGAACACCAACATTAATAAATAAAGATATTTTCCCACTTCAAGTTCTTTCCTAAACTGGGAACCCTTGATCAAGCAACACAGCAACTTCACAAAAGAACAGGTCAAATATCACAGTTTTCTTATGAATGATAGTGGATTTTGAAGTCTTGGAATCAGTATTCTGAATATAGCAAGAGCTAACCACGAGAGCTGTCCCGCTCCCCTGAGAAGGGAAGATCAAAATCCAATTTACTATGCTGCATAAAGTCTACTGCATCCTTAGAGTGCTGCTCTCTACCGGGGTGTTGCCCACATGATAATCCTTAACATAACTGTGTGTTGATGTTACCATCCCTTGGTGAGGCAGCTGTGCACCTTAGTACTGCAGTGTGGCTACACCAGTGAAGAGACAATGCCTGAAAAACAAGCCACGCTACCATCCATTCATGAACGACACGTAGTAATACAATAACACGCCCTTGTATTGTTCTGTATTTATATATTTACATATGCATTCTCGGTGGGAATCATGGCAGTGGCATTGGGTCAGACATTGTTCTAGGAGACCATAGCTTGGTCCCCCAAAGTCATTCCTTCCAGGTGAACATTTCTTAAAGAATCATGTGTCTTGAAGGGACTCACTCTGCTTTAAAAAAAAAGTTTTCTTGGAACCAGTGTAAATGCAGAGATGGAGTTCTGCTGTTTAGTTGCTGTGTCAGGCCCTCATCCTGCTTTCGCAAGCATTACCAGGTGTTGCCTTATTAGGATTAAGGAAAATAGGCTGCATTAAAAAAAGAAGATTGCTTTACTTAAAAGCAATCACAGACATGGTAGTCTGCTGACCCCAGCAGGCCACCATCCCTGTGATTCTAGTGATTCCCAATGGGTCGCAGAGCAAGACATACCTCATTAATATTCATGAGTTAGATCTATTTGCGACCCAATGGGAAAAGCAAAATGTGTCAAAGACACATATTTGTACATTGGTGTTTGCAGTTACCAAACAGTGAATTGCTAATATTTGCTATTTGGTAATCACGAACGTTTACCTTCATACATGTGGTCCCTAATTCCCTAAATGTATGCGCATGTACATTGCAAATGTACATGGAAGTGCTACATACATAACTCTGGTTCATTTGTTTCTGAATTCCTGCTGGTAGTGGTATTTTAATAACTGAATTTTGTAAGCTCTTACAAAGGAAACGTTTTTAGGCAACAAGCAGTATAACTTGTTTTTGTATTGTTGACCTTCTTGGCACTAGGGGCTTATAAATATGTCCCCTTATATGTTCCTTTCCAACAGTCTGAAGCATGCTTCTGGTTAAATAACCCCGAGACCATTGAACAAACGTTGACCTACTAGTCGAAGGTATGGTAGCTAATGGTATCACTTTCTGAAATGACGATAGGTGTTGCTGCCTACATAGGTCAGTGACAAAGTTTATATAAAGAATGCACAGGGCGTGAGTAAAGGTTTCCGAAATATCTGGATCCATTACCAGTGACCGGCAGTTCAAGCACCTGTCGGCCCTATCTTGCCCCTGGGTGGAAACATTAGGCAGAGAACATGTTTTTGGGGTGAGTCATGGCACGGAAATAATTATAGGGCTGAAGTTACAACAGTTTCTAAAGAAACGTGCACAGTAATACCGAGTCCTGTGTTAAGGCCACATGCAGGTGAATTTAGCACACAGATGCACAAGGAATCGAAGGCAATCGAAGGGTCTGTGAAAGCAAATGTAGCCCCCTTCACCTAGATATGACAGTCTAGGAAATGAGCAGCTGCCTCTCAAATGAGCATGAACACCGGTACCATGTGCAAAACTGTCTTACTGAGGCCTCGGTGTGAAATGGATGCAGCGTACATTCCCAGTGGAGGTCACTGTGGAGAGGTGGATTCTTCCAAGCAGGTGATAAACTTGTGGTAATTCAGCATATTATTGCCACTGATAGGGGTTAACACAAAAAAGACCTCAGTATTCCTGGCTGTGCGTGTTATTTCCCATTCCAAGTGCAGTGACCCGTAATCCCTGTTAATTTATGGGAAGATACCAGCCGGAATGGTAAATTTCAGCCCCAGCATTTCACCACAGAGCTCGTAATGAGGCCCTTTGACAGTCATCCACGTTCACGAGCACTTTTCACCATAGCACATCTGACACACGCCTGTGTATACAAAGGATCTCGCATAATATTCGAAACATAGAACCAGAACAGCTATTTACAGTTTACTAGCCAACAGTTATTCTTTTCATAGAGTTTACGTCTCACTAGAGGTCTGCAGACTGGTCAATGAAGACAGAACGCATGTGTATTTTTAACCAGCCTTGCTCCCATGGCTGGACCATAGACAACTTGGGAAACACGTTTCTTTAACAGAATGAAAGTTCACGTGCATTCTTGTGGTCAGTCAAGGCATACAACCTCGACATATATTTCAATCAGCATGCCACCCACTCACTGGCCTTCCTTCTGGGGTTAAAGTATTGTCGTAAAACCTGACCTCCTATCCTAGACCCTGGCAGCAGGAATTGTGTATTTGGGGCCACAACGAGGTTGGTGAATGCTCAGTTGGGTCCATAGGTTTTTCCAGTGTTTGCCATATGTATCAAATGCAGTGCACAGTGGCATTGATTCTCTCACACAAAAACCATTACACAGACACCCCAGTATCACATGGGAGGTCTAATTCACAAGACAGACATGGCTAAGGCAAAAAACATCCAGAGAAAGAAAGAGTGACAGAATTTCATGAGATGTTTCGCTTTATTCTGTTTTCAGCATGGGCCTGCTTCAAATGAGAACCAAAGCACGTTATCCCTGTGCTCCAAACTACAGGGATGACTATAAAGTCCCGAGTGCATGCATGAGTGGTGGTGGTACTGATGACTCAGATACTCACCTCATCTTTCCAGTGTTGTGCAGCGTTTATGCTCCTTTTGCTACAGGGGCCCTCATTGGGTCTTGTGCAAGGGTGGCCCAGCTATTGGCACCGGTGGGATATTCTGCTCTGGAGAATTGTCAATGTCTAAGTCTAGCCTTGCATCTAGGTGTGTGGGGCTGAGGCACCATATTTGAACAGATGCCATATGTTCACTGTTGATAGAGCGGTCCGTAGTAATAATTTACCTGTATTCGGACGCTCTTTAGGCCGATGAATCTTTTGACTTAGTGGGACTCTCCGTACTCTTAATCGATCAATTGCATCAAATCAATAATCAATAACGAACATAAGCAATACCTTGATCAACATAACACTTGACAATTAATCCAGAATACATTCCGGCGAACCCTGACCTTTCAGTCAGGAATAACCACACCAGTTTATTCAAAGTTAGTGAATTTTATTTCCCTATATTAACAAAGCTAGCACAATGTAGATGTGTCTCAACACTAAATGATAAACATATATGAACACTAATAGCTGTCCATAACGGCGAAACAAGTGCAATCTATGTAGCATTTGAATCACAAGGCATTCGATAATAGCAATGCAAATCACTAATACGATAATCTGTAATGAACTAATTGCATACATTTAGTCAGCATAACAAGATCTCAAATTGCATCGTGCGACATATGGAATCCTCGTCTAACCTCAAATTAGCATCGGCATGTGGGACTTCATGCAAAAACAATTTAGCAACATTAATTTAGAAAAAACTCTTAACTAGGGCTCTTGTCAAAATCAGCAGTTGGTTACCTAAAAGAAACACAATGCAATTTTACAATTTCCTTTCATATTTACCAATTACGATCAGCATACAAGGAAGTCTTCGTCTCACAGGTACCGTTTCTCGATCAGCATGGGTACCGTTTCGATCAGCATGGGACGGGGCAAAAGGGGCAGGGGTGGACGGGGCAATTGCCTCACGGCGGCAAAGTAAAACTACTACTTCATGCAAGGGACTAAATCAAAGTTAAAGTCTCTAGGGCCAGAATCATTTAAGTCTCTTTCTCTCGAATAGAGAAAGCATCAAAGTCTCTTTCAAAATGGCGTCGCAGCAAAGTGGGCCATAATTGCTACGAAGTCTGCAAAATGGCGGGTATCGAGCTGGTAATGGCGCATAATAGCGCAATGGCTATAAGGCAATCATAGCGCGTAATGGCTACCTCCTTCTCGTGCACCTGGGTTTTATAGACAATAGTCCAAATCCAGTAGGGTCTTCCATTGGAGGGTTCATAGGTTAGCTTCAAATTGTCCAATCAAAAACGACAGTTCTCAAGCTTTTACTTAAGCATACATTATCCTTGGAGATGGGTGCGCAAGTTGCAACATTGTATACCAATTAGCTCACTTTCAGAGCTTCCATTGTCCGCACCTGCAGATCGACCTTGGAGCAAAGAGAAAATATGCCAGGCTGGCACGAAACCTTAAGATAAGCATGTGAACGATCTCAGTGGAAAAGTACAGCTTCAAGCAAAAATACACGTTTAATAGCACATTGGAAAAATACGAGCATCTAAACCGTGAGACCAGGCCACTAGGCCGAAGCCTGCACTAAAGTAATGCTAAGCTAAAACATTTCAAACAAGCAAATCATAGCACACGTTTACGATTATGTCGGATTAGTGCAATTCTAATACACCACGTTATATAAAGCACGCTTATAAATGTTGGCAAACTACTCTAAGGGCACATTTTGTCCCCGTACAATCTTTATTAGTTCAGTTAAAGTCACACATGATTATTTCACACTACGTTTACGCGTTAATAAATGTAAAACCTTCATTTTCTGCTTCATCAATCCCTCCTCTGATGACTACTAGTCATCACACCAAACCATGCCCACAAATTTTATTCCATTAAAATTCTGTCAGTTCCCTTTTCCTTTTAATTCCCCTAGTTTGCGCTTTGTATTCTTCTGCCATTCTTTTCATAATTTTCTCTTCTTTTCTTCTTTTAATTCTTTCCATAATCATTATTATCCCCCTTTTTATTCCCCAAATTCCAAATATGCAAATTATTACTATTAATATTCCTTCTATTATTTTCAGTAATATTCCATTCCAAATTCCCCCAATCCAATGTCCCACTGAAGCAAGTCCTTTTCCAACCTTCTCCCACACTCCTGGTTCTTTCAGTTCCTTCAAATCTGCACTCTCTTTTGTTAGATTAGCAAGCATAGTTTTAATTTTCACACTATTGTCAGGAATATATGTACAACAGTGTCGTGCACCAAGCATTTTGCAAACGCCACCATCCTTTGCTAAAAGAATGTCTAAAGCAAGCCTATTTTGAAGAGTCATAGCTCTTTCCGCTGCAAGTTCAGCATCTATCAGGATTATAGCACCTGAAAACTTCGTCAACATGTTATCCACTATAGTAGACAACTTTCTTATTTTGATGGAATTCAACACGACTCCCAATGAAGGGATCATGGCTCCAAATATATCTCCTACCACAGCAGCTGCGGTCTCTCTTTTCTGGATACGATGGGATCCAGATGTCTTTTGAATCATCGATAGGTCATCCAGTTGATAAACCTTTGGGAACACTATACCCAAATAACATCTCCCCCACCATCCCTTTGGAAGACGATAATAGGCATTATACCCACAAATGTAATATACCCCTGGAATGACAGGGTCAAGTCCGTCCATCATGAATGTCCATTTGGCCTTAAAAATAAACGTATGTTTACACTCACTCGCCCCTACAAAAATGTTATCATAATAAGATTCACCTCGATATATACAAAATTTCCCTACATGCCAAGCATCTAAAGCTATTTTCCCTTGTGTCTTTATTGCAGCAAAATCATAATTATCTACTGAAGTCCTCTTATGTAGCTCCTTTTCTAATTTCGCATTCACTTGTGCCCTTCTATCATCTGTGCAATCTAAAAAACTTATTTCTACTGCAGAGAGCGAGCAGGTAAGGTTTTCCCTATGAGCGTGAGCCGTTTCAAAAGGTTGCATTGGCTCGAAAAATTCCCTCATTATTTTAGCATCCCAATCTTTAGCAATCTGGCTTAGCTGCGCTATTATAGGAACATAAGCAAAAGTAACATCATAATTCGAGTAAAAATACTGTATGTTAGTTTGACCATAAAACCTAGACATTACTATACTACATGTAATTCCGTATGTAAGAGGCATGTGGTGATAAGTCACCCCTTCCTTTACTGATGTCGGTATCTGTGTACACACATAACAATCTTTCGCATCCATTGTCTCAACATATTCTGTTAGCAAGCGATAGAAAACGTTATACGAAAGCTCTTTCTTATCATGCAAGAGTCTCTCATCCAATGCTAGTCTTTTCAATGCTGTTAGTTCGGTGACAGTAACAGGAGCAAAAGTAGAAGCATCAATTCTCTCATTCTCACCCTTTCCATGCATTCCAAGCACAATTGCCATTATTATTAGTACACATGCAATTATCAAGCCTATACACACATATTTACAATATTTCTTTCTATTGTTTTGCGTCATGATCTGTATAGAATCAGAGAGCTAGAAGCACCTATAAAAGAAACTATTTAGCAATTCAGTTACAAAGCTGAGCGAGCACAATGTTCACACCGTCTTCTTCAAGAGGCCAGTCACTTATCGGTTAGCAGCATTTGTCTCAATTCGGCAATAATTCAGTCTTTATCAGTTCAGCAAGTGTCTGATTCGGTTTAGCAATATCTCAGCTGGTTGTTTGTTTCACGTTATATTGTAGCAAGCAATGTCATTTATCACCCTTTCAATCAACACTGTCCATAAAACTTTTCTTTTCTATTGGTATCTCTTCCTCTTCTTCGTTCTCGATGCTTAGAGATACAAACTCGTCAGTCCAATCATCATTGACTGCATATGCCCATTCAGGACTGGAATATCTCCTGTTTGGTATCCTTTTCCTTTTCAATTTTGCTTCTCTTTTCGATTCTGCCTCGCTGGTACTTTCCTCTTTTGTCCAGTCCTTTTCTTCACTTGAGGTTGGTACCACGACAGACACTTCCTTTCTTTTCTCTTTCACTTTTGGCCTTTCTCCGTCGTTCAAACCTTCTCCAGTCCTTTGTTTTACTGGTGATATACTTAGTCTTCTCTTCGCACCATGTCCATTTGTTGGACCTGCGACCTTTTCTGTAGAAGTTTGAACTTTTTTGTTCTGTTCTGCCTTGTCCCCTCCTTCTGGGGAATCAATCACGTTCTCTTTTTCTTTTTCTACACCGTCTGCTTCTGGGAAAGCCCTCCTCTGATCAGGCTCTCCTGCTTTTTCACCTTCTTCGAGCCCTTCGTCACCGTTACTTTCGTCAGGCTCTTTATCACTTTCAGCTGCTTCAGGTTCTTTGTCACCTTCAGCTGCTTCAGGCTCTTTGCTACCCTCAGCTGCTTCAGGTTCTTTGTCACCTTCAGCTTCTTCGTCGCTGTCTGAACTTTCTCCTTGGTCTTCCCCAAGTGAGTCGGACTCTTCGCCCTCCAATAATATCCCTCTCTCTCCTGCTTCTGCCTGTTCGCTTTCAGTTCGGTTTTGCTCTGTCTCAGCACTCAGCACTGTTTTTTCAGGCACTGGTAGTTTCAGCGCTTCAACTTCCTCATCTGTGGGACACAACACCTTCTTTGTGTGACTGGCGTGAATCCAGTTGGGAACCCCCGCACACTTCACAGCGGTAGTTGTCGTCAGGATCACTTGGAAAGGGCCTTTCCAACGGGGTTCCAGACACGACTTTCTCACGTGCTTCTTTACCACGACCCAGTCACCTGCTTTCAGTGTGTGTCCTGGACCTTGGATCGGTGGCAAAGTGGTCGCTTCCACCTGGTGAGAGAAAGAGCGAACCACGTCAGCCAGACCCTTGCAGTAGTCTAACACCATATCATCTGTAATATTCAAAAGCGCGTTTGCGGGAACTGCAGGAAGTCTCATAGCCCTGCCCATGAGAATTTCGTGCGGAGACAATCCAGTCTTTCTATCAGGGGTGTTTCTCATTGACATTAGCACTAAGGGCAATGCGTCAGGCCATTTCAAGTTTGTCGATGCACATATTTTCGCCATTCTTGATTTCAGTGTACCATTCATCTGCTCCACCAATCCTGATGCTTCAGGGCGATAGCTACAATGCAGTTTTTGCTCAATGTTCAGCGCTTCGCAAAGTAACTTTATCACCTCGTTATTGAAGTGACTTCCCCTATCTGATTCTAAAGAGATCGGGAATCCGAAACGTGGTATTAACTCCCTCAACAATAGCTTTGCAACTGTAAGGCTGTCATTTCTACGTGTGGGGTATGCCTCAATCCAGTGACTAAAAATGCACACAATCACCAACACATATTTCAGACCTCCATGCACAGGCATCTCAATGAAGTCCATCTGCATACGACTAAAAGGCCCGCTTGCCCTACCAATGTGGCTCGCGTTCACAACTGTTCCCTTTCCTGGGTTCATCTGCTGGCAAGTGACACATCGATGGCAAACTGCTTCTGCAGCTTGACGAAATCTGGGGTTAAACCAATCAGGTTTGAACAATCTTATCATGGCATCTCTCCCTAGGTGAGCTTATTCATGAGACAATACTGTTATTTACTTCATTGAATTCTATATCTGATTTTTTACAGATCAATTTCCCCACAAAAATTTGGCAGGTTGACTTACTGAAATCTGAAAGGAGAATATTTGCGGCAGTGTGGTACATACCGCAAAACCTGCAATTCTGATTCCAGTGCAAACTCCTGGCACAGTGAAAAAAGGGACATTAAGTGGTCCATGGTGGAGATTTGTGCCCCCTCCGAGGCCCACATCTGCCACTCACCTAATGGAAACTATCTCTTAACGGACGGCTTTGAATCTATATAGTATAAAATAACTATAAAACTATAAAATAACTGCTCTTGGCATTCGGTAACACTTCAATGTTTATTTACTATATGCTTGGTATACTACTAGAATGATGTGTGTAAAATATTGATATGCAAAAATATAAATCCCTGAATATAAAGTTCTAAAATATCTCCACATGTATCTACCTTAGTGATATACATATCTTCAAGGTTTTTGAATGTGCAGTTAAGAATAGTAAATCTATTGTTACGTATATGCATACTTACCTTCACAACATCTTGGCAGTGGGGTGGTCTTTACCACCCCTATGTTATGGGCTTTGTCTTGTGACATTCAAGTAGTCAAATGTGGACATTGCGAGTTGCAAATCCTTTTGAGACTTGCACTGTCACCATGGGCGGCTCCTCTGCTATGGTGGAGGAGTGTCGCCCCCCCCACGCCAGCAGCTGCAGCTGCAAAACTTTTACAACAAAATCATAATAAACTACGATTATTATGGTTTTGTTGTAAAAGGGGATGGGCCATGGGGCGTGACAGGGACCTAGGTGGAGTGTACAGCACTCCCCTCAGTGCACATGTATGTTTTTCGGCCATCTCGGGCCGACCAAACACACATGCGCACTAGGCCCTCCCCAACCCGGCACTGTGTTGCCAGGTTGAAGACAGCAGGCAGAGACTTCTACTCTGCCTCGGAGCACCCCCAATCCTAATGCTGCTTTCACGAAAGCAACATTAGGATTGGGCTCAGGGCAGGCTGGCAGCCTGTGCCTGCAACTTCTGGCAGCCAGAGGAGCATCAGAACAGCGCAGCGAGAAAGGTACGTTTAAAAAAAATATATTTTATATTTTTTTGTTAAACCCCTCGCCACATGCTGTCCCGCCCTGCCCCTTTTCCCTCCTGCAAGCTGCGACTGCTTGTCACATCACACTGGTCTTGCGATTTTTACAATCTTTAACCCTGCTAGTTTGGACAGCACAAACCTTGCAATTACAAACACACTTTGTACACCTGCCCCACAAATAGCCACTCCCAATTATGGAAGCACCAACAACGATGCAAAAGAGTGTTTGCACTGTGATTTTATCAGTGTGAAGTTTATGAAACCTGAGTTTTAGTCACTCCCATACACTATCCCAAATGTTTCTGTCATACAGTCTCACACTGGCTGCAGTAAACATCATGGTTTTGAATCAAGCTTTTCCAAACATACTTGTACAAGCATGCCTGAACAATTTTATAGCACTCACTGCCAACTACTTCTCCTTGTGATTATTTACATATGAGCCTGTGTGGAAACTAATACAACAGGCTTACACTGGTAGGCATTTTGTTGCTCCTCAAACCTTTTGTGATCTTGTTTTCTCTAATTAAAGGTAAAGGTCACAGAATTGTAGCCTAAGCAATAGTGTGATGCATGCTAACCCACACAGTTGTATCACTAGATGCATCAACTTGCCCACGCATACATGCAATAACTTAGACCACGTCATTATTTAATATACAAGTTCATTACACAAGCATGTTGCATGCTCATTTGAGACAGGTGATGCAATATCAAGTAACAAATGTTTACAGGTTACCATGTTGATTGAGCATAAATTATCAAGCGATCAGTGGCTACGACCACTTACCGTTGTGGTATGGTCCCCGTCAATACTTTCCAGGATTACCAAACTAGCCCTGTGACTTTGCTACAGGTGATGTCTTTTCTTGATCTATTAGGCATGGACTGTGACTGCCCTGTATGAATTGAAAGTGATTCTTTGTGGTCCATACCTGTGACCCCAGCTGTTTAGCATCTCAAAGATCTTTGAGTTCAAAGACAGACCCTCGGTCATCATTGTGACCTGGGTGCCATGTCATCTCTCTGTTCACTTGCTTGTACAGTCTCAAAGACTGTAGAGATTTTACTGCCCTTGTGGTTTACCCATTTACACTTAATGTGTACTATCAGGCCTTGACTTGTCAATAATCACAAACCCAGTGGTTGGAATAAACTGTTCCAGTTTCATTCGAGCTTGCCATACCATTGTACATCAGTCCTGAATAGCTGAACTTTTACAAATGACCACCAACACACTCCAGTTGAAGGTAAGTGGAAAATATTCCAATATGTTAACAGCAAGGAAACCACCAACATTAGCTGTGAACTGCCTTCCCTGAAATTCTCCCTTGACATAAGCATGACATATATGCATTTCAACACTGATGTCATGTGTGAGGAAAGCAGTTTATTATATGGTGTCGTTGCGAGACCTCACCGTGTAATAAACTCACTACCTGTTTGGATCCAGTCAGATTCATTTGAAAAACCTTAGCTCAACTCTGGCTAGCTGTGGCTCTGAGCTGTCAGGCCTTTTCAAAGGAACAAGTGAAAAGGATTAAGAGATACCAAAACAGCAAGATAAAAAAGATGACATCCTCCATAAAACTCTGATGCCAATTTATAAAAATAGGTTGTAATTGTATGTTTAAAATGACACCTCAATGAGAAACCTCCACTAATGGCTTCCAGAGATATAATTTATGAACTAAATACTGATTCACTGCTTTTCATTTAAATTTCAAACACACATTGGCAACTACCACCTTTAGTGGTTCACTTTGGAAACTTTAGAAAACGTTTACAGAGTTGTAAACCACTACTCCGGCCCGCTGTGGGTGAGTAGCTCCAGTAAGAAGCAGGTCATAGGAGTCAATAAGGCTTGGTAGGGTACTTACCTCACACTCAAAGCAGTCTCCAGTCAAGTTCTAGGGTCAATGGGCCAACCTCCATAGGCTATAATGGAGTGACCCCAATGTAAGAGAGGGAGGATGCTAAAGATGCAATGGAATGCTGTAAATGCTGATCCAGTAATGTGGCTCTTCCTGGGTCTACTTCTTGGTCCACCATCATGGTGAGGTGACTTCGGTCACATGATTCAATGTCCCTCAATGTCTGGTGGAAGTCCTGCCAAAAACCAGTTGCTACTGGTCTGTGTGTCTCTGGTTACAGTGGTTCTCTTTGAAATTATGATAGGTTTCACCTTGGGTGCCCAAACTGCACTCTGATGACTCTCCAGGGTCCAGCAGACTTGCGTGCCACTTGTGAAGGTTGAGTCACGGTCTCCCAGGCTATACAGTGGTGGTCAGTGGCAGTTAGGAGTTCTTGCCTACCAACTTGCCAAAGTCGGCTTTTTCAGCTTTTATAGCCCTGTAGCTAAGACATGAAGTCAGACAACTGAGTCTTTGGTTCACCTCTTCTGTCTGAGTCTCAGGATGATTTAACTTCGAGCAGGGCACCATGGGCATAGGGCTTTCTTTGCTAGCCCAAGGAGCAGTAGGTACAGTCCAGTCTTGGTGCAGCCTCTTTGCTGGGTCCAGGATACAGCAGGGCAGTCTTTCTTCAGTCCACTATATAGTAGAGAAGTGATCTGGGATCTGAATGCCAGGGCTGCCACTTTTATGCCCTGTTAGTGCCCTGAGGGGATGTGGCAACCACTAGCCATTAGTCTACCAGGTCCCCTCCCATCTAGTGACAACTTCCTGTATGTTGTGGTACCTAGGTATCCCAGAATACACTATTCTGCCTAAGTCCAAGATGGCAGGACTCTTCCCTTGGTGTGTGGAGTTCCTTAGCCCCCCATCCAAAGGTGTGGCTATCTGTGGGCTACATGCCCATAGAACATTTGGTTTGACAACGACTTTCCCCTTCCTTTCCTCAACACCAACCTGTCTGCAAGAATGAAACAACAGCCCCTTTTGTGTGTCCAGCATTTGCCCTTCAAAGGCGGCTTCCCCTTAGAAACTCGTCTTTTGGGCTCACACCCTGTTTAGCCTTCCTGCCAGGAAGAAGTCTCTCTTCTCCCATTGGCAGGGTCTTTGTGTTCCTTACTCAGAGTTGTTCACACCTCTCTCCAGGACAGCAGAAGGCAGTCTCGGGGCCAGCAACTATAAACAGTCACTGAAAAAATTTGGGCAACAAAATGGCTATTCACTAAAGTTGCCACTTGTGCAAACATTACATTAAATTTGACTTGAGCATCAAGTCAGGTTTAATGCATCAATTCATTTAATACCTTGAAGTTTCGTATTTAGTAGATCCATTTAGGAGTTAGCTTTGCTGAGTTTTCAGCATGTAACCCTGTACGTGCCAAGGGGGCTACTAATCTTTCTACAGTATAAATGACAATGCAGGTTTTTTACTTTCAGGACAAGTAAAGTTAAGAACTAGATGACCAACATTTTAATATAATGAACACTGCCTCTAGGGCTTAGTAGGCCTGCCTTATAAATAATAAAAGGAAAGGTTGGGGCTTTGCCATTACTTTAAATAGCAAAGTCAAGTTAGCAGTTGAAACCTGCTCTGCCAGCCGGCAGTGGTGGGCTGGGAGTCACTTACAGTCAATGAGAGAAACTTTAATATACAGGCCCTGGGTACCTCTGGTACCATGTTTGAGGGACATATAAGTAAGTTAACGTTTGCCAATTGCAATTGCACCAATCAGACAAATACCTATTAAGTGTTAGAGCACTGGCATTGAGGTCTGCTTAGCAGGCCAAAGGACAGCTTAAGAGTCAAGAAAACCAGCAGCATCAGTCCAAAAACCTGGTGGTGGTCATACAAAAAAGGCATTTCCTTAACTCATGAAAACATTACAAAGCTTGCAGACCCTTACACAAACCTTGTTTTCACAGAGATGCTCTTTGTTATGCCCTGTCCACGTAGGAGTCCTTGACGACCCAGACTGAAGTTTCAGTTTTTTTGTTTCCTTCTAAATGAAGAAAAAACTCACGAACTGTTGGTCGCTGGGCAAAATGTCTTATTACATTATATATGTTTGAATTCGTTTTTAGGTTTCCACATAATACCTCCTCTTATGTCCTTCCTCATCATCCTTAGTTGTTCAGCCTCTTATGCTCCAACAATCCTGATGGAATCCAGGTGAAAATGGTCAGCTGCAAGCCTGGTCTTGTTTAAAGCTTTTCTTATGTCCACCATGAATTGGTATCAGTTGGTGCCTGCATGCCTCTGCAGTGTGTGTCCTCAGACTGACCGAATGAAAATGAGTCCTTTGTAAACACACCATGCAGTTCTACCGATCTGCTATACATGCTAGCAGCATGGTCTTGTCCTTCCGCTCCAGTTTTTAACCTACTAATTCTTATTTCTGGTATTCTATTGCTCAGTTGATAATCCCCAAGCAATACAAAACATCGCCTTCATTCAGGGTTGATTGTGCCACCAGTTCACCAATTTTGAAACCCCTGATGATAGTTGATCACAGCTAGGAGCACCATATTGTCTCCTTTCAAATGTTGAAGACCATCCTGATACTGAAATAGAGACTGCATTGACTGGAGTGTTGAGGAAGAACTGGGAATCAGAAGAACCAAGTTTTAAAATTTCTTTTGAATTCTTGAAATTATATGGTGAAGCGAAGTATAAGAGGGAGTTTGTTCCACTGTTTTGCAGCCTGGTAAGAGAGTAGGTGTGCTCCCTGAGTGTGCTAGATAGATATAGGGGATTAGTGGTAGGAAAAGGGAGGAGGACTGAATGGTCCTTGAGCTGTTTAGAAAGGCACTCTGGTAAGTTAGCTGGGACCCACACTGTGCAGGGCATTGAACATGTGACATGGGAATGTAAAAACTTCACATTTGTGGACCAGGAGCCTATGGAAATTCCACAGCTCGTGAGAGATGCATGAGCTGGAAGATTAAGTACCAGTCTGGCTGCTGCATTCTGTACCATTTGAAGTCTCTTGTTCAGATAAGCAGAGTTGCCAACATCGACAGTGTACCCATAATCCAATCTGATGGTAATAAGCGCCTGAGTGATTGTTTTAGGTGTGTGAATAGGCAACCTGGAAAACGTTCTGTGCAGAAGCTTCATTTGACTGCAGCGGTTGAGATTTGTTTGGCCATTGAAAGTTGGTATTCAGTTATCACACCTAGGTTGCTGGACAAGGAGGCTGGCACGAGGTTAGGAATTCATTTGTTTGCACATAATTCTGTGGACCAGTGAGCAGATAGAACAACCTAAGTCCAAGCTCCATTACGTTTTAAGCAATTATCTTGCATCCAGTCTGTGATATCACACTTTAGAGGATTAAAGTTTGATTGCGTGATGTGGAAGTTCTCCAAAATAGAGACAATTTACAGATATTCACCACAGCAAGGTGCGTTCACTCCTTAGCAAATAGCAGTTCAATAAGATCCATTTTTACAACTCACCTCTTCAGAGAGACTGCTTCCATTGTGGGGAAGAAGATGCTTTTATGCGTTTTATTCAAAATGTGCATTATCAAAAGTGTTCAGAGCAATTAATCTACACTCGATTTCACATGTGTACACTGGAATAAAACAGTTGCAGCTGAAACTAATTTGTTAAGACTTGTTAAAGTGTGTTTCCTGGCTTGTGCTAACTAAGCCTTAGTTAGGTCTTGATGCCATCTTGTTAAAATGGATGCCACAGTATTATGTTCTCAGTTTATGTTTATGCTGCACGTAGTTAAGCATGATGCGGATTTGTTTATTTCTAAATTAAACTGTTCTCAAAGAAGGGCTTCTAGCTTTGTCGCATATTTTCAAAGACCTCCAGGTTGCACGCGTATTGCATTAATTTATAATGGTTCACTGTTGTTTATGTAACTAGTTTGTTCTGACTTCTCCAGATGATATTAGGTCAGAGGGCTGAATCAGTATACATGTAGTGGGATAGTGTTAAGGTGGGAGGTAATTGCTTTTAAATACAGCTATTGTTTTTTTAGTTAAAAAATTAATAAAGGAATAATTTACGTTTCCTTTTTTAAGAGTAGGCAATGGTTCGTTGGCCCAAACGAACCCCTTTCCATTTGCGAATGGGTTACCAGCACTTTCGAAATGGTGGTAAAGTATTTCTGTTTGAGACTGGAATTCAGAAGCAAAACAGGAATACGTACTATACCGATTCGGGATTGGGAAGAGACACCTTGAGTGGGATACCCACAATCAGGCAAAGCCAGTAGAGCCTGCAACTAAGCAGGGAACATGGTTTGGCTTTACATCAGAGCTCAGAGTCTTTTCAGGATTCACTAGCATTGGCTACTTGGTAAGCCTGTTCCCTGCATTTGCTATCATTTAGGCAAGCTACTCATCAGGTTTGTCACAGTGCCCATGGAAATGAATGTGACATGCACAAAGAAGATGAATATTTTCAGAACAATAAAATGAAAAAAATTATGCGTGGCAAATACACAAGCAATAAAAGTTCAGAAACTTTAGAGAATCATTACTAGTTTGGTAGGGCAGGAGAACTGTACTAAATCAGCAGTTTGCTTGTCCTGTCATACCCTTGGTTCGGTAAGAAAACTCCACATTTTATTTTCACTGAATGGCCCAGTTAATAAGTGTACTCATATTCACCTGTTGTGAAAGCCTTATGCAAGCGTGCATCGGGATCCATGGTGCGTGCTCACCTGAGGATGTTGGGTGAGCGCCAGGATGTAATCCTTTTAACTTCATGGGCATGCAAGTTCATAATTTAAGAGACCATAAGTGTGTGCAGAGCATTTGCGTTACTTAGGCAGAGGGTTTAAGGCTGTGCCACCTGTGCTACACGATGCATGCAACAGAACTCAGATGAACTACAATTCCCTAGATGCCTCAGGACTCTCTTGTGAATTGCAGTGGGGAGGGGCATCTTTAACCCCTTAACTGCTGAGGCTTTTCCACCCCAGTGCTGAACCCTTTTTAGGCCATTTAGGGTACACTTTTTTTCTACATATGGTATCAAGCCCACATTTGCAACCCTTTTTCCCAAAATCACGGGGATTCTAAGAGTACCCAAGCTCTGTGGATTCCCCTAGAGGGGACTGAGAATTTAAGCAAAATATAGCTGAATTTTGGCTTATTTGGGGAAAATGGTGAAAAAAACTGCTGTGCAGGAAAGTGTCTTTTTAAAAAAAAATTACATCAATGAATGGTTTGCTGTGTTAAAATCACCATCTTCCAAATTTCAGAAAAAAAAGCAGAGCTGAACTGAATCAATAATACAATGACTGTACCACAAGTTGGCATTTTACCAAGATGTAATTCATTTTCTTAATGTTTATGCTTTCTGTCTATTTTCAGTTTGTGGTGGATACAGGTGTGAAACCCATGGGTGATCCCAGAAAGCTGTAGATTTCTGAAAAGTAGACATAATTCTGCATTCAGAGCGGGGTAATTTGTGTACATTGCTCTAGGGTTTCTCAAAGAAACTAACTGTTGAAATAAAAGGATATTGAAAATGAGCAGAAAAAAACAGCCATTTGTGACAACATTTTCATCTGTCACGATGGCCAATTTACAAAAGAAATATACCATTATGCCCCCTTCGATCCTTCTGGTGATGTGGATGTATAGGGTTTGTAGATTGTCCAAGAAACCGAGGTACCAAGAGCCAACAACAGGGCTGCAACGTACAATGGTTTTTCATTGTGCACCGAGTATGAAGCACTTCATATGGTAAAATATAAAGAGTGAAAAATGGATATGAAAGAAACCTATATATTTCTGAAATCTACACTACCCAGAGGGGGCAGAAAAGCTAATAGGGCCCTTGGTGGTGGGGAAGCAAAGGACCATGTCTAGAGGGCTGCTCCTCCCCCAGGAAAGAGCATGTGCCCTAAAAAACACCCTGGTGTCTAGTGCCACTGTGGGGAGCAGATTGGGGGAGATCACCTCATCCACCCTGGTAGGTGGAAAGGCTAATGAGGCCCAGAACAGGGGAGGGAGTGCAGGCCCATGCCCAGGGGGCAATTCTCATTCTGAAAAACATAGCAAACATGAAACCCCTGGTGTCTAATGGGCTTTCCACTTGTCCCCTGGGAGGGTGGGGGGGGGCAGATTTAGCTGACCATCCCATGACCCTCCACAGTGGGGGCAGAAACACTAAGGAGGCCTCTGGTGGGCGGAGTCCAGCTCCATGCCGAGGGGTGCCACACTCTCTCTAAAAATAGGGAAAAAGCTAATGGACCCATGGCAGGCAGGGCACTGGCCCTGGCATCTGGGCCTCTGGTGACCCCCAAACAGGGATCCACTAGGGAGGGATATTATTGGAAAGGGGAGGGTCTCCCATTCCAACGATAGTTCCCCCATTTAAAACGGTGCTCAGGGGGCGGAGAAATGTCCCATTGCACTGATTAAGTAAATAATAAATTAGCTGTTCTGCACTTCTCATTTTCACTTCGAGTCGGAAATATCATCACCCCATCATCGTCATTTCAACAAAAAAAAAAAAGACTTGGGCTGCTGGAGAAGTACTTCTCCAGGAGCCCGAGTTCTAAAATCGTAAAAGGAAACCCTATGGTGCAAGCAAGGAAACCCTATGGTGCAAGCATCAGAGGGTCCTTTTCAGCCCTCCCCAGCAGCGTTGGCCAGTGGACGTCAGACACACTGGGGAAGAAGTGGCTGACGCCTGTACTTGAAAGGTTTAACTTTGGGTATAAGTTCCTTGAGTTGTATGACGTTCATTGCTGTCAAATGATCTTCGTGTTGCTGTAGCTGAAACCTTTCTTGCTAGTAGTCTGCTTTTTGTGTCTTCACGTCAGAGTGCGTCGAAATCTTGTAGGCAGAGCTAAGAACTGTGTACTAGAGTCTTCTGGCTTTGTGCTATGAACCGTATACTTGCGTCATCTGGTTTGTTCTATTGTTCTATGAACTCTATACTGGAGTCATCTGGTTTCGTATTTACGTTCTATATTGTAGTCTTATGGTTTTGTGTTATTAACTTTTTACTGGAGTCGTCTTGTTGAATTCTTACTAACTCAGTACTGCAACCATCCGTAAACGTAAAAACTCTAGTGTACATACTGCTACTTTGCTTAATTTAAATGCAGTTGTATGTTATTACTAGTGATGGGGTAGTGATTGCATCATTCAGGAGTGGAATGTCTAATATTAAATGTATATTTGTTATGTTGCAGATAACGGACCATGCAAATTTAGGAATATTCAAACCTCCAATTTAACTTCCAACCGCCTGAAAGCAGTTAAAGACATTAGAACACATATAATATCCCAGGTTACCCTATGTAGTGTTTTTAAAGAGTATTTCTTTCTTTCTGCTCTTGGAAATCAAAGATATGTCAGCAACCTCATAGAGTGAGTAATACAGTAATTATTGCAAAGTATGTCACGTCACATAGTCAATTAGGTGAACTGCAGTATTACTACCTAGTACCTAAAAAATGATTCTGTTATCAATGTTTTCACAATGCAGGTTGAGAACGACGGGAAGATCTGGCGAGGTAACAATACCTGATGTTTCTCTTTCTCTTGTCCCATTTCCCTTTCCCCAGATTTACTGCAGACTAGAATACTACTTCTTTACATGATCACTAGTGGGTTCAGAAAAGTGCGGGTAGTAGCACTGCTTCAAAAGTGAAGCAGTCTTGTACACTGGAAAATTAATTACTAAGTGTGATTCAAAATACATTATTTTAGTGATCTACTCATGTCTACAACTTAGAAATGAAATATATTGATTATTCTAAATACTGTTGCAGGTGCAAGATGATGTGTGATTGATAATATGAGTGTGGTGGCGGTTTAATTACAAATCAAAACAATATGTCTAGGGCTTTTTAAACAATTGCCAAAGAAGCCCTTCTTGATTGGTAACAGATTAAAAAATGTCTGCAAGTGGCATCTGCCTGAAGACTAAAATATAATCTTCAGTGATCTCAAAGTTCATTTAGATTTCAGCCTCTTCTATTTAAATTGCAGAGCCTTCTTCAGGACAAGTGATATTTTCAAAAGCACAGAGATGGGTAAAAAGAACTAGCTAGCATCAGTCACATTAGCAGAGATTTATTTTTTATATTCTCATTCCAGGAAGCATAGCCTGAGTTGCACAATGCCACTAGTAATTTAACCAGTAGCTATATTTGTGGCTATTTTAGCATTAGAATGTTTGTGCCACGATTGACATTAGTATGAGCGATATCCTAGCCAGCAGACACCTACTGCCTGGCAGACAGTCTTGCTTTTGAATTGATTTCGAGTTTGGGGACCATGAGCGTTATGAGCTTCATATTTCCCAAGAATCATACTGGAAACATCTTGTTGAAATAAATGATATGAGAAGCAGGACATGATGGGGCCTGAAGGGGCATTGGTAAGAGAGGATGGTGGATTATTAGGGGTACTTAAAACACAATATTTTTCAAACTAATCAACATTTTCTAAGGCATTCAAAACAAAGGAGAGAGAGTGTGTGTTTTTGTCAGCGTGGGTATGTAAGCATTTCAGGTGAAATCCGACAGACACTTCACATTGCCCTACTGAAAGCACTTCTACCCAACTGTTTACTACAGAAGACATTTTAGGGGTTGTAGCACCCCAACCCCCCGCCACCGGAGCAATACCCTGCAGGTAGCATATGAGTGACACCGGGTCTGCTTCCTGTTTATTCATTAAGAGAACTAAAATAGCTAGTAGTTGAGGGCAGAATGCTCTACCTGAAACCCCAGTGGCTATGTAAGTGAGAAGAGCTGAGTTGTTATGTCATTGTATAACTCCTATCTGGCTGGGAATGAATGCATCAATATACAAAGCAGGATATGTGCTGATTCAGTATTGGGTACACAAGTTGCAGTGGGGTTTCTTTACGACTGCCCAAAGCAGAAGAGGAGCCAAGAGGTTAATATTAATGGTGGTTATTAATAGCGGTAAGAATCTGCTCTGTCGCCATTAGCCATCATATCGGAAATGAGAAGTCCCCATCTGCTTTGTTCCCTGATATAACAGCAAGTTGACCAATAGGTGCTCTACAGAACACCAACATTAATAAATAAAGATATTTTCCCACTTCAAGTTCTTTCCTAAACTGGGAACCCTTGATCAAGCAACACAGCAACTTCACAAAAGAACAGGTCAAATATCACAGTTTTCTTATGAATGATAGTGGATTTTGAAGTCTTGGAATCAGTATTCTGAATATAGCAAGAGCTAACCACGAGAGCTGTCCTGCTCCCCTGAGAAGGGAAGATCAAAATCCAATTTACTATGCTGCATAAAGTCTACTGCATCCTTAGAGTGCTGCTCTCTACCGGGGTGTTGCCCACATGATAATCCTTAACATAACTGTGTGTTGATGTTACCATCCCTTGGTGAGGCAGCTGTGCACCTTAGTACTGCAGTGTGGCTACACCAGTGAAGAGACAATGCCTGAAAAACAAGCCACGCTACCATCCATTCATGAACGACACGTAGTAATACAATAACACGCCCTTGTATTGTTCTGTATTTATATATTTACATATGCATTCTCGGTGGGAATCATGGCAGTGGCATTGGGTCAGACATTGTTCTAGGAGACCATAGCTTGGTCCCCCAAAGTCATTCCTTCCAGGTGAACATTTCTTAAAGAATCATGTGTCTTGAAGGGACTCACTCTGCTTTAAAAAAAAAGTTCTCTTGGAACCAGTGTAAATGCAGAGATGGAGTTCTGCTGTTTAGTTGCTGTGTCAGGCCCTCATCCTGCTTTCGCAAGCATTACCAGGTGTTGCCTTATTAGGATTAAGGAAAATAGGCTGCATTAAAAAAAGAAGATTGCTTTACTTAAAAGCAATCACAGACATGGTAGTCTGCTGACCCCAGCAGGCCACCATCCCTGTGATTCTAGTGATTCTCAATGGGTCGCAGAGCAAGACATACCTCATTAATATTCATGAGTTAGATCTATTTGCGACCCAATGGGAAAAGCAAAATGTGTCAAAGACACATATTTGTACATTGGTGTTTGCAGTTACCAAACAGTGAATTGCTAATATTTGCTATTTGGTAATCACGAACGTTTACCTTCATACATGTGGTCCCTAATTCCCTAAATGTATGCGCATGTACATTGCAAATGTACATGGAAGTGCTACATACATAACTCTGGTTCATTTGTTTCTGAATTCCTGCTGGTAGTGGTATTTTAATAACTGAATTTTGTAAGCTCTTACAAAGGAAACGTTTTTAGGCAACAAGCAGTATAACTTGTTTTTGTATTGTTGACCTTCTATAGAAAGAATGGCTATCATGCTTATGGCACCTTGGAGCATATTTAAGTAAAGTGGTGCTGCACCTAGTGCAGCGCCACTTTCCTTGCGCCCCTTAGCGTACCCCTACCGCCACCATGTGTGCGCTGTAACTAAGATACGGTGCACCATGGCGCAGGGTAGGGGGCAATAGTGTCTTTTTTCTTGAAGCTATCGATGTACTCTGTAGGAGTAGTGCGAAAATTTTGGTGCTACTCCTGTAGAGTGCATAGGGGCCCAATTATAAACAATGGAAGCCCCTTTTAACGCTTGCTCTGAGCAGGCATTAAAAGTGCCATAAAAAATGACACAAAGAAATCTGTTAGAGTGTCCCCTTTGCATACATTATGCCTGGTGCAGACATAATGTAGCGCAAAGGGTTGCAAAGTACTTTGTAAATATGGCGCAAGGATTTTGGCCTTGTTGGGCCACATAAGCGTAAAAGAAAATGACGCTAATGTGGTGCAAGGTGGCACTAGGGGCTTATAAATATGTCCCCTTATATGTTCCTTTCCAACAGTCTGAAGCATGCTTCTGGTTAAATAACCCCGAGACCATTGAACAAACGTTGACCTACCAGTCGAAGGTATGGTAGCTAATGGTATCACTTTCTGAAATGACGATAGGTGTTGCTGCCTACATAGGTCAGTGACAAAGTTTATATAAAGAATGCACAGGGCGTGAGTAAAGGTTTCCGAAATATCTGGATCCATTACCAGTGACCGGCAGTTCAAGAACCTGTCGGCCCTATCTTGCCCCTGGGTGGAAACGTATCCTCGTCTCATCTCGACATTAGGCGGAGAACATGTTTTTGGGGTGAGTCATGGCACGGAAATAATTATAGGGCTGAAGTTACAACAGTTTCTAAAGAAACGTGCACAGTAATACCGAGTCCTGTGTTAAGGCCACATGCAGGTGAATTTAGCACACAGATGCACAAGGAATCGAAGGCAATCGAAGGGTCTGTGAAAGCAAATGTAGCCCCCTTCACCTAGATATGGCAGTCTAGGAAATGAGCAGCTGCCTCTCAAATGAGCATGAACACCGGTACCATGTGCAAAACTGTCTTACTGAGGCCTCGGTGTGAAATGGATGCAGCGTACATTCCCAGTGGAGGTCACTGTGGAGAGGTGGATTCTTCCAAGCAGGTGATAAACTTGTGGTAATTCAGCATATTATTGCCACTGATAGGGGGTAACACAAAAAAGACCTCAGTATTCCTGGCTGTGCGTGTTATTTCCCATTCCAAGTGCAGTGACCCGTAATCCCTGTTAATTTATGGGAAGATACCAGCCGGAATGGTAAATTTCAGCCCCAGCATTTCACCACAGAGCTCGTAATGAGGCCCTTTGACAGTCATCCACGTTCACGAGCACTTTTCACCATAGCACATCTGACACACGCCTGTGTATACAAAGGATCTCGCATAATATTCGAAACATAGATCCAGAACAGCTATTTACAGTTTACTAGCCAACAGTTATTCTTTTCATAGAGTTTACGTCTCACTAGAGGTCTGCAGACTGGTCAATGAAGACAGAACGCATGTGTATTTTTAACCAGCCTTGCTCCCATGGCTGGACCATAGACAACTTGGGAAACACGTTTCTTTAACAGAATGAAAGTTCACGTGCATTCTTGTGGTCAGTCAAGGCATACAACCTCGACATATATTTCAATCAGCATGCCACCCACTCACTGGCCTTCCTTCTGGGGTTAAAGTATTGTCGTAAAACCTGACCTCCTATCCTAGACCCTGGCAGCAGGAATTGTGTATTTGGGGCCACAACGAGGTTGGTGAATGCTCAGTTGGGTCCATAGGTTTTTCCAGTGTTTGCCATATGTATCAAATGCAGTGCACAGTGGCATTGATTCTCTCACACAAAAACCATTACACAGACACCCCAGTATCACATGGGAGGTCTAATTCACAAGACAGACATGGCTAAGGCAAAAAACATCCAGAGAAAGAAAGAGTGACAGAATTTCATGAGATGTTTCGCTTTATTCTGTTTTCAGCATGGGCCTGCTTCAAATGAGAACCAAAGCACGTTATCCCTGTGCTCCAAACTACAGGGATGACTATAAAGTCCCGAGTGCATGCATGAGTGGTGGTGGTACTGATGACTCAGATACTCACCTCATCTTTCCAGTGTTGTGCAGCGTTTATGCTCCTTTTGCTACAGGGGCCCTCATTGGGTCTTGTGCAAGGGTGGCCCAGCTATTGGCACCGGTGGGATATTCTGCTCTGGAGAATTGTCAATGTCTAAGTCTAGCCTTGCATCTAGGTGTGTGGGGCTGAGGCACCATATTTGAACAGATGCCATATGTTCACTGTTGATAGAGCGGTCCGTAGTAATAATTTACCTGTATTCGGACGCTCTTTAGGCCGATGAATCTTTTGACTTAGTGGGACTCTCCGTACTCTTAATCGATCAATTGCATCAAATCAATAATCAATTACGAACATAAGCAATACCTTGATCAACATAACACTTGACAATTAATCCAGAATACATTCCGGCGAACCCTGACCTTTCAGTCAGGAATAACCACACCAGTTTATTCAAAGTTAGTGAATTTTATTTCCCTATATTAACAAAGCTAGCACAATGTAGATGTGTCTCAACACTAAATGATAAACATATATGAACACTAATAGCTGTCCATAACGGCGAAACAAGTGCAATCTATGTAGCATTTGAATCACAAGGCATTCGATAATAGCAATGCAAATCACTAATACGATAATCTGTAATGAACTAATTGCATACATTTAGTCAGCATAACAAGATCTCAAATTGCATCGTGCGACATATGGAATCCTCGTCTAACCTCAAATTAGCATCGGCATGTGGGACTTCATGCAAAAACAATTTAGCAACATTAATTTAGAAAAAACTCTTAACTAGGGCTCTTGTCAAAATCAGCAGTTGGTTACCTAAAAGAAACACAATGCAATTTTACAATTTCCTTTCATATTTACCAATTACGATCAGCATACAAGGAAGTCTTCGTCTCACAGGTACCGTTTCTCGATCAGCATGGGTACCGTTTCGATCAGCATGGGACGGGGCAAAAGGGGCAGGGGTGGACGGGGCAATTGCCTCACGGCGGCAAAGTAAAACTACTACTTCATGCAAGGGACTAAATCAAAGTTAAAGTCTCTAGGGCCAGAATCATTTAAGTCTCTTTCTCTCGAATAGAGAAAGCATCAAAGTCTCTTTCAAAATGGCGTCGCAGCAAAGTGGGCCATAATTGCTACGAAGTCTGCAAAATGGCGGGTATCGAGCTGGTAATGGCGCATAATAGCGCAATGGCTATAAGGCAATCATAGCGCGTAATGGCTACCTCCTTCTCGTGCACCTGGGTTTTATAGACAATAGTCCAAATCCAGTAGGGTCTTCCATTGGAGGGTTCATAGGTTAGCTTCAAATTGTCCAATCAAAAACGACAGTTCTCAAGCTTTTACTTAAGCATACATTATCCTTGGAGATGGGTGCGCAAGTTGCAACATTGTATACCAATTAGCTCACTTTCAGAGCTTCCATTGTCCGCACCTGCAGATCGACCTTGGAGCAAAGAGAAAATATGCCAGGCTGGCACGAAACCTTAAGATAAGCATGTGAACGATCTCAGTGGAAAAGTACAGCTTCAAGCAAAAATACACGTTTAATAGCACATTGGAAAAATACAAGCATCTAAACCGTGAGACCAGGCCACTAGGCCGAAGCCTGCACTAAAGTAATGCTAAGCTAAAACATTTCAAACAAGCAAATCATAGCACACGTTTACGATTATGTCGGATTAGTGCAATTCTAATACACCACGTTATATAAAGCACGCTTATAAATGTTGGCAAACTACTCTAAGGGCACATTTTGTCCCCGTACAATCTTTATTAGTTCGGTTAAAGTCACACATGATTATTTCACACTACGTTTACCCGTTAATAAATGTAAAACCTTCATTTTCTGCTTCATCAATCCCTCCTCTGATGACTACTAGTCATCACACCAAACCATGCCCACAAATTTTATTCCATTAAAATTCTGTCAGTTCCCTTTTCCTTTTAATTCCCCTAGTTTGCGCTTTGTATTCTTCTGCCATTCTTTTCATAATTTTCTCTTCTTTTCTTCTTTTAATTCTTTCCATAATCATTATTATCCCCCTTTTTATTCCCCAAATTCCAAATATGCAAATTATTACTATTAATATTCCTTCTATTATTTTCAGTAATATTCCATTCCAAATTCCCCCAATCCAATGTCCCACTGAAGCAAGTCCTTTTCCAACCTTCTCCCACACTCCTGGTTCTTTCAGTTCCTTCAAATCTGCACTCTCTTTTGTTAGATTAGCAAGCATAGTTTTAATTTTCACACTATTGTCAGGAATATATGTACAACAGTGTCGTGCACCAAGCATTTTGCAAACGCCACCATCCTTTGCTAAAAGAATGTCTAAAGCAAGCCTATTTTGAAGAGTCATAGCTCTTTCCGCTGCAAGTTCAGCATCTATCAGGATTATAGCACCTGAAAACTTCGTCAACATGTTATCCACTATAGTAGACAACTTTCTTATTTTGATGGAATTCAACACGACTCCCAATGAAGGGATCATGGCTCCAAATATATCTCCTACCACAGCAGCTGCGGTCTCTCTTTTCTGGATACGATGGGATCCAGATGTCTTTTGAATCATCGATAGGTCATCCAGTTGATAAACCTTTGGGAACACTATACCCAAATAACATCTCCCCCACCATCCCTTTGGAAGACGATAATAGGCATTATACCCACAAATGTAATATACCCCTGGAATGACAGGGTCAAGTCCGTCCATCATGAATGTCCATTTGGCCTTAAAAATAAACGTATGTTTACACTCACTCGCCCCTACAAAAATGTTATCATAATAAGATTCACCTCGATATATACAAAATTTCCCTACATGCCAAGCATCTAAAGCTATTTTCCCTTGTGTCTTTATTGCAGCAAAATCATAATTATCTACTGAAGTCCTCTTATGTAGCTCCTTTTCTAATTTCGCATTCATTTGTGCCCTTCTATCATCTGTGCGATCTAAAAAACTTATTTCTACTGCAGAGAGCGAGCAGGTAAGGTTTTCCCTATGAGCGTGAGCCGTTTCAAAAGGTTGCATTGGCTCGAAAAATTCCCTCATTATTTTAGCATCCCAATCTTTAGCAATCTGGCTTAGCTGCGCTATTATAGGAACATAAGCAAAAGTAACATCATAATTCGAGTAAAAATACTGTATGTTAGTTTGACCATAAAACCTAGACATTACTATACTACATGTAATTCCGTATGTAAGAGGCATGTGGTGATAAGTCACCCCTTCCTTTACTGATGTCGGTATCTGTGTACACACATAACAATCTTTCGCATCCATTGTCTCAACATATTCTGTTAGCAAGCGATAGAAAACGTTATACGAAAGCTCTTTCTTATCATGCAAGAGTCTCTCATCCAATGCTAGTCTTTTCAATGCTGTTAGTTCGGTGACAGTAACAGGAGCAAAAGTAGAAGCATCAATTCTCTCATTCTCACCCTTTCCATGCATTCCAAGCACAATTGCCATTATTATTAGTACACATGCAATTATCAAGCCTATACACACATATTTACAATATTTCTTTCTATTGTTTTGCGTCATGATCTGTATAGAATCAGAGAGCTAGAAGCACCTATAAAAGAAACTATTTAGCAATTCAGTTACAAAGCTGAGCGAGCACAATGTTCACACCGTCTTCTTCAAGAGGCCAGTCACTTATCGGTTAGCAGCATTTGTCTCAATTCGGCAATAATTCAGTCTTTATCAGTTCAGCAAGTGTCTGATCCGGTTTAGCAATATCTCAGCTGGTTGTTTGTTTCACGTTATATTGTAGCAAGCAATGTCATTTATCACCCTTTCAATCAACACTGTCCATAAAACTTTTCTTTTCTATTGGTATCTCTTCCTCTTCTTCGTTCTCGATGCTTAGAGATACAAACTCGTCAGTCCAATCATCATTGACTGCATATGCCCATTCAGGACTGGAATATCTCCTGTTTGGTATCCTTTTCCTTTTCAATTTTGCTTCTCTTTTCGATTCTGCCTCGCTGGTACTTTCCTCTTTTGTCCAGTCCTTTTCTTCACTTGAGGTTGGTACCACGACAGACACTTCCTTTCTTTTCTCTTTCACTTTTGGCCTTTCTCCGTCGTTCAAACCTTCTCCAGTCCTTTGTTTTACTGGTGATATACTTAGTCTTCTCTTCGCACCATGTCCATTTGTTGGACCTGCGACCTTTTCTGTAGAAGTTTGAACTTTTTCGTTCTGTTCTGCCTTGTCCCCTCCTTCTGGGGAATCAATCACGTTCTCTTTTTCTTTTTCTACACCGTCTGCTTCTGGGAAAGCCCTCCTCTGATCAGGCTCTCCTGCTTTTTCACCTTCTTCGAGCCCTTCGTCACCGTTACTTTCGTCAGGCTCTTTATCACTTTCAGCTGCTTCAGGTTCTTTGTCACCTTCAGCTGCTTCAGGCTCTTTGCTACCCTCAGCTGCTTCAGGTTCTTTGTCACCTTCAGCTTCTTCGTCGCTGTCTGAACTTTCTCCTTGGTCTTCCCCAAGTGAGTCGGACTCTTCGCCCTCCAATAATATCCCTCTCTCTCCTGCTTCTGCCTGTTCGCTTTCAGTTCGGTTTTGCTCTGTCTCAGCACTCAGCACTGTTTTTTCAGGCACTGGTAGTTTCAGCGCTTCAACTTCCTCATCTGTGGGAAACAACACCTTCTTTGTGTGACTGGCGTGAATCCAGTTGGGAACCCCCGCACACTTCACAGCGGTAGTTGTCGTCAGGATCACTTGGAAAGGGCCTTTCCAACGGGGTTCCAGACACGACTTTCTCACGTGCTTCTTTACCACGACCCAGTCACCTGCTTTCAGTGTGTGTCCTGGACCTTGGATCGGTGGCAAAGTGGTCGCTTCCACCTGGTGAGAGAAAGAGCGAACCACGTCAGCCAGACCCTTGCAGTAGTCTAACACCATATCATCTGTAATATTCAAAAGCGCGTTTGCGGGAACTGCAGGAAGTCTCATAGCCCTGCCCATGAGAATTTCGTGCGGAGACAATCCAGTCTTTCTATCAGGGGTGTTTCTCATTGACATTAGCACTAAGGGCAATGCGTCAGGCCATTTCAAGTTTGTCGATGCACATATTTTCGCCATTCTTGATTTCAGTGTACCATTCACCTGCTCCACCAATCCTGATGCTTCAGGGCGATAGCTACAATGCAGTTTTTGCTCAATGTTCAGCGCTTCGCAAAGTAACTTTATCACCTCGTTATTGAAGTGACTTCCCCTATCTGATTCTAAAGAGATCGGGAATCCGAAACGTGGTATTAACTCCCTCAACAATAGCTTTGCAACTGTAAGGCTGTCATTTCTACGTGTGGGGTATGCCTCAATCCAGTGACTAAAAATGCACACAATCACCAACACATATTTCAGACCTCCATGCACAGGCATCTCAATGAAGTCCATCTGCATACGACTAAAAGGCCCGCTTGCCCTACCAATGTGGCTCGCGTTCACAACTGTTCCCTTTCCTGGGTTCATCTGCTGGCAAGTGACACATCGATGGCAAACTGCTTCTGCAGCTTGACGAAATCTGGGGTTAAACCAATCAGTTTTGAACAATCTTATCATGGCATCTCTCCCTAGGTGAGCTTGCCCATGATAGAACCGCGCAAGCTGTGATAAGAGACTGTTTGGCAAAACAAATTTTCCCTCATTTGAAACCCATAACTCGTCTGGTCTCTTCATACATTGTGATTTAATCCAGGAATCTCTTTCATCCTCCCTGACGCTATTCTGTAATCCTTTTAATTCGTCTATTGTATCTACAACTTTCAAGGCAAATGCTTCAGCTGGTTCGAGTTCTGGTTCACTTATCGAATTCCATTCATCTCTGAGTAATATACAATTCAAGGCACAAAATCTTGCGACTTGATCCGCATATGCATTTCCCAGAGAAACATAGTCCTGTCCTTTTGTATGAGCACTGCACTTTACCACTGCAACTTCGGCTGGCACTTGAATGGCGTGTAACAATTCCCTTATCCTCTCCCCGTTCTTCACTGGGGATCCTGAAGAAGTCAGGAAACCTCTCTGTGACCATAGTTGTCCAAAGTCATGCACAATTCCAAACCTGTATTGACTATCAGTGTAAATGGTGACTTTCATCAATGCAGACAGTTGACATGCTCTGGTAAGGGCTACAAGTTCTGCTACTTGTGCAGAATAGACTCCTTGAAGCCATCCCGCTTCCAAGACCCCTGTTACAGTACATACAGCGTATCCTGCTTTCAAAATCCCCATCCCGTCTCTTAGACATGAACCATCAACAAAAAGAATTTGGTCATTTTCATCAAGCTTAGTATCCTTAATGTCCGGTCGAGGTTTTGTGCAAAATTCAGTCACCTGAAGGCAGTCAGGCTCGACGTCTTCAGCGTTCTCAATTTCGGCATTTTCTCCAGGGAGCAAGGTTGCTGGATTCAACGTAGTGCACCTTTTCAGCTGCACATTCGGTGAGCCCAGAATTATCGTTTCATACCTTGTGAGTCTTGCTCCAGTCATGTGCTGCGTTCGGGAGCGGGTCAAAAGTATCTCAACTGAGTGAGGGACCATGACTGTTACTGGGTGTCCCATCACTATTCCTTCACTCTGAGTGAGGCTGATACCAACTGCTGCTACGGCGCGCAAACACCCTGGAAGTGCTGCTGCGACCGGATCCAAAGTAGCTGAAAAATACGCTACTGGTCTGTTTACGCCACCATGGGCTTGAGTCAAGACAGACAAAGAACATGCATCACGTTCGTGGCAAAACAATGTGAAAGGCTTTGTGTAGTCAGGCATACCTAAAGCTGGAGCCCTGCACATGCATTCTTTCAGTTCAACAAAAGCATCCATCTCATCTCCTTTCAACTCAATTTGATCCAAAGCATCCTTCTGGGTCAGTTTCAGTAGAGGCTTTGCTAGAGTCGAGAAGTTGGGAATCCACTGGCGACAGTAGCCCACCATTCCCAAAAACTTCCTCACCTCCCTCCTTGTCTTTGGTGGACTCATTTGAAGTGCACTCGTTATTCTTTCCTTCATTATTCTCCGCGACCCTTTCTCTATCTGGTGACCCAAGTATTTCACTTTCTTCTGACAGAACTGTAATTTGGAAGGAGACACCTTATGTCCATTCCTTCCCAAATGGTTCAACAGAGCAATGGTATCGGCTGTGCAGCCACTTTCTGTCTTTGATGCAATCAATAAGTCATCAATGTACTGTACTAGAGTTGACTCGAATGGCAATTCTAATGCTTCCAAGTCTTTCTTTAGAATCTCATTGAAGATTGACGGTGACTCAGAAAACCCTTGAGGAATTCGACACCAACTGTACACTCTGTCTAGGAATTTGAAACAAAAGAGGAATTGGCTGTCCTCATGAAGAGGCACAGAAAAGAATGCTTGTGACAAATCGATGACTGAGAACCATTCGGCATCGCAAAGGATCTGGAACATTATCACAGCTGGATTTGGTACGACAGGGCAGCATTTGACTATGATGTAATTTATCTTCCTCAAGTCCTGCACAAGTCGGACCTTTCCACTCGGCTTTATTAGTCCCATTATTGGTGAATTACATGGACTGCTTAACACCTCTTTCAGTACTCCCTGTTTTACAAATTCGTCAATAAGTTGAGCAACTTTCATGAGGGTGTCTTGTGCCATGTGGTATTGTGGGGTCTGGGGAAAGATTGCATTGGGCTTTACAGTCACTTTCACTGGTTCCACTCCTTTCATCAATCCCACCTCTTTCCCTGTCATGTCCCACACTTCCTTTCCGACTGTCTCCCGTAATTCGGCTGGAATATCTTCTTCGGTTATCATCGGGAAAAGACAAATCAGAGGATACTCTTCATCTACAATTTCCATCTCATCCCCCTCTACACTGTCCTCTTCTTCCCCATCACTGCTCGTCTGGATTGTTATTCCTTCGTTCGAACACATGATCGAACAACCCAATTTGCACAATAGGTCTCTACCTAACAGTGCTATCGGGCTTGAGTCACATACCACAAACTGATGTACCCCTTGATAGTTACCGATGCTGACTGGTACCGGATCTGTTATTGGGTTTGTCAGATGCCTGTTTGCTACTCCCACCACTTGAACTGTCCTCCCTGAGAGTGGCAAATTTGGTACTTCACTGCTCTTAACAGTTGAAGGTGTGGCTCCCGTGTCAACCAAGAACGAGACACGATGACCCATTACTCTTCCCTCTACGTACGGACCCTTTTGATCAACTTCCAAGGATGCTGCAAGCACACAATCTCCTTCTTCTTCTGAGCTTTCACTCTCCCATACATTGTTTATTCCACTCTCACTGTGTAATGGGAACTGTTGTATGGTGCCATTTGTACTCAGTACCTGACCCGAGACCTGTGGAGGAACCATCACTTGCTGCTGACTCATTGGTGCCAAGGGTATTTGCATTTGCTGATTAGGTACCATGGGTAACTGCTGTTGCATTGGCTGCATTTGCGTCATCTGCATACGGGGCATCTGCATCTGCTGCGGCTGCATAGGTTGTAATCCCTGCAACTGATTTACGGCCTGAAAATTTGGGTTTGGACCTCTCATTTTTGGTCCCCTCATTGTCTGAAATGCATTGACATCATTGTTTTGCTGACCAACACCTGCACCTGCACCTGCACCTGCACCTTCCTGCACCACCATCGGGCACTCGCGTTTCCAATGACCGACAATTCCGCACACGTGACACGGCATCACCTTCTTCATTGCCTGCACACCCGTCACAACAGTGTTCAAATCCGGACCACTATTCACAAAACCTCCTCTGCCTCTGCCTCTAGGCTGTGACTGAAACACCATGTTTCCCTGCAACTGTGGCTGCGGTTGCGGGACCTGTTGTTGGAACCCTTGCAACCCTTGCAGACCTTGCAAACCTGTCTGAGCTGCCTTAAGCTGCATCATCATCACCTTCTCTTTCAACTTTTTCTGTTTCACCTCAATTTCGTCGCTACAGTATTTCGCATAATTCAAGACTTCGTCAATCGGTTTAGACTGCCAGCAAATCAAATGCGACTTTATCATCTGACTTATCTCTGGCCTCAGCCCTTCCACAAATCTGAACACAAAATGAAGCATGTCCTTCGCCTCTATTGTTTCCGTGCCACTGTAATTCTTGAACGCCTTCAACAACCTCTCATAGTAACTGTGAATCGATTCTTTAGCCTCTTGGGCAGTTCGATCGATCTTCTGCCAATCCACATTTTTTGCGGGTACCTTCGTCTTCAAATGCTCAATCACCTTATAGTACAAGCTCATCACCATAGGTGATGGTGCGCCCGTCTCCCTGTCTCTCTCTGGTTCACTTGTCGGCCAACCTACAGCTCTTTTGCAATCCTCCCACAAATCTGCCGGAACCACAATCTCAAAGAGAGTGTTCAGGTCTTCCCAGAGACATTTTGCAAGCTTCACAAACCTGTCAGTCTGGTGATACCATTCGATCGGTTTCTCTCTCAGATTGGGAAAATCGTCCGTAAAAGACTGAATATCGCTTCTGTGCCATGGTACATGTATTAATTTTCCCCCTGCTGTCTCCCTCATTGGTAACATGGTTACTGTCTCGATGCTTTGTGGTCTTTTCTCATTATGCTCTGTAGCACTGTCCCTCCTCTTTTCCTTTCTCTTTACCCACCTGCTTTCCCACTTGTCTAAGCACCTCCATACTTGTGCACTCTGCAGCAATTCCCTAAGGTGCGCCTTCATGCCTGCTGACCTCATGTGTTCAAAATCTGTGGCCCCAAAATCCAACCTGTAGCTTCTGCTCAGGTGTTTCATCTTGTCTATGTCAACCCCGTTTCTGTCAGCTACTTCCTGCAAACTTTTATGTACCTTGTTCACTTCTTTCGTAATCTTTGGACATAGGTATCTCAGCTCTTCTTCCGAGTAGGACTCTAATCTATTCACACCCATAGTCCCTTCCACCAATTCTTGTGCTTCCATGTTCAGCCTCATCCTATTCAGATAATCTTCACCCTTCCCACTGGCTGAGCTTTGTGTGGAATTCAGACTGTTGAACCACTGCGTCAGCTGTTGCGCATTCAACCCCATAAGTGTAGCGTTCACATCGACTGCCATTGATGGTTGCGGCAACTTTTCAGTGTTCGATGTTAGAGGTATTATCGGTGGGGGACTCGACCTCACCAGTGTTGACTGAGCACACATGGGACTAAACTCCATCAAGGATCCGGGTCCAGTTGGCTGAGCCGCTATCGGAGTTATCCCTGGAGTGTTTTCTATGCACCTCCTTTCTGTCCCGTTCTGCAGCATTGATCCCTGACTGCTCATACCTAAATTAGGCTGACTGTACAGAGGTACCGCTGGACCTACAGTAATTGGTAGTGATATCGCATCTGGGTTTTGTCCATTTCCCATGTTCTGTGGCATGTTCATTCCCACACCATGGGTCATCATTGCCGGCATGCCCATCTGACTCCCCGTCATCTGAGCATGTGCGTTTCCCCCCTGCATCTGCTTTTGGGGCATCAAAAACTGAGTTGATTCAGCTTGTGTCCATGTTGGGTTGTGACCATTCTGTCCTCCCCTTACTGTTGGATCTAGAATCATTCCTCCACTGTTGTCACTGCTGTAGTACCCTGGCATCTGCGGCTGATAATTTTCTGCTGGTTTCAACATGGGCACATCTGGATATATTCTCCTAACCTGCGGTATCTGCGGGGTGAACAGTAAACTCGGGTCCTTAGATCCCGATGACGCTCCTGAACTTTGGGTTTCACTGTTCTGTACCGATGCCGGAGGGGCAGAACTGGTACTTGGACCTTGTCCATTCTCCGCATAAGGTGGTGGACGGTCGTTCAGTAATTGCATTATTAACTCCTCATCCTCTAACTCCTCTTCTCTTCTCAACTTTTCCTCGTCCTCTCTATCCTTGGAACACTTCCTGTCTGTCTTACAGGTAGCTTTCTTGCCTGCCTCCCCTTCTTCCTTAGTAATTGCGGGAAACAATTTTATCCCCTGCAATACATCTGACCTCCACACCTTCTGTGCATTATCCCACCTAGCGTCCGCTAGTGTCTTTTCTACCTTTCTCATCCTGGTCTCAAACTTCTTCTGCTGTTGCTGTCTGGCCATTAGTTCCCAAATCGCTAGAGCCTCAAACTGGGCTGGCCTTGGAGGCACCTTCATGTCGTACATCGTGAATCTCAAATTCTCTAGAATCCTTATATTGAATGTCCCATGTATCGGGAACGCTACGCTCCCATGTTTCTCTGTCAGTTTGTGCCATTGCTTTAGCCAAAGACACGGAGCTACCCCCTTCTCTTCCATTACAATGTAAGCTGGTGTGCCTTCGGGTGGCGTCTCTTCTCCTACGTTCGCTTTAATGTAAGACTCCCCCTTCATCGCACTCCTGAATGCTTTAAAGAATTTCATTTTCTCGTCTTTTATTTCACAAAGTTTGTAATCAATAGGTGACTTTAATTCCCGGAATACTCTTCGCCTGCCTTTCCCCTTCCAATCGAGTCCCACGGACTGCGTCCAATCCGTGCGCGACCCTTCTCTGCAACCAACCTATCCCAGCGCGGCTCCTAGTGACGTCACACTCACACACACTGCGGCTGACAAAGCCTCGTGGCTAGTCTTCCTTCACTCAGCTCTTCTCGTAACAACTTCTTGCATGTATCGCGAGCTACCAAAAAATAAAACAGATCTGTCGGTTTACTACAGGAAGGGTAACACAATCGCTTCAGGACCTTAGGGACTTTTCACTAGCCTCGGCCGCTATTCCGTCTTTCTCGGTCCCCACGTTCGCAAGCAAATCTGACCCGCAGATCTACTCTCAACTTGTCAATGATCTGTTCTAGTGCACTTAGAATCTTGTCAAAGCCCGAAGTCGAAGTTTCTTTCACTCCCTAACACACGTACCGACTCGTTGACCACGCCCGATCAACCTACTAAACCGCCCAGACCACAACATGGATCAACATACTCCGGAGTCTCTTGACCTCGCAGGGCCCGTCTCAACAACAACAACCACGTGGACCTTTTTATGCACAAAGCGCCACACGCACATGAAGTTCGACGACTTCCCTACTCTCACACTCGGAGTCACACCTCCGCTATCTCTATGAAGTTCGACGACTTCACTACTTCTACACTCGGAGTCGCACCTCCGCTATCCTCTAAAAAATAAAAAAAATAAATAAATCCTCGCAAACCTTTTCACACACCCTGCGGCAATAAGCTGTGCAAGCGCAAAACCCTAACTTCACTCATACCATCACTAGTACCGCCAACGCCGAATCCACACCTCCATTCTCTCCATTCGCAAGCTCCGAGATCCCGGGAAAGTCGCGGTGGACCTAGCCCATCATCATTCTGTCAATCGTTTTATCCAAGAAAAATCTAATTCAACTTCTCGAGTGGGGTCTCAAAATGCGTAACCGTGAATTCAACACCATGTACTTTACGAGTACAGGGTCCCAAAAGACGAAACCATCCTCTGCTACCATCTACTGATAGAGCGGTCCGTAGTAATAATTTACCTGTATTCGGACGCTCTTTAGGCCGATGAATCTTTTGACTTAGTGGGACTCTCCGTACACTTAATCGATCAATTGCATCAAATCAATAATCAATAACGAACATAAGCAATACCTTGATCAACATAACACTTGACAATTAATCCAGAATACATTCCGGCGAACCCTGACCTTTCAGTCAGGAATAACCACACCAGTTTATTCAAAGTTAGTGAATTTTATTTCCCTATATTAACAAAGCTAGCACAATGTAGATGTGTCTCAACACTAAATGATAAACATATATGAACACTAATAGCTGTCCATAACGGTGAAACAAGTGCAATCTATGTAGCATTTGAATCACAAGGCATTCGATAATAGCAATGCAAATCACTAATACGATAATCTGTAATGAACTAATTGCATACATTTAGTCAGCATAACAAGATCTCAAATTGCATCGTGCGACATATGGAATCCTCGTCTAACCTCAAATTAGCATCGGCATGTGGGACTTCATGCAAAAACAATTTAGCAACATTAATTTAGAAAAAACTCTTAACTAGGGCTCTTGTCAAAATCAGCAGTTGGTTACCTAAAAGAAACACAATGCAATTTTACAATTTCCTTTCATATTTACCAATTACGATCAGCATACAAGGAAGTCGTCGTCTCACAGGTACCGTTTCTCGATCAGCATGGGTACCGTTTCGATCAGCATGGGACGGAGCAAAAGGGGCAGGGGTGGACGGGGCAATTGCCTCACGGCGGCAAAGTAAAACTACTACTTCATGCAAGGGACTAAATCAAAGTTAAAGTCTCTAGGGCCAGAATCATTTAAGTCTCTTTCTCTCGATTAGAGAAAGCATCAAAGTCTCTTTCAAAATGGCGTCGCAGCAAAGTGGGCCATAATTGCTACGAAGTCTGCAAAATGGCGGGTATCGAGCTGGTAATGGCGCATAATAGCGCAATGGCTATAAGGCAATCATAACGCGTAATGGCTACCTCCTTCTCGTGCACCTGGGTTTTATAGACAATAGTCCAAATCCAGTAGGGTCTTCCATTGGAGGGTTCATAGGTTAGCTTCAAATTGTCCAATCAAAAACGACAGTTCTCAAGCTTTTACTTAAGCATACATTATCCTTGGAGATGGGTACGCAAGTTGCAACATTGTATACCAATTAGCTCACTTTCAGAGCTTCCATTGTCCGGACCTGCAGATCGACCTTGGAGCAAAGAGAAAATATGCCAGGCTGGCACGAAACCTTAAGATAAGCATGTGAACGATCTCAGTGGAAAAGTACAGCTTCAAGCAAAAATACACGTTTAATAGCACATTGGAAAAATACGAGCATCTAAACCGTGAGACCAGGCCACTAGGCCGAAGCCTGCACTAAAGTAATGCTAAGCTAAAACATTTCAAACAAGCAAATCATAGCACACGTTTACGATTATGTCGGATTAGTGCAATTCTAATACACCACGTTATATAAAGCACGCTTATAAATGTTGGCAAACTACTCTAAGGGCACATTTTGTCCCCGTACAATCTTTATTAGTTCGGTTAAAGTCACACATGATTATTTCACACTACGTTTACGCGTTAATAAATGTAAAACCTTCATTTTCTGCTTCATCACTGTCACTGTCTTGAGATATCAGCTTGGTCATACAAAACATGCTATTCCATAGAAGCTAACTCCTTTCGGATACCACTTTTGAACCTCTTTCAACAGTCTCCTAGCTACACCCAGTGGTTTATTTGATGCTGAATTTGGTTTTGTAACACTGTCGGAATAAAAAAGTGCTTGTGCTAACTTTTCAAGGCCCATGGGTTTCCCATTCCTAGTTGGACTGCCACGATATGGAGTCTGCACCTTGATCGCCAGAGGGTGGGCTAAGGGGAATGGATTTAGGGACAGCCCCGTGCCCAAACTCACCCACATGTCCGGTGACCCTATGTTGGTGACCCAGCATCCCTGCCTACCTACTGGTTTTCTCCCAATGTCACTGATGGGTCTAGTACAGGCTGCCCAGGGGAACACTCTCCCTGTCCTAGTCTTCAGGTATTCACTGTGGTATATATGTTTCCTGAGGGATCATTTTAGGTGGTCTGCCCTACAGGGCAGCATACAATCAGACGAGCAAGAAACCAGTCTTCTGAGAGATCTTTCATGTTTACTCGACACTTAAAAGCATCACTTCCACACCAATTGTCTGCTAGGATATGCTGGTATTTTGAAGCACCTTTACATGCGATCGAAACATCGTTTATTGCATATAATGTGTTACAGATCTTTGTCGTAAACAGGTGGCATCCCCATTATGGAAAATGGCCCGTCATACAATTAACCCTTAAGTCCATTTCTCTTCAATGGATTGAATAAACAGGCATCCACCAAGTCTATAGGTTTGGCTTGAATGCGTAAACAAAGACCCACACATACATACATGTAGACAAGCTGTCTGGAAGCTTTTGGGCATTAATGCCAGACCTAGGGATTTGGGTAAACGGGTTTATTAGAGCAGCGACAAAATCTATGAAAGGAAGAGGAACATAGAACGGGACACATGAGACAAAACTTGTGTGTTTAGTTCGTTTTAAAGCATATATATGATTTAACGTGTATTCACGCGAGAAGGGTGTTATGAAATGCAAGAAAAACAAGCTTAAAGGCAAAAATCTGTATAATTTCTTACAGTGAAAATTTGAGACGGTATTATGCTGTTCACTACTTCATAACCAAGAGCTAAACAGTGTTGCAGAGTTACATGCAAACAATTTTTGTAGAATTCTGATCTGAAATGTAAAAGTCTGTAAGATTTTGCTTGAAAGCAAACAAAATACCATTGAAAAGTCTCTAGCTAAATTTGAGAGTAAAGGAAGCAAAATGGAAGACTGCAGCAGAAGATGTAAAATAACTGTACCCTTTTTATATTTCCAAGTCTTATTAATTAGGGTTCACTGCTATCCGAAAATAAGGGCTAGTCATTTTAAAATGTATTCATATTATGGTAGCCATCTTTCAGTGTTTAGAAGCATAGCAGCCATCTTTTATTGTTGACTAATTGGTAGCAATGGGGTTCTTCCTCACCTCAGTAAAGAGGTTGTGGACGTTCAGCCACTATGATATGATATGCTCAGAGGTAGAGATAGGTAGGACAGGTTCAGGAAAACAGGGCATTTGAAACACAGGATGATGTGAAATAGTGAAAATCAGTCACATGAAAGTGAAACATAACATACTGAAGGTGTACAAAATTTGGAGCAAAAGGGGTATTTTAAAAACATTTTTGAAAGAGAGTAAATTAGTGATGTAATCCCACAATGAGTTAAAACATTCAGATCGATTTGTAATTTTGTGTGGAAAGAGAATATTTTTGACTAAAAAAAAGAATTTTCAAGTACTTGATTTGGAAAGACAAGATGATAAGCATTGGAAATGACACACAAGGTAAGCAAAAACTATATTGCCGTACATGTTGCTCAGAAAAAACGTTTTAATATTAAATTAAATGTAAATAGATTTTATGGATTCTGGCATCTCGCTGTTAAAGAGAAAGATAGATGTAGTTATGGTTGATGGGTACACCTATCGTTAAGTAAGATAAGGCCAACGGGATGAAAAAAGATGTTTCCTTTTGCCTCCTTTAGAAACAGTTGCTCACACCTATAGCAAAAGCTGCAGAATGTATTTACACCAAAAGATCTGCATGAGAGCACATCTTGACGTAGAATGTGTGCTTTTGATAGTTTGGTGAGAATCAGCTCAGTGGTTTTTAACTAATAGTTGTTTGTAAAAAGTGCAGAGCGGGCTTTAACATTTTTGTACATTTCTGCCATTTAAAGTTATGATTCAGTGATTCGCGACTTCTGTCAATCACATTTGATTTTTAGACAGATGTGAGTAGCTGGTGAAGGTCTCTGTAGGATTCTTTTTAGCCATCTTAAAAATCGGTGATTGAGTTCAAGTGTCGACTTTTGCACTGTGGAAACAACAATCCATAGAGAAGGAGAGACACTATAATAAGAGTATATGAGCCCATTGCGGGGTGGGGTCATCCAGAGATGTCGAAAAATTAAATCAATCAATCAGTAATTTGTTAAGCGCGCTACTCACCCGGTAGTGTCTCAATGCGCTGGGGGGGTGGGGTGCTACTGCTCGAAGAGCCAGGTCTTGAGGCGCTTCCTGACGGTCAGGAGGTCCTGGGTCAGACGTAGGTTGATGGGGAGGGAGTTCCTGGTTTTGGCAGCAAGGTGGGAGAATAATCTGCTGCCGGTTGTGGTGCGGTGGATGCGGGGTACGGTCGCGAGGGTGAGATTGGCGGAGCAGAGCTGGAGTGTCGGGGTGTGGAAGTTGAGACGCTCATTGAGGTAGGCAGGCCCGGCGTCATGGAGAGCCTTGTGAGCATAGATCAGGAGTTTGAAGATGATCCTTTTGTTGATGGGGAGCCACTGGAGGTCTCTAAGGTGGGCTGAGATGTGCTTGTGGCGAGGGAGGTTGAGGATGAGTCGTGCTGAGGCGTTCTGGATGCGCTGTAGTTTCCTCTGGAGCTAGGCTGTTGTTCCCGCATAGAAAGCGTTGCCGTAGTCCAGTCTGCTGCTAACAAGGGCGTGGGTGACCGTTCTTCTGGTTTCAACGGGGATCCATCTGAAGGTCTTGTGAAGCATGCAAAGGGTGTTGAGTAACTTGAGTAATAGACCAGGAAAAACTCTGCGTGATTTATCACTCGAAACATTTAAGGAGTGAATTTGACTGCCTGTTTGTGAAATACTTGCAAATTGTATTTGATTCATGGCTGTTATTATGTGTTAAAAAGACAGCAGTGGTGTGAGACAGTGTTAGAGGGAAAGTGAGAGGCATAGAAAAGATGACACATAGGGGGGAGAGTCAAAGACCGTGTGCAGTGGAGAATGTGTGCAGTGTGAGGGTTGTGCACTGTTGCTGGTTGGGCACATGGCTTGGCAACAGGCTATGTCCTACAGCCAGCCACTGGTGCGGATGGCCAAAGGCCTTGCACAGAAGGGATTGGGTCCACGTGGTGTGTTGGATGCAGTGCTTGCCTGTTGTCTTTGGACTGTACACTTACACAAAATTAAAGCTCTTATGTATAGACAAATACATTGTTACTTTATTATGTAATTAGAATATCTGCTGTATCAAGGCCCAAGTTCAAGTACCAAGTTAAATTCCAGCATTTAACTCTCAGCCAACTGCAATTCAAAAACATTTTATACAGATAAAACCATTTGTTTTTAGGGTCGAGCGTGCAAGTGCTCTGGCCTGTTGTAATCTCTCTGTGGGCTTTTAACTACGCCCCACTACTGCTATTCTTTCTTTGGTGTGCTCGTCTTAAATGCTTCATTTTTATTGGTGCATTTTGTGAAATATCCCTACTTTGTGTGCTGAATTCCCTCCTAGGCGATTACATGTGAACATTTTTGGTTGGCCATCACAGTACGTCACGCTTCCTCCTGTGTGTGATGACACCTCCTCCGGTTTCGGTTTGTCTTTCATCCCAGCCATGATCATTTCTAGACATTCACGCAGGGAGCCAATAACTCTTGCTCCCACGCTCATGGCAGCTATGGAGCTTTGATTTGACTTGCTTCTGTCAACTTTTTTACTTTTCATTTTCAATTTATGTGGCAAGAAAAGTCCAGTTAGTAATTTACAATGCAAATAGCTTTAACTCTAGCAAACATGAGACCCATTGCATTGCAAATGCTTGTTATATGTTTGCTATGAATAATTTAAAAAATACACGACATCTGGTCTGATGTTTGCCTGCATCTGTAAAAGGAAAGAACTGAGCTTATGCTAAAGCCAACACATTTTTCAGAATAAAACAGCAAAAACAAACTATTATTGCACAAACAGGAATCTACCCAAATAGTAATTAAACCGGTGAATAATGAAAAATCATGGTTGCATAAATATTGATCCATTAGCATGAGCATAGTGCCTAGTTTTTGCAGAATTGTCAATAGGAACTGAACGAAAACAGTGGAGTCAAACATAGATCTACATTTCCTGGCATCACATACTTGTAGTGCAGAAGTTGTCACTTATCAATGCAGTCTCAGCAACGGTCCTACATTCTACGTCCTACCTTCATGAAGCAAGGAACTGTAGCTAAACATGAAGGGTAGAAACATGACTTTTCTGAACAGGAGTATGCAGCGTCTAAAAAGCATTTGCAGTGCAATAGCCCTCTAATTTGTGAGTTAGAGCTATTGGCATTGCAAGTGATAATGTTTTTTGAATTTGTGTAGTGGACGTATGTAGAGGAATTATATGTTTAGTATCGGAACTGTTAGTTGTTTATTTGTGTGGTGTAGAATTGTGTGCTGTGTAGTGAATTTGTGTAGTCGAATTATGTGGCATGGTGAATAGATGGTAGGGAGAGCTGCAGTGAATAGATACAAAAGGAAGAATGAGAGAGATGTAGTTTGTGCAGGTAGTGGTTATTGACATTGAGAAAGGGGAGCAGAAATAGTGTGTGAGAAAGAGAGAAAGAAGGGGAAAGTAGACCACAGATGTCTAACGAGGGAGCTTTTGTGTATGCAGAAGACACCCTAAGAAGAGGTGGAGAGTGTGTGTTTGAGGGATGGAAACTTTGAAAAGGCACAGGAAAGAAACTGTCTGTGAAAGTCTAAAGTTAACTGTATTAGTGAAGCTGGTATAGTGCATGAGAGAGTGAGATAGATGGGTATGGCATTGGTAAATGCAATAGGCTTCACCTATGTGATTAATAATAAGCTGTTTTGTTGTGAGTTGTAGCCTGGTGTGTGGTTGTGAAATTGAAGCAAAAAGCTTAAAAAAGCATTGGCAAAGCCAATAGATCTTACCTATGTGAGATTTATTGGCTTTGCTAATGTTTTGAGATATGTTACAAATGGCTGAAAGTAATGTAAAAAGCTGTATGACACAGCCAGTGTTGTCCACGTTATAGCTTTTTTTTTTATTCTCAGTTATGCTGCACTGAAGCTAGCACTGATGTTTTAAATGGCAAAACAATGACAAAGCCGAAAGATCTTTCATAGGAGAGACATATTAGCTTTGCTAATGCTTAATATGCAATGCCATATGGTAAGTTATAAGTATTTATATAGTGTTTGCAATGGCTGAAATGCTAATGTTATAAAATGTAAAATGCCCTTGCCAAGGTGTTAGTGTGTCCAGATTCAGAAGCATTTTAGGACTATACTAAAACTGTGAAATTGTGCCATATAAATGCGCTGAATGTAACATAACATGTAGGTAAACAGAAAAGTCCAATAGGTTACAGCTTTTATTACAGTGATACTTCAGGCTATATGTTGCTTTAGATGCAATAGTTACAAAAGAACCAAAAACACACTCCTGACTGCTTGCTAGTAGTAAAATATAGCAATAATTGGTGTACATTTGGTTTCCTAGAACATTTGGCCCCTGTGCCACTGCACCTGTTGCACCATTGAAATCATGGCCCTGGTGCCTGCCAGATGGCTGTGTTTGTGACGGCTTGTTTAGTAGCAACATATAACAATAATCAGTGTTCACTGGCTTTCGTGGAGCTTTTGGCCCCTGTGCCACTGCACCTCCTGCACCATTCAAATCATGGCCCTGGAGCCTGCAAGGTAACCACGCTAGTGACTTCTTGTTCAGTAGCAACATATAGCTATAATCTGTGTTCAGTATGTATCCTGGAGCTTTTGGCCCCTCTGCCACTGCCCCTGCTGCACCATGCAACAGGGTCACCCGGACGGGGGCTGCTTTGGTGACTGTTCATGGAGAAGAAACCGAAGTTGAATCACTTGCAATGACCGGTGCCCCACAGCACGGTTCACGGGTCCTGCTCCTCTTTCTGGCTGTACCTCTGCTGAGGAGAATGAGACACCTCCAGCAGCTGTAGAGTGAGAGGGGGCTGCATTGAGGGAGGTTTGCAAGGAGCAACAGTGATATGACCCAGCTGCGATTGCTGAAGAAAGGGAGGGGTGCACTAAGGGAGGTTTCTGCAGTGCGGCTGACTGTACCTCCACTGAGGAGAACGAGACATGATGAGCTTTAATATTCATTTATGTACATATTTATTTAACAATTTTGTGTGGCACTTAACCAAAAAATAAGGTATAAAAGAGCCTTATAATGCAACAAAAGATACAACAGGGTTTATGTGTATTAATAGCAGCAGACTCCAGGGAGGCAGTCAGAACATGAGCTTTAGACTGAGAGGAGGGCCGCGTTGAGGAAGGGGTTTGCGAGGAGCAGAGGCAAAGTGACCCAGCTGCGATTGCTATCCAGGAGTACCAAAATTAGAAGAGAAGGTGCAGGACAGAGGATGTGGCGCAACGGCTAAAACTGCCGACCTTGGAGCTGGGGAGCCGGGCTCGAGCTTTGGTATGGTAAAGGTATGACCTTTTGGAACAAAATGCAGTGCAAGGCTGTTCGTCAAACGAAATTCATAACACTACTGCTAAACAGCATAGCCATTTCGGGATGCCAGATAAATTAACAAACAAAAGTGGATGGCTGTTCGTCGGATGGAGTTCCAAACACAACCAGTTAAAGAAGCAGACAAGTAACCAACAAAAGAAATAGTGTACGAAAATGACAGAGCAGAACGACAATGGAACAATACAAGTAGTTAGTCCCTGCTCCAGGGGAGGAAACAAACGAGCACAAGGTAGTACCAAAAAGGTAAATTACCCAATAGCAAATAAGCCTTTTTCAAGGACGCACCAAATAACAAAGAACAAGCTACTGGACGGGATGAATGCTTGTGAACTGATTACAGCATGTCCCAAAGAGACAGTGCTTGCGCTGCCTAGGCTCGATCTAAAAAGGATTCAGCCAGCATTTGTTTTCAAAACACTAGGTGATTTCAAGTCACAGCCACATTTAAAATGCACAACTGTCCATCCAGCATTGGTGCTCCAGTTATAATTTTAGTAAACATAGTACATTTATTTATTTGTTGTATTTAGCTTTGTTGTTAGCTCCACTTCTCGCTGAGCCCTCCCTATAGATCTCATGAGATCCAAGAAGCATAAGACATAGCATACCCTCTTCAGAGAATAGAAGAAGAGGAAGATATCTCACCTTTATTAGGAGTGTAAGAATTGGCAGTTACTCTCATCTACAGGGAGAATATATTTAGATAAACATTCCCATCCAGGTCCCTAGAAACTGTAGACACACAGAGTTGTTGGTATTTTACAACAGAAGGTTATTTATTTTGCACATTTGTACATATACCTTGTGCATCAGAGTGATGGTAATTTTCACAATATCCTACCACATTCTAAAACAAGATGAATATTAGAAATATCCGCAAAGATTTTACATCACACATTCCTACTCTCTCCATTAGGTTACTCTAGTCCCTCCCTAAAGTCTACATTCATGTTATCAGCCTCATGACCGAACGGTAATTATAGAATTCCCTAAATTTCTATATGCCATGCTGTGTGAATATCCCCACATACATTGAATGCAGTTGGGTCTGAAGTGGGATAGTGATGCTTCAGTATGTCTTTTTAGCAATCAGCCCTTGTGTTTGCCCCACCCAAATCCTCATTACTCGTCTACTCTGACGATTTTCTATGGAGATAGGAGGGGGAACTCCTGCACAGCTTCTCTTATTGTGCCAGAACACAAGCAGCAGTTATGTAACAGAAGCACATACAAGACAGACAAATGTCTTTTTATTTCCTTACATGCTTGAGTTTTTCAAGGCTGTATGGTTTTCCCGTTCTAACAATTGGAGGTAGTCCTGTCCAGCAGCTTCTCTGAGAATGGAAAGTTCAGTTCTGTTAGTGAGACTAGTGGAAGCTGGTGACCTTTGAATGTGGTGGGGTGTAATCCTTGGCTCAGATTCCAAAGAGCTATTTTTTGAAGGGTTCTCTCACACGTCCTTCCACTAAGTTTACTGTCTCACTCTGACTCAATCAGCCTCACTTGGCCTCACTAATTCACACAGTCTCACTCATTCTACTCTGGCCCACTCTGTCTCACTCAGTCCCATTCATTCTCACTCATTCTGAATTACTCAGTCTTACTGTGACTCATCCCACACTCATTCTACTCTGGCCCACTCTGTCTCACTTATTCTCATTCATTCTGAATTACTTAGTCTTACTGTGACTCATCCCACACACTCAGTTAGACACACTGTCATTCTCCCTCACTCGTTCACATTCATTTTCATAAATACTGGTCCTTACTGTCACTCATTCACACTCATTTTCACTCACCCTGACTCATTCCTTCACTGACTCTCACTTTAACTCACACACATAGTCACACAGAAATGCTCAAAGTTCTGGAAAAGCACTGGCACCTTCATGCACCTGTGTCAACAATCAAACAGTGTCACTAGCTGTCTCAGTTTGTTGCTGGATTGGAAGCGGGTTTGCATTTTATTTTTATTATATCAAGAGTGAGCAGGTGGGTGGCAAGAGTGTTCCACGTCTTGGTGGCGATGTGGGAGAACGATCTGCTGCCGGCGGTCGTTCTGTGGATGCGTGGGATGGTGGCGAGGGCAAGGCAGCAGAGCGAAGCTGTCGGGTCGAGGTGTAGAAGGAGAGCCATCTGTTGAGGTATTCTGGTCTGGTGTTGTGCAGTGCCTTGTGAGCGTGGGTGAGGAGTATGAACGTGATTCTCTTGTTGAGGGGGAGCCAGTGTAGGTCTCTCAGGTGGGCTGTGATGTGGCTGTGGCGGGGGATGTCCAGGATGAGGCATGTAGAGGCGTTCTGTATGCGTTGCAGTCTTTTCTGGAACTTGGCCATGGTTCCTGCGTAGAGGGCGTTGCCGTAGTCCAGTCTGCTGCTTATGAGGGCTTGGGTGACCATCCTTCTGGTTCCAGTGGGGTCCATTTGTAGATCTTCTGAAGCATGAGGAGGGTGTTGAAGCAGGAGGAGGAGATGGCGTTGACTTGCTGGGTCATTGATAGCGATGAGTCCAGGATGAATCCCAGGTTTTGTGCGTGGTCTGTGGGTGTCGGTGCTAGCTATTCCCAGTGTGGCAGGCCACCAAGAGTCATCCCAGGTGGAGGGGGTGGAGCCGGGGATGAGGACCTCAGTTTTTGGCAGAATTCAGTTTCAGGCAGCTGTTCTTCATCCATTTTGCGATGGCCTTCATTCCTTTGTGGAGGTTGGTTTTGGTGGTGGCGGGGTCCTTGGTGAGGGAGAGGATCAGCTGGGTGTCATCTGCGTATGAGACGATGTTGAGGTTGTGAGATCGGACGATGTTTGCGAGTGCAGCCATGTAGACGTTAAAGAAGGTCGGGCTGAGGGACTATCCCTGGGGCATGCCGCAGATGATTTTGGTGGGTGCAGAGCAGAATGGAGGGAGGCAGACTCTCTGGGTTCTGCCGGTAAGGAAGGAGGTGATCCAGTCCAGGGATCATCCTCCCTTTGGCTCATCCATCTATCCACCCTTTCACTCAGCAACCCATCCTAATACCCATCCATGAACCCTTCGCCCCATCCATCCATCCATTCATACATCCCTCCATTTACCCTTTCACTCAGCCATCCATCCTATCACTCGCTCATCCATCTATTCATCCATCCAACAATTCACCCTTTCACTCATCTATACATCCATCCATTCATCCAGACATCCATCTACTCTGCCTTTCACTCATCCATCCATTGTTTTATTTATCCATCTTTACATATATCCTTTAATCATCCATCCTTTCTCTCATCCATACTTTAAATCATCCATCTACCAATCCATCATCCATCCATCCATTCATTCATCCATCCTTCAACTCATTAATTTACCCTTTCGCTCACCCATTTATCCTTTCCCTCATTGTACCTACTATCCATCAACCCGTCCTTTCACTCCATCCATCCATCCGTCCATCCATCCATCCATCCTTTCTCTCACTCACCCTCCCAAGTTAATTATGAACCTTATTCTGCTGCTGAGCTGCAGAAAGAAGAGGCCCATTAGAAACCCACACCACTGTAGCTGCTAAAGGGGGGGTTGACGATGCCCCTGACGCAGGCATTAGGTTAACTGCACACTTACCTCTTAGTCCATTAGTGCAATTGTTGTCCGCAGCTGGTTCCTTCCTTCTCTTGGGCCTATATGGTTGAGATAAGGAGCACTCCGTAGTGGTCTGCTCCATTCATTTTATTCAAAGTGAAACCAAACTCAGTACTAAGCACTTGTTATTGCCAGAAGAGCAGCCCCCTGCACCTTTCCTACAGCCTGCTCCTCTGTGATGGCCAACAAATTGTCTCATCGGCCTGCCCTGCCCCCAGCTTTTGAAGTGGATGGAGTTTTGTAACTCCTCCCAAGGCCACTGTTTATGCACCCCAAAAGCAACTGGATCACTTGCTTTCTAATTCAACACTCCCTCTCCAAGGATGTCACTGCTGTAGCTTGTGCTTGCAGGTCAAAGAAAACCTTGCCAGACTGGCACTTGCACAACAGGACATCTGCAAAGTTCACTAGAGTTCACCCAAGAGATTCAGCACACTGTCTCAGATCAGTGATTTATTTTCAGCTTCTCTGTGTTTATTCACCTGTTCTTGCCTCTTCCCGAAATGGTGGCAGGGCAATGCTCCTTTTGTTCATGAACACCAGTTGCCCCTGAGTGAGACTAATGTCAACTTAAGCTCTGAAATTAATGTGGCACTTTTGCACACACTGTTAACATTACCAAAATACAGATTTTCTAGGCCCAAATCCCGACTCACACAAACACACACATTGTAAAGATTTAGGGGCAGATTTATGGAAAGTGGCGCTGCTCCAAGTGCAGTGCCACTTTACCTGCGCCCCTCAGCACCCCTCAACCGCCACCATGTGTGCGCTGTATTAAAATACGGCGCACCATGGTGCAGGGTAGGGGGCAATAGCGTCATCCTTCATGATGCCTTTGATGTACTCTGCAGGAGTAGCGCCAAAATATTGGCGCTACTCCTGCAGAGTGCATAGGCCCCAATTATAAAGAATGCTAAGCCCCTTTTAACGCCTGCTCTTCAGCAGGTGTTAAAGTGCCGTAAAAAATGGAGCAATTTTTCCGGCTTACCTAACGGAGGAACGCCCCCTTTGCATACATTATGCCTGGTGCAAGCATAATGTAGCGCAAAGGGTTACAGAGTGGCACAATGCATGCATTGAGCCACTCTGTAAATACGGTGCGGGGATTTTGGCCTCGTTGGACCACATTAACGTCAAAATAAAGGACGTTAATGTGGCGCAGTGTGGCACTAGGGTCCTATAAATATGCCCCTTAGTGCTCTCATGTTGACATACAACTAGGCCTGTCTGTATGTAACATCTGTGTATTACCAGGAATGCTTTCTGCAGTAGTGATGCTGGAACACTGTGTTTCTATACTCTGTTGGGCAACATCACCTTCTCTTCTTCTTTCCAATCTCTTGTGCTACAAGAAATAGTTGTTTTGGTCTGCAGAACATATGATGGTCAAGCCTCTTTTCTGCTTAAAGTACAGAAACGGTCCTTTTTTCCTCAGGCTGCCAGGTGTAGTGATGGCACTGGGGGAGTATATTTTTCTTTTTTCTGCTTGTACTTTGTAAAGTTAATACGCTTCTTTGAAGCTCCTGACACATTTAGAGACCGAAATCCAGCATAACTGGTCGCCAGTGAAGTGATGCAAGTTAGATAGCACAGGGAAGACCCATAGGGCCTCATTATGACATTGGCGGTAAATCCCAATTACCGCCATGTTGGTGGCCGCTAACTTACCTCCGCCGCAGAGGATATCCGTTCACCATATTATGACACACACCAATCCGACAGAATTGAGCTGCACACACAAATCAACCAGCCCAAAGGTCAGTGATAAAGTGGCGGTATCAAAACCCACACCGTTATGCCAACAGAACTACGCCCACCACATTATGACCCATAAATCACCACGGTGGACATTCAATGGCGGTAAACCATTGGCGGTACATACCGCTGCCCTCAAAATGGACACACACAAACAAAAACAACACCACATTGGACAATTCAAATAACACACACCTGCCACACATACATACACAACACCCCCACACCACTATAAAACACACACCCACATTACCCACATTACCCACAACCCTTTACGAATACAATTCATTGCCTGCAGAGAGACACCAAGACCACTGACACAACTAGAGCCACACTATTCACATCTATACACCACTCACGCACTCCACATCACACACCCCAACACATTACCCAACATATCCTCACCAACACACATCACACAACACCAATGGCACCACAAAGACACCCCCGTTTCACAGAGGAGGAGCTAAGGGTCATGGTGGAGGAAATCTTCAGGGTAGAGACACAACTATTTGGAGCACAGGTGCAGCAGATATCAGTATCCAGGAAGATGGAGCTATGGCAGAGAATCATGGACAGGGTCAATGCCGTGGGACAGCGCCCCAGAACTAGGGATGAAATCAGGAAGAGGTGGAACCACCAACGGGGGAAGGTACGTTTCATAGCAGCAGGACACCAGCTCGCTATCCAGAGGACTGGCAGCGGGCCCCTACCTCCTCCCCCACAACTCACAGTATGGGAGGAGCAAGTCTTGGCAATACTGCATCCTGAGGGCCTGGCCGGAGTCGGAGGAGGTCTAGACTCTGGTAAGTCAACTCTCCACTATTATTACCCCCCTACCTGCATGCCATCACTTACCCTCACCCTCACCCTCATTCCCATCATACCACAACATCCCACACACCCCACCATCACAACCCACTCATCCCAATGCCAAGTCCTGCATGCTGTACCAATGCATGGACACCCCTCACAGCCCTGCATGGACTCTCATCACTGAAGCATGCACACCATAGAGAATTAACTATCCCACCATACACCAACATATACAAATGAAAGCTGGCAGGGCAAATACAACCATAGAGGGGTAGCCACGGATGTACAATATGTCAGACACAGAAACCATAACACATCATTTACATCCCCACAGGCACCCCAGCCAATGTCAGTGGAGAGGAGGTGCCAGCACTATCCAGTCCCCCAACTGAAGAGGCCCACAGTGATGACAGCAACTCTGGTCTTCAGGATCTGGATGACCTACCATGCCCATCAGGGACCACTGGGCAGCTGGTTCCCCAAGCCCACTCACACACCACCACAGAGCCTCCCCCATCAGGAAACACCACCACAGTACCCACCCAGTGTACCCACACCTCTGTCCTCAGGACATGTCAATCAGCAGTGTATCCACCTCTAGAGGGACCCCAGGGCACATCTCGCACCCAAGACAATCAGGGACCTAGGGTCAATGTGTCAAAGCCCAGCTCACCTGAGTCCTTGTTCAGTTCTGATGGAGGTTGAAGACAATCCGACCCCACCCTGAAACTGCTTGTTCCAGCACACTAGTTTTTAAAACAGTGCACTAAGAACAGAAGCTCAAGGGAAGGGGGGAAGTGGATAAAATAAAATAAAGAGACAACACTGTTCTTGCGTTTCCACTGTTGAAGTGCTGCACAAATCTGCGGCCCTCTCTGACTTCTGTAGAAACTAGTGCCTAATGAGACATAAACAAAGAACAGATAAGTACAACCTATTCCTAACTGGGTTCCTGACTATCCCTTTACTTATTAAAAATGTTCTTCTAAAAGTACCTCTTGGATCCTGGTCTCTAGTTTCCAGGTTTGGAATGTGTTACTGCTCTGGGATGTGCTTTCTATTACTCTAAAGCTTCTAAAACATTAAACAAATACCGTTATCAGAATTACCAATATCAAACATTCATCTTAATATAACTAAAGCCTAAATTCCCAATAGCAGACTCACTTTTCCCATATTTCCAGAATCTTTTATAAAACAAATACTGTACTTTTACGTCAAAATACAGCATGTAATTTGTGCAAGTCCTTGATTTACTGTTTGCCTCACAAAGTTCCGCAAAGTATTCTTGTAACAAAGGGTTTGAATCACAATGTTCGTGGAAGGTATCTTGTTTCAAATTGTCTATACACGAATCCAGAAATTGTTGTCAAAGTTCTTTCAGGTAATAAAAGTTTTGCACTTACTTGTTGCTGGCAAGAGATACTGATCAGTCTAACTTTGTCTTCTTTCTCTTTTGCAGGTTGCTTGTAGGAGAGAGGCTGAGGCAAGGAGGAACCGGAAACCGGAAGAAGGAAGAGCCAGCAGCTGCGCCCATTGAAGCCAATGAAAGTCTGTAGAGAGCAGGAGTGCCAGCGCCGGATCTGTCCTCAGGTAAGCGGGAGGTAGACGAGCACAAGCACTGGGTGAGGCTCGGGGGCTGCCTTTTATAGACAGGGCTGGGTGTGGTCCTCACATGCTGCACATGTTCTTGAAAGGTGTGCAGAGCTGGGTGTGGTTTGAAGAGCTGGGTGTGGTCCTCACATGCTGCACATGTTCTTGAAAGGTGTGCAGAGTTTCAGTTATTATGCAAATGAGTTAAATTAACACATGGCCTAGAGCGGAGTGTTTTAAAGAAGCCTTGGTAAAAGCAAGGCCCAATGTGTAAACAAAACAGCACATTAAACAACATACACAGAAGCCTAGGGGGGGGGGAGGTGAGATAACAAGAAAGGCTTTTAATAGTAAGTTTAAAAGGGAGCTATTACAGAACCCACTAGTGCAGTGAGAGGGGACATGCTCTTTGCTGTGCACAAACCCTAACAGTTGCCCCCCTCAAAGGCCCTCCTACAGGACGGGGTTTTCCTGGATTTTTTAAATAAAACCGTCTAATCAGCTGTGGGGCATGCACATTTGATGCTGGTTCCCATGAATTCTCAGATTCATCATATCCTTTCCATTCTACTAAATAAAACAGACGTCCACTAATTCTTTTTGAGTCTTTTATGCTTTTCACTTCATATTCTAGATTTCCCTTAATTGGTATGGGTGGAGGTGGTGGTTCAGGTCGGGTTTTTGGATTGTACGGCTTAAGCAAGGACACATGGAATGTAGTATGTACTGGATATTCTTTTGGTAAATCTAATTTTACTGTTACCGGGTTTACTATGGCAGTTATACTAAAGGGTCCAATGAAACGTGGTTGCAGCTTTCGGGATCCCTCTATGTTTAGGTTCTTTGTGGAGAGCCATACCTTGTCACTGATTTTATACATTGGGGCCTCAGATCTGTGTTTGTCTGCTTGTCTTTTCATGCTTTCCTTGTACTTTAATAAATGTTTCCTGGCTTTGTCTTGTATGTCACCTAACCTCGTTAGTCTATCCGTTACTGTAGGTAACAGAGAATCTTCTAACAAAATGGGTATAGCTCTTGGATGATACCCCTGCAAGAAATAGAATGGTGAGCAAAGTAGAGCTGAATGCTCAGTATTATTATAAACAAACTCCGCTACAGGGAGAGCTTCCAACCATTCACTAGAATAATCAGCCAATAAACAACGTAGCGTTTGAAGTAAGGTTTGGTTCAGTCGTTCAGTCTGTCCATCTGTCTCTGGGTGGAAAGCAGTGGATAATGCCACATCTATTTTCAGTTTTTTACATAATTTTTTCCAAAATTTAGAGTTGAACTGGCTCCCTCGGTCTGACACCACTTTGCTTGGCAAACCATGTAAACGCACAATTTCCCTTATAAAAATATCGGCAAATTCTGCCGCCGTGGGTAATTTCGGTAATGGTACAAAATGAGCCATTTTAGATAAAAAATCCACTATAACCAACACTGTTGTGAAAGATTTTACAGGTGGTAAACCTACAATAAAGTCTACACTCACAGTGTGCCAAGGTTGTTTGGGTGTTGGCATTGGTATTAACAAGCCGTCAGGGGCCTTATGAGAAGATTTATGTCTTGCACAAATTGGACAGGTAGTGACAAATTGCTTAATGTCCTTTCTTATAGTGTCCCACCAAAAGTGTTTTTGCACATTTTCCAGGGTTTTTACCCAACCAGGATGACCTGCCAACGGTGAGGCGTGATGCCAAATTATCACCTGTGTTTGTAATTCAGAGGTGGGCACTAACAGCATGTTGTCGTGATACAATAAACCTCGTTGTATTGTGTTATGGGAATCCTTTAACCAATCCTGAGGTGCTATTTGCATGTGTGCATTATATAGATCTGTGATGAAATCCTTCTGTTGTACTGGTGCCAAAAACTTTTGGGGAGGAATAATGGGTTCTCCTATTTTATCTTGTTTCATGTCTGAGGTATGTCCGTATCTAGATAACACATCAGATTGAATTTGTTGTGCACCTGGTCTATAGGTTATTACAAAGTCAAATGTGCTAAAAAAAAATTACCAGCGCATCTGACGTGGTGTTAGTGCTTTAAGTGATCCAAAAAACTGTAGGTTCCTATGGTCAGAAAAGATTGTAACTGGGTACTTGGCTCCCATTAAATGGTGCCTCCATTCTGAAAAGGCTACTTTGATAGCTAGTAGTTCCCTTTCAGCCACAGTGTAATTTTGTTCAGCTGGTAATAACTTTTTGGAATAGAAGGCTATAGGATGTAACTGGCCATCTACTGCATCTCGTTGAGAGAGAACTCCTCCTAAAGCTACTTGTGAAGCATTCGCTTCAACAAAAAAAGGCAAGTCAGGATCAGGATGTTTCAGAATTGGGGCTGAAGTGAACTTTTGTTTTAGGAGTTGAAAGGCGTGTGCCGCCTCATCAGTCCAAAGAAATCGTTGCCCTTTCCGCAACAAGGTAGTTATTGGGGCCGCAATGTCTGCAAAATGTGCAATAAACCTCCTATAAAAATTGGTGAAACCCAGAAATTTCTGAATATCTTTTACAGAGGATGGTTCTGACCAATCAGCAATAGCACTGATTTTCTTTACATCCATAGTTATTCCTTGAGGTGACAGGCAGTATCCTAAAAAGTCCACCTTGCTGACATTAAAAGTACACTTTTCTAACTTAGCAAAAAGATGATTTTCTTTTAACTTTGATAATACTGCACGAACATGTTGGGTATGTTCTTCTGAGTTCTTAGAGTAAATGAGGATGTCGTCTATGTATACTATGACACAAACGTCCAGGAATTCGTGTAGGACCTCATTTATAAAGAACTGAAAGGCCGCAGGGGCATTACATAACCCAAAGGGCATTACTGTGTACTCAAATAAACCAAACTTTGTCTTGAAAGCTGTCTTCCACTCATCCCCCTCTTTTACTCAGACCAGGTGGTAAGCTCCCCGCAGATCTAGTTTAGTGTATACAGTAGAATGTCTTAATTGATCCAACAACACAGGTATTAGAGGAAGAGGATATTTATTCTTTATTGTAGCCTTATTTAGTCCTCTATAATCGATACACGCGTGCAGGGATTTATCCGGCTTCGGGATAAAAAAGAGTGGAGATGACACCGGAGATGTGGAATGACGGATGAACCCAGACTGTAGTAGGTCATCTAGGTAGGTTCTTAAGTATTTGGTTTCTTCATCAGTCAAAGCATGTACTCTGTTATTAGGTAAAGGGGCCCCTGGGATAAGATCTATACGACAGTCATAAGACCTATGTGGGGGCAGCGCACTAGCCTTTACTGGATCAAAGACGTCTTTGAAGTCAGAATATTCAGGAGGGAGACTTGGTTCATCTTGTGTAACACTAGCACAGTGTAATACTGTGCTCTGTTCTGTACCTGCTTCTTGATAGCAATTGGTTCTACAGAAAGAGGAATCCAAAGTAACAGTTCTATTCACCCAATCAATTTTTGGGTTATGAGTTGTTAACCAGGGTACCCCGAGAATCAAACCAAAATTAGGAGTATCTATCAGATCAAAGCTAATCACCTCTGTGTGCCCGTTCTGACAGACCATAACAAGTGGACTTGTTTGTTTTGTGATTAATCCAGAGGTCAATTCTGACCCATCCACTGCACATACTGCTTCTGGACAAGGCTTTAGGCACATAGGAAGTCCTAAGTTTTCAGCTAACTTATTATCCACAAAATTTCCTGTTGCGCCTGAGTCTAGTAGGACAGGGAGAGAATGCCTCACTTGGGTAGTAACAATTAAAACGACCTGAATTATGAAATGTCTAGGTATGTGCGGTACCATGAAGGCTGCAGCATTAGAGGTTTGATTAAGATGTTTTCTCGAACAAGTAACCTCTCTCCTTGTCGAGCTTAATCGTTTCCCGATTCAGTTAAGGAGGTGGAGGAAACAGCACCCTTTCGTGGATTTTTAGGCTTTACTGGACATTCTCTGGCAAAGTGACCTGCCCTTCCACAATATAAACATAATTGAAGTTTTCTCCTTCTTTCTTTTTCCTCTGATGTGAGTGGACCTCTGAGTGTCCCTATTTGCATAGGCTCAGGTTCAGGGAGTTTATTATCTGGGTCTTTCTTCTCGTGTCTAATAAAAGTTAACCGTGATTCCAGTTTGTATTTATCTCCCTTTCTTTCTCCTAGTCTATGTTCTAATTTCACAACTAAATCTACAAAGTCCGAATAGTCTTCTGGCAAATCAACGATATGAGCCAGCGCGTCTTTTAACTCGTCTCTCAAACCTTTATAGAAAAGGGAGACACGCTTTTCTTCTGGCCACTGTGTCTCGGTGAGTAAACGATTAAAACTAGTGAGATAGGTCAATAAATCCTTGTTACCTTTTTTAAGATTTAAAAGCTCATTATCACTTGCCTGCATGAAAGTGTGTTTTGCAAAAAGGCTGGTCATGGTACGTTTAAATTGATTCCAATTATGGAGGATGGGATCATCTCTCTCCACGAAAGGAATTGACCAATTGGCTGCTGTGCCACCCAAATAAGACAAGACGAATGCCACTTTCGTAGCATCAGTAGGGAACTGTTGTGGCTTACAAACGAAGTGTAATTGACATTGATTGATAAAAACATGGAATTTGTTACTATCTCCATGAAAACGTTCAGGTGCTGCTAAGGGCACAGCATTAGGAAGATTAACAGCGACCTCAACTGGGGGAGGCAAAGTTGTATGTTTTGATGGCGCCCCTGTCTCTGAGGAGGTTTTAAACAAAGGCGTAAAAGCTGTGTTCCACTGAGATACCCTAAATTTATACCTGCTTAAATCCTGTTTTAAAGAGGTATTCTCCATCTTTAATCTCTCTATTTCCTCTTGCATATGTTGCAAGATGCCAGACACTGATTCATTATGAACCAAATCCTCATTTAGGGCCTGCGCCATATCCGTGACGTCAATGCCCTCTATTTCTTCCCCGATATTCATCGTCCAGAACTGATTTTTTTTTTTTTTTTAAGGCTTGTGCTTCTGTCAAAGCCCAGCTCACCTGAGTCCTTGTTCAGTTCTGATGGAGGTTGAAGACAATCCGACCCCACCCTGAAACTGCTTGTTCCAGCACACTAGTTTTTAAAACAGTGCACTAAGAACAGAAGCTCAAGGGAAGGGGGGAAGTGGATAAAATAAAATAAAGAGACAACACCGTTCTTGCATTTCCACTGTTGAAGTGCTGCACAAATCTGCGGCCCTCTCTGACTTCTGTAGAAACTAGTGCCTAATGAAACATAAACAAAGAACAGATAAGTACAACCTATTCCTAACTGGGTTCCTGACTATCCCTTTACTTATTAAAAATGTTCTTCTAAAAGTACCTCTTGGATCCTGGTCTCTAGTTTCCAGGTTTGGAATGTGTTACTGCTCTGGGATGTGCTTTCTATTACTCTAAAGCTTCTAAAACATTAAACAAATACCGTTATCAGAATTAACAATATCAAACATTCATCTTAATATAACTAAAGCCTAAATTCCCAATAGCAGACTCACTTTTCCCATATTTCCAGAATCTTTTATAAAACAAATACTGTAATTTTACGTCAAAATACAGCATGTAATTTGTGCAAGTCCTTGATTTACTGTTTGCCTCACAAAGTTCCGCAAAGTATTCTTGTAACAAAGGGTTTGAATCACAATGTTCGTGGAAGGTATCTTGTTTCAAATTGTCTATACACGAATCCAGAAATTGTTGTCAAAGTTCTTTCAGGTAATAAAAGTTTTGCACTTACTTGTTGCTGGCAAGAGATACTGATCAGTCTAACCTTGTCTTCTTTCTCTTTTGCAGGTTGCTTGTAGGAGAGAGGCTGAGGCAAGGAGGAACCGGAAACCGGAAGAAGGAAGAGCCAGCAGCTGCGCCCATTGAAGCCAATGAAAGTCTGTAGAGAGCAGGAGTGCCAGCGCCGCGGGATCTGTCCTCAGGTAAGCGGGAGGTAGACGAGCACAAGCACTGGGTGAGGCTCGGGGGCTGCCTTTTATAGACAGGGCTGGGTGTGGTCCTCACATGCTGCACATGTTCTTGAAAGGTGTGCAGAGCTGGGTGTGGTTTGAAGAGCTGGGTGTGGTCCTCACATGCTGCACATGTTCTTGAAAGGTGTGCAGAGTTTCAGTTATTATGCAAATGAGTTAAATTAACACATGGCCTAGAGCGGAGTGTTTTAAAGAAGCCTTGGTAAAAGCAAGGCCCAATGTGTAAACAAAACAGCACATTAAACAACATACACAGAAGCCTAGGGGGGGGGGGAAGGTGAGATAACAAGAAAGGCTTTCAATAGTAAGTTTAAAAGGGAGCTATTACAGAACCCACTAGTGCAGTGAGAGGGGACATGCCCTTTGCTGTGCACAAACCCTAACACAATGGCAGTGGGCACACGGTTCAGGGGACAGAGGCACAGGCCAACAGGGACACTGGGAGGGCTGCTGTGCGCCAAGGGGAGGACAGGCCCAGGGAACCGACTCTCCAGGAGGCACTCTCCGAGATCCTGGGAGCCTACCAACATTCCCAGGACACGATGGGCCAGATCCTGGACAACGTGCAAGAGAACAGGTGGCTGCAGGAGGGACAGTACCAGGGAAGGCTTGCAGGCCATCAACACCACCCTGATCTCCATAGCAGGGGTGCTGGCAGTCATGGCCAACATTATGAGGGAGGCAGTCTCACACCAGCAGGCCCCTGCCACTAGCCAGACATCTGAACAACCTTCCACCTCTGCTGCCGCTAGTGGCCAGGAGGCCCCGCCACAGGACTCACAGGTGACCAGCACCCCTCCCCCTGCAGAAAGTGAACCACCCCGCAAACGTTCCCTGCGATCCAGACAGAAGCCAGAGACACTTGCCAAGACCCCCACCAGGAAATGAGCCTCTCCTGATTGTCACCCTTGTGTCCCACTCGTCCACCCTGTCCACCTTGAAATGCCATTGCTCCCCTTCCTATGTCCCCATGGACAATTCACCTGTGCTACAAACAGACTGGAACAATACCCCAGACTTTCTTCCATCATCACCCCATCCCATTGCACTTGCCCCTCTATATATTAGCACTTCAATTAGCACCCTTTGAAAAAAAACATTTGGAGTATGTCATGTATATCAAATATGTATTCATTGAAACTGGTACAAACATTGCAAATTAACTGTTCAGAGAATGAGCATAGATTAATGACCTGTAGCTGGCTGTAGTGATCACACCAGGAGTATATGTCAGGTCACCAACACCTGCAAAATGAATTGCAAGAGGGAGCAGTAAGTGGGCATAGAAGTGGGATATATCAGCATTCCATTGCCACACAAATTACAACCAAAGTCATTGAAATGTAAAGTAACACTGTCCTACCTGTGTGCCATTGGAAGTATTGTCGGATCACATATGTTCTGTTGCCCTCATCCTCATCCTCTGCCTCCTCATCCTCACTGTCCACAGGGTCTACTGGTGGCACACAGGCATCTCCAGCCTCCTCCTCCCGCAGGAATGGGACATGGCATCTGTGGGCCAGATTATGCAACATGCAGCATGCCACTACTATCTGGCAGACCTTCTTGGGTGAGTAGCACAGGGAATCACCTGTTAGATGGAGGCACTGGAACCTGGCCCTCAGGAGGCCAAATGTCCTTTCAGTGATCCTTCTGGATCACCCATGTGCCTCATTATAACGTTCTTCTGCCCTTGTCCTGGCATTCCTCACAGGGGTCAGCAGCCACGATAGGTTTTGGTTACCAGATTCACCTGCAAATATTGAGGGACATTTAGCCACCCACTATCCCATATGGCCCACACCATACCCATACACCAACATATACTGGGTGGGAACTAGGGCTCACCTATTAGCCACACCCTGTGCCTCTGTAGTTGGCCCATCACATTTGGGATGCTGCTATTCCTCAGGACAAAGGCATCATGCACCGACCCAGGATACATAGCATTGACGTGGGAGATGTACTGGTCCGCCAATCACACCAACTGAACATTCATGGAGTGGAAACTCTTACGATTCCTGAACACCTGTTCATTCTGCTGGGGGTAGGGGGGTGGGGGGAACAAATGCAATATGTGTTCCATCAATTGCCCCAATTATGTTGGGTATATGTCCCATTGCATAAAACTCGGCCTTCACTGTGGCCAAATCCTCAACCTGAGGGAAAACAATGTAGCTGCACATGTGTTTTATCAGGGCAGACAACACTCTTGTCATCACGTTTGAGAACATTGGTTTTGACATTCCTGCTGCCAAGCCCACTGTCACTTGGAAAGAACCAGTTGCCAGGAAATGGAGTACTGCTAGCACTGGCACAAGAGGGGGGATCCCAGTGGGGTGACGGATAGCAGATATCAGGTCAGGTTCCAACTGAGCACACAGCTCTGTGTCAATTCTATAGGTGAGGATAATGTGCCTGTCCTCCAGTGTTGCCAAGTCCACCAGGAGTCTGTACACAGGGGTATGTCTCCATCTCCTATTCATCCTCAGCGGTAGGAATCTAAGGGACAAAAGAGTGAGGAGCCGGTCACAAACTGAACAATGGAGCTACAACAGTAGTTTGCATCCTGTAAACATGTAATGGGTCAGTGTGATTTGTCCAGTATGTGCTAATATCTCTTGTGACGCAGCATTAATCCAGGGCCTGCCCCCTCCCCCTAAAATGGCGTCAGCCTGCCCTGTGTGGAGGGACAGGTAGAAGTGAGGTAATTCCATTGACGTTGTGCGCCGTTGCTGGAGGCGCCCGGTAACCGCCTTGCAACTCCGCATTGGTTAACATTGAGCACTATGGGATACAGTGGCTAATTGTGATCTACGCCGGCGGTGATGGTATGCACTGCAGTGGACGTGACCACCATTTTCTATCATATTCCTCACTTGCTACCTGACCTTCAATAGGAGAGGACCTACTCTGCATGTGCTGCTGTGACCTGTGTCTGGAACCTACCATGGCCCGTGTGACTGGGGAAAGGGCCCCAGCCTTCACGTTGGAGGAGTTAGAGAGACTGGTGGATGGGGTCCAACCCCAGTACGGACTGCTGTATGGGCCTCCAGACCAACAGGTGAGTACACTGTGGGCACGATGCATGTGGCATGAATACATGGAGTTGTGTGTGTGAAGGCCTCGTGTAGGAGGGGTGGGTGGATGTCCTCTTGGCGGTGTACACGTTGTGTGCTGGGCTATGTGTGTGGCAATGGTGATGGGAACGGGTATGGTGGGCCATATGTGTAACAGGCAGGACTGTTTGTCTAATGGTATTTCCCTGTGTGTATTGCCCCTGCAGGTCAGCGCCCATCAAAAGAAGAGTATACGGCGTGCCATCGCCAAGGACTTGCGGAGCCTGGGGGTCCATAGCAGGTGGAGCACCCACTGTCGCAAATGGTGGAGGACCTGATTCGCTGGGCACGGAAGTCAGGGGAGACCCAGCTGGGGATGGCCTCCCAACGAGGAAGGGGTGCCTGTCGAACCCTGAACCCCCTGATGGCCCGCATACGGACAGTGGCCTATCCAGAGCTGGATGGGCGCTTGAGGGCATCACAGTAGCCACAAGGTGGTGAGTACAGTGCCCTTCCTTACAATGTACGCATGGTTTGGTGGTATCCGGGTGGTGGATGTCTGTCAGTGGGTGCCTCTAGGCCAGGCCTGGCAGTGCAGCATAGGTCCTCTGGTGGCTAGGGTTTTGAAGGGATAATCCTGCTACCTAGCTCGTAGGCAGCCACTACTGGTCAGGGCTGCGTGGGTCCCAGGTGTGCTGCATTTGGCGGTGTGTGCCCCTCCCCATGCCTTGGTGGCTAGCAATTTCTCTGGTAGGGCAATGCATAGTACGTAAGGCTGTTCCCTGTGTGTGAGTGTGCTGTGTACACCAACTGTGGTGTTGGTTCAGCTATTGACCCAGTGTATCCTTTGTCTCTTCCCCCCTTTCTTGTTTTGTCACCCTGTCCTTCTGTGCATTAGCATCATCTGGTGGAGGAGCAGAGGCACCAGCGACGGAGGGAGCTGCATCCCACAGGACCCAGGAGGCAGAGTCCACTGATGGTGAGGGCACCAGTGGGTCAGAGGGCGAGGAGAGCACCATGGCGGAGACCGGAGGGGACACTTCAGACACAGATACCTCCTCCGATGGAAGATCCCTGGTGGTGGCGGACACTTCTGTGACCACCCCAGCTACAAGTACAGCCGCCACCCCTGATACCAGCACAACTCTCTCAGCAGCCCCTCATCGAGTTGCACGTGCCTGCTCACCCAGGAGGGTGGGCATTTCCTTCGCCCAAGGCATCTCAGGCCCTGCCCCAGTGAGCCCTGCTGCCCTGAGTGAGGAGGCTATTGACCTCCTGAGATCCATCTCTGTAGGGCAGTCAACCGTTGTGAATGCCATCCAGGGGTTCCCAGCCCAGATGCAACAATCTAATACATTCCTGGAGGACATTCACAATGGATTGTCAGCCCAAAAGAGATTGATTCAGGCTCTGGCCTCCTCTCTGATGGCAGCCATTGTTCCTGTTTCTACTGTACCCCCTCCAACTTCCACTGCCCAGCCCCATTTTCCTCAACCCCAACCCATCCCAGGCACACATACAGATGAGCATGCACACAAGACAACACCGAAGAGTGTCACAGGCAAACACAAGCACCACACTTCATCACACAGGCACTCACACAAAACCATCCAGTTGCAGACACAACAACATCCATTATTTCCACTGTCTCCCCCACTTCCCTCTCCACCACCTCCCTCCCAGCCACGTCCACACTCACACCTGCATGCACTACATCATCATCCACTACCAGCATCATCGCTACACCAAGCAGAACACACACCTCACTGGCAGACACCTCCACAACATCCATGCACATGTCCCCTGTGTCCTCTCCCACTGTGTCTGCCCCCCAAAGTACACAAACACAAGCACTCAGACACCCAACAGCCATCCACCTCACAACAGCATAAAGCCCATGCACCTGCACCCGAATCCAGCAGACAGACACCTCCAACAACCACTCACTCATCCTCCACTACCATTCCTTCTCTCTCTTCCCACCCAAATGTCCCTAAAAAACTGTTCCTATCCCCCATTGACTTCTTCCCTACTCCTCCCCTCCCCCCGTCCTGCACGTATGGCCAGGGCATCACAAACACAACCAAGCACCTCAGCCACACAGCCAACAGGCCCAGTCCTAACCGCACCCACTCGTGGTGGAAAGGGTTCCAGGCCACATGTACTTAAGGGGAAGGAGCCTGCACCAGCCAGCCTAAAGGGGAAGAAGCCTGCCCCAGCAGTCAAGAAGGGCAAGGAGCCTGCACCTGCCACCTGAAAGGCCAAGGAGCCTGCACCAGCAGGCAGGAAGGGCAAGGAGCCTTCACCAGCAGGCAGGAAGGAAGGCCAGGGAGCCTGCACCAGCAGGCAGGAAGGGCAAAGAGCCTGGGAGAGCAGCTGTGACGGAGCCCCCGCCACCAACTATGGTTGGCATCCATCTGAGGTAGCAGGGGATGTGCAGGAGCCTCCCCCAAGCCACCAGCACCACCACAGTGCATCCGTCCGAGGGTGCAGAGGATGTGCAGGAGCCTCCCCCCACCAGCAGCACCACCACAGTGCAGCCGTCCGAGGGTGCAGGGGATGTGCAGGAGCCTCCCCCCACCAGCAGCAGCACCACAGTGCAGCCGTCACCGCCAGCGGACGCAATGTAATCCTGCCTCCATGGGCTGCTGTGCGGGCTGCCTCCTCCAGAACCAGTGGGCATGACACCCACTCGAGAGACTGTGGCCCATCACTCCCCAGGATCATGCACAAGGCAGGTTGCCCCCTCCAGAACCAGTGGGCAAGACACCCACTCGAGAGACTGTGGCCCATCACTCCCCAGGATCAAGCAGAGGGCAGGTTGCCCACTCGAGAGACTGTGGCCCATCATTCTCCAGGATCAAGCACAGGGCAGGTTGCCCCCTCCAGACGCAGTGGTCTTGTTTCATCTCCCAGATGAGATGCTCCCGCCCACCCCCGCTGAGGTGCCTGCCTATTTACCAACTGATGCCCCTGCAGTGTTCTCTCCGTGTTGAAGCAGGTGACAAGTGGGGCCTTGGACTTTGGCCTGTGGCCATGTGGCCCACGCAAACTGAGGACTGGGCTGTGTCCCTTTTTCTGTAAATTTGTATATATCTGTTTAATTGCCTAACTTATTATTTCTACTGTGTTGATCTTATTACAAACACTTTGGCAAAATCGTTTTGTCCTTGCATTTTTCAGCTGATTTAGAGGGATTAACTTGTTTTCTTGTACAGCTGGTTGTGTGTATGGTGTGTGTGTCTAGGGTGTGTATGGTGCGAGTGTGTCAATGTCATTTTCCTCCCCCCCTTCCTTGTGTGCTAAGCGGCTGTACTCACCGTTGTCGTCTTAGCCGGCGTTGGTATTCGTGGTGGAGCAGAACGCAGAATATAATCGGGAAAACATGCAGTTCTGGTTGCATGGCGGTGTGGTTCTTCCTTGTGTCTCCAATGATGAGTTCTTTCATTTCTGTGCAGTGTTTCCGCCAGGCTTTTGATGTCATTGGTACCGCCCCGGAAAAGGTGGCGGATTGTAGGGTCTTAATATGGTGGGTGGAACATTGACTTCCGCCTCACTGTAGGCGGCTACCGACGTGGTGGCTGTTGTTTCCACCCTGGCGGTCGGTGGGGTACATTGGTCATATTTCGAAGAGCTTTCCGCCATGGTCATAATTTGGCGGTAGTTACCGCCAGCCTGTTGGCGGTATTACCGCCACTTTATCACCGGCCACCAGGGTCATAATGAGGGCCATAGACAGCAAGTTTCTGTAGCATTAATTTATAGGTGAAGACACCACTAGGAGTTATATGTGTATTGCTTAGTCTCTAGATCTGTGCTGGCTGGGATACCAGTTGCTGGTGGAGCCAGGGGCTAAGGAACATCCCACGCTCTTACATCAAGCACTCTATATACCAGTTCACTATTTTGGGGAATGTGGACACACACAATACCATAAGTGACTTGCTAATATTATCTTAGTTACTGTGGTCGCTGTTTTTTTACCACACACCTCTTGTTAGAGCAACTCATCTTGATGACATTCTTTAAGAATGAGTTGTAGAGAATGCCAGCTCCCATGAATGTTGATGCACTTTGTGTCTCCCTTTCGTTGTACCCCTATTTGTACCCCGTATGCGGCACGCAGGCAGCATTAGCACATCCTAAATCAAGAGAGCCCTTCATAGATCCATGAGCTGTATTCGTGCTAGACGTTCAGGATATGCATGTAAGATGCATCTGCTTACAATTGAGTCCTGTTGATACTTGCACTTGCAAATATATTTTACACAGGGTCAATTGCCATTATAAAAGTGCCACACCACTTTTTTTAATTTAGAAAAGTTGGCTTTATACTCATAAAATGATTTATTCAGATAGAGGCTTCTATGCGAGTAGATCTATTCACTGGCTGGTGAGTGAGCGCTTCAGTGCAGGAATGTCCTGAAAGTTTATATATGCTCACATATTTACTCATTTGCGGCTATTCCACAAACGATTGTCCACACTTTTCCCACCCTGGAAATCTTCTGAGGGGTTACTCATGTCAAGGGCAGGAGTAAATTTGAATCCACGGTAAGGAAGCTCTCATTGTCTGTGGAGGTGTAAGGAATAGGTTTTCTCTACAATTTTTCCATGGACATAACAACAAAGTTTGCAAGTGAATTTGCACATGCTTTCTTTTCATTTTGTCATGCAAAAATTTACATGTGCTTATTTTCAACCTGAAAGAAAATTCACAGAACTTTTCCAGGATTAGCTTTCCAGGAAAGCTGACACTGACCCAAGCTTCCAAGTGAAATGTTTGTGAATTCCAAACCGACATAAATCTGCTTTCATGTCAGGTCGTAAACATGATGGTACACATTTGTTTCAGAATTGAGACCCATTGAACTTATTTACATTGCCCGTGATCAACCTGAAACTCAAGAACAGATAGCTTGGATGCTCCTGGCATAAAAAAATAAAACTTGCATGGTAGTTATGGAATTTGAAGGGGCATGGATTCTCAAGGTGTACACTGAAGTCATCTCTTTAAATAGGATTATAACAAGAAAGGCCCCATGGCTGTGCCCTGCTTTAAAAGGAATGGATCTGTACTGTCCTGAGTGAAGAGGATGATCTCTCATAATTGATGATCACATCCTTGTCCTATTGAAACCTGCATGGAAGACTATTGCAGGAGAGAGCCTGTCTTGCAGCCACAAAGATGTTGCAGCTGAACTGATATGGACCGAATCTGTTGCACAACTGACGTCTGTGCCACAAGAGGGCCAATGTGTGCCAGAGACACAAGGCTGTGGGGCTTATTAACAAGCCTTAACGCCACTGGAGCATCACTTTCAGTGACACTCTGGAGACTGCGTGCCCATTTCCATATTTATTAGGCAGCGTCAAGCCACGTTGCATGGCTTAACGCGGCCTTGTAAATATGGGCCCCTCCCATGCAGTTTTCTGCGGCAGAAAGGCGTGCAATGGGTGTTGCTGTGGGCATTTCCACTCAACGCCCATTGCTCAGAAATTGTAAATCTGAGGCAGCGCCAAAAGCGAACGCCCCCCCAGGGATGACGCTAGAGTGGCGCAATGAGGAGAAATACTGTTATTGTTCCTCGTTTTTGCTTTTTTCTTTGTGTGCTTTATTCTGCAGCACACACAGAAAAAGCAAAACTCCATTGATGATTGTTTATGTGCAGGAAAGTATCCCATTAAATCATGACAATTTGCTACTTCTACGTGTGTTGCATTATGCAGCACACTAAGCAGTAACAAATCACCATTATTGATTCTTTATGTGCAGGAAGGGCTAGGGGAAACACAGGGGTGAGCCACATTTCTGTAAATATGGCGCATCCCTGTGTTTCAGAAGTGGTGCAGTGTGGCGCTGCCAACTGTGGTGCAGCGCCACGCTGACCTGGCTGTAGTACCCTGTCCTTTGGCCTTAGGGGCCCCTGCAGTTCATAGAAAGCACCTGTGCCCATGGCCCACTGCTGGACAAAAGTGAGGCTTGATAAAGGCTTCTGAACCAGTCCTCAACTTTTTGGGAGCATGTTTTGCTCTTCCCTAAGCCTGTGGTTAACATTAGGGTTTCACCCATTCCCTCTAAATCATGTGAGTTGTGTTCCTTTGATTAAGTCTAGTTGCTCCTGGGTTCAAACTCGTTCTATCCATTGCTCTGTTGCAGTTTGAAGAGTCTTTTACATTTAGTCTTAAATGAGGGTGCCAACAGCTTTGGTGCATGCTGTATGGAGGTAACCTACCAATAAAAAGAAGCTAGCTTTCTTCACAATTCAGATCCCCATTAGATGATAACCAAAAAGTACCAATCAATCTTGTGGAACCACTATCACCCTGAAGCTTATGTGAAATCCGGACCCCCCTTAAACTGGGTGTATTGACCCTTTGCACACGATGTGGAGGCCCTTTACTAGCATATAGTGCTGACTTTCCGTGAGCGGGGATGCATTTTAAGCAGCATAGTTTTAGATGGTGGACTAGTGGGTTTTCGGTATGATTGCTATAGTATTCCTCATGGCCACGGTAACCTTGAGCTAAAGAGAACACTAGAACCAAACTTGGTGACAGCTAATATATTGAGCTGCTTGTTGGCAAACTCATTGCAGACAATTCAGTGCTGATCATTTACCTGCTGGCATCAGCCAGCTCATTCATCAGAGTAGGTAACAGCAAAATAAAAAATAAAAAAGTGCCAGAGGCAGGGGAGAGCCAAGGAAAAGTCTGAAAGCAAGGTTGTGTGTGGATGGCAGGCAGATAGAACAGGTGAAATGAAAGTGAACCAGGCAACAGGTTAAATTGTACAAGCAGATATTTCTGCATGCAAGAAAAACTCCAAGCACTGGCAAAGCCAACAGGTCTTGGCTATACAATGTCAAGCTATTGGCTTTACCAATGTTTTTTTCCAGTTGCATGCATGCTCATTGGTCAAGAAGCATGCACACGGCTGGCTGTAACACGGTGGACGGCCATGTTAGACAGATATCTTAAAATGTGAAAAAAGCGAAAACAAGTTGCACAAATTGGGAAAAGCAAGCAACCAGCGCAATATATTTTTCTAGTTAGTGGGATGTGGTAAAAAATGAATGAATTAACAAAAATATATACCAACGCAACTGTTTTGGATGGAGAGGAGAATCCCCCAACCTTGCTGATCACAACAAGGACCTCCTGATATCTGCATGGAGGAGTATTGCAGGAGAGAGCCTGTCTGGGAGCCACAAGGACCTACATCCCCCCTGATAAGGGGAGCAGGATAGAGAGCAGGGCTGGCAGTGTCATGGAGAGGGGTAGAGCAAGATGACAAAGCGAACGACCTGGCCCGGCAGCACCTTGCAGTAGTCGGGCTCTAGTAAAAAATGAAAATGCGCTGGAAGCAGGATGCCAAAATAAAATAAAAAGTTTCCTCAAGTGTGCAGCGGAAGGATACAGCTCATCCAAGTAGAACACTCCGGCCCATATTTACACTCGGTTTGCGTGGAATTAGCGTCATTTTTTTAATGCTACTTCAGCGCAAACCTAACTCCATATTTATACTTTGGCGCTAGACACGTCTAGCGCCAAAGTTATGGAGTTAACGTCATTTTCTGGACGTGAAAACCTACCTTGCGTCAATGAGATGCAAGGTAGGCGTTCCCATTCAGAAAAGGACAATATGGCCTTAGCACCATATTTATCCCCCGTGCTAAAATCCAGCATGGGGATGGGGGCCTTAAATAATGGCGCTAAGCTTGCTTAACGCCATTATTTAACACCTAGCTTTGGGCAGGTGTAAGGGGACCTGTAGGCATATTTCCATGGTCAGAGACCATGGAAAGTGCCCACAGGTGCCCTTCCCTGGCCCCAGGAACACCCCCACCCACACCAGAGGGACACCACAGGATGGGGGACCCATCCCAGGCAAGTCCCGGTAAGTATTTATTTTTTGTCCCCACTCGGGGGTCCTGACTTGGGGCCCCTGCCCGGCGCTGGCCCCAATGACCATGCCCAGGGAACATTTGTCCCCTGGGCATGGCCATTGGGGTGGTGGGCATGGCTCCTGTCATGGAGCCATGTCCATGGGGGTTGTGCGCCAGAAAACGGCACTACACTGCTTAGAGGCAATTTTTCTGCCTCTAAACAGTGTAGTGCCATAATTCAGCGCACAAGCCCCGGTTTCCCCTATGCCTCCCCCGCCCTGTTAGCATCCTTTCCAAGGATTGCAGCCTGTAGTGCAGTTTTAAACTGTCAATTCTACCTTGTAAAGTATTCCTTTTGCTGGGCCTAAACCTTCCTTTTTTAGGTTTCGCCTGCACACGCGTGCTTGCACGATGACCTTGCGAAATCTTTTGTGAATAATTTTTTTTTTTAAAAGGGCTTAGAACCTGCCCCATAATTACCTGAACTTACTATTCGTTTACTCCAACTTCAATCTCTTTTACTTGCTTCTTATTGGCAAGCACGTTGTCTCATGTCTTCTGCTTTCAGTTCCTGCTCTGCTTTTGCCGTGGATGCTGTGGAGTGGTGTCTGAATGAAGTACAGCTTTCAGTCACTCTTATTGGCTGGTGGCCAGTATCCTTCCACTGGCTACTTCCCTTTTTTGTCTTTACCACAAACCACAATACTAGGACGATAACGTGGAGTACTTTTAGGCATAAGATTTGATGTTTTACTTGGACATCTAATGATGGCTGTTTCTAGAGTTGCCTGCCATCCAACACTGTGCCTACACATTCAGAGCAATACCTGGGTTTAAATGTTGTGCCTCTGGATATGAGGCTTCTTTTGCATACATGAGGTTGTATGCAGTTCATGAACCCTTCAATAATATCTTGGCTGGTTGATTGGCCACGGATGGAGGTCTGGCATGAACTGGTGGCTTCCTAATGGATAGAGGCAGTAACGCATGCTTTCATTTCCGTAATCTTGCACAAATTCTTTACAGTAATAATAGCTTCCACAATAACATATTCCATAACTTCCTGTGATAGACCATAGTGATTTCAAGGGTCAAGTTGGCTGACCTCCTATTCTGAGTTGCAGGTACACAACAAGCTCCCTCCAACTGGCCAGCAGACCTGCTGCATCTGGCCTTGAATGGACCTGCAACTGGTCCTGCCTGAACCTGCAACTAGACCTGCCGGACCCCTTCTGGCCTCTGCTGAAGTGAGTTCCTGATCTTCAAGAGGTGCTTCCCTAGGTCGTGGACACTTGTCTGGCATCAGTTGAGCCCCTCTGACAAAGTTTTGAACTCTGCACACCAGATTTGAGAAGGTACATTTTTCAGCTGGGCTAATCTGGTCTCTGTATCTGGCCTGCACTCTATCGCAGTTGGCCTGAACTTGTGATTTTGTCTCGGTCTAGTGTTACCAAATACCCACAGTTACCCCTTTCTGCTTCTTGCCACTATTTTTACTCAAACTTTTAAAATTGTATATCTCCTATTCTAATTGATTGGATTTTTGTTGTTTTGGTCTCATTTTATTGATTGAATTGTACTTTAGGATTTGAAATTGATTATTGTTGGAATTGGTTATTAGTTATACTTATTGGTTTATTGCTGTTTGTGTGCTGCAAACATACTTAACATCGTGCCACTAGGTTCAGCCTCACTGCTCTTGTGGCAGCTACTAGGGCGTTACCCACAGGTTAATTTACTGAGTTTTGTGGTTCGCACTGGCAAAGACTGTGGTTGTTGCTTGATAAGGGGTTACACCCCCTTCCAACCAATAACCAAACTTCTTACAATCCTCTGTCCCAAATGGTTGGAGTATAGAGCGTTGTCTTCATCATGTCCCTTGACTATCCATGGAACTTGCCTATAGGAGACCCCATGTGATCCCTAATGGGCAATATAAGCAGACCAGCGGTCAGAACCCAGGCTCAGCACCCATCATCCATTTATTTAGCATAGGTTGTGTGATGGCCTCTCCACGTGCTCTCGTCTAGCTGGTGTAAGGGTACGAAGAATGGTGTGTGTGGTTGTTTCTAGTATTTTATATTGTTTTGTTTGGAAGTGCCTTCGGGGCCAGGGAATGCTGTTGTCAGGTTCTAGGCCTTGCTTCTTGCTCAGAGGTTACATGCGAAGAGATCCCTCTGTTAACTTGGCTCCTGAAAATCTGTGTTCAGGCCAGGCAGCGGATTTAATGGCAAAGTTCTAGGACAAGGCAGGTAAAACGCTGGTCTTTGCATTAGAAGCTTTGTCCGGAAGGATCCGTTTTTGCAGGGATCTATCTTTTGTAAGTTATTTTTTTGTAAAAATGTACAAGTCACAAACAGTTTTACTGTAATAAAGAACTATGATGTGTGTACATGCTGTAGTACTGGTATTTCACATCTGAGTGTTTTTGTCATTTTGTTGACACCACTCGTAGTAAATGACACTCTTATATGCTTTCGTGATGTGACAAAATAAAAGTCATGTCTACCCACAGGGGATTTTTTATTGACAGCTCACATAACTCCTGGGACAGGTGGTAGACACACCTTTAAGGCGGTGGTTAATCCCAACAGCTTTTATATTCGCTCTTGTGTACATTTTTTGCAAGGCATCATCATTCTGAAATAAAGTACTCTTGATTTCTGCAAAAGGATTTCTCACTGGTACTCAAACATTCATATGCACTGCTCACTTGCACTCAGGTGAAAGTATCAGCTCAGTTGGATGCTGGTCCAGGAGTGTAGCTTCGTTAGTGATGCAGGTGCTTTAATGAAGGGAAGAGTTTTAGGGGCCTGCTGCACCCCAACAATAGCTGTCTTTTACGACCCAACCGAGAGCAGGTGCTCATTTCCTTTGCTTGCATTTAGGCCTATAACACCAAACTACATGACTGGTCTGGTCTGAGACCGCTCCCATACCACAATCCTGGCGACCGTAGAGTGCCAACTGCTGAATATCAGCTTGATAGAGAAAGCCATTTATTACTACATACATTTGATGCATTGTGGCTGTATCTTTGGATGAAGTGTTTACTTCTGGGCTATATGTAAACAGATTAGATGCCAGTTCACAAAAACATTAACAAGTACAGGATGCAGAACTACTGGACTACTCTATTACATACTGTTACATGCTTTTGTGAAACGGTCCCGAAACAACTTTTTTCTATCAGTAAAAGGGCAAAGAGAGCATAGCCCTTTCTATTTGTACAAACTGCATATTAATTTGGTCCAAAGATACACATGATGTTCTCATTTTAGATGCTTTGGAGCTGATTTACAAAGGCATGAAAGGGTACTAAGAGTATATAAACAAGTACTAGAGTGTAATGTTTTACTCACTTTGACATGCCTTTTTGAACCGTCCTCAACATGTCAGAAGATTTTGAGATGGTCACAAGTGACTCAAGGTTTCAGTAGATGACACCTATATGAACACTGCCTGGCTGGCCTGCCATGCATGATGGAGCCTAGGATAGGCCATGAGTGATGCAGCATACGCATTACAGCTTCAGCACTATCAATCTTATTGAATAGTTACTGATCAAGTGTACTTTGTTTGTCACTCATCATTAAGGGATGCTGCAGGAGTCCCTGTAGCTCTTCCATTCAAAATGCACAACTGTCTCTGCACCTCACTTGTTGTGGGTTCCTTTAGAGCATGGGTACTCACAAACTTTTTCTCGGGGGCCAAAATTGCAGTATGGTTTGCGGCCGAGGGCCGCACTGAAGTGACAGCGGGGGTGGGGAGGGCGGGGCTTATAGGGGGCACAACCACCCCGCCCCCTTTTTCAAAACATTGCTAAACACATACAGCGCCATACACACACAGTGCCATCTGCACACAGCGCCATCTGCACACAGCGCCATCTGCTCTCACCCCTACCCCAGTATCACACACAGCGCCATCTGCTCTCACCCCTACCCCAGTAACACACACAGTGCCATACACACACAGCGCCATACACACACAGCGCCATCTGCACACAGCGCCATCTGCTCTCACCCCTACCCCAGTATCACACACAGCGCCATCTGCTCTCACCCCTACCCCAGTAACACACACAGCGCCATCTACTCTTACTCCTACCCCAGTATCACACACACAGCGCACACACACAGCGCCATCTGCTCTCACCCCTACCCCAGTAACACACACAGCGCCATACACACACAGCGCCATACACACACAGCGCCATCTGCTCTCATCCCTACCCCAGTAACACACACACACAGCGCACACACACAGCGCAATCTGCTCTCAGCCCTACCCCAGTAACACACACACTACATTAAAAACAAATAAATAAATAACCAAAGAGCCTTACCTGCCTCAATAAAGCACTGTAAAGATGCCACAAATGTAGAACGGCAGGCAGGCAGGCGGGCAGCAGAAGTGGAGCCGGTGACAGGAAGCAGACTAAAAAGCCCCGTAAAAGTTAGTTGCAAGCGCTAACATTTATGGGGCTTTGGCTTCCAGGATTGTCAGGGAAACGCCATAAATAATGGCCGCCGTAGGTAAACATAGAGGAGGGCAGCGGGAGCATGCGCAAAGAAGCCACGATTGCGCATGCTCCCGCTGCCCTCTTCTATGTTTATAAACTGCGGCCATTATTATATGGCGTTTCCTGTACGTGTCCACGGGCCGCCAAGGAAGGTCCGTGGGGCCGCTGGCGGCCCGCGGGCCGTACTTTGAGTAACATCGCTTTAGAGCATAGACTGGCCATCTTTAGTTTAGCTCTATGCCTGCGGCCTGTGCCCTTTTATTTCCTATATGCACATTTTATTTTTTTATTCAGTTTATTATATTTTAGTACAGTTTGCTTTTCAGCAGGGTTTTTTTTATATTCCAATCAGCTGCCTTTCTGCAAATGCATTGTTGTCAGTTCCTTTGCACGACATTTCATTCTGTACTTTGTTTAAGGCTGACATTGCACACAATAGTTTACTTGGTATTGCCCCAGTCCAAGAGTTACGGATTCAGCCTTCTCACCATATACATAGTATCACATCAGGTTTGTTCTCAGAACACAACATGCTTTCTTATATAAACAGCACATAGGCAGAAGAATGGTAGAGGGGACATTTCAGCCAACCCTTTTATGCAGTGTGCCACTTTGTCAACAGCTCCGCTGAACTTGGCCTTGTCTCTCAAGCCAACCAGGAGGATTGCTAGCAGACCAACAGGCAGACCTTTGCTTTCCAGATATGGAGTCTGGGGCTCCCTCCATTGACAAGTATGGGCAGAAGGGCTAACACTGCTATGCTCCCATGTTAGGTGTTAGGGTGTAGGTAGGAAGTCTTAGACTAATGATTGTATCGGGATGTTGACACTATTTATATCTTATACTCTAGTGGTCACAATTATCACTGTGTTATGTCTCATTATCCTAATTATTGCAGCTCATGCCTTGTATCATAGAATGCAGACTCTTTAATAAATGTATTGAAACTTATCCTGCATTTCTTAGTCTGCCTTCGCATGTATGAGACTTTGTGCAAATGAGAGAAAGGGCTAAGATCTGTTCCACCATGACATCCCTGAGGAGTTAGAGTGTGATGTTTTTAGGCTGCCACAAATCACCTTTACTTCCTAGGTTTGGGTGAGGTGCTGCTAGTTAGCCGGGAAGTTCAGGCCGACAGCTTCCAATCAGTGTGGGACTGACTCAGTCACACACACGAGGTGGTGCTGCTGCCCTAAACTCAACAGTCTTACTCCCATGGTAAGAGTCCTAGGACACACCTTGCAACCTAGAATGTAGGCAGCCAATCACAAAGCATCTCCTTTCAGTCCTCGCACAAAATGGCTCATTTTACACGTTGTCCTTTCATCATTAACTCTGGTGCATTAAACTCACCCCTGAATTAACAGGTCAACAGACATAAAAAGTCTACTCTGTCTACCCTTCCTCTGACCCAGACTTTGGACAAGATCCACAAGACAATTCTGAGTTTCCTAGCCTTGCGAAAACCCTTGGACCTATAGCTGTGCAAAACATGCAGTCAAGTGGGTATCTAAATGCAGTGGCACCTGCCACTCAACAGGGGTGGCGGGCCTGGGACAGAACGGGGCAAGGGGGGTGAAAAAAAAGAAAAAAAGTAAAAAAAAACGTTTACCTTCTCAGCTGCACACAGGCTTCCAGCCAATCACAACGCTGCTATTAGCAGCATCGTGATTAGTCTGAACAGCCTGCTTCGCCACTCAGACTCAGAGGGAGAGCCCGGGCATGTTCCCCACTCGACTGTGTAAGACAGCCGGGTAGAAAACATGCAAAGTGTGCATGTCTGTTTGGCTGGCCCAACGTGGCTGGCCAAACAGACATGCGCACTTTGTGCTGCAAAACCCCTCCTACAGCCCTCTTCTGGCCCCCCTCTCTCCAGCCCAGTCCCGCCTCTTATTCCCAGGAAAAATAAAATTACAATAATATCATTTTTATTTTTCCTTTCCCCACAATCCAATGGAGCGACGCTCCTCCACCTTAGCGGAGGACCTGCCTCTGTCCAAATTGAGGCATCAGCTCTCAATGATGTCAACTTCGTTTCATTCTTTTGTGATTCTTATTACATCTGTTGTGTTGTTCTGCATAGAGAGGGAAAAGATAGTGCTCTGTTCTCCGACGTTCATGGTGGATCTCTTGTTGAATGGCCTAACGATTTCTTCCATATCTTATGAGCTTCCTTATACACCGCTGTTTATGCTTTACCCTGCTGATGCTTTCCTGGCTTTTCATCATTCTTAAAATTTACCAATGTCAAATTGCAGGGGAGAGTTAGAAGGGAGGATGTAAGAATCACTTTCAGAGGGTGACAAGGGGCGCAGGAGCTACTGGCCCCAACCGTGGTGACTGAGACCTTTTATTCTGTGCCCCGGGCCCAACCTACTATGTATCCTCCGCAACTGGGCAAAGTATTCCTTCTGCACTTGACTGTCAGTGGTAGCTATGGTCGAGCAGTCAAGGCTCCCTCAGGGAGAGATGTAGATACAGGTCAGAGAACGCGACTCATGAACCAAAGTGCAAATACTACAAACAAAGGCCCTCATTAAAACCCTGGAGGTCGGTGACCGCCAGGGCTATAGTGGCGTTCGTACCGCCAACAGGCTGGCGGTACAGAACACCATATTTGTACCGCCACAGTAACACCGCCAGGACCGGTGGTATACCGCCATGGTGGTCCTGGTGGTCGTAATCTGCCAGGGCAGTGCTGCAAGGAGAGCTGCCCTGGGAATTTCGACTCCCCTTACCACCAGCCTGTCCATGGCGGTAGACAGGCATAGCCCTCAGGCATAGCCCCATCGCGCATTTCACTGCCCGAATTTCGGGCAGTGAAAGGTGCAACGGGTACTACTGCACTCGCTGCACATCAGCATTGCGGCCGGCTCTATTACGAGCCGGCAGCAATGTTGATGTGACTTTTCCGCTCGGCCAGGGGACGGTAACACTGTTACTGTCCGCTGGCCCAGCAGAAAAGTCAAAATAGGGAGCCAGACATACCGCCAGCAATGGTGGTATTCTGGCGCCCGCAGCCTCAGAGGTCTTCGGGGAAGACCGCCGAGGTTATAATGAGGGCCAACGTGTCAATGTCCAGTCAAATACTTGTTTTTATATGAAAAAGAAGTAGTTTCTTTTTTTTTAATCTACACATGCAAAAGTATACAACATTCTGAAGCAACAACACAATCCCCTTTCATGTTGAGGCTCTAGTAGTTGTCAAGGAAATCCCTGTCCGACACTCCTACATGTAATATGTTTGGGGTTATTCCCCATTCACTGATGGCCACATCCAGGAAAAGCCCACTATTAAGTTGTACTCAGAGAGTTCCCCTTTCACTCTTTAGCATTGTAGTCACAATTGTCTATGGTGCCAGAGCACTGTTAGCAGCGATTCCCCCGGGGACCCAATCGGCCCAGTTCATTGCTTACCCACTCTTGCAGCACAGAGGAGTTCAGAGGAGCAGCGGATGTACTTGTAGCGAGCACCTGCAAGTCCTGCTCAGTTTGGGGAATTCCTCTCCCCCTCATATGTTCTCCAGGCAGGCTTGGGCTTCCCAAAATGGATCTCAGGGTTCTTCATGTAATGTACCATTGCAGGCACACTTATTCAGTGTACATTCACGGCACACTTACTATCCAGCACTAGTAACTCAATGCTTTGTACCATTACCTGTACAATACATTCGTGACACACACACAGTCTGAGCGCATTCTTCAGAACAGAAACTTTTCTATATTTATACAGGGTTTTCTATTTCCAAACACACACACTGCAGCACACACACTTACTATGTGCGCATTGAACAACACTTCACCCTTCATGTATTGTGCTTCACACCCAGCACATGCTTTCATTGCACACGCACTGCACAGCACTACATCTCTCATGTAAGGTATTCCTCACAGACTTACATGCACCCAGTACATGCACTAACCACACATGCACTGCACAGTACTACTCTATGCCTGTACTGTACCCTTCCACACATATAACATGCACAGGGTCACTACTCTCGTGCTGTGCAGCTCTCCACATCTACCTGATGTAGGCCAAGGGATAAATTAAATACACAGCGCTGGAACTTTTTTTTAAAAGGTCTGTAGGCCTCAGTCCAGCGGTACAAGGTAAAAAGGTCCTGTTCACTACTACTGATCACTACACTGTATGCTGCCACCACCACACTTGTGCCGCTTAACACCTGGTGAAGGCGGTAGCCTACCATCACTATGAGGGTAGCACTATGAGCTCCCCTTCCAGACCAACAAGATCCCAATCTGTGAGACCAGGCCTATGTCATGGCGCACATGCATGTTCTGTGTTTGCCTATTACAAAAAGTCAGCATCAGGGTTCCAGACAACCGCACAATTGGGCACTCAGGGCAGGGGTACACCTCTTCAACCATGCAGAGGAATTTTCAGTTTGCAGCCGAGGGAACAATAAAAGAAAAGCGTAAAGCAACTATTAACTGAAAACAAGCACCTAAAATCGCTAACTTTCGTGATCTAAATGACAGAATATGAGAAGTGCAACAACATTCCAAAATCCACAACTTCATAAAGCAGGTACAGATTTGATGGAAGAAACTGTGATTTGCATCTCAGAAAATGGCAGCAATATACATTTAAGACCAGCCAATCACAATAAACTACCAAATGAAAATGATAATGAGTCTATGAGCAATGTTCAAGATGAGACTCGGAATGTTTCAGGCCAAAATAACATACCCAAGAAAGATAAAAAAACACATGAGAAAAGATATGCAAAAGGAAAGGGCAGCTATAAGAAATATCAGGTAGTTTTCAAGAAAGACAAAATCAAAACTGCCAGTAGTGCAAAGATGTTATTGAAAAAGAAAATAAGAAAAATATCAATTCATCTCTATTGACAGACTACCGGAATAATTGGATTATGAGCATCTATGTAAATAAATTACACTTTTTTGAATAACAAAAGCATTTGAAGACTCTAACTTAGACAAAGCAGTGGGGTCTTGCAATATTTGCTTGTAAGATGTACATACACATTGTTTACAAAAAACCCAAGGTTGCTGTACAAAATATTATCAACCTGGCAACTTCGGAGAAGAGTCCCAGAATGTATAAAGAAAGAAAAAGAATGTACCAATAAAGAGCTAAACAAAATAAGCAATTGAAGACCAATTACAATTGGTGCAGCATTCATGAAGCTATTTACAAAAATCTTGACCATAAGACTTATCTCTTTCGTATATTTCAATATAAGACAAAAAGGCTTCATGAAAGTGAGAGGATGTCTGAAAACCTGACACTGGTGCAGAACTTCATTAAAGGGGCAAAAGCAATAAGCACTATCTTGCAGTGGTATTCATAGACATTTCAAAAGAATTTAACTCAAAAGACACAGGGCCTGATTCACAAAGGTAAATTTAAGGGTTTATGCAAGTTTATGTTTTTTTAGCATTCTCAAAACTGCATTTTAGTAGTAAGTTTACAAGTGCGGAGACCCCGCAGTTGGAGCAGAGAACTCCACACATGAAAAGATAGGACAGGCCTATCTTTTTATGTGCAGAGTTCCCCTCCCCCCCACACTGCCCGTCCCTCGATTGCAGTCTCTGCGCTCATAAACTTATTATTAAATGCAGTTTTGTGAATACTGAAAAATTGTAAACTTATACAAATGTGCATTGTTACCTTTGTAAATCAGGCCCAGCGAATGCAGTCATATATTTGAGACCTAATAAGAGTCTTATACACAGATTCATCCACGTACTTCAAGGGTAAAACAGTTAATCCAAACCAGAAATAACAATGAAATCTAGGATAAAACACAGTGACCTACTTTCCCACTGTTGTTTAACATTGCCATGGACCGTCTAATATGCGATTTACAGAAAAAATTGTAAAGGCTCTACATTTGGCTCAGATGGTCTTATTGAGTGAATCACCGCTTTAGCCTTTGCTGGGGACATAGCAGTATTCAGTAGCACATGGGAAGGAATGAGTACTAACTTGAAAATTATTGAAAAGTTCAAAACAACAGGCCTAAACGTGAATGTCAAAAAGACACACATTTTTTTCATAAGTCATATTGAAGACAACATTTTGGTGAATAATTGCAAACCATGTCAGTTTGAAAAACAAAACATTGACAACATATATCCAGGTGACAATGAGAAGCACCTTGGATTGAACTTTGATCCCCACACAGGTGATACAAAAAACAGCTACATAACACGATATGCTAAACAAAAACCTGAGAGTTTACAACTCAGGCCTACACAAACGGTTGGAATATTATGTTAATACCAGGTTCCTAAGCTGTGATTTAAACTGGAAATTGCTGGCATATATGTTTCTTATCTAGTTAGACAGACAATAAAGAAATATGTCAAATACTACCTCCACCTACCTGCCAACACAGGTGATGGTCCTCTTTACTCAGAAAGATCAAATCATGGCCTAAGGTGGCCTAAGTATAGGTGTGTTGGTATGTATGTGTGCATGCATGGGTGGATGTGGGTATGCGCGTGTGGGTGTATACATGTACGGGGCGGGAGAGGGAGGGGGAGGGTGGGGAGAGCTCTGGGAAGGGGGTGGCGTCGGGGGAGACCCCTATCAGTGCCAGGGAAGGGATTCCCTGGCACTGATAGTGCCTACCGCCATGGTTTTTGTGGCAGTAAGATTGGCACGAAAACCATGGTGGTAGGCCGGGTCGTAATCCCGAGGGTGGGATTGTGACGGCCGCCGGGCCGGGGACCGAAGTCTCCAGCCCAGCAGCCATTACCACCCTGGCGGTCAGTGTGTTAAAGTGGCTGTCTGTGATGTTGTAATGAGGGCCATAATACTGCTGAAGGCTACTAAGAAGCAGATTCTGGAAAGATTGGAAGCCATATTGCTGAAAGGTCAACTTGGAGTACTACTACGCAGTCTCCAACATCTTTGATTTTGTTTACTATTAGTATATTTATTTACTACACTTCTTCTTCTTTTACTCCATCTAGCCACATCCACTGCCTGTGTTTTATCTAGTACCACATCGTACTTGGTTGTCTCTTTCTAGCCCCCAGACCAGGCCCTCAGATCCCTGATTCTATGCTCCTTGTCAAGAGTTATAATCACATGTCCTTTAGCCCCTTGTCCCAAGCCCTTAACTGTAGTATAATGGGCCATGAGCCCGTGTTTGGACCTTTTTCAGAAGGTTTTGCATAGTTTGTGGTAACTGGACTCAAATTGCATCTATCAGAGCCATTTGCTACTGGTGTCCTAGGGCTTACTATTGCACACATAACTGGGCATCAGTGCATCCCTTAGTAATTGATCCTAATGGTAGTGAAGTTGAGGAGTCAAAGGTTTACTCTGGGAAGTGTGTGAGAATACTGACTCAGAATTCAATAAGGCAAGCGGTAGAAGTTAATAAATCAATGTACAGCCACTGTTTATTCTTTGCAAAATAAATATTTTTACTAACGTCACACACAAAATAACACTGTACAAAATATTGCAGAGGATCAATAATGAGGTCGAGAAATGATGATACCTTTTGCATTTTAAGCGGGGGACAGCCTAGGATGTTACCATGGTGCAACCTCTCCCAATAATTATAGTGAAATATGGAGAGTGAAGAGTGCATATGGACAGCTATCACCTCCCCACTGGTGTAGGCAGTGTTGTCCCTTCTGAGCTCTTCCTGGGGAGCTCAGAATGTTTAGGTTGCTCTTTGTAAGTTACGCCAGGCAAGGTCTTCAGTTTCTGAAGTGGGCAATAGAGCGCTTTGTGTCATGGAGCACACGAGTCCAGGAGCACGCTCCCGTCCGACTTTTGGATGTGTGTCTTGTATTTCTGGTGCTGATGCAATGTCATAAGTGATCGAAGGAAGCACCACCAGTAGGCCAGGAAGCAGCTGTGGAGCTTAGGGCTTGGTGGGTCTTACTATTTGGGATATTTCTTGCATCCAGACACCAACCCACCAGCCAAGCAATTTAGGTGTCATTTCCTAGTTATAACGGTAAGTACTTAGTCATTGTTGCAGGCCCCTCCATTTATGTGGTTCACTTTCAGCACTCAGACAGTTGAAACTGAGGAGATGCATTGGGGACTCCTGAGCCTTCCTCTTGCAGAGTGGTGCAAGCTCTTCCCTGATACTACAGTGGCTTTTTTCTGCCCATCCCGTCATAGTTCAACAAGGCTCCCACTTCTTCTGTGCTGCATATTCTTAGTGTCAGAAGGCCTCCATTGTTCCTCCTAGACAGTAGGTCAACTCTTTCCTTAAAAACAGAGTCCAGTCAGCCTTTCCTGGCAGGTCAAAGCAAAGTCCACAGGTTTCTCATCCTCCATCAGGATTTCCTGGATCCCTGGAATGTTGTAGAGAGATCTGGGAACATGACATTTGTGTATTCTGTCACTTCTGTGTCTGGTTCTGGACAATTTGGCCATTATGATTACTCCACTCAGCCTGGCCCAGCCAAAGTCTTCAGGTGTAAACAGGATGGTGGAGTGGGGTGGAGCTGGGAGTCTCCTCTTCGGAAAAACCCATAACAAGGCTAAAATAAGGGGTACATATCCCATTCAAATTACTTGTTAACTGGAAGGGGGTAGCTTCTCTGGAGAACAATGGATCAAGACAGGTTAGGAGGAAGACCCCTAGATTCAAAAGGGCCCTCTCCTTTCTTTAACAGTCTTCAGTCTGACCCCCTACAAAGATTACCTGAACTGTTCTGCAGGCAGACCTGCAATCCACGTCTAATGGGTGGGCTGTCCTTCTAGCACTCCATCCTGGGTATTACTAAAATGTAGCAGGCACAAAATTGAAACCAGTGTGGCTACAACTGCATGTGCCATACACACTACATACATGCAACTTCCACACATGTTGAATGGTATACCCATCCAACATCCATGTCCCACACTGCTGATTGAAAAACTCAGTTGCAGGGGACTAGCCGACCAGTTTAAAAAGTGGGAGAGTTCACCAGAACTGGCAGGGATAGGTAAAAAGGCCTACTTTGCCACTAGAAAGGTATCACTACCAGCACTGTCAGTCTTCTACAACCTGGTGATCTGATGGTATTCATAGTCAATCAAAAGAGGCTACACATGGTGTGCCATTTAGGACCACAGAGCACTGCCCTGGGTCTCAATCTTTGTTACAAACAGTATCACCAATGCACATGTGAGACTGTTGTGTGTGTTGAGGTGGGGGGGTCCATCTTCAGCTTTCTATGGAGAACACAAGGCAGGGATGCACACTCCCTATAGCCATTGAGGGTCCTCTACCGTCCCAACACCATGTATCTTGATTTGTGGACATCAGCCTCTGATCTCAAGTTCCTTTCCCAGGAATTGAGGATCTTGACCTCAGATCATGAGTTAGGTTACTCTTGGTTCATAATGCTCCTCAAACAATTTATCTAATGATCTCACAACCACACAACATCATGACCATTCATGTCAGATCCTCCTTCATTCCTTCATCATTATTTTCACCTCTCTAACCATTTACAGACACTCACTTTCTCTAATCCATCTGCTTCCTCATTTCGTGCCTCAGAATTTTCAGCAACAAACCCTACTTTGTTCACTTCAACTCACACTTGCCCATCTTCTCTGCCATGAAGCCAATAATTGCACATCAAAGCCACTCATCTAAACCTACTGTCTTGGCGATGTCATAACCCTCTTGATCAATAAGGCCCTTGTAATCTCACTGCTTCACACCCCACAATACTTACATTCCTCCTTTGAGCATATTACTATCTCCTGTCTCTTCTATTATACTGACCATTTACTAAGCCTATCAGTTGTGGGCATATTCTACGAAGAATGCAGTACGGTCCTAGGTTCCCAACTTACTTCCACCCCTTTGTTAAACTAGTGGACTTCTATCTCTAGACCTTGAACCACAGGTAAGAGGTCATCCTAGCCCCAATAATGTCATCACCAATATTCTCTTTCTTTCACCAATAATGTGACATGTTCCTGTTCTCACAGTACCTCTGATAAATGATCAGCCTAGAAACTTACTGAGTCACTTATCAGAGCCACTGAAAGCTCGAGCCAGGTTTGAGGCTGAAGCTTGGCTCTTTCTCATTTTAAGGACCTGTTTTAACCTTGAGCCCATAACAAGCCGAGCTTTTATGTGGATTATGCCTGCCACCTTCTCCCTACTCAGGATGTGACCCTGTAGCTGCTTGTGTTTGTAATTGGTGGCCTGAAAGTGTCATTTACATTCACTGGCCTGTGCTGAACTGTCTGGTTATTTGGTCCCTGTGTTTGAGATTGTTCCTAGTGAACTGATCTTCTGCTATGCCGGAGCTCCTATCTTTCAGTCCGCTGCATTTCTATTTGTCTTTTAGGATTCCTGAAGGTCCATGCTCTTCCAGCACCCTCGAGGTCGATGTGGATTCTGCCTGCCATTGTCCCTCTTCTCAGGATGTGACCTTACGGCCATAGCTGCTGACTTTGACTTATAGCTGCTTGTGCTTCAGCAGTTTGCACAACTGGGGAACCAGGCTTGAGTCTCGGCATAGGATCAACATCTTGTGATTGTGGGCACTTAGGTCCATATTTATACTTTTTTAGCGCCGCATTTGCGTCACTTTTTGATGCAAAAGTGGCGCAAAACTTGCGAAATACAATTGTATTTTGTAAGTTTGCGCCCTTATTTGCGTTAAAAAGTGGCGCAAATGCGGTGCTAAAAAAGTATAAATATGGGCCTTAATCTCCCCATGCTTAAAAGAAATTAACGTGACCTTGTGTAATGAAACTAAGGCTCATGTAAAGTGCTCTAATACTTTTGGGCATGCTTGCATTATACAACAAGCATTTTCAATGCAATAAGTCTCCCATTTACGAGAGTTAGAGATATTGGCGTTGTAAATGCATAATTGGACTTTTCTTGCCACATAAATTGGTCAACCCTGCCTAATAATTTGGTCCTCTCCTGCCACATAATTCCAGTGGCCCTGCATATAACTAAAGCACTTCCATTTACCTTCTTCCTCTATCAAAAAATGAAAATTGTGCCATTTAGCATCCTAATTTAAATCTGCCATGCTAATTACAATAGAATATCACTTTTACTGCCCCACCATCAGAGTTGTTGACTGACTAACACAATTCCCCCCAAAAAAACAAATCTCGGCATCGCTCAGCATCCTGTGATGCTGGAAAGAAATCACTCAATCTCCCTGTGCCTTCAGCTCCAGTTAAAGCTAAATAAAAGTAAAAAAAAAAAAAAAAAAAAAACTGTTAGCGTGTGAACTTACAAGGGGACGCAAATAGGTCGATGAACCTTTTGACTCGTTTAAGATGTTCTCGCCATAGCTCCAATACATGAACAATAATCAATAATCAATACGCAATAATCATTAATCATTAGTCAAAAGCAATAATCAATGGATTCAGTAAATATCACGCACCATGAATAACCACACCTTTGGTATACGTTTAGTACGTTTATTTCCCTTGTATTAACAATGCTGAGTCATGTAGATTAACCTCAAAATCTAATGAAACACATATAAGAACAATACAGGTTGACGAAAATGGCAGAAGAAATGCAATCTAATCAAAGCTTGAATCATGACACATTCTAAGACAACTGTGCAAATCAAAAACAGAGTCAGCTGCAACAAGGATATGTGATACATAGAATTCAGCAAGATAACTTGTCAAAACATTAGTCCCTGTAATTCGTCAGTCGCCATGTGAATGCCCTCATCTATGCCAGATTAGCATCAGCATGTTGGGTTTCATGCAAAACAATTTAGAACACAAATTTAGAAAAACATCTAGCTATGGAAACTATCAAAACAGCGCAGTTGGTACCCTGAAAGGAAAGGCATAAAAATGCAATTCAGTCACATTGTCATATCTACCTATCTACAGTATGGGTCAGCAAGCAGAATCAGTCTTTGTCCTCAGGTCATCAATCGATCAGCAAAGCATCAGGCTCTCAGTCAGTGAGTACAAGCCCAATGACAAAATCTTGAATCTCTTCTAAAGTCTCTTCTTCTCTTAATATCTGCATAAGTCTAATCTCAATATAGGTCTGAAGTCTTTTCCCTCTGTTGCGTTGTTATATCAAAGTCACCTAAACTATCCCCTCACTCCCCATTGGTCAATCAATCGTACGTTTATACACTACCCAATAATATTTCTATACCAAATCTATGAATTCTAATATTTTGATCTTCACACAAAGTTGATTGGTCCACTCTACGATGTCCTCATCATCCGGCTCGTCAGGTAACAAATTTGTTGCATCCTCCTCTCCAGTCAGTGTCTTCACTGTTTGCGTCCTGGGAAAGTACATCTCACACACATTACACACAAATCGTTCTATTACTAGGGACAACATCTCCTGTCTGTCGGTTCCCACAGAAAGCTTCGGTTAAGCACTTTTAACAAGACAATGGACTTTTCACAGTTTAGTTCACTCTGTCAGCATTTTATTAAACGCTAAGAAATACAGCTTCTGCATGAGGCCTGGCAAAACTAGGCCAGGACACTTGCTAAGTTAAGGCCTACAATTAATAAGCTAGACCATACTTCATAACCCTTAATATGACATATTACTACATTAACCTAATACATTTTCAATACTTCATAAGTATTAATCATTAATTAGTACATTTCGTGAATATTGGTGGCCATTCTCCGAGGTCACATTTTCAATTGCATGCATTATTTTTCTACGTTATTTCATCTTCTACATAATTCAATTATTTAAAATACATAAACACTCATCAATAATTTCTAGTTGAGAAATCTGCTTCAGCAATCCCTCCTCTGATGACTAAGGGGGTTATTCTAACTTTGGAGGAGTGTTAATCCGTCCCAAAAGTGACGGTAAAGTGACGGATATACCACCAGCCGTATTACGAGTTCCATAGGATATAATGGACTCGTAATACGGCTGGTGGTAAATCCGCCACTTTTCCGTCACTTTTGGGACGGATTAACACCTCCTCCAAAGTTAGAATAACCCCCACAATGTGTCATCACACCAATTACCACCCACAAACGTTTACAATTTGATTTCTTCAAAATTTTGTCTTCTTGAATTTTCCCTAAAAATTATTTCCCTTTTCTTTTCTTCCCTCCTCTGATTATTGTTAGACTTTTTCACGTTAATCTTTTTACACAATTTGCATAATCCCCATATTCCTAATAGACAACCCCGACAATTAGAATGCCCTGTAATATTTTCAATAGTACCCCATTCCAAATGCTGCTGAGCCAATTTCCCACTGAAGCAAACCCCTACCAATCTTTTCCCAAACACCTTGTCCTTTCAATTCCTTCAAAGCACTACTTGCATTAGTTCGATTAGTAAGTAAGGGCCAGATATAGCAACAGAAAATTTAGCGAGTTGCAAATTGCGAGTCATACCGACTCACAATTTGCAACTCGCAAAATTGTATGCAGAAAGGTTTCTCAGACACCTTCTGCGACTCGCTATGGGGTCGCAAAGACCCACCTCAGTAATATTTATGAGGTGGGTCGCAAATTGCTACCCCATAGCGAGTCCCTGCACTCACAGGGATGGTGGCTTGCTGTAGTCAGCAGACCTCCATGTCTGTGACTGCTTTTTTAATGAAGCAGTTTTTTTTTTTGAATTGCAGCCCGTTTTCCTTAAAGGAAAACGAGTTGCAATTCAAAAAAATAATCAAACCATTTGGTTTAATTTTTTCAGAGTAGGCAGTGGTCCATTGGACCACTGCCTGCTCTGAAAAAATATTTTCAGCGACATTCACAAAGGGGAAGGGGTCCCATGGGGACCCCTTCCCGTTTGAGAATGAGTTACCACCCACTTCAAGTGGGTGTTAACCGCGAATTGCTTTGCGACCGCTTTCGCGGTCACAAAGCAATTCTACATCGCGGTGCGAGTCGCAAATAGGAAGGGAACACCCCTTCCTATTTGCGAGTCGAATTCACATTTTGTGAGTCTGTACCGACTCGCAAAATGTGAATCACCATCGCGATGGCCGTTTTGCATGTCGCAAACTGCGTTTTTCGCAGTTTGCGACATGCAAACCGGTTCCTACATCTGGCCCTAAGTCTCTTATCTCTTTACTATTGTTAGGAATATATAAGCAACAATACCTAGAATTAATCATTTTACAGACTCCGCCATCCTTCGCTAAAAGAATGTCTAAAGCAAGACGATTTTGAAGAGTCATAGCTCCAGCTGCAGCTAATTCAGTATCTATCAGGAGTATAGCCCCTGAAAAATGTGTCAGCATGTTATCCACAATAGTAGACAACTTTCAAATCTTGATGGAATTCAGGATGACTCCCACTGAAGGAATCACTGCACCAAATATATCTCCCACTATCGCAGAAGAGGACTCCCTCCTCTGTCTCTTATGATGTAATTCAGTCACTTTCGGAAACTTTTTAAAATCCTCAATCTGGTAAATCTGTGGGAAAACTATCCCCAAATAACACGTCCCACACCATCCTCTTGGAAGACGGTAATAAGCATTAAGTCCACAAATATAATAGATCCCTGGAATCGCAGGGTCCTGCCCATTCAACATAAACGTCTATTTACTCTGAAACAAAAACACATGCCTGCATTCACCTGTACCCACAAATAAAGTGTCAGTGCGCGATTTTGGCCTATGTATACAAAGCTTCCCTACGTGTAGTGCATCTAAACCTAATTTCCCTTGCGTTTTAATTGCAACGTAAGCATAATCATTCTTGTAACTCCTTTTCTCTAAGCCTTTTTCTAATTTCTCTTTTAGCGCCTTTCTCCTGTCATCGGTATGATCTAAGAAGCACTTCTCTAAAGGTGTAAGCAAGCGTGTTAGGTTGTTTTTATGCGAATAAGCTGTGCCAAACGTAAATGTAGGTTCAAAGAATCCTCTAACTAATACTATGTCATTATCCTTAGCTACTCTACTCAAATATCTAATGATAGGAACAAACGAAAACACAACATCATGGTTAGAATAGAAATATTGAATATACTCCTGGTTATAGAACCTTGTTAGTAGCAAACTATTATCCTCTGCTACCATATCTACAAGCGCATCTGACCTTAATGAGTGAACTTACAAGGGGACGCGAATAGGTCTATGAACCTTTTGACTCGTTTAAGATGTTCTCGCCATAGCTCCAATACATGAACAATAATTAATAATCAATACACAATAATCAATAATCATTAGTCAAAGTCAATAATCAATGGAGTCAGTAAATTTCACGCACCATGACCTTTCAGCCATGAATAACCACACCTTTAGTATACGTTTATTAAGTTTATTTCCCTTATATTAACAATGCTAAATCATGTAGCTTAATCTCAAAATCAAATGAAACACATATAAGAACAAAACTGGTTGACCAAAACGGCAGAAGAAACACAATCTAATCAAAGCTTGAATCACAACACATTCTAAAACAATGGTGCAAATCAAAAGCAGAGTTAGCTGCAACAAGGATATGTGATACATAGAATTCAGCAAGATAACTTGTCAAAACATTAGTCCCTGTAATTCGTTAGTCGTCATGTGAATACTCTCATCTATCCCAGATTAGCATCAGCATGTTGGGCTTCATGCAAAACAATTTAGAACACAAATTTAGAAAAACATCTAGCTATGGAAACTATCAAAACTGCGCAGTTGGTACCTAGAAAGGAAAGGCATAAAAATGCAATTCAGTCACATTGTCATATCTTCCTATCCATGGTATGGGTCAGCAAGCAGAATCAGTCTTCGTCCTCAGGTCATCAATCGATCAGCAAAGCATCAGGCTCTCAGTCAGTGAGTATGAGCCCAATGACAAAATCTCAAATCTCTTCTAAAGTCTCTTCTTCTCTCAATATCTGTATAAGTCTAATCTCAATAATGGTCTGAAGTCTTTTCCCTCTGTCGCGTTGTTATATCAAAGTCACCTAAGCTATCCCCTAATTCCCCATTGGTCAATCAATCATACGTTTATACACTACCCAATAATATTTCTATACCAAATCTATGAATTCTAATATTTCGCTCTTCACACAAAGTTGATTCGTCCACTTTACGATGTCCTCATCATCCGGCTCGTCAGGTAACAAATTTGTTGCATCTTCATCTCCAGTCAGTGTCTTCATTGTTCGCGTCCTGGGAAAGTACATCTCACACGCAATACACACAAATCGTTCCATCACTAGGGACATCTTCTGCTGTCCGTCAGTTCCCACAGAAAGCTTTGATTAAGCACTTTTAACAAGACAATTGACTTTTCACAGTTTAGTTCACTCTGTCAGCATTTTATTAAACAATAAGAAATTCAGCTTCTGCATGAGGCCTGGCAAAACTAGGCCAAGACACTTGCTAAGTTAAAGCCTACAATTAATAAGCTGGACCTTACTTCATAGCCCTTCATATGACATATTACTACATTAATCTAATGCATTTTCAATATTAATCATTAATTAGTACATTTCGTGAACACTGGTGGCCATTCTCCAAGGTCACAATTTCAAACGTGTGCATTATTTTTCTACGTTATTTCATTTTCTAAATAATTCAATTATTTTAAATACATAAAGCCTCATTAATAATTTCTAGTTAAGACACCTGCTTCAGTAAACCCAAAACAAATCTCCCTGTACCTTAAAAACACGAATGTCCTCTGTCTATTGCAGCACTCCCTTTTCTTCCCCTGCCCTCTCCTGTTGCACGTTGAGGTCACAGGCAAATTGTGCTGAAACAAAATAAAGAGCCCTGCCTGGATTGATAGCACATGTCTTATCCGGATGCTGCATTCCAAAGTTTATCACTCTGCTGTAAATTCCACATCACTGGTTGTGGCTCACATGAATGCCTGTAGAGAGCACCAGGAGATGCCCCTGCCCCCTTCCTCTTCCTGAGCAGTGTTAGGCAGCTGCATTGCAGTGCTGGGAGCGAGACAGTAGAGACAGATGGCAGAGTAGTTTGATTCCTTTCCAACCACTCGGAACCTGGGTTAGTCTGTACAAAAATTCATTCTGGTGAAAAAGCTGTAAGAAAAACAAAAATAACTATATTTTGTGGCTGAACAGGCCTTCAGGGAAACACAATGTTTATTTTTCCCAGAGAGAGCACGCTCCATTCTTCCATTCCTCTGACCAGCACTGTGGGGTGCCAGTCTTCTCTCATTCATGCCAGCCTCGTGTGGCATCCTCAGCTAAGTATTGATTGTGGAGAGTGGCAGGGTGTGTGGTTGATGTGCCCTGCACTGTCTAAAAGGGGGAAGGGGCACAAAAGCAGAGGATTTCAAAACACAGACGGATAATGTTAATTCAATCTAAAAGGGGGAAGGGGCACAAAAGCAGAGGATTTCATAACACAGACGGATAATGTTAATGTTAATGTCAGGTGTGGAAAAAAATAAAGAGCCTTGCCTGGAACAAGTCGATTAATAGCATGCGCTGGGTGCCTCAGGCATGTCTGAGAAGAAAAGGACAATCTTTACAAGCTTGTTTTGGGGGAAAGCCAGGAGCAGTGATTTGGAGGCTAGGAGGCTGCATTCCTGTCTTCCTGCAATTCCTGCATTCCAGTCTGTAGACAGCACTGGGAGATTAAGTGAACTCACTGCAAACAGTAGCACCAGCAGGAATCAAAGAAGAAAGTAGTCCCAAAAAACACCAGATGAAGAGACAATGCACAACGATATAGTAGTTGGCTGGTGCTCCATGGAAGGGACAAAGAGGAAGCATTGACCACTAGCAAGGAAGGGTTTTAAAGGACACTGAAACAAGCAAATGAAAGGAGTGGGTGGGGAATTAGGCTCACAAAGAAGTATACTCAAAATATACATGAGGTCGTACCCTTACGCTCGACCTAAAAACTGCACAAAATGCACAAGCAGGTAAAATTATAGTTACTTGAAATAACTATAACTGTAACCGCTGAATTTCTATCTTTTTGTGAGAGTAAATTCAAAACATAACTATAACGTCCCTGTAACCTTAATTTTTTTACATGAATATGCATGTGTATATTATTCTACGCTTAACATGTTCATAGGTCATTGCATAGTTTCTATATAAGTTATTTCATTAGATGCTTATAAGTCTTTTCATTTTATGTAGCACAATAGGTAAATATTATCTTAACTACTTATCTACAAGCATTTCACTATTGAAATATTGAGGAAAAACAAAATGTTATGAAAGTTCACAGATAAATTAAATTCAGATATTGCAGCTCTTGAAAGTATGTGTTTATACGATACATCTTAAATTCTCAATATATTATATTCCTTACACATATACTTCCTTACTATGTATTCATGTATCTATATATTTATTACTTTAGTCCTACTGTACAAGAGAGAAAAGAATTACTCTCTCAAAAGCTTTACTCTGTCTCACCATCACCTTATACCTCTATCACTATCTGACCCATCCCAAACCCATTCTACTACTATGATTTCCAGAGTAACCCTTCCCAGACTCTTGCCTCCTCTACTCCTCCTGGCTCACTCCAAACCTCAGTTTACTACTGTGATCTCCCAAACAACCCTACTAAATTCTCCCTCATTATCTCTCCTTTGACTCCTCCCAAACCCAATTTTTGCTACTATGATCTCCTTAATCCCTTTCTACAGATGCTTCCCTCCTCCATCTCTCCTTTACCCATCCCAAACTACATCTTACTACTATGATATCCCAATTAACACTTGTCGATCCTTTCCCCCTCTATCCCTCCATTATTCTATTGATTCCAACTAAGAGACTCACATGTCCTCCGTTCAAATTAACTCATATGCCCCTCTACTAATACTGTACTCATATTTCAATATACTAATCCACCACTAATCCTTTTGGGTCCCGGAGTAGCATGCTACTTGCCGAAAAGCACTTCATCAGAGGATAGTAAGCGCTTTATAATTACAATAACAATAACAAAATGAGGTAAAGGAAAGACAAATAGTCACCCATTCAGTAGCTGATTTCTGGTTTACAAAGTCAAACCAGAAAACCTGGGTAAATCTGATCTACGCTGCTTAAATTGTGTGATCGGAGGCAGATATTTTATTTTACCAAAACTAATTTTCCTTCGTTATTGCGTATGAAAGCACTTTCAAATATGTGAGTTCTGAATACCAGTTGTATTAAAACCTATATTTTATTTAACAGACATGTTGCTCTTTAACAATATGGGGCATGTATAGGGTTTACTTGATAATTGTCTTGTCTCTTAGTTCACTATTGGTTCATGTTTAAAAACTCTTAATAAGTACTTACCAGTGCACTACTATAGTATGATGGCTGAATGTCAAAGCTCCCACATGTTAAAGAAATACACTTTTTTGAACTTTGAAGAGACTTTATCATATTTTATGTGATGTCTGTTGTGCAATTCACAGAACAAATATTTCCAGGGCTCAGCTCTTGCATGGGCTCTTAGATCCAGCCAAACACTTAGCTCAGCTGTGGCTCAGCACTCTCTAGTAATATGTTGTCTCGCCCACCTCTACTACAAACTGGGCTATCAGAGGTGAAACCTGTGTATTGGTTACTGGCTTCTCAAATTATACTGCCATTTCCTCATTGAAGATTCTCAAGTACCTCCTCTCCCCACTTTGCATGACAATCACGTAGTCATTCCTAACAGTCTGTGAATTTACTTCCTAGGTCACACTTATCCAGACACTGCTGAGCACCCTCTATTTCTCCCTTATTCGATTTTCATATGTTCTCGACAGTTTCTCAGCAGATCGTTTGATCTCTGTGACCCAGCACCACACCACCCTTCAAGCACCCTTCAGGCAACTCACTCTTCTTGTGCCCCATCTTTGCCACTGAAATCACAAAAATGTATGCTCACTCTCCAAACACTTTCACCCGCCTCTCAAATTTTCGGTCACATGAAACATGCCCATCCCTCTATTTAAGAAGCCAATGGCAAACCCAACCAAATTTTAAAGCATGTCTATTTTACCTTCTTCACTTCTTCAGGTCCTACAATAAATAGTATTCAACTGCTGTATCCTCTAGTATACAATCTATAAGTTATTCAGCCTCATCCAGTAAGGGATTGGAGGGTGCTCATATCCTGGTTATGAATTTCAGCACCACAACTCATCAGAACCGTTTCCCCTTAAAACTAATTTTCCTTGAACTACGTCCAGCCTTATGTACTCTTAACCACCATACACTACACTACTGGCTAGGTATGACAAAGATAAACATCACTTATTCTCCTTTTCTATAGTCTGGTGCTCCTCTAATTGCCCACTTTTTTCTTCTCGTAGAAGTCTCAAAAACACACACCTCTGTCTTCTTCATTGCTCCCTCTACACAGCCTCACCTGGTGATATCATATACTTGCTTGTGCTACCACCCTTTCTTTATCCACCTCTAGGCCAAGACCAGAGGATGCATCACACCGATAATGAATATCCCCTTACTCACTCAGACTTTATTCCTCTACCTGCTTCACCCACAGCCCTCCTCCTTCTTTATTACTTTTGCCTTTGCCCTGGACCTTGACTGAGACTTGGACCACAAAGTCATTTACACCACACAAATGTATCTGTCCTCCTTTATCATTTACAAGTTTCCACACTGGCATCCTGCTTCCAAATCCTCAACATGCATAAAATATATCCCCCCCTTTGACTTTGTCAAGAGTCTGATCAATGCCATATGCTATTTTGTAAACGTGACTTTTGCCATAACATTATTATCGCAGTCCATTTTCAAATTTCCCAGGCCAGTTTTCCAAACTATTTGTTTAATTTCACCACTATACCACACCAATACCTACTTGATTTCAATTATATGTGGCCTCTATGCTAAGAAATTCAGCACTTCCCAGCCGCCAATTCCAGCACATCCCATTTTTCACTCCACTGCAACCGTTAAGTGATAACACTGACCTAGTTTCATATGTTCAAAGGAGCCCCAGAAGCTCACCTCGTGGACTAGAGATAACCCCAGAAAGTTATGGTCAACCTTTCCTGAGCAATTGAACAGACTGTACTCTGACCTCTAGCCAAGACCTACATTTTATTGGTGCATTTGTAAGTCTGTAGTAAGCTACTTTGTCACAACCCATACTCTTCATCCTAATTTATAGGCGATCTACCTAAACTTTGTTCTTTTATAACAAATTTGTATAGCAATTCTTGTAATGATCCTGTTGACAACAAATAAATGAAACACAACAGAAACACAAAAGGATATCCTACAACCCATGAGTGACAACCCGCACTAAGAAGTCTTCATTACATCAGAAGGAAGCCTCTGACATAATGCACGTGTTCACACTGTAGATAGCATTTTCCTGTGATAGAGATTGAACCTCTGCTCATCCAAGTTCTCAGTACTATTCTCTGTAAAGGAGATCCTGGTGTGGTCCAGCCTGATGAATTTACAAATTAACCCAACTTTCAGTTCTCCTGATCCTGTGCCCCTGATTGGCCTGGTGCACATGCACCACCTGGTCCACGCTACTGAAACAACTGGTTCATGACCATGTATAGGTACAACATGTCAAGCTCAATGGCGTAGGTAATTGTATGAAAGTGTCCCATTGTTTATGGATCATCTTAAATTCTCAATTAAACCCAAGATACAGATTTAGGATGTCAGGCGCCAGGGCTTGTAAAGGCCGACTGGGGATATGTCAAATTTTAGTTGCTAACCTATAATGACGCATGCCAGTAGCATAACTCTCAAGCAATAGACATCCTTACACAGAATGCTCTAGTGATGTCAGCAAGTATGCGTGAAAGGAACTCTGTTGGAAGCCAAGGACAGGTTTGAGTTATGCAACTGGTACAACAAACGTTCTTTGCAACCTATTGCAATCAATACAGGTTGTGGTAGGCAATTACTACTTTCTACAACTAAGTTTAGATGTTTCAATTTTTCCACAAAGTCCTTTTTTTTAGTACTTTTTGGGCCTGATGTTGCAAACCATTATGCTATTCGATTTGACAGATTTCTTTGCGTCATTTTTTTCCAGCACTTTTAACTCCTGCTCAGAGCAGGCATTAAAAGGAGGCTTCTATTGGTTACAATGGGCCTCTGGGTGCTTGCAGGATTAGCATCAACATTTTTTATGCTAATCCTGCAAAGCGCCGGACTAGCATAAAAAATTCTTACGCTAGTCCCCTAACTACCGCCATGGTGCGCCATATTTTAAATATGACGCACACATGTTGGTGATAGGGGGGGCTAAAGGGTGCAAGAAAAGTGGCACACCACTGTGTGCAGCGCCACTTTTTTCAAATATACCCCATAGGGCAGTGCTTAATTTGTAAATAAAAAGGTGCCGGTGCCCAAAGCCTCCTCTTAAACATGCAGCTGCTGCAAATAAATGTGTGAACATGGAATAGAGAGGCAGAGTAATCCTGAATCCATCTTGGGCCTCTTCAATCTATTTACAGACACTCCCTGCCCCTTCAGCTCACTCTTGCGGATTTCTGCCTTTTCCCATTGTGATGCTTTTTCGTTTTTCTCTTCCTCCGTCTTTCCCATATGTGTCTTTTTCTTGCAGTAAATGTTTGAGGCAGAAAAATAAGTGCCGTCCCTCAAAAATAAGTGCCAGTGGTCCACACCGGAAACAACAAGCACAAATTAAGCACTGCCATAGGGGCATATTTAAGAACCCCTAGTGACATTCTAACGCCACATTAATGTAATTTTTTTACACTATTGTGGCGTCAGAAGGCCAAAAATGCTGCACCATATTTACAAAGAGGTGCAATGCATGCATTGCGCCACTTTGTAACCCTGTATGCTACATTATGCCTGCGCTAGGCATCTGTTAGATTTCTTTGCGTCATTTTTTTCCGGCACTTTTAACGCCTGCTCAGAGCAGGCATTAAAAGGAGGCTTCCATTGGTTACAATGGGTCTCTGGGTGCTTTGCAAGATTAGTGTCAACATTTTTTATGCAAATCCTGCAAAGCGCCGGACTAGCGTAAAAAATTCTGACGCTAGTCCCCTAACTACCTCATGGTGCACCGTATTTTAAATATGACATACACATGGTGGTGTTAGGGGGATGCTAAGGGGTGCAAGAAAAGTGCCGCTGCACTGTGTGCAGCACCACTTTTCTTAAATATGCCCCATAGTTCTGTTTTTGCAGCAGGCATATTAACCCTTTGTGCAACTTTATGTTGAGTCAAAGCTGCAACTGGGCAAAACTCCCATCTCTCTCCCTAGCAGGAACATTAATCGCAAGAGGTATCTTGACATTTTAATTGTTTCTTGAAGGCTAAACGCACAAGGAACTTTTCAGCAGGTGCTTTTAAACCAAGAAGTTTCGGAAGTTATTGCTACACACAGCGCCCCCCTGAGGTCAGCACCCGGTGCGGTCTCACCGCTCGCAAAACCCAAAAGTCGGCCCTGCACGCAGTAGCCGGCCTCTGTGTACAAGCCCTTAGTCCTTTCCCAGGTGGTCGGACTGTCCCCATCCAAGTCCACATTGGATAGCTGTAAGCTACTACGGATGCTGCAATGGCTGTTGGTGTTTCACAGGCTTAATGGTCTCAGGAGACTTCGAGACCTAGTAGATGACATCCCACCTCATTCCTGGTGGACCCTGTGTCAAGCTTTGGCCCTTGTCCCTGGCTGCATGCAAATGGCTCAGAGCAGGTACTTGAAACACAACAAGGGACATATCAGTGCGGTACTTGAAACTCCGGCTAATATTGTCAGGAAGCTGCTTTTAAATGCACACAAATATTGTTAACAAATTTGCTCTATAGAAACAAGAAAATGTAAAGTCATATGCTGGTAAATTGCACGATATTCACACTTTGGTGTACTTCCACTAGCGACATTATATTTCGGTTATACCTCCGTATCATTTGTACAAGTGCTGCTTTAAATATTGGGTGTAAGTAGGCTTCTAGTGAAATTTTTTTTTTTTTTTTTTTAGTTTAAAATTGTATTTTTTAACAGACATGATCACCTAACTATAACGTCACTTTAATCTTTGTTTTCTCATTGAATATTCAGTTAAAAAACAAAAGGTTAAAGGGGTGTCATAGTTGTCCCAAACCATAGAAATTCACCTATGATAGTTAGTGTTATTTCAAGTAACTGTAAATTGTGCCCTAAGGTGACTATAAATCACGCCCTCGCCATGCACAGTATTTTCATAATTTTTTTTAGTGCAAATATTATATTGATGTAATCAATGATGTTATCAAAGATGTCATGAGTCCCGTTATTTGTGGGGTAATTATCAGTGCGTGGCAAGGGTGCGAGTCATGGTTACCTTATGGCACGAGTTATATATACTTGAGATAACTTTAACAGGTGAATTTCTATGGTTTAGTATGCTTAAAATGTGAGCCTAACTTTAACGTCCCTGTAACCTTTTTTTCAATGAATTTCTATGTTTTTATTAACGTAAAGTAAATTAATTACTATATGTTAATTCAACCACCACCGCACATGGCCTAGTCCCTGCAGCCAACCCCTATAACCACACCCAACCCAATGCTGTGCACGGCCTTTGGCCAAAGATATAGGCGAGTCAAAAAATGCTTTTTCTATAGAAACTAGCTCCTAACTGTAACTACCTAGTGGGGCCCACCACAAGGTTTTATATATATATTGTATATATATACATACATATATATATTTATATATAATTTTCAACAATGGAACAATGACCATCTGATGGCTGCACCAATCTCGTCAGTTATATCCCGATCATTGGTCATGTTCAACAAAGCCGAATTCAATTCATCGAATTTATTTCTTGTGAAGGTTTCACAGAGTCCTGAGATGACATGTCAATGCGTTTCGGCAGAACGCCTTCTACTGGACAAATCCGGCTAACAAGCCGGCACCATATATATATACAAATTGAAATCCATCATTTGTTTTCATGGCAATCTAGTGTGATCTAATGTCGCGGCCATCTTAAAACATGCAAGAGCCTAAAATGTATTTATATATATATATATATATATATATATATATATATATATATATATATATATATATATATATATATATATATATATATATATATAGAATAGACATCATACAAATATTGTATTTCCATAGGAAATGCATTTTTTGTGTTGCTAGTAACGTTGGCCTTTGACAAATCTGCACAAATCTTTTCCCAATAAAATGTTACTTTTTGACTACTACTTTGGCAACTTTTTGTGCATGGAAACATTCAAGGTGATCTCGGCGTGGGCCGAGAAAAAAGTAGGGGTCTCAAAACGCTTTTTCCTCATGCAATTTCCCAAAGGGATTTTGAACACGGCTACTACCTGAACCGCTGAATGGAATTACACCAAATTTGGCCAAAATCTAGACCTTGGTCTAGAAAGTGTGCCTTTGAGCTTTGGTGTAAATATGTTGAGTAGTTTTGAAGAAATTAAGGTAAGAAAAATTGTATATACATGTACACTCGTGGCTGCTCTGTGGAGCAGACAGATCACAAATGGAGATCTGATTGGCTGCCACCACCTTAGCCAGGAGGTCAGACCTCCTAGGCCTAGTGGTGGAGGACCCACCCGCATGAAGCAAAACCTTTTTTAAAAACATTGCAGTTAATTTCATGGCAGATTTTTTAAAAAAAGAAAACAAGCACAGGATGGATCATGTGGGCAGCAACTGATTTTTTTAAAATCCATCCCCAGACCATTTATTGCCCTGTGAACCCCATCCCCTAGGTCCCAAAGTAATTTGTGAGGATAGGGGGTGTGCTGCACCCCTCCCCAGGCCACTTTTGGCCCCAGGGACACCAGGCCCCGAGGCCAACTATATGTTTTGAGGGTGGATGGGGGCAGTGCCCCCCCCATACCAGCTCACTTGCTGTGTCCCAGAAAGCCCACCCCTGGGTCACAGCAGTTTCCCTGCCTGCATCGGCATGGGCAGGGAAACTTGTGTTTGCTCCTGTTTGGCAGAAGCATTTTTTAAAAATTTCCTCCAAATGGGAGCAAGCACAGTATCTTCTCCCAGCGGGCGTGAGCTTTAAAAATCCTCCTGCCAGCTAGGAGCAGACTTCTATTCTGTTTCCCTGCCCATACTGGTGTGGGCATGGAAACAGAGTAACAGATTGCTTCGGCCTGGAGGGATAAGTATAAATAGCTGCTCCCCTGGGTTGTTGCAATGCCAGCTCCCGTACCTTGTGGGGAGCTGGTTGGGGTTGTGTGGCCCGTCGGATTCCTCCCGACCCCAAACATGTTGTTTGTGGGGGCCCTGGGTGGGCACTGAGGCACCCACTTATATTAAAATCAAGTCCCAGAGGATGGGGTCCCCGGGCTATTAACACGTGCAGCAGGCGGGCCAAGGCACGAAGGCAAGCCCATCTGCACCCATCTGTGCCTCAACTGCAACCTGTGACCCGACCCCTGGATTTACCGACCACCACTGTTACACCCCCAACAATATCCGCAACCTCAGAATATCCACTGCTGCATCCCATCACCTCAGTCAACTAAAGGGCACTTCTCCTGTCACAACTGCCACTTCACCTGCAACATAAGAGCCTCTACCACCCGTGCACGATGAACCCCGAGCAAGAAACCTCAACCCCACTGTCCCCTTCTGAACGCTAGATCCCTCTGCAAGCACACCATAGCGATCTGGGACACCATCACCAATCTCACCCCTGACATTTTGTTCCTCACCGAAACCTGGATGACTCCAGATAACGCCACCGCAATGCTCCAAAGATACAAGATTATCCATAGCGACTGCCACAACAAAAATGGCGGATGCATCCCCATCATCCACAAAGACACCCTCCACCTCATCGCCACCGATGACGCCAATACTCCCATCATGGAACACCTTAATTTCCAGATAAAACCTGATGCCAATACCACAGTCAGAGGAACCCTTGCCTGCAGACCCCAGGGCCCTGAATCAACTTTTGCAACCTCATCTTGGACTTCATAGCTGCCCTGGCAATCAACGCCATCCACTACATCTTCCTAGGGGACCTTAACTTTCACCTGGAGGTTCACAACAATGCCAGCTGCACTTCCCTCCTTGAAAGCTGAAGCTCCGTTGCCCTCTCGCAACTGGTCACCACTCTCACCCACAACGCCAGACACTCCCTGAACCCCATCTTTTCCACAAGTGACAGAACTAAATTCTCATACACCACTGAATTGACATGGAGCGACCACCATATCATACACTTCACCATTGACAGACTGCATGATGGCCCCACCAGACCCCCGACCATCCATCACTGCAACTGGAGCAAAGTCACAGAAATGCCCTGGATCACCACCCTCAAAAACACCATACACAGTACTGCAGACACCCTTTAACTCTGCATCCAAAACCTCTCTGACTGGCTCGCATCTGCCACAGATACAGTCGCTCCGCTGAAAAACAGCACCAGCAACAAGACCGCCAAGCAAGCAACTTGATACACACCTGAACCCAGAATCATCAGACACCACTGCAGGAAGCAAGAGAGGCACTGGCATTCAAACAAGCCCCCCACAAACCAGTCAGCCCTCAAAACCTACCATCACTGACTCAGAGAAATCAAAAAGGAAGCGCTTACCACCCAAATTAAATCCTGCACAAACATCGCCAAAGAACTCTTCAACGTAGCTCAAGAATCCTCCTCCCCGCCACAGCCGAGAACAACATCCCCTATCCCAAGCACTGTGAGAGTCTCTCTGACTATTTCCAAAGCAGGATCTCCAATGTCTACAGCAACTTCGATCATCAGCATCCAAAACAACACCTTCAAGTGGATCTCCCTCCTCTCTGGCATCACACAGAGGATCCGCCTCCCTCCCTATGTTTCCACCCCCAAAGACATCATCTGTGGCATTCTTCAAGGTTCCTCCCTGAGACCCACCCTTGTCAACACCTACATGTCCCCTCTTGCCAACATTGCTCGCACCAATGGACTCAAGATCGTCTCATACTCTCATGACACCCAGCTCATTCTCTCCCTCACTGACAACGTCACTAGCACATGGACCAACTTCGAAAACACCATGACCGACATCGCAGCATGGATGAGAACCAACTGCCTCAAGCTCAACTTGGATAAAAAAGAGATCCTCCTTTTCGGCGACAAGCCCTCTCCGTGGGATGACTTGTGGTGGCTCACTGCTCTCGACCCACCACCTGCACCCTCCACACACAACCTAGGAATCATCCTCAACACGCAACTGACCATGAAATATCAGATCAATGCTGTCTCCTCCACCTGTTTTCACATCCTTTGCATGCTCCGCAAGATTTCCCATTGGATACCCCTCTCCACTAGAAAAACTGTCACCCAAACCCTAATCTCCAGCCGCTTTGACTACGGCAACGCACTATATGCCGGAACGACAAAACAACTCTTGAACTGCCTCCAGGCCACCGAAAACGCTACAGCAAGGCTCACTCTCGACCTCCCAAAAAGAACCAGCATCATGCCTCACCTCAAAACTCTCCACTCGCTCTCCATGCAACATGGATGCTACTTCAAGCTCCTCATGCATGCATACATGGCCCTCCTTAACATTAGAACCCACCTACATCAACAACCGCCTCTCATTCTACCAACCCTCCACATAACTCCGCTCAGCTACCCTCGCCATTGCCCTTGTCTCAGGCATCTGCAGAGAGCACTTCAGAGGATGTTCCTTCTCCTTCCTCAGCACCAAAACCTGAAACAGTCTCCCCCGCCACCTGCACACGTCCCCCTCGTTGACGGACTTCAGGAAGCAACTCAAAACCTGTCTCTTCGACTGTCATCCCTAGTCAGGCCATGCACCAGCCACCTCACCAGCACCTGGATAACCCCCTGGTACTAATTGATTGACTGATTGATAACAAACTGGCTCTCCCGTAGAAACTGAGTTACATTATACCACCCTTCAATGCATAACTTCAGTTTGGGAACAGCTAGAACCAGGGGTCAAGAACTCAAATTATTGGGAATGTTTTCAAATACAATCTGATGGTCAAGTCGGATTTTAAATCAGTTTAAGAAAGTTTGCATTTTCCTCCCTAAAGCTTCTAGTAGCCTTTTCAGAGTTAATCCCCAACAGTTGCCTGGCAGCATGGTGGGAGGTTTGTGTGTCCCCCAGGAATGGAAACAAAAAGCTCTTAGATGGGAAGAGGTGTGACCATCTCTTGACAGGATGGCCTGGGAGATGTGCCCACCAACTGGATGGGCTTCTAAGGGGCAGCTCCTGTCAAAGGCAGATGTAACTCACACCTAGGTCTGCCTCTGCCATTGTTCAAGTAGACAGAGTGGTACCAATTCCAGTGGGGTAGTGTGATCATGTTTTGAGAACTCCTTTCCTGGAAGAGTTCTTCATTTTCCTACCCAAACCTCAGGTCTGTGTGCAGAGCTCTGACCAGGGAAGAAAGATTCTGTCAGGTTAGATTTGGCAGAGCAGGACACTGTAGTACTAAACCCCCAGAAACTGATGTCAAAGTCAGTAGGGTTGCCCATGGAAAGGTTTTCCCTATTGGACCAGAAGTTTCCCCCACCCACAAGCTAGTGCCAGACATAAAGGTAGCACCCCTGGACATTTTCTTCAGAACACTACTGGACCTGATGCAGAGAGAACTTTTCAGATTTCAGAAAGAGGGCTGCACTTACTGTAAACTGTGGAGAGAGACCCCAAGGTCTGAACCTGCTCCCACTTGAACTCAGGACTGAAGTGTGGATTTTAAGGGCTAGTTGGCTAGCCTCATGTTAAGCTACACAGACACAAAGCTGCAAGAATCGCATCTTCCTGAAGAGCCCATCTGAGCTGTTCCAACTTTACATATCCTGGACTATTCTGGATGCTTCCTTTGGGGTGAATCATGACCTCCAAGTGGTGTCCTGAAGGTCCTGGGGTCATTGAACAATTGTTAGAGTGTACTCCTCTTGCCTAACCCTAAAAGCTGGTACTCAGAAGTTTTTCAAGGATTTTTGGGAGAATAACTAGAGGCTACCAACGGATCGCCAGTCAGGCTCAAGTTGCTGGTTTACCCCTCTGAAAGGAACCAATCTTCAAAAAATGTTTCAAAGTATGAAGGTAGAAAGCTTCAATGGGCAAAGGCACCAAAAGTATCCCGCTGATGATGGAACTTCCTTGGGCGTAAATTTAGAAAACTGCTTCACGCTGACTTCCCTCAATGCCTGTGCAGCCTCTTGGAACCCATCCCAGCCACAGCTGGTTGCTTTGCCTCGCAGAGGAGTTTCGACTTAATCTCTAGAGGGGCTAGATTTATAATCTGGGGAATGGCCTTTTTCTGCACCAGTAAATTAGTTCTGTCTGCCAGATTTAAAATGACTGCCAAGCAGAGGCATGTAGGGGGGACATTTTTTAAAGCACTGCCAGGAACCGCCTTCACAGCTGTCAAAGTGTCAGGCACAACGAAGCAACAAAGCCCAGTCTAGGTCCAGTTGCCACTGGCCAGTTGGTACTCTTCACTAGAATATCAAAATCAGATTTATTATGTTTCTGAAGCCACCCAGTAAATCAGACTTATGATCATTAGAGAGCTTTCTGCTGTGTATTTCAAGTGAAAGGAAGTCCAACCATTTCAGATCCTTCTCACAGGTCACATATGCCAAGAGCAGCACATTAGGTACACCTGGTACCCTTTCGCAAGTCCAACAGTTTTCTGATGAAGGCTCCTTGGGATGTTTCATTTATGCCTGGCACCAGCTAGTGTGTAGGTGTGACTCCTGGACACTTGTTAACCAATGGAGTAGAAAGTCCTGCTTGGCTTGCCTTACTGCCTTACTTGTGCCTCCGCCATGCAGAGTTTTCTCAACAATAACTTTATTGGAAATGTTACATTGATATTATCAATAATGTCATAGAAGATGTCATGACTGATGTCGGATAATTAGCAGTGCATTGCGAGGGAGCGAGTTATAGATTCTTGAGATAAGTGTAACTATAACTGTTTCTATGGTTTTGCGTGTGTAAAATCTGAGCCTAACTATAATGTCCCTGTCACCTTTGTTTTTTTATTTTGTGAATTTCTAAGGTTTTTTTAAATCTATTTCCTAAATATAAAAAATATAATTTTTTCAGTGAATTTCTAGGTTTTTTTTAACATGAAGTAATATTTAATCACCTTACTTTAATCCAACTGCATGGCTGGAGGGATAGCCAACACCTCCCTGGGCCGATTTTGGCTCTGGGGACCCAAACCCCCAGGCCCAGCCACTAAAGAGTGAGTGCCCTGGAGCCCAACCAGCGCACCCACTGCATCTTTTTTGGATGCCGTGTGGGCAGGGAAACAGATGGAAAGGCAGCTGTCTGCAGGCTGCCCGCTGGGAGCAGATTTAGGGCTGGATTGTGACCTTGGCGGATGTGATACTCCATCACAAATGTGACGGATATCCCGTCCACTGTATTACAAGTTCCACTATATCCTATGGTTTACCTTTGTCCAGACACAAGGGAGCACCCAGTACAAGCCAAAACAAAACCCTTTCAGGGTTGGAGTGACGCATAAATTATGCAAAAAAAGAAGAAGCTTTTATTCATTCCAGGTTCGCTTGGACGGCATTTTACCAGTTCAAAGCTGTAATACTGGGCCTGGAGTGGTGAATGGCTTTTCTCATTTTACAGCTCAGCAAGGATGGCACTGTGTCAGTCCTATTGTTAGAAATGGGGTCTCTGGTTGGCAGTCAGTTAGCACTCTGTCCATGCAGGGACCCTCACTCTAGTCAGGGTAAGGGAGATACACACCTAGGAAACCCTGCTTACCCCCATGGTAGCTCGACACAAGCAATCAGGCTTATCTCAGAGGCAATGTGTAAAGTATTTGTACAATAACACACAGCAACACAGTGAAATCACCACAAAAGGACTACACACCAGTTCAGGAAAATAGCCAATATTTATCTGATGAAAACAAGACCAAAATGACAAAAATCCAACATACACAAGCATGAATTTTCAAAGATTAAATTTCAATATAGCGCTTAGAAACAGGAATGCTTCAATCTGTTGTTAGCACGGCATTGTGACAGAGTTGTTCCCAAAAATCTGATGCCAATGGCACTGGTCACGGAGTCGCATGGACCCCCAGGTACACTACCTTTTGAAAGCGAGGAAACAAGCTGATGCACTGAGTCCGGGAGCGAGGTGTCGCTGTATCCGCTGAGGCGTCGGTTCTGGTGCTGCAGAGCAGTGGCCAGAGGTGTCGGTGCAAAGCGTCGGGTCCTTGCTGCAGAACAGTGGAGATGAGGTGGTGTAGGTGTGAAGTGTTGGTTCCTTACCCTCCAGCGGGGTCTATGTCTGGCGGGTCAAGACGCCGTGGGGGGACCTCACAGGGTTGTGGTCATGTCATGGGGTTGCAGGTGCCATGGCGGAGTTGGGTGTCACGGACGTCCGTGACACGACACTCAAGACTCACATCAGCAGGGCTCAGTGGCGTCAGGTCTGCGGTGTCAGTCAGGGTCGTCACACTCCAACGGAGACCACAGCTTTGGTTGCAGGTGATGTCACTGAGTCAGGCAGCGATGTCGGACCAGGCATCGTCCGGCATCGGTGCACGTGGGTTTTCTTGATTTTAAACCAGCTTTCACTCCCAGTGGCCAAGAAACTGGAATAGGCACCCCCTGGCGAGTTAGGGTCCACAGCAAACAAACCCAGAGGCAGGCAGGCGAAGTCTTTTATGTCCCTGAAACTTCTTAACAGGAGGCAAGCTCAGACCATGCCCTTGGAGAAACTTCACAAGCAGGATATACAGAAAAGTCCAGTCTTTGTCCTCTCTAAGGCAGACGCAGCAACTGCAGGCCAACCCAGCAAAGCACACATAGCAAAGGGGCAGTGCTCCTCCTATAGCTCTTCTCCTTTGCAGAGGTAACTCTTGATCCAGAAGTGTTCTAAAAGTCTGGGGTTTGGGGTCCACTACTTATACCCATTTCTGCCTTTGGTGTAGGCAAACTTCAAAGGAAAGTCTCTGTTGTTCACAAGATCCTGCCTTGCCCAGGCCTGGCCCCAGACACACACCAGGGGGTTGGAGACTGCATTGTGTGAGGACAGGCACAGCCCTTTCAGGTTGAAGTGTCAGCTCCTCCCTCCTCACTCTAGCCCAGGAGACTCATCACGATATGCCATGGGCTACCTAGGGCCTACCGTAGGGGTGACTTATATGTACAAAAAAGGAAGGTTTGGGTCTTGCAAGTAGGTACTTTCCACGTTGAACTGGCAGTGCAAAACTCCACATACAGGCACTGCAGTGGCAGGTCTGAGACATGTTTACAGGGCTACTCATGGGTGGCACAATCAGTGCTGCGGGTCCACTAGCAGCATTTGATTTACAGGCCCTGGGCACCTCTGGTGCACTATACTAGTACGTCAAATATGCTAATCATGGAAAAGCCAGTTAGAGCTACAATTTACACAGAGAGCACTTGCACTTTAACACTGGTCAGTAGTGGTAAAGTGCCCAAAGTACCAAAACCAGCAGAACAAAGCCCAGCACACAGTCAAGAACACAGGAAGCAGAGGTAAAAAGACAGGGGAAACCACGCCGAGGATGCCAGGTCTAACACCTATCCTTAAAGAGTTTGCTGTACAAATGGCAAAAGACTTTCTCCCTATCTAGCTCAGCGTGGATAGCATTGTGCGGATCTTATGCTTAAATACTTCGCTTGATAAACAGACATTTGAAGTAAGCAAATTTAGAGTGTCACAGGGTGCTCCTCACTGGAGCTGCTCTCCACCTAAACTTGGGAACTACCCAGAGTTCTCTCTTCTTTTTTTTGCAAAATGTATGCGTCACTCTAACTCTGAAAGGATTTAGTTTTAGCTTATACTGGGTGCTGCCTTGTGTCTGGACAAAGCTAAAGCCCTCTGAAGAGCTATAATGATAGCGAAACACGTGTCAGGGGTTTCTTTTACTCATTCCAGGTTGGCTTTGATGATATTTTACCAGTCCAAACCTGTAATACTGTGCCTGGAGTGGTGAATTGCTTTTGTCATTTTACAGCTCAGCAAGGAGGGCACTGTGTCAATCCTACGCTTAAAGATTTCATACCTTCATATATATATATATATATATATATATATATATATATATATATATATATATATATATACGTATATATACATAAATAAATATATGTATATATATATATATATATATATATATATATATATATATATATATATAAAGCAAGGAATTGATACCTCCACACTCCAAGTTCAGATGCACAATATATCATCATTAATATTTATCAACCTCTGAGAATGATGCTCTTATGTGGGAAGGTATGCTACACATTAGATCTTGGAGGTGATTGGCCCAGCGTCATGTAAATGTATATGCCTCAAAATTTATATCTGTATTGAAGTCACTTGCAACTTGTGGACTTCATTTCCCAGGATGCCTCCTAATGGGCAGGACGGGCTTGAGTATTTACACTGTAATTGAGGAAGTACTCACTGACCGTGAGCAAGACTTGTTTGAGTTGAAACTCGTTGGTGTTTGCTTAATAGCAGAAAAAAAACTGTAGCTGACTGGGAGTTTGGAGTGCAGTGGTATTCTTTTCAATTTCTTGCTTGAAATATATGAGGGGCTTTCGTCTACCCCTGCCGACTGCAACACCAGCTGAGTGCGCCGCAACAATCACCTGGACCACTTTGTATCTATATGTATGTATATATATATATATATATATATATATATATATATATATATAGATACAAAGTGGTACAGCATATATATATATATATATATCTATATATATCTAAAATATATATATCTATATATATGTATGTATATATATATATATATATATATATATATATATATATATATATATATATATATATATATATATTTATTAATCACCAATGTCCACTTGTAATTGCCGAACTCTTAACGGGTGCCTCCATTACGTGCTAGTGGCTGCACGTTATCAATTTACAAACAAAAGAAAACATGGGGCACTCACGGGTGCTTTGAATCCAATTTATTGCGCCACAGACGCGTTTCAGCAACACTTGCCTTTCTCAATGTGAATGCGCGAAAAAGAATCAAACAGCTGAGCAGTCTTTAAATAGATCGATCGATATTTCAAATGGAAAGACAGATGACGGACTATCAGTTCACCTTAGCTCTGCCATCCAGGTCCCGCCATCATTTAATGTTTAGGCTCCATATTATTCAACCAGTGACACCCTTGTTTTTTAATTTCCTTTAGTAGAAGTCATTTCTTCAGTGAGTGTGGGTTGTCACTTTCTGTCAAGTTCTTAAAGGGCCCAGTAAATAGTGCTCTCCACTTTGCTCAGTTTAGTTCGAATTTCCTTTACTTTAAAAAAATGAAATACAGCAAGATGGAAAATCCCTCGTTTACGGTACATTGCCCTGTTAGAATCTGTGCATACCTCAAAGCGCCGATTTCGCCGAGCGCCGAAGTGTTGCTGAAACGCGTCTGTGACGCAATAAATTGGATTCAAAGCACCCGTGAGTGCCCCATGTTTTCTTTTGTTTGTAAATTGATAACGTGCAGCCACTAGCACGTAATGGAGGCACCCGTTAAGAGTTCAGCAATTACAAGTGGACATTGGTGATTAATAGAGTTTACAAATGCCAGAACCACCGTTTGCCTGAAGGAACAGCATACCTGCTGACATGAGGTCACACATTACTGGAATGTGAAGGCTCTGATTACGAAATCGGCGCTTTGAGGTATGCACAGATTCTAACAGGGCAATGTACGGTAAACAAGGGATTTTCCATCTTGCTGTATTTCATTTTTTTAAAGTAAAGGAAATTCGAACTAAACTGAGCAAAGTGGAGAGCACTATTTACTGGGCCCTTTAAGAACTTGACAGAAAGTGACAACCCCCACTCACTGAAGAAATGACTTCTACTAAAGGAAATTAAAAAACAAGGGTGTCACTGGTTGAATAATATGGAGCCTAAACATTGAATGATGGCGGGACCTGGATGGCAGAGCTAAGGTGAACTGATAGTCCGTCATCTGTCTTTCCATTTGAAATATCGACCGATCTATTTAAAGACTGCTCAGCTGTTTGATTCTTTTTTGCGCATTCACATTGAGAAAGGCAAGTGTTGCTGAAACGCGTCTGTGGCGCAATAAATTGGATTCAAAGCACCCGTGAGTGCCCCATGTTTTCTTTTGTTTGTAAATATATATATTTATATAGATATATATATTTTAGATATATATAGATATATATATATATACATGTTGTAAGTGACATTTTCACCTATATTGTCACTATAACCTTTGTTTTTTCAATGAATTTCTAGGGTTGTTTCACTATACCTAATAATATATAAAATAATAGGCCTACTGGCTTTCTTAAGGAGTAATGACATCAATAATAAACATGATCCTATTGGCTTTGTGAAAGGATCATATAACAAATGAGGGAGGTACTGTTCCTGTTAAACTGAAAAGAGGAGAACAGGGCAGGGGACGAGACTGGGATAGCGTACCCTAAAAGGTATTTCTTGGTGCCCTCACCCATTCCGTAAGGATGTCATGCTTCATCATAGGGCATGCTCCTCATAGAGCCGGTGCTCCAGTGTCCTAAGGGCCCCACGAAAGGTTGCTTTATCGGAGATCTTTTTTCTGCTATGCCGTATGATGAGTAGTAAAAGTGTGAGGGTATCCTAGGTGTGTGGGGTGGAGTTATAGAGTATGCACAAGTGAGGGAAGATAAAACTGTCTACGAGATGCCAAATAAACCCTTCAATGTGGTGGCTCTCTTGACAGGGTTAAAAACCTAATAAGGTGGTCAGGGCTACTATGGGGGTATAATGTACCCAAGCAGTCTAAAAAATAAGGGAATGCAATCAGGTTGACATGTTTCGTGCCTTAAGGCCCAAGAAAGGGTCTGTGGCGCTGTATTAGTCGCCATGAGAGTAGAGAAAGCTTTTTCTTCTCATGCTTTGACTGCCATTATTGTTATTGCTTGACATTTAGTAGCTGTGCGCTAAACGCTTACTCTGACCTATGGGGCATATCTGATTGATTCAAAGGGTAAGCATGTTCAGCATACACTATCACTTCACCCCACCCCATTCTGAAATGGCAGAACAAAAGTTGTTTACCGACCTGTAAGATAAACCTTTGGTCGTCTTCTGTGACAGAAAATTGACAATGTCAGATCTCTGCTGCCACGGGATCAACGTGCCGTTCAAGTCACCAACCCATCCAGCATCTCCATGCTGAAGAATACCACTTTCTGGAGGAGGAAGCCCATGCCTGTTTAAGGAATTTTGAAGTCACATTTGAAATGCCTGGCAAACACAATTGTTGCCAGAAAGCCTCCAGGCTATCAGAGACAGTTGCTCTGATACCACCACTGAATGCAGGTCCCCCTGAGCCCCAGAAGCCTCTTCTGAGACCAAGTAAGAAGGAGAGGAGGATCGCACGTCAACTCTAAGAGAACTGGATACCAAAGTTGCCCTTTCCACACAGGGGTGACTAACACCACTTCTGCTACCTGACCATTGATATGGGTCGCTACTCTGAGGATCATGGTGAAGGGGGGAGAGGCATAATTCAGGCCTTCCGAACAGTCCTGAGAGAAGGCGACCACCACCTTCGCTAGAGGATTAGGCCTCCAACTGAAGAACTGGTCCAGCTGACGATTCAGCCTGGAGACAAAGAGGTCTATCCTGCAAGCACCCCACACATTCTGGATCAATCTGAAAATCTGTGGAACGAGTTTCCAGTCACTGTGGTCTATCAAGTACCTGGAATTCCAGTCAGCCATGACATTGGATAGTCCCGGAATGTATTCTGCTATTACCAAGATCTTGTGGGTCATGAAGTAATGGCAAATATCTTTGGCTATCTCCACTAACAGGGGTGATTTGGTACTCACCAACTTGTCAATGTATTAAACCGCTGATACAATGTCCATTCTGAGCAGAATGCAACAAGGCATCTTTTTGGGCGAGAGGGTCCTGTTGATTTGGACCCTGCTAGCAACTCTAGACAATTGATGTATAGATCTAACTCCTGAAAAGACCATCAGCTGCCTGTTGAGATATCCCCGCAGTGAGCTCGACAATCCCATTGGCTGGTGTCTGACTCTATAACCCCTTCTGGTTGAAAACGGAAGATGGCTCTGCCATTTCAAGTGTCTGCATGTCCCAACCACCACTGGAGCTTATATCTTGTCTGCCAAAGGAACCTGCTCCGTGTAAGCTAGACCTTTCCTCAGGTGTTAAATTTTTAGCCTCTGAAGAGCTTTGTAGAGGACGGGACCTGGGAAGACTGCCTGTATGGTGGACGCCAGAAGTCCCACTAGGTGAGCAGTCGCCTTAAGGACACTGATTGTAAGGAGAGAACCAACTTCAGTTCTTTCTTGATGTCTCTCAGCTTGAGCTTGGGTAACATTAATCGAGCTGTCTCCGAGTTGATAAGAAACCCCAGGAACTCTGTGGATTGGGAGGGGCAAAGGATCGATTTGGCCTTGTGGATCACAAACCCCAAATCCTGCAAGAGAGATATTGTCATCTGAGGGTGTTGTACAACCAACTCCTAGGACTGAGCCATGATCAGAACATCACCAAGAGAAATGATCATGTGTACCCCTTTTTCCCTGAAATAGGGTATCACTGGTTTCATCATCTTGGTGAAACACCATGGCGCTGAAGAAAGCCCAAAAGGAAGGACAGAATATTCCAGCCTTCTGCCTCTCCACCTGAATTGAAGGAAACATCTGTGTTGAGGAAGCTTGGAAATGGTTAGGTAGGCATCTTTGATTTCCAGACAGACCATCCAATCCCTGTCTCGCAATAAGTCTGTCAGAAGATGGATACTGTGAGAAAGTAATCCTTTTAGCATGTTCACCCCCATTTCACCTGACTGATACCGACCCTGGGCTCTGCTAACCAGTGCTCGGAATAAAAGGTATATGGTAAAGTGGTACAATTACAATTGGCAATGACAGACTCCTCTAAGTCCCTAGTATATATTAGGGCAAGGGGGATTTAAATTACCTATATGTTCCTAGTGTATAACAGGGCAGGGAAGTTTAGAGGCTCAGTAGATTTTCTGCACTGGAGTGTACACTGCTGTGTTGCCTGCTGTCATTTTCAAACACAGCCCTGCCTGGCAATCTGTCTTTAACAAGTAAAATGTGTGAAAATTTGACTTTCAAATTAAAGATACTTCCAAAGTGATAATCTACCTTATTTTTTACATATGTCACCCTAAGGTCTCCCCTAGATGCCCCAGGGGTGGGGTGCCATGTAACCATAAGCAGAGACATTATAAAATATGCTTTATATGCCTAGTAAGGGAAAACTGTTCCTTTCATTTTTCTTCATTGTAGATACTTAGCTCCATGGGATAGCATGGGAATATTTCACAGAAACATAAGTATTACCAGGACGGAGCTAAATGTGTCATGAAAGGACTCAAAAGAATGGTACTGATAAATCCCAAAACTTGCCATTGTTGACTTTATCATAACTAATACAGAAAAGAAGTTATAGGACTTTATTTCTGTAAACCAAAATCCAGCCTGCTAGTGACCTCTCCTGATTGGTCAGCCTTAACAGGATTAGCAAGGCTGCTTTGATGAGGAGATAAGTGGCCTGCACTGAGCAGAGGTTATCTGATGGGGGTTCCGCAGAGGCTAGGAAGGGGGCTGGATAAATCCAACAGGGCTTCAAAGGAAGCAGGACAGAAAGGCATGCCAGCCAGTACTGCCCTCTCACACTGTATCCCACAGATAGATAGCTGACCGAGGAAAGGAATTTCCAGATGTCTGGAGGGGGAATGTTAACAGAAGAGAGCCACACCAGTAGCTTGATTTATCAAGGTCCTCCTCTGGAGAGAAATCATCCATCTTGAATTTTATAGCGCAGTGCTTTATGGGATAAGAAAATTGCACACTTTGGACGAAGCTGTTATGCTTTAGGATGGCACCTTGTTTCTCATTGGAAAGGGGAGCTTTAGATTTCCAGAATTTGACTTGAGCCTCGCGGAAAGCAATCCAACAACATTGCATCGAAATGGGCTTGCTGGGGAGGACCGCACAACGTCGAGAAAGAAAAGCTCCAGAAACTTTAGTAAGTGAAAAAGTAAATTTTTAACCAAGGCCTCCTGCTCAGTGTATCCGAGCAGGGCTTCATCACAGTCTGCCTCAAACTTTGAATTTGTCCTGATCAAGCGCGACCGGTTGTCCCCGTTTAGTGCTATTGATTTCTAAGCACTAGAAAGCACATTTTTTAAATTTAATCTTTAAAAATGCAGAACTCTGGTTTCCTAAATTGGATTTTTGTCATTTTGGTGTCATTTTAAAGATAAAACTATTTACTATTTTTATAGATTAGTGTAGGATTTTTATTGTGTGTTGTGTCTTACTTATTAACTGTATTGGTGTATTTAAATGCTTAGTAAGTTAAGCCTGCTTGCTCGTTGCCAAGCTACCAGGGACTGAGCCAGGGGCTGATGTTTTGAGACCTTGACTGGTACTAACATTGGCTTGAGGGCATTATGGCTAGTTGTAGGTGTGTACTTACCCCTACTAATAATCAGCCTCCAACAGATACCTTCCATCTCGAAATGTCTGTAAGCTATGTAGAAATGGAAATCTCACAGATTTAAGACTAGCCTGTGACCTCCACCTCTCATTTGTACTAGAAAGATGTTGCTGCAGGAGCCTGAGGGACGAGGATCACAATATGCCATAGCATGCTTATGGAGCATATCTTCTATTTTGGCACCTATACATGCTGACTCTTGTAGGGAAACATGAAGTTAAAGAGGAAACACCTGCTGTTGGGGTGTCTGTTAGAACTCTAGTCTGAAACATTAAATGGTCTTGAGTCAAAATACTCCAATTGTGAAGAAAGAAATGTACTCTCCCACCCAACTGGACCTGGGAGAGATCGATGACACTCACCTACAGTTATTAGGTCGGTAGTTGTTTCTGGAACCTCCTCTGCCAAAGCACCATCTGGGAAATCAATTTCTCTCTGGCAGAGTCTTTCCTTTCTCCTCCGCAGTGGCCATAATATCCTCTCTGAGGGCCTTGGCAGTACTGGAGGCCTGGCAAGCGGCCACTGCCTTGACCGTCCCGTCCAAAAAGACCAGTATGGGATACTTTTTTAGGTTGGATTGTGCTTTATCTAAAGTCGTGAATGTGGTAACGTACTTGCCGATGTTCTTTACAAATTTGTCTCCGAAAACCCATCCATCTGCAAAGGGACAAGCCTCAACAGAAGCCAGTTCAGTCAAATTTGAATCAAATTTGAGTCTATAAGCATCAAGAGGGATTTCCTCCTCTCTGAAGACATGGCACAATTAGCATTCCTTAAGAGGCTTATGGCTTATTGGGTCCATTCTGCCAAACTATCCGGGTCGATAAGGGATCCAGTCTCTTTGGACGATAGAGCCATCTCGAGAATTTTTGCCAAAGAAAAGGACCTGTGATGCCTAACATGTTATCTTGGCATGCACCCAAGAGTAATCAATCCCTTTTTTAGGATCCTTGAGGAACTGTTTCAGAAAAGTAATCATACTTGAATCAGTTTTAGGGGTCTCTGCAACCTTGTCCAGAATGCACTTCTCTGGGACCCTTAGCCCTGAGTCTATTGTGGACTTCCTTGTCAAATCCCTTGCGCAGTTTGTAATGCATATATTCAGAATCCCCCGGAGCTGGAGCCCAATCAGAAGATCTAGGATGAACGATGTCATCCGGGTTGAAATTGAAGGGATTGGCTGATGAGCAGGAGGAGGGTCGAGGTCTGGAAGGGGAGGATTTTTTTGTTTCTTGAACTTCGGGATGACATCCTGATCAGAATGTGTGGAATCACTGTTTGTAGTGCCTGATTATGTGCATGCTTTATGCTTGGTATTAGACTCTTTGGAGGTGGAAGGGGCCGAACAATACTGGTGATCTCCAAGAGAGTCTTGAGATAGGGTGGTCAAAGCATCATTATGAGGTCAACTAGATGACTTGGCTTTAGCCTTGCGAGGTTGATCAGGACCCCCTTCAATAGGTTTGGGGCAACCAGTTGATCATAGCACCATCATTTGGCAAACAACTGCAGTTGTGCAGTATAGGCTTCACTAACTCTGCCAAAGCCTGGTTAAATAAAAGAGGAGCCAAAGTCTCAAGCACCCTGTTGATGGATTGCTGGACTGACATGTCAAGTGCGCCAGCCAGATCATCCTCAAAGTGATGGCCCTGGTCATTGCCTTCAAAATAGTGCCCACATCCGTCCTCCTCAAAGGGCATCCAATCAGTCAATATGATCGTAATGATGGTAATGCAAAGTATATGTAATTTATATGCAGCCAAGCCCTCCCAGAGGGTTAATAAGGAAGCCTACCCCCAGTGCAAAGAGATACGTCAGAATGAACAGCCTCCTCAGCGCGTGCTGTATCACTAATTATTGCATCCCACGTCTGGAGATGATCGTGGGTGTCGGGGAGAGCAAAATCCAGATAGAGAGAGCTTGTTCTCTGCTCTCGTGAAGGGCTGTCTCTGGTATTTCTGCCGGTGACCGGAGTCCCTATTCGCTCCTCAAATTTAAGTTGAGCACGGTGCTGAGCGTTAAAAGAACATGTTGGTAAGGAAGAAGCAGAAAGGGGACTGCATGCTATCCAACCAGCTACCTAAAGTAACCCAATCGGACTATGTGCGTCTCTGAACTAGGGCCCGATGAGGGTAGGCTTCGAGTGTGAGAGGCCACAGCAAAGAGAAAACAGGTGATGACGCAGAAACGAAGGTTTTACATTTATTAGCGCATAAACGTAGTGCCGCAATAATCAAGTGTGACTTTAACCGAACTAATAAAGATTGTACGGGGACAAATGTGCCCTCAGAGTAGTTCGCCAACATTTATAAGCGTGCTTTATATAACGTGATGTATTAGAATTGTACTAATCTGACATAACCGTAAACGTGTGCCATGATTTGCTTGTTTGAAATGTTTTAACTTAGCATAACTTTAGTGGAGGCTTCGACCTAGTTGCCTTGTCTCACGGTTTAGATGCTCGTGTTTTTCTAATGTGCTAATAAAACGTGTATTCCTGCTTGAAGCTGTACTTTTCCAGTGAGATCGGTTCACATGCTTATCTTTAAGGTTTCGTGCCAGCCTGGCATCTTCTTCTTTGCTCCAAGGTCAATCTGCAGGCGCAGACAATGGAAGCTCTGAAAGTGAGTTAATTGGTAAAATATGTTGCAACTTACGTTCCCGACTCCAAGGATAATGTAGGCCTAGGTAGAAGCTTGTAAATTGTTGTTTTTGATTGGACAATTTGAAGCCAACCTATGAACCCTCCAATGGAAGACCCTACTGGATTTGAACTGTTGATTATTTAAACCTGGTGCACAAGAAGAAAGCGGCCATTACCCACTGCACCCATTGAGGACATTATTGCCCATTGCAGCCATTATGGCCCATCTTGCCGACCTCGTCATTTTGCCATCTTCTACGATGCCAATTGATGTTCGACGCCATTTTGAATGAGACTTTGATGCTTTCTCTAATCGAGAGAAAGAGACTTTAAGTAATTCTCGCTCTAGAGACTTTAACTTTGATCGGCCCCTTTGCATAAAGTAGTAGTTTTGTCCTTTTATCTTGCCGCTGTGAGGCAATTGCCCGGTCCACCCTGCCCCCTTTGCCCCCGTCCCATGCTGATCGAAACCGGTACCTGTGAGACGAAGACTTCCTTGAATGCTGATTGAATTTGGTAAATATGAAAGGAAAATGTACAATTGCATTGTGTTTCTTTTTAGGTAACCAACTGCTGATTTTTGATAAGAGCCCTAGTTAGGAGTTTTCCAAATCAATGTTGCTAAATTGTTTTTTTGCATGAAGTCCCACATGCAGATGCTAATTTGAGGTTAGATGAGGATTCATTTGTTGCACGATGCAATTTGAGACCTTGTTATGCTGACTAATGTATGCAATTAGCCCATTACAGATTATAGTTTTAGTGGTTTGCGTTGCTATTATCGAATGCATTGTTATTCAAATGCTGCATAGATTGCATCTTTTCGCCGTTATGGACAGCTATTAATGTTCATTTACATATATCATTTGGTGTTGAGACACATTTATATCGTGCTAGCTTTGTTAATATAGGGAAATAAATTCATTAACTTTGAATGAACTGGTGTGGTTATTCATGGCCGAAAGGTCATGGTTCGCCGAAATGTTTTCTGGATTAATTGTGAAGTGTTATGTTGATCAGGGCATTGCTTATGTTCGTTATTGATTATTGATTTGATTAAATTGACTAATCTCGGGTGAAGAGAGCCCCACTTGATCAAAAGATTCATCGACCCAAGAGCGTCCAAATACAGGTAATTTATTAGGACGGAACGCTCTATCAGTAGATGGTAGCAGAGGACGGTTTCGCCCTTTGGGACCCCACTCGAGAGGTAACGGTTTCGCCCTTTGGGACCCCACTCGAGAGGTAACGGTTTCGCCCTGCGGGACCCCACTCGAGAGGTAACGGTTGCGCCCTTTGGGACCCCGCTCGAGAGGTAACGGTTGCGCTCTTTGAGACCCCACTCGAGAGGTATATGGTGTTGAATTAGATTTTTCTTGGGTAAAACAGATTGAGAGAATGATGATGCCCTAAGTCCCCCGCGACTTTCCCGGGATCTCGGAGCTTGCGAATGGAGAGAATGGAGGTGTGAAATCGGCGTTGGCGGTACTAGTGACGGTATGAGTGAAGTCAGGGTTTTGCGCTTGCACAGCTTATTGCCGCAGATTGTTTGAAAAGGTTGCGAGGATTTTAGAGAATAGCGGAGGTGCGACTCCGAGTGTGAGAGTAGGGAAGTCGTCGAACTTCATGTGCATGTGGCGCTTTGTGCAGAAAAAGGTCCACGTGGTTGTTGTTGTTGAGACGGGCCCTGCGAGGTCAAGAGACTCCGGAGTATGTTGAAAAGTGTATGAGACACTTGTTTTATGTTGTGGTCTGGTCGGTTTAATAGGTTGACCGGGCGTGGTCAACGAGTCGGTACGTGTGTTAAGGGAGTGAAAGAAAACTTCGACTTCGGGCTTTGACAAATTCTAAGTGCACTAGAATAGATCATTGACAAGTTGAGAGCAGAGTCTGCGGGTCAGGATTTGCTTGCGAAAGTGGGGGCCGAGAAAGATGGAATAACTGCTGAGGCTAGTGAAAAATCCCTAAGGTCCTGAAGCGATTGTGTTACCCTTCCTGTAGTAAACCGACAGATCTGTTTTATTATTATTTGGTTGCTCGCGATACATGCCAGAAGTTGTTACGAGAGGAGCGGAGTGAAGGAGGACAAGCCGCGAGGCTTTGTCAGCCGCAGTGTGTGTGAGTGTGACGTCACTAGGAGCCGCGCTGGGATAGGTTGGTTGCAAAGAAGGGCCGCGCACGGATTGGACGCAGTCCGTGGGGCTCGATTGGAAGGGGAACGGCAAGCGAAGAGTATTCCGGGAATTAAAGTCACTTATTGATTACAAACTTTGTGAAATAAAAGACGAGAAAATGAAATTTTTTAAAGCATTAAAGAGTGCGATGAAGGGGGAGTCTTACATTAAAGCGAGCGTAGGAGAGGAGACGCCACCCGAAGGTACACCAGCTTACATTGTAATGGAGGAAAGGGGGGTAGCTCCGTGCCTTTGGCTAAAGCAATGGCACAAGCTGACAGAGAGACATGGGAGCGTAGCGTTCCCGATCCATGGGACATTCAATATAAGGATCCTAGAGAATTTGAGATTCGCGATGTACGACATGAAGGTACCTCCAAGGCCAGCACAGTTTGAGGCTCTAGCGATTTGGGAACTAATGGCTAGACAGCAACAGCAAAAGAAGTTCGAGACCAGGATAAGAAAGGTAGAAAAGACACTAGCGGACGCTAGGTGGGATAATGCACAAAAGGTGTGGAGGTCAGATATATTGCAGGGGATAAAATTGTTTCTCGCAATTGCTAAGGAAGAAGAGGCGACAGGCAAGAAAGCTACCTGTAAGACAAACAGGAGGTGTTCCAAAGATAGAGAGGACGAGGAAAAGTTAAGGAGAGAAGACGAGTCAGAGGATGAGGAGTTCATCATGCAATTGCTGAACGACCGTCCACCACCTTATGCAGAGAGTGAACAAGGTCCAACTACCAGTTCTGCCCCTCCGGCACCGGTACAGAATAATGAAACTCCGAGTTCAGAAACGCCATCGGGATCTAAGGACCCGAGTTTACTGTTCACCCCGCAGATACCGCAGGTTAGGAGAATATATCCAGATGTGCCTATATTGAAAACAGCAGAAAATTATCAGCCGCAGGTCCCAAGGTACTACAGCAGTGACAACAGTACGGGAATGATTCTAGATCCAACCGTAATGGGAGTACAGAATGGTCGCAACCCAACATTGGCACAAGCTGAATCAACCCAGTTTTTGATGCCTCAAAAGCAGATGCAGGGGGGAACCGCACATGCTCAGATGACGGGGAGTCAGACGGGCATGCCGGCAATGATGACCCATAGTGTGGGAATGAACCTGCCTCAGAACCTGGGGAATGGACAGAACCCAGATGCGATATCCCTACCCATTACTGTAGGTCCACCGGTACCTTTGTACATTCAGCCTAACTCAGGTATGAGCGGTCAAGGATCAATGGTGCAGAGTGGGACGGAAAGGAGGTGCATAAAAAACACTCCAGAGACAACTCCGATAGCGGCTCTGCCACCTGGATCTGGGTCCTTGATGGAGTTTAGTCCCATATGTGCTCAGTCAACAGTGGTGAGGTCGAGTCCCCCACTGATGATACCGCTATCATCGAACACTGAAAAGTTGCCGCAACCATCAATGGCAGTCGATGTGAATGCTACACTGATGGGGTTGAATGCGCAACAGCTGACACAGTGGTTCAACAGTCTGAATTCCACACAAAGCTCAGCCAGTGGGAAGGGAGAAGACTATCTGAATAAGGTCAGGTTGAACATGGAAGCAGAAGAATTGGTGGAAGGGACTATGGGTTTGAATAGGTTAGAGTCCTACTCGGAAGAAGAGCTGAGGTATCTATGTCCTAGGATTACGAGAGAAGTGAACAAGGTACATAGAAGGTTGCAAGAAATAGCTGACAAAAACGGGGTTGAGATAGACAAGACAAAACACTTGAGCAGGAGCTATAGATTGGATTTCGGGACCACAGACTTTGAACACATGAGGTCAGCAGGCATGAAAACGCACCTTAGAGAATTGCTGCAGAGTGCACAAGTGTGGAGGTGCTTAGACAAATGGGAAAGCAGATGGGCAAAGAAAAAGGAAAAGAGGAAAGACAGTGTCCCAGAGCACAACGAGAAAAGATCACAGAGTAGTGATGCAATAACCATGTTACCAATGAGGGAGACAGCAGGGGGAAAATTAATACATGTACCGTGGCACAGAAGCGACATTCAGTCTTTTACGGATGATTTTCCCAAACTGAGAGAGAAACCGATTGAATGGTATCAACAGACTGATAGGTTTGTGAAGCTTGCAAAATGTCTTTGGGAAGACCTGAACACCCTCTTTGAGATTGTGGTTCCGGCAGATTTGTGGGAAGACTGCAAAAGGGCTGTAGGTTGGCCGACAAGTGAACCAGAGAGAGACAGGGATACGGGTGCACCATCACCTATGGTAATGAGCTTGTACTATAAGGTAGCATTTGAAGACGAAGGTTGCCGCGAAAAATGTGGATTGGCAGAAGATTGATCGAACTGCCCAAGAGGCTAAAGAGTCGATTCATGGTTACTCTGAGAGGTTGTTGAAGGCGTTCAAGAACTACAGTGGCACGGAAACAATAGAGGCGAAGGACATGCTTCATTTTGTGTTTAGATTTGTGGAAGGGCTGAGACCAGAGATAAGTCAGATGATAAAGACGCATTTGATTTGTTGGCAGTCGAAACCTATTGATGAGGTGTTGAATTATGCGAAATACTGTAGCGACGAAATTGAAGTGAAACAGAAAAGGTTGAAAGAGAAAGTGATGGTGATGCAACTTAAAGCAGCTCAGACAGGTCTACAAGGGTTGCAAGGGTTCCAACAGCAGATACTGCAGCCGCAGGGAAATATGGTGTTTCAGCCACAGGCGAGAGGCAGAGGCAGAGGAGGCTTTGGGAGTAATGGTCCGGATTTGAACACTGTTGCAATTCCGAATGGTGTGCAGGCAATGAAAAGGGTGATGCCGTGTCACGTGTGCGGAATCGTCGGGCATTGGAAACGCGAGTGCCCGATGGTGATGCAGGAAGGTGCAGGTGTTGGTCAGCAAAACAATGATGTCAATGCATTCCAGACAATGAGGGGACCGAAAATGAGAGGTCCAAACCCAAATTTTCAGACCATAAATCAGCTGCAGGGATTACAGCCCATGCAGCCGCAGCAGATGCAGATGCCCCATATGCAGATGACGCAAATGCAGCCAATGCAACAGCAGTTTCCCATGGTACCTAATCAGCAAATGCAAATACCTTTGGCACCAGTGAGTCAGCAGCAAGTGATGGTTCCTCCACAGGTCTCGGGTCAGGTGATGAATACAAATGGCACCGTACAACAGTTCCCATTACACAGTGAGAATGGAATAAACAATGTATGGGAGAGTGAAAGTTCAGATGAGGAGGGAAATTGTGTGCTTGCAGCATCCTTGGAAGTTGATCAAAAGGGTCCATATGTGGAGGGAAGAGTTATGGGTCATCGTGTTTCATTCTTGGTTGACACAGGAGCCACACGTTCAACTGTTAGAAGCATTGAAGTACCAAATTTGCCACTCTCAGGGAGAACAGTTCAAGTAGTGGGAGTAGCAAACAGGCACCTGACGAACCCAATCACAGATCCAGTACAAGTCAGAATTGGTAACCATCAAGGGTCACATAATTTTGTGGTATGTGACTCAAGCCCGATAGCACTGTTAGGGAGAGACCTATTGTGCAAATTGGGATGTTCGATTATGTGTTCGAACAATGGAATTAGAATTCAGACGAGCAGTGATGGGGAAGAAGAGGACAGTGTAGAAGGGGATGAGATGGAAACTGTCGATGAAGAATATCCTCTGATTAACCTTTTTCCGATGATAACTGAAGAAGATATTCCAGCTGAATTACGGGACACAGTCGGAAGGGAAGTGTGGGATATGACAGGAAAAGAGGTGGGATTGGTGAAAGGAGTGGAACCAGTGAAAGTGACCGTAAAACCCAATGTAACCTTTCCCCAGACCCCACAATACCACATGGCACAAGACACCCTCATGAAAGTCGCCCAACTCATTGACGAGTTTGTAAAACAGGGAGTACTGAAAGAAGTGTTAAGCAGTCCATGTAATTCACCAATCATGGGACTAATAAAGCCGAGTGGAAAGGTCCGAATCGTGCAGGACTTGAGGAAAATAAATGACATTATAATTAAATGCTGCCCTGTAGTACCGAATCCAGCTGTGATAATGTTTCAAGTCCCTTGCGAGGCCGAGTGGTTCTCAGTCATTGACTTGTCACAAGCATTCTTTTCGGTGCCTCTTCATGAGGACAGCCAATTTCTCTTTTGTTTCAAATTCTTAGACAGAGTTTACAGTTGGTGTCGAATTCCTCAAGGGTTTTCGGAGTCACCGTCAATTTTCAATCAGATTCTAAAGAAAGACTTGGAAGCGTTAGAATTGCCATTCGAGTCAACCCTAGTACAGTACATCGATGACTTACTGATTGCATCTAAGACAGAAAGTGGCTGCACAGCCGACACCATTGCTCTACTGAACCATTTGGGAAGGAATGGACACAAGGTGTCTCCTTCAAAGTTGCAGTTCTGTCAGAAGAAAGTAAAATACTTGGGTCATCAAATAGAAAAAGGGTCACGGAGAATAATGAAGGAAAGAATAACAAGTGTACTTCAAATGAGTCCACCAAAGACGAGGAGGGAGGTGAGGAAGTTTTTGGGGATGGTGAGCTACTGTCGCCAGTGGATTCCCAACTTTTCAACTCTAGCAAAGCCTTTACTGAAACTGACCCAGAAGGATGCCTTGGATGAAATTGAGCTGAAAGGAGATGAGATGGATGCTTTTATTGAATTGAAAGAATGCATGTGCAGGGCTCCAGCTTTAGGTATGCCTGATTACACAAAGCCTTTCACATTGTTTTGTCATGAACGTGATGCATGTTCTTTGTCTGTCTTGACCCAAGCCCATGGTGGCATAAACAGACCAGTAGCGTATTTTTCAGCTACTTTGGATCCGGTCGCAGCAGCACTGCCAGGGTGTTTGCACGCCGTAGCAGCAGTTGGTATCAGCCTCACTCAGAGTGAAGGAATAGTGATGGGACACCCATTAACAGTCATGGTCCCTCACTCAGTTGAGATACTTTTGACCCGCTCCCGAACGCAACACATGACTGGAGCAAGACTCACAAGGTATGAAACAATAATTCTGGGCTCACCGAATGTGCAGCTGAAAAGGTGCACTACGTTGAATCCAGCAACCTTGCTTCCCGGTGAAAATGCTGAAATTGAGAACGCTGAAGACGTCGAGCACGACTGCCTTCAGGTGACTGAATTTTGCACAAAACCCCGACCTGATATTAGGGATACTAAGCTTGATGAAAATGACCATATTATTTTTGTTGATGGTTCATGTCTAAGAGATGGGTTGGGAATTTTGAAAGCAGGATATGCTGTATGTACTGTAACAGGTGTCTTGGAAGCGTCCTGGCTCCAAGGAGTCTATTCCGCACAAGTAGCAGAGCTTGTAGCCCTCACAAGAGCATGCCAACTGTCTACATTGATGAAGGTTACCATTTACACTGACAGTCAGTACGGGTTTGGAATTGTGCACGACTTTGGGCAACTATGGTCACAGAGAGGTTTCCTGACCTCTTCAGGGTCCCCAGTGAAAAACGGGGAGAGAATAAGGGAATTGTTACACGCCATTCAGATGCCAGCCGAAATTGCAGTGGTAAAGTGTAGTGCTCATACAAAAGGACAGGACTATGTTTCCCTGGGAAATGCATATGCGGATCAAGTCGCAAGATTTTGTGCCTTGAACTGTATATTGCTCAGGGATGAATGGAATTTGATAAGTGAACCAGAACTCGAACCAGCTGAAGCATTTGCCTTGAAGGTCGTGGATACAATGGATGAACTAAAAGCATTACAGAATAGCGTCAGGGAGGATGAAAGAGTTTCCTGGATTAAGTCACAATGTACAAGGAGACCAGATGAGTTATGGGTTTCAAATGAAGGAAAATTTGTTTTACCAAATAGTCTCTTATCGCAGCTAGCGTGGTTCTATCATGGGCAGGCTCACCTAGGGAGAGATGCCATGATAAGATTGTTCAAAACTGATTGGTTTAACCCCAGATTCCGTCAAGTTGCAGAAGCAGTTTGCTATCGTTGTGTCATTTGTCAGCAGATGAACCCAGGAAAGGGAACGGTTGTGAACGTGAGCCACATTGGCAGGGCGGGTGGCCCGTTCAGCAGAATGCAGATGGACTTTATTGAGATGCCTGTGCATGGAGATCTGAAGTATGTGTTGGTGATTGTGTGCATTTTTAGTCACTGGATTGAAGCATACCCCACACGTAGAAATGACAGCCTTACAGTTGCAAAACTATTGTTGAGGGAGTTGATACCACGTTTCGGATTCCCGATCTCTTTAGAATCAGATAGAGGAAGTCACTTCAATAACGAGGTGATAAAGTTACTTTGCGCAGCGCTGAACATTGAGCAAAAACTGCATTGTAGCTATCGCCCTGAAGCCTCAGGACTGGTGGAACAGATGAATGGTACACTGAAATCAAGAATGGCGAAAATATGTGCATCGACAAATTTGAAATGGCCTGACGCATTGCCTTTGGTGTTAATGTCAATGAGAAACACCCCTGACAGAAAGACTGGATTGTCCCTGCACGAAATTCTCATGGGCAGGGCCATGAGACTTCCTGCAGTTCCCGCAAACGCGCTTTTGAATATTACAGATGATATGGTGTTAGACTACTGCAAAGGTCTGGTTGACGTGGTTCGCTCTTTCTCTCACCAGGTGGAAGCAACCACCTTGTCACCGATCCAAGGTCCAGGACACACACTGAAAGCAGGTGACTGGGTCGTGATAAAGAAGCACGTGAGGAAGTCGTGTCTGGAACCCCGTTGGAAAGGCCCTTTCCAAGTGATCCTGACGACCACTACCGCTGTGAAGTGTGCGGGAGTTCCCAACTGGATTCACGCCAGTCATACAAAGAAGGTGTTGTGTCCCACAGATGAGGAAGTTGAAGCGCTGAAACTGCCAGTACCTGATAACAAAGTGCCGAGCGCTGAGACAGAGCAAAACAGAACTAGGAGCGAACAGGCAGAAATAGAAGAGAGAGAAATATTCTCTGAGGACGAAACAACCGATTCACTTGGGGAAGACCAAGGAGAAACCTCAGACAGCGACGAAGCAGCTGAAGGTAACAAAGAGCCTGAAGCAGCTGAAGGTAACAAAGAGCCTGAAGAAAGTAACGGTGACAAAGGGCTCGAAAGAGGTGAAGAAGCAGGAGAGCCTGATCAGAGGAGGGCTTTCCCAGAAGCAGACGGTACAGAAAAAGAAAAGAAAAACCTGATTGACTCCCCAGAAGGAGGGGACAAGGCAGAACAGAACGAAACTGTTCAAACTTCCTCAGAAGAGATCGCAGGTCCATCAAGTGGACACAGTGCAAAGAGAAGACCAAGTATATCACCAGTAAAACTAAGAACTAGAGAAACGTTGAACGACAGTGAAGGGCCAAGAGTGAAAGAGAAAAGAAAGGAAGTGTCTGTCGTGGTACCAACATCAAGTGAAGAAAAAGACTTGGCCAAAGAGGAAAGTACCAGTGAGGCAGAATCGAAGAGAGATGCAAAATTGAAAAGGAAAAGGATACCAAACAGGAGATATTCCGGTCCAGAATGGGCATATGTAGTCAATGACGATTGGACCGACGAATTTGTATCTCTTAGCCTCGAGAACGAAGAAGAAGAGATACCAATAGAAAAGAAAAGTTTTATGGACACTATTGATTGAAACGGTGATAAATGACATTGCTTGCTATAATCTAACGTGATACAACCAGCTGAGACATTGCTAAACCGGATGAGACATTTGCTAACTTGATAAGACTTTGATAACCTGATTGACTCTTAAACCCGATTTGAGACAACGTTGCTAACTGATAAAAGACTGAGTTATTGCCGAATTGAGACAAATGCTGCTGACCGATAAGTGACTGGGCTCCTGAAGAAAACTGTGTGAACATTGCGCTCGTTCAGCTTTGTAACTAATTGCTAAATCGTTTCTTTATAAGTGCTTCTAGCTCTCTGATTCTATACAGATCATGACTAAGTACGCTACACAAAACAGTAGAGTGAAATATTGTAAATATGCGTGTATAGGCTTGATAACTGCATGTGTACTAATAATAATGGCAATAGTGCTTGCAACGCGTGGTAAGGGTGAGAATGAGAAAATTGATGCTTCTACTTCTGCTCCTGTTACTGTCACTGAACTAACCGCATTGAAAAGACTAGAATTAGATGAGAGACACTTGCATGATAAGAAGGAACTTTCATATAATGTTTTCTATCGCCTACTAACAGAATATGTTGAGACTATGGATGCGAAAGATTGTTATGTGTGTACACAGATACCGACATCGGTAACGGAAGGGGTGACTTATCACCACATGCCTCTTACATATGGGATTACATATAGTTTAGTAACTTCTAGATTTTATGGTCAAACTAACATACAGTATTTTTATTCAAATTATGATGTTACCTTTGCATATGTTCCTATAATAACGCAACTAAGCCAGATTGCTAAAGATTGGGATGCTAAAATAATGAGGGAATTTTTCGAGCCAATGCAACCTTTTGAAACAGCTCACGCTCATAGGGAAAACTTTACCTGCTCGCTCTCTGCAGTAGAAATAAGCTTTTTAGATCGCACAGATGATAGAAGGGCACAAATGAATGCGAAATTAGAAAAAGAGCTAAGTAAGAGGACTTCAGTAGATAATTATGCTTTTGCCGCAATAAAAAACACAAGGAAAAATAGCTTTAGACGCTTGGCATGTAGGGAAATTTTGTATATATCGTGGTGAATCTTATTATGATAACATTTTCGTGGGAGCGAGTGAATGTAAACATACGTTTATCTCTAAGGCCAAATGGACATTCATGCTGAACGGACTTGACCCTGTCATACCTGGTGTATATTACATTTGTGGGCATAATGCCTATTATCGTCTTCCAAAGGGATGGTGGGGGAGATGTTATTTGGGTATAGTGTTCCCAAAGGTTTATCAACTGGATGACCTATCGGTGATTCCAAAGACGTCCGGATCTCATCGTATCCGGAAAAGAGAGACTGCAGCTGCTGTGGTAGGAGATATATTTGGAGCCATGATTCCTTCATTGGGAGTTGTGTTGAATTCCCTCAAAATAAGAAAGTTGTCTACTATAGTGGATAACATGTTGACAAAGTTTTCAGGTGCTATAATCCTGATGGATGCTGAACTTGCAGCAGAAAGAGCTATGACTCTTCAAAACAGGCTTGCCCTAGACATTCTTTTAGCAAAGGATGGCGGCGTTTGCAAAATGCTTGGTGCGCGTCACTGTTGCACGTATATACCAGACAACAGTGTGAAGATTAAAACAATGCTTGCAAATCTAACAAAAGAGAGTGCAGACTTGAAGGAATTGAAAGAACCAGGAGTTTGGGAGAAGGTTGGAAAGGGAGTTGCTTCAGTGGGAAATTGGCTTGGTGGCATTTGGAATGGAATATTACTAAAAATAATACAGGGAATACTAATAGTACTCATTTGCATCTTTGGGATTTGGGGAATAAAGAGGGGAATACTAATGATCATGGCAAGAATTAAGAGAAGGAAGGAAGAGAAAATGATGAAAAGAATGGCAGAAGAATACAAGGCAAGAACAAGGGGAACTAAAAGGCAAAGAGAACTGACAGAATTTTAATGGAATAAAATTTGTGGGAATAGTTTTGTGTGATGACAAATAGTCATCAGAGGAGGGATTGATGACGCAGAAACGAAGGTTTTACATTTATTAGCGCATAAACGTAGTGCCGCAATAATCAAGTGTGACTTTAACCGAACTAATAAAGATTGTACGGGGACAAATGTGCCCTCAGAGTAGTTCGCCAACATTTATAAGCGTGCTTTATATAACGTGATGTATTAGAATTGTACTAATCGGACATAACCGTAAACGTGTGCCATGATTTGCTTGTTTGAAATGTTTTAACTTAGCATAACTTTAGTGGAGGCTTCGGCCTAGTTGCCTTGTCTCACGGTTTAGATGCTCGTGTTTTTCTAATGTGCTAATAAAACGTGTATTCCTGCTTGAAGCTGTACTTTTCCAGTGAGATCGGTTCACATGCTTATCTTTAAGGTTTCGTGCCAGCCTGGCATCTTCTTCTTTGCTCCAAGGTCAATCTGCAGGTGCAGACAATGGAAGCTCTGAAAGTGAGTTAATTGGTAAAATATGTTGCAACTTACGTTCCCGACTCCAAGGATAATGTAGGCCTAGGTAGAAGCTTGTAAATTGTTGTTTTTGATTGGACAATTTGAAGCCAACCTATGAACCCTCCAATGGAAGACCCTACTGGATTTGAACTGTTGATTATTTAAACCTGGTGCACAAGAAGAAAGCGGCCATTACCCACTGCACCCATTGAGGACATTATTGCCCATTGCAGCCATTATGGCCCATCTTGCCGACCTCGTCATTTTGCCATCTTCTACGATGCCAATTGATGTTCGACGCCATTTTGAATGAGACTTTGATGCTTTCTCTAATCGAGAGAAAGAGACTTTAAGTAATTCTCGCTCTAGAGACTTTAACTTTGATCTGCCCCTTTGCATAAAGTAGTAGTTTTGTCCTTTTATCTTGCCGCTGTGAGGCAATTGCCCCGTCCACCCTGCCCCCTTTGCCCCCGTCCCATGCTGATCGAAACCGGTACCTGTGAGACGAAGACTTCCTTGAATGCTGATTGAATTTGGTAAATATGAAAGGAAAATGTACAATTGCATTGTGTTTCTTTTTAGGTAACCAACTGCTGATTTTTGATAAGAGCCCTAGTTAGGAGTTTTCCAAATCAATGTTGCTAAATTGTTTTTTTGCATGAAGTCCCACATGCAGATGCTAATTTGAGGTTAGATGAGGATTCATTTGTTGCACGATGCAATTTGAGACCTTGTTATGCTGACTAATGTATGCAATTAGCCCATTACAGATTATAGTTTTAGTGGTTTGCGTTGCTATTATCGAATGCATTGTTATTCAAATGCTGCATAGATTGCATCTTTTCGCCGTTATGGACAGCTATTAATGTTCATTTACATATATCATTTGGTGTTGAGACACATTTATATCGTGCTAGCTTTGTTAATATAGGGAAATAAATTCATTAACTTTGAATGAACTGGTGTGGTTATTCATGGCCGAAAGGTCATGGTTCGCCGAAATGTTTTCTGGATTAATTGTGAAGTGTTATGTTGATCAGGGCATTGCTTATGTTCGTTATTGATTATTGATTTGATTAAATTGACTAATCTCGGGTGAAGAGAGCCCCACTTGGTCAAAAGATTCATCGACCCAAGAGCGTCCAAATACAGGTAATTTATTAGGACGGAACGCTCTATCACAGGCCGTGCGACCCACAAGGGTGAAGGGGAGGAAAAAGAGGTGAAATTGGCTGCCTACCGGTGGAAAGCCGACATCGCATCAATTATACAGTCTTCCGGAGCGTAATGGGGCGTGACTGCCTAAAACCAAGCCCCAGATTGAGGAGGCGAGATCGTACTCTTCTCACAAAACACCGGCAAGGATTAGATTTCAGCAATTGATCATAATTGAATACACAATAAACAATAAATATATAGATAATTATTCGTGAAAGACACAAAGGCAATTATGATGACTGCCGATCAGCAAAAAAAAGAAGCTGTCAGGGTGGTGCTGACGGTATTTGTATGGTCTAGTGGGCCATGATTGGTGGGTTATGGACAGAGTATCTTAGGATATGTAGTTTTGTGTTTACTGTTTTTTCATTGGCTGCTGTTATTTGAGGTGTAAAGAAAGAGAAGCAGAATCGGAGCATCTTTGGTGAGTCAGTACCTGTTTAGGGGTTTGTGACCACAATGACAGTCCAAAAAACCACTGATACAATCGCACTCATTCACAAGTGGATGCCTTTTATTCGCCTCTTCTTAACTGAGATCAGTTGTAATCATCTTTTGCATCATAAATGGTTATCGGACTTGCAAAATGATTTTCATGTATGCCAAATAGCCCTTTTGCCACTACAAAGCCTGTGTAAAAAGCAAAAACGGCAAAATGGCTTGGTACATCAAGCCATAGAAGCCACAGAAGTAGTAAAAAATAAAGTATCTTTTGTTAAAACTGACACCTAAATTTAGTTTTAGAGTGTAGTGATTGCCTAACACAAACTGCATTGTTTACAGTAGATTGCAAAGAATGTTAGCTGTACTAGAAACCATGCCTGAAACCTAAACATGGCTTTTGACAGCATTCCTTTCATGCATTCTTGCTGATGTCACTAGATCATTTTGCGTACATATGTCTATTGTTACACTTTTGGATTTTAAACGTTATGCAAAAAAAGCAAGTAGGAAACTCTGTCTAGTTCCCAAGTTTTATATGGAACATTCTACAACACTGACAATCTAAAACTGCTCACTTCAAATGTCAGTTTTTGGAGTAGAGTTTTTAAACATAGGATCAGCAGAGTGCCAGCCACACTGAGAAAGAAAAGTGACAGAGGCCTCTGCCCTTTTGCAATAAAGTCTAATCTTATCCTTGAAAACTCTGCTAGTAACACAAACATTTGAGGTAAGCAGTTTTAGTTTGTCTTTGGCATTGTATGGTGTTTGTTTTAATCGCCCCAGGTGGGCCAAGGATGTGGGGGGTGTTTTTTTTATGAGAACGGGCAGAGTGCGGCCCTCCTCCCAGAGCCATTACAAATATCCTGGGGACGCCATCCCTTGGACCGTGTTATATTTTTAAGGAGAGCCGAGCATGTGACTCCCCTCTCTGTGCTCTTATATGGCCTTGGGACCCCATGTCCTCAGGGACTAATCAAATTAAAACATGGCACAGGTCACTCGGTCCCACCTGGGACACCCACAGCAATTGCGGGCCTTAGGGCCATGAGGGAAGCCTGAGGGCCACCACTGGCCCACCGGCTCTCCTGCCTGCAACCATCCTGGGTGCTGTGGGAGCTTGCTATATTGGTTTGCTCCAACCCAGTGGGAGTAGCTTTCTCAGGCTGGAACAAATGTGTTTTTCCTGCCTCCAAGAGGGTGGGCAGGTAGTTGACCTTCTACCTGCCTGTGACCTTGTGGGCAGAGAACAGCGGGTCTTGGAGATGGGGACCCAGGGGCCCTGCCAAGAATCAGGGAGGGGGCCCTTGCCCCTCTTTCCCCCTAAAAAAAACGTCATTTCTGGGTAGTGGAGTCCCCAGTGCCTTGAAAAGGCTCGTAATGAGGGGGCTTCCCTTTAAAAAGTGATCAGGTCCCATGGGAAGGGGTCACGTGGCCATGACATGGCTGAGGGAGGGGGCCACAGGCCCCGGGGATAGTGTTAGGGCCAAACCCCACCCAAACCCATGCAGTGCATGGTGATGGACATCTTAATGTTAAAAAAAAAACATACAAAGTAATTCAAAGAAACTAAAGGTTAAAGTGATGCTATGGTCAGGAATTGTGATCATATCCTACCTTACATTAGAAAAGTCACTGAAAGAAACTAAAGGTTAAAGTGATGCTATGGTCAGGGATTGTAATCACATCCTACCTTACATTAGAAAAACATAGAACTTCAATGAAAAAATGATTAGATGGATGTCATAGGTAGGTAGGTAGGTCGCTCCCTGCTCCGCCGCCCAGCGCCATCCTCACCGTTCTCCTCTTTGTCTTTCCCCTGCTGCTGCGTCCTCTGCGGCCCCTCCCGCCTCCCCCCTCCTTTTCTCACCGTTCTCCTCTTTGTCTTTCCCCTGCCGCTGCGTCCAATGCGGCCCCTCCCACCTCCCCCCTCCTTTTCTCACCGTTCTCCTCTTTGTCTTTCCCCTGCCGCTGTGTCCCCTGTGGCCCTTCCCGCCTCCCCCCTCCTTTTCTCACCGTTCTCCTCTTTGTCTTTCCCCTGCCGCTGTGTCCCCTGTGGCCCTTCCCGCCTCCCCCCTCCTTTTCTCACCGTTCTCCTCTTTGTCTTTCCCCTGCCGCTGCGTCCCCTGCGGCCCCTCCCGCCTCCCCCCTCCTTTTCTCACCGTTCTCCTCTTTGTCTTTCCCCTGCCGCTGCGTCCCCAACGGCCCCTCCCGCCTCCCCCTCCTTTTCTCACCGTTCTCCTCTTTGTCTTTCCCCTGCCGCTGCATCCCCTGCGGCCCCTCCCGCCTCCCCCCTCCTTTTCTCACCGTTCTCCTCTTTGTCTTTCGCCTGCCGCTGCGGCCCCTCCCGCCTCCCCCCTCCTTTTCTCACCGTTCTCCTCTTTGTCTTTCCCCTGCCGCTGCGTCCCCTGCGGCCCCTCCCTCCTCCCCCCTCCTTTTCTCACTGTTCTCCTCTTTGTCTTTTCCCGCCGCTGCGTCCCCTGCGGCCCCACCCCCAGCCCTCTCATTGGACAGCCCCCCCGCCTCCCAGCTGCCACTCCCACCCTCCCCTCCTCTTATGGCAGCCGCGGCTCTCCAAAGGCAAGCCCGTCTGCGCCCGTCCGCGCCTGGACCGCGCCCAGCGCCAGAATCCCTGGCCCTCCCAGACACACCTACTCCCCACTTACCCTCCACTTTCTCAACCCAGGCCCCCGTCCCACATGCACCACATCTAGCCCCACAGACACTCATGGCCCCTTCACCTGCTACACCTGCCACTTTTCCTGCTCGTCATCCCTCACACCACACACCAACCATAGCGACCCCACCTTCAACAAACACAACACCCCCAACACAAGACTCACCCACCCTGCCACTACCAACCAACCCCGAAGCACACCAGCCCACAACCAGAACACACCCCGCAACAACACCTCCACGCACCACACCAACGCCACCCACCACAACCACCTGAACTGCCTGCTCCTCAACATCCACTCCCTTCACAAACATACCATAGAACTCTGGAACCTCATCACTTCACGCTCACCTGACATCGCCTTCCTCACGGAAACCTGGACCAATCCCTCCTCAGAACCCGACATAGCCATAGCCACCCCCAAGGGATACAAGCTCCAACAAAAAGACCGCCTCAACAGCCCAGGCGGGGGCATCGCCATCCTACACAGAGACACCATCAAAGTCACCACCAGCTCCCAAGACACTATCGGCAGCACTGAACACATGCACTTCCTCATCCACATCAACAGCTCCACCCTCAGAGGTACACTAATCTACAGACCACTCGGACCACGCCCCGCCTTCTGCGACACCATCACCGACAGCATCAGCCCGTACGCCCTCACCTCCACAGACTACATCACCCTCGGTGATTTCAACTTTCACTTAGAAAACCCACACGACCACAACACTACCTCCCTCATAGACAACCTCAACAACCTCGGACTCAAACAACTGGTCACCGCACCCACACACTCAGCAGGACACACGCTGGACGCAATCTTCACCTCAAGCCAACACATAGCCTACACCCACACCACCGAACTCCTCTGGACTGACCACCACTGCGTCCACTTCTCCTCCACCAAACCCCCCACACACTACCATCAACACACCACACCCTACCGCATGTGGGACAAGATCCCCACAGAACGACCAAACTCCCAACTGGCCCACAACCCCCCCCCACACCAACGACCCCAACGCAGGAGCACACAACCTCTCCAAATGGATCACTACCTGCGCAGACACACTAGCACCCCTCAGAAAACACATCACCACCCGCAACATCAAGAACGCCCCATGGTTCACCCGGAAACTCCAAGACTCCAAGAGCATATACCGCCAAGCTGAGAAAATATGGAGACTAGAACCCTCCTCAACCAACTTCTCCACCCTCAAAACCACCATTCGCACCCATCACCAACTCATACGCACTGCCAAAAGAGATCACTACAAGACACGCCTTGACAACAACTCCCAAAACAGCAAAGAACTCTTCACCGTCATCAATGAACTTGCCAAACCCAAAGCCAATAACATAGACTCCACACACGCACAGCCCCTATGTGACACCCTTTCCAACCACTTCCTCCACAAAATCCTGGACATCCACAACAGCTTCACATCACACACACCCACCACACATACCCCTCACTCACCCAACTCAACCCCCACCCAAGACCCCCCCACCACACTATCCACATGGACCCCTACCACACACGAAGAAACCGAAAAAAACATGAACTCCATCCACTCCGGTTCCCCCTCCAACCCCTGTCCACACCGCATCTACAACAAAGCTAGCCCTACCATCGCCCCCATACTCTACAACATAATCAACTCCTCTTTCGACTCCGCCACCTAACCAGACCCCTGGAAGCACGCGGAAATCACTGCTATCCTAAAAAAAACAAGCCGACCCGGAGATCCTCTCCAACTACCGCCCCATCTCCCTCCTCCCTTTCCCCGCCAAGGTTGCAGAGAAATTAGTCAACACCCGCCTATCCCACTTCCTCGAAGCAACCAACACCCTTGACCCCTCACAATCTGGGTTCCGCAAGAACCACAGCACAAAAACCGCCCTCATCGCATGCACTGACGACATCAGGACCAAAGTCGACAAAGGCGAGACCGTCGCACTCATCCTCCTAGACCTCTCCACAGCTTTTGACACCATCTGCCACCACACACTCCGCACACGCCTCCACAACATAGGAATCCGCCACAAAGCCTTAGACTGGCTCACCTCATTCCTCACCCACCGAACCCAGAGAGTCCGCCTTCCACCCTTCCACTCTAACACTACCAAGATCACCTGTGGAGTCCCCCAAGGGTCCTCCCTCAGCCCCACACTCTTCAACATCTACATGATCCCCCTAGCCAACATTCTCCAAGCACACGGAATCACTATCCTCTCCTATGCAGATGACACCCAACTCATCCTCTCCCTCACCCGCAACCCCACCGACGCCAAAACCAACCTACACGCCGCTCTCCTAGACACCGCCAACTGGATGACCAGTAACCACCTCAAGCTCAACTCAAACAAAACCGAAATCATCATCTTCGGCCCCAACAAAACCACATGGGATGACTCCTGGTGGCCCACCAACCTAGGTCCAGCACCCACCCCCGCAACCCACGCACGCAACCTCGGCATCATCCTCGACCCCTCCCTCTCCATGACACAGCAAATCAATGCTCTAACCTCCTCCTGCTTCCACACACTCCACACTCTAAAAAAATCCTTCAAATGGATCCCCCCAGAAACCAGAAAGACAGTCACCCACGCACTCATCAGCAGCAGACTGGACTACGGCAACGCCCTCTACGCCGGCACCACACTCAAACTCAAATGCAAACTCCAAAGAATCCAGAACACAGCTGCGCGCTATGGGAGGCTGGACTGGCTTGTAGTGAGTACCAAGGGGTACTTACACCTTGCACCAGGCCCAGGTATCCCTTATTAGTGTAGAGGGGTGTCTAGCAGCTTAGGCTGATAGAAAAGGTAGCTTAGCAGAGCAGCTTTGGCTGAACTAGGAGACGAGTGAAGCTCCTACAGTACCACTAGTGTCATATGCACAATATCATAAGAAAACACAATACACAGATATACTAAAAATAAAGGTACTTTATTTTTATGACAATATGCCAAAGTATCTCAGTGAGTACCCTCAGTATGAGGATAGCAAATATACACAAGATATATGTACACAGTACCAAAATATGCAGTAATAGCAATAGAAAACAGTGCAAACAATGTATAGTCACAATAGAATGCAATGGGGGCACATAGGGATAGGGGCAACACAAACCATATACTCTACAAGTGGAATGCGAACCACGAATGGACCCCAAACCTATGTGACCTTGTAGATGGTCGCTGGGACTGTAAGAAAACAGTGAGGGTTAGAAAAATAGCCCACCCCAAGACCCTGAAAAGTGGGTGCAAAGTGCACCTAAGTTTCCCAAAGAGCACAGAAGTCGTGATAGGGGAATTCTGCAAGAAACAGCAACACCAGCAATGCAACAATGATGGATTTCCTGATGAGGGTACCTGTGGAACAAGGGGACCAAGTCCAAGAGTCACGATCAAGTCGGGAGTGGCCAGATGCCCAGGAAATGCCAGCCGTGGGTGCAAAGAAGCTGCCACTGGATGGTAGAAGCTGTGGATTCTGCAAGAACAACAAGGGCTAGAAACTTCCCCTTTAGAGGATGGATGTCCCACGTCGTGAAGAGTCGTGCAGAGGTGTTTTTGTGCAGAAAGACCGCAAACAAGCCTTGCTAGCTGCAAGGGTCGCGGTTAGGGTTTTTGGATGCTGCTGTGGCCCAGGAGGAAGCAGGATGTCGCCAATTGTGTGAGGAGACAAAGGGGGCATCCAGCAAGACAAGGAGCCCACTCAGAAGCAAGCAGCACCCGCAGAAGTGCCAGAACAGGCACTACGAAGTGGAGTGAACCGGAGCTCACCCAAAGTCACGAAAGAGGGTCCCACGACGCCGGAGGACAACTCAGGAGGTTGTGCACTGCAGGTTAGAGTGCCGGGGACCCAGGCTTGGCTGTGCACAAAGGAAATCCTGGAGGAGTGCACAGGAGCCGGAGTAGCTGCAAAACACGCGGTTCCCAGCAATGCAGTCTAGCGTGGGGAGGCAAGGACTTACCTCCACCAAACTTGGACTGAAGAGTCACTGGACTGTGGGAGTCACTTGGACAGAGTTGCTGAGTTCAAGGGACCTCGCTCGTCGTGCTGAGAGGAAACCCAGAGGACCGGTGAAGCAGTTCTTTGGTGCCTGCGGTTGCAGGGGGAAGATTCCGTCGACCCACGGGAAATTTCTTCGGAGCTTCTAGTGCAGAGAGGAGGCAGACTACCCCCACAGCATGCACCACCAGGAAAACAGTCGAGAAGGCGGCAGGATCAGCGTTACAAGGTCGCAGTAGTCGTCTTTGCTACTTTGTTGCAGTTTTGCAGGCTTCCAGCGCGGTCAGCAGTCGATTCCTTGGCAGAAGGTGAAGAGAGAGATGCAGAGGAACTCTGATGAGCTCTTGCATTCATTATCTAAGGAATTCCCCAAAGCAGAGACCCTAAATAGCCAGAAAAGGAGGTTTGGCTACCTAGGAGAGAGGATGGGCTAGCAACACCTGGAGGAGCCTATCAGAAGGAGTCTCTGACGTCACCTGCTGGCCCTGGCCACTCAGAGCAGTCCAGTGTGCCAGCAGCACCTCCGTTTCCAAGATGGCAGAGGTCTGGAGCACACTGGAGGAGCTCTGGGCACCTCCCAGGGGAGGTGCAGGTCAGGGGAGTGGTCACTCCCCTTTCCTTTGTCCAGTTTCACGCCAGAGCAGGGCTGGGGGATCCCTGAACCGGTGTAGACTGGCTTATGCAGAAATGGGCACCATCTGTGCTCATGAAAGCATTTCCAGAGACTGGGGGAGGCTACTCCTCCCCAGCCCTAACACCTTTTTCCAAAGGGAGAGGGTGTAAAACCCTCTCTCTGAGGAAGTCCTTTTTTCTGCCTTCCTGGGCCAAGCCTGGCTGGACCCCAGGAGGGCAGAAACCTGTCTGAGGGGTTGGCAGCAGCAGCAGCTGCAGTGAAACCCCGGGAAAGGTAGTTTGGCAGTACCCGGGTCTGTGCTAGAGACCCGTGGGATCATGGGATTGTCTCACCAATGCCAGGATGGCATTGGGGGGGCAATTCCATGATCTTAGACATGTTACATGGCCATATTCGGAGTTACCATTGTGAAGCTATACATAGGTAGTGACCTATGTATAGTGCACGCGTGTAATGGTGCCCCCGCACTCACAAAGTCCGGGGAATTTGCCCTGAACAATGTGGCGGCACCTTGGCTAGTGCCAGGGTGCCCACACACTAAGTAACTTAGCACCCAACCTTTACCAGGTAAAGGTTAGACATATAGGTGAATTATAAGTTAATTAAGTGCAGTGGTAAATGGCTGTGAAATAACGTGGACGTTATTTCACTCAGGCTGCAGTGGCAAGCCTGTGTAAGAATTGTCAGAGCTCCCTATGGGTGGCAAAAGAAATGCTGCAGCCCATAGGGATCTCCTGGAACCCCAATACCCTGGGTACCTCAGTACCATACACTAGGGAATTATAAGGGTGTTCCAGTATGCCAATATGAATTGGTGAAATTGGTCACTAGCCTGTTAGTGACAATTTGTACAGAGAGAGCATAACCACTGAGGTTCTGGTTAGCAGAGCCTCAGTGAGACAGTTAGGCATCACACAGGGAACACATACATATAAGCCACAAACTTATGAGCACTGGGGTCCTGGCTAGCAGGGTCCCAGTGACACATAACAAACATACTGAAAACATAGGGTTTTCACTATGAGCACTGGGCCCTGGCTAGCAGGATCCCAGTGAGACAGTGAAAACACCCTGACATACACTCACAAACAGGCCAAAAATGGGGGTAACAAGGCTAGAAAGAGGCTACTTTCTCACATGCGCCTCGTCCTTGGCCTCCCCCGCCACGAACGAATCTCACCACACCTCAAATCCCTTCACTGGCTCCCCATAGACAAGAGAATCACATTCAAGATCCTCATCCACGCACACAAATCCCTCCACAACACCGGCCCAACCTACCTCAATGAAAGGGTAAATCAGCCGACCTCGCCCTAGCCACAGTCCCCCGCATCCAGCACACCACCACAGGAGGCAGGTCTTTCTCCTACCTTGCCCCCAAAACCTGGAACTCCCTCCCAACCGACCTTCGCAAAACCAAAGACCTACTAGTCTTCAGAAAGAACCTCAAGACTTGGCTGTTCGACCAGTGACCCTACCTGGCCCCCCCCTCCCAGTCCCCCCCCCTCCAGCGCCTTGAGACCCTCACGGGTGAGTAGCACGCTCTACAAATTTCTTTGATTGATTGATTGATTGATTGAGTTACAACTTATCATTTTAAACTAACAAACAACTTAAATTCACCAGCTATAGTTACCTCAAGTAATTACAACTCATGCACTAAGCTTGCTATACCTCGCGCCCCTCCATGCAGTGTTGTCATCAATGTTGTCATTACAGATGTTGTAGTAATATTATTGAAGATGTCATAAAACATGTCATGGGTGCAGTAATATGTGAGGTAATTAGCAGTACATGGTGAAGGCACGCTGCTGATTTCCTCACAGTTCCTGTTTGTTGTTCTTGTTTTTTCCTTGCTGCTTGGCTAAAGACAGTTGGAAAGTTTTTCTGGTCTCCATTTTACTCCTTCCTGCTGGATGTTATTTTCTGGACCAAAACTAGATTTCCAGTTTCAATCTGGCATCTGGTGTTGCCTCTGGAGAAAGTAGGCCTTTCCTATGTACAAAGAAGACTCTCCAAGCGTTGCCAAAAAGACCAGCTGTTGACAAGCAGAGATCAGCAGCAGGGTCAAAGGCAGGCCAGTTGAAAGTGGTCTGATGGAAATGCAGGAAACGGTCTCATGAATCTTGTCCTGTCCCAGTTGCTCCAACAGGAAGTCAGCCTTATGAAACTTGAACTCCACTTCTTTGTCCTGGCTACAAGAAGGAGAACAGGTCCATTCTCCAGGGATCTTCTCAAGTCACAGACAGCAGATCTAGACCTCTTCTTTCCTTCCATATTTCAGCGTTCCATGTAGAAAAGCCAGATCTATATAGAGGGAGGGATAGCTTGAGGGATATGTTAGGCAGGAATGACTCAGTTGAGTAAGCCAGCTCCTGTTGATATCTTTACCCAACCTAAACCACTTTTGACATCATGTAGAGCAACTGTGGTGTTAAATGAACTAGATCATTTAGAAATAATGAAGCATATACCATGAAATAACAGATCTGCTCTGTACACAGTGGTTTGTTTGTACCATGGGATACATTTTTATTCAGTATTGGTTTTGTATGGCAGGTTTACTTGAGAAAGAGTATTGGCCATTGGTTTTGCTTTATGGATGTACTCTGTTCCTTTGCAGATACGCTACGTTGGTGTTAGAGTACTGCATTATCCATGAAAGGTTGCATTCAGTAGGAAATTATCATTGAGTAATACAGAGACTGAGATTATCTGGGCCTGGGAGTTCCTTGCTTAAGGGGGTCATATCCTAGGAGCAAATGGTGAAATGCCTTGTAGACATAAAGGACATAAGAGAGTCAGGAAAGTCTGATGAAAATAATAATACATTGTGGCTTAGGAACATTCCTAGCACTGTTCAGTGAGTAATAGTCATTACTAGTTTTACAGAGCCATCAGGGCTGCATTTTTTTTGGATCCACTGAGCAAGAAACTCCCGTGACCAGCACTTTTAGGTAAGCCGGCTAGTTCATTTTGTTCAGTGGTAAAGGATTTTCTGTGTGAAATGTTGATCCCCAGAGACCAAAGCGATACATTCCAACTAAGGGTCTGATTTAGATCTTGGCAGAGGGGAAAACCCCTTCAAAAATGTGACGGATATCCCGTCTGCCCATTACGATCAATCAAGCCCTAAATTGTTTAGAAATGTGTGATACATTCATTTTTGTATCGTTTGTGAACTTAATAATAGAAACATTTCAACCTCAACGAAACTTTTTTTCATATATTATGTTGTATTGGTTTTTCAACAAAGAAATAAATACAAGTACACTCTCCGTACTTGAGCAGCATAGGCCTTATTGAATCATACTTTTACAGCAGAGCATTAGTGTATCCTCAGCAGAAACACACCTCGCCCACACTCAAACTTGTCCTGTAAAACTGGTCAGATCTTGCGTTTCACTCCCACTGTTACTATAATTTAACGTTATAGTGATCAGCCTTTGTTGAGTTCCATTTCAAGCCCAGTCATACATGTTATACACTTTCATCCAGATAGGACAGGATAGACCCTCTATTGTGCGGTGAGCGCCATCAGCTTGGGTATAGCAGCGTGACTCATCTAAGTGACTTGTGACAGGTATCGATTGTCCCCTCAGTCTGCTGGCTCCTTCTTGTTTAATCCCCACACCTCATGGGTCGAGTCTCAGGCGGGTCAGTGATGGCCTGTAGCACCTCGGCCCACTCCATCAGTGGGTTAGTTAGCTTTTCATCCCGCGCCCCTTTGCTGCATGTGTGATTCTTCCAAAGAGGCCCATTCCGCACATCGCAGATCCAGGATCCGCTGGGGGGCGACCTAGAGCTTACCCAGTATATGGCGATGTGTCTGTTGGCCATTATAGTACCCAGTCTAAAAAACATTTAAGACACACTCTTCCTCTTCCCTCCCTGCGGTAGGATTTCCAGTATATATTGTTTTAGTCTGGGGTCGAGAAGCCTGGTACATATTTGCAGTGCTTGAAATTGAAAAAATAAAGTGCAGGTACTCTGTGTCAGAGTACCTGCTTGTTTTCGAGAAGTGCCGGTACTCTCCAATTCAAAGTATTAAGTTTTTCTTGAGATGTGCCGGTACTCTCCGTCTCAAAATAAAAAATTGCCAGTACTCGGTACCGGACAGTACCGGCCCATTTAAAGCACTGCATATTTGCCCATTCTGTGTTCTACCTCCATCCAGAAAGCACGCATGACGGGACAATGCCAGAGTACATGAAGGAAATCTGCTCCATCCATGCCACACCTGCCACAACTCCCAGGCGCAGTCGTGTAAATTTTATGCAGAAAAGTATTTTATGTGAATGTAATTATACTGTACTAATTTGAACCGTGCGTTGCTTGATACAGACGGCATCCCTTGGCATGCCGCCATCCATTCTTTGTCCGGGAGCTCGCTGTTTACGTAGTCTCGCCACCTGCCCCGGACTTACAAAATCATTGCTTGTTTTAATCCCCACGATGAGTTGTATATGTGAGTGATATGCAGTCTGCAGCGGGGCAGGGCCGGCAGCATAGTCATTGTGTGCGACTGCAACGGGGCCTCCGGGAAAGAAGTACATACACTCTGGCAGGGTGGCCCAAATTTGATTACTGGAGAAATTGTCCTATGTTCATCGCAAAGGCCATCTGCGCCTCCTTGACTGAGATAAACCTGTTCTCGGGGTAGAAGTCCTGTTTCCATCCATCTGTTGACATGTGTGGCTGTCTGCATGAATAGTGCAATATTATAGATTGCCATGTCTAGTGAAAAGGGTGGCGTTAAAGTTTTTTTTGTGACCAATCTTTCCCATATATAACATACATTTCGTATCATGTAAGTAAGGTTTGGTTGGGCCCTTCATCAGCAGAGCAGGGAGTGGCTTGTCCGCATTAGAGCCGCTAAGTAGTCGCTTCTTCCAGCTGTCCCCATCGTCCACTCAGTGGACCGTGTGGTGGAAGTGGGCCGCCATGTAGTACAGATCCATATCAGGGACCTACTTGCTCCCATACGTTTTTAGCATGTCAGGTTTAACTGCTGCGGACCTTTTGCCTGCCTATATAAGATCTACAAATAATTGACTGAGATGCACTAATGTCTGTTTTAGCATCATGTAGATGTCTCCCTGTAAGACATAAGACATCTGGGCAGGAATACCTTTTTTGCCACTGCCGTTCTGCCCATTTCAGCCTAACATTTTTAATGAACAATTTGACAGTACGACAAAAATATGTGAGAAAGAGAATGTATTTGATTGTAGTGCTCTTAGGGCTCACAGTTTACATGAGGTTGTACAACAATTCTCTGTAGTTATGAAAAGTTAAAAGATTGGTTATTAACACAAAACTGTTTTACTTCTGCAGGTTCAGCTGTCCCCATGAGTGTAAAGAGAACACGAACATTTAGGAGACAGTTGATGTGGACTTAATATTATGCTAAACGATATTCATATTTGTAGCGAATTTTTAGAGAGGATAAAAAAACAGTGCTCAATATGAACTGGTGGTTGCTGGTGGGGTTCGCTGGCACACATTTTTGGGGACCAGCAGTTTCTGGATCAGCTCCTCACCTCGAGCAAGAGGCAAAACACACTAGACTGAATGACGGAGGAAAACAGAGACAGAAACCGTGTCACAAAGGGAGAAAGCATGAGCCTACATGAGTGAGATGAATGAATAGGGGGTGTCTGAAGTGGATTAAAGAGGCAGATATAGCACTATGCAGCTCTGGTATTCGGCGCGCTGGCATTCAACGGCCTCAAGCTTCTGCTTTGGCGCCCGCACTTTCTTTTACAAATTGAGCACTGGATAAAAATGATTATTTGTTTTTGTTATATTACACTGCTGCCATATTTAAGTAGAATAAATGACTAGCTTTATTATTAGGTAATTCAAGTGTACTGAGTCGACCTTGCTGAGACCTAAACTTGTGACCTTCAGATCGCCGCTATTTCGGCACCAACCGTACAATTCACTGAGTCATCCTTCTGGCTAAAGGATTACAGTGGTTTACATATACAGATACGTGATATGTATTTATATCTAGATAAAGCTCGCAAATCTTTACACATATATTGTCTGTGGAGTATTATGTAAGAAATAGTTAATGACTAAGAAATGTCAGTCTCTAGGGTAGATGATCAAGAATGTGAAGTGAAGGCATAATGTGATATAATAAAGCACATTATTATATATTTTCGCATGGCCACCACGGGTTAGTCCTAGGGCAATGCAATATTTACTCACATCATTTTACCTCATCCAGGTGCGAGAGAAAGTTCTACTCTTTACTACAACACGTTTTAATGAGACACTATCAGTACTTCTGAGGGTACCTTTAGGCCCATATTTATGGGCTTTTGGCACAGGACAATGCAGCGAGTCACCTTGAAGCTGCCTTGCGTCAAAGGGAAAGGGCAATAAAGTGCAGAATGTAAGCAATACGGTATATTCCTGTCCTTTCCCACTGCACTGGTGCCTTTTTGGCAGCCTAGTGCCAACACAGCCACCCTTGCACAATCCGTTGTAGGCAGGATTCTTATTGTGCAGGAAGGGGCACCTTCATCACACAAAAACAATCCTGGGAGGCTTTTTTTCTCTTTGTATATGTGCAGATAGCACTATCAAATACCAGTACCAACAACACCTACTTGTCTTACAAATGTCACAGTGTGGACTATACTAGGTAACTAAGAGCTGTAAGAAAGGCCTAAACACTCTGGAATTATTATTTCTAGTTGTATATTTAATATTTAAACACATTGCTCCTCTGCTTTTAAAAAGAAATAGACTGACACTTCTACCATGTAGTGGACTGGCTTGTGCTGGTGTTGTGAAATAAGTGCCAGTGCTGAGCAACGGAAAACACCAGCACAAATTAAGCACTGTGGAGGTATCATCCTGTCACAGACTCATAACTCCCAGCCTGGTCCACCCATAAATCATACTGTCATATTGTTATGGCTTAATACGTATGTATGTAGTGCTCTTGCAATGCCTCTATAGTCTACTGAATCACCCCAGATATTATCATGTGTCTGCGGGCATCTTCTTGATTGATAGAGGGGGATTTCTAATGCCATGGAGTGGTCTGTTGCTTGCATCCAACTCTCAAAAGTAGGGCAATCTGGATTATGCGCTAGTTGGGCAATATTGCATTTTGCAATTATGAGACCCAGATGTATGAGTGCTAGTTTGTACTAGTTTGTGTCACAAACTTGTGGAATGTAAAACATAGGCAAATTCAGGCCATTCTCAATCTGCCAATTAGTTATCTCTATCACTATAGTCTTCACATGGTCCCAATAGAGTAGGATCTTAGGGCATCCCACTGTTGTGTGTACTAGGTCTTTTCTGGGATTTCCACATCTAGTGCATCCTGGGCAATCAATTTCCTGAATTTCCACTGTTTTTGACATGTGATATAGGTCCTGTGTATGAACCTCAGTTGAATTATCCAGTATTGAGTGACAATGGCCAGCTCTCATCGTGCCACTATGGCTGTTTGCAAATCTTAATCTAAAAATGACTTGGTACCTCTCTCTCCTATGCCTGTCAATGAGGGTGTCAAATGTGCCAGGGGTAAGGATTACTGGTAAGCAGTACAAATTAGTTGTCGTGTGGTCTCCCAAAACTCCATAAGGAGGTTCGCCTCCAACAAGTCAGGGAGCTCAGCCTGGTCTTTGACAACAAGGGAAAAAGGCATGTCTTAATTGTAAGTATTTATAAAGTTGATGTTTGTGCATGTCACCTGTAAGTTGAAGGTGCCCAAAAAAGCATTTAGTATCCACCAGTTTGAGATGCCATTAGCATCCCATGCCTGAAATCTCTCTAAGGCACCGATGTCTCCCTAAACCGTTCCCTCCATGAGTAGTGTCTCCCTGGTGAGACATTTATGCCATGGTATGCTCCTCGGTGACTCATGTCATAGCCTTTCCACAGCTGGTGGAAAGTGTGTAACCTTGCTATGCTATAACGAAAATGCAATAGGTGAGTGTCTCCCATTATCCATTTTCTGTTAGCAAAGGCAGGATTCTTCTAGAGGCCCCTCACACAGTCATTTATATTGATTAAAAACTCTGTGGGGAGGCTGTAAGGTCCTGACGTCTTTCAACTTTTGTAGATCTTTCAACACTGTGCTCAACTCTTCCTCACATAGTTCCTCTTCCAGTATCTCTCTTTCAGATATTAAGTTCCTTTCCATGGGGAGATCTTGGATCTTGATGAAACACGTTCAGATGTCCGTCTACAGGTCAAAAAAGTCTTCATCAAAAAATATATCAAGTGTCCTTGATTTCCAGACCACATGAGCACTAATAAATGCACTTGGACTCAACGCTCTGACTCGATGTATTAATCTGACTATAACTCGTAACACAATTACAAACTCGATACCTTATAAAAAAAAGTGGGTTCTCAACCTTCTATTATCTTGTGGTGATTCTGGGGCTGAGCCCTGCCTCCAGGTGTGATCCCCAGCCTGGAGTCTTAATGAGAGGAGTAAGTCTGAGATGCAGTCACAAAGGCAGCAATGGAAGGCACCGGCCCTCGTGAGAGGTGTGATTGCCTGGCTTTTTCTGTTGGGGGAATGAGTGAGCAAGTGGTTATCTGCCCGAGTGTTTGCAAAATACAGGTCCTGAGTACAACAGCACAGAGAAGGAGAGGAGACCTACCTCTGGCATGCTGGCCTGGACTCCCGGAGGGCGTGTGGAGGAGAAGACAGACAGAGGCCAGATGCCACTGGGCACTAGCACTGCTTGAAGGCAAGACACATGGCCCCCCTGTGAGGAGGTGGCTTGCCCAGCCCGAGGCACTCTGAACAGCTGGGCTCTGGCCTACATTGTGGTAAGGAGCTGGGAGATGGGACCCTAGGCCCAACGCAAGGAATGGCTGGGCGACCTGCCCTTTACCAAATAATTTCCTGAGTCAGGCCACAAATGACAGCCAATGGTGGATGAGTTCTTGAGGGGACCACTTGTTTCTGACCTCTTCTGTGGGGGAGCCCCCTGATAGATGATACTGAGGGCCTGGTGAATCACACTGAGGGCCTGGTGAATCTTGCTCTCCTTGAGACACTTGCTGCCATTCACAGGTGGGAAACCCGAGAAGCCTCGAGGAGAGTTCCAGTGGAGGGAGCAGCCTTGGCTGGCATGAGGGACGAGGTGTGTGGCAGTGTTCCCATGTGCCATGAAATGGAGTGAGAGGTGAAGCGCCGGATGAGTCAGGGGAACATGGTGATAATGAGCAAAGGTCTCCGCCAAGAGAGGACCCTTAGAACTCCTTGTTTTGGAAACCCAGGAGGTCTGGTTTGAGGTCACCCTGCTGATGACCTGGACAATCAGCTTTTGAATGAGGCCTGCACTGATGAGACGCAAAGGAGGTGAACAGGCAATGGAGAGCAAGACCTAGGCCAGGGGGTCTTACATGAGACATTACCTCCTGACAGACAGCGAAATACAGTAAGATAATTGGGGTTTGGAAGCATGGGACTTTTGTCTGATTTGGTCACTTGAGCCTATTGTAATGTACTACTGTTGGGGCAACAGGCACTCTGCAGTGTTGAGAGGGTGGGCAGTTTTAAGCCTGCTTTGCAGGAATGCAGCAGTAGGGAATATCTTGGGAGAGTCATCTTGATTCTATGGTTGTGTATTGTTAGTATTGCTAGTGCACTATCATCTTGCACTGGGGATGTGTGCCCTCAACGCCTGCCCGGACCGGAAGCCTGGACCTGGACACCCATTCTGAGGCTGACAGAGCCTCTCAGCTGTGGGGCTATGTAGGAAAGTGTCCTTGTTGGCATGGTTACCCCCACACTTTTTTACCTGACATTGATGCCAACTTGACTGAGAGTGTGCTGGGATCCTGCTAACCAGGCCCAAGCACCAGTGTTCTTTCCCAAAAACGGTACCATTGTTCCCACAATTGGCAGACCCCTGGCACCCAGTTAAGTCCCTTGTAAAAGGTATCCATGGTACCAAGGGCCCTGTGGCCAGGGAAGGTCCCCAAGGACTGCAGCATGTATTATGTCACCCTGGGGGACCCCTCACCAAGCCCATGTACACTGCCATTGCAGCTTGTGTGTGCTGGTGGGGATAAAAAGGCAAAGTCGACATGGCACTCCTCTCAGGGTGCCAGGCCCACAAGCCACTGCCTGTGGCATAGGCAAGTCACCCCTCTAGCAGGCCTTACAGCCCTAAGGCAGGGTGCACTATACCACAGATGAGGGCATAGCTGCATGAGCAATATGCCCCTACAGTGTCTAAGTCCATTCTTAGACATTGTAAGTGCAGCCTGGCCATATTGAGTATTTGGGCTGGGAGTTTGTCATTACGAACTCCACAGCTCCATAGTGGCTTCACTGAATACTGGGAAGTTTGGTATCAAACTTCCTAGCACAATACACCCACACTGATGCCAGTGTTGGATTTTTTGAGAAATGCACGCAGAGGGCATCTTAGAGATGCCTCCTGTATGTTAGCCAAACTGCTAATGCAGGACTGACCAGTCTGTGCCAGCCTGCCACTTTCAGATGAGTTTCTGACTACATGGAGTGAGAGCCTTTGTGCTCTCTGTAGCCGGAAACAAAGCCTGTCCTAGGTGGATCTGCTTCCCACCTCCCTCTACAGGATCTGTAACACCCGGCGGTGAGCCTCAAGGGCTCAGGCCTCCTGTTACAGTGCCTCAGGGCACTCCAGCTACTGGAGATGCCCGCCCGCCCCCCGGACAAAGCCCCAATTTTGGCAGAAAGTCCGGATGGAAAATTATGGAAAACAAGGAGGAGTGACCACCTCAGCTGAGACGGCCCCTAAGGTGACCCCCTCCTTGCAAAATCCTCCATCTTGGTTTGGGGGACAGGGACCAATAGGGTTAGGTCTGTGTCCCCCTCCCCAAAGGGAGTGGACACATGAACGGTGCAGATACCCTCAGGGAAAGTAGCCATTGGCTACTGCCCTCTGACCCCTATAACACCCCTGAATCCAGGATTTAAGGGATCCCCTGAACCTAGCTCGTCGTGTTCCTGGCAACCTCACAAGAAGAAAGAGGAAAGAAGAAGGAGTGCTAAGCTGACCCCCAGCAGAGAAGACTAAAGACACAAACTGACTTGGCTCCCGCCCTACCGGACTGTCTCCAGCTTCTAAAGCCCTGCTAAATAAAGGCGACACATATTGCAGGATCAGTGACCTCTGAAAAGCCTCCAGAGGTTTGCCTGCAACCCAGAGGACCAAGCACTCCCGTGGACAGCAGCTCTGTCCAAGAAGAACTCATCCAAGGACTCCAGAACCGCACGGATCCACGACTCCTGCCCACTCTGCACGCCCATGGCCTGTTTCCAAGTGGTCCAACAGGCTAGAGCTTTTCCCCAGGTGATTCTGAGCAAGTGCTCACCCTGGGTTGACCCCTCCTGCCAAACACAATGACACCTGCAGCCTGAATCCTGAGGACCCCCCTGACCACGACAGAACCGGATGAAGATTCCTGATGCCAAAATGTATCCCTGCACCCGCAGCCCCCTGGCCTTTGGAAATCTGACCTTTGGTGCAGCAACATCCAGCAGGTGACCCTCCTCCTTGTCCACCCTTTGGTTTCCTGGAACCAACCCCCTGGACTTCACCTGCAGCATCTTTGTAACCCCGGGTCCCCCTATAAGAAAGCATTGGGAGCCCGAAGCTGTGTTTGCACCCTGCCCCTGGCCGCCCTGTGCCGCTGAGGATGTGTGCTTGGTGCTGACCTGTAACCCCCTCCCCGGTGCTCCTCTAAACCCTCCAGGTCTGCCCTCCAAAGATCCGGGTACTTACCTGCAAGCAGGCCTGATTCTGAGTGCCCCCAGTCCTTGTGAGAGCCCATGTTAAATCAACCTCAACTTTGACCTCAGCATCCGGCTGGCCCCGTGTTGCTGGGAATGGGTGTTTGGGGTTAACTTGAACCCCAACCTGTGGACATCCTAACCCCAAGAGACTGGAACTGTAAGTCTTGTACTTACGTAGAAACTGTGCTCACCTTTCTTCCCCCCAGAACTGTCTTTGAAAATTAGTGTTGACTTTTGAAACAGATTATCACTATTTATTCTAAAACCGTATAACTTGCAATTTGAAACAAAGTGGTATTGATACATATGTTGGATACTTACTCGCAAATATACTTACCTGCAACTTGAATCTTGTGGTTCTAGAAATAAAGTAACAAAATATATTTTTGCTATGTAAAAAACCATTGGCCTGGAGTTAGTCACTGAGTGTGTGCTTCCTTTATTGTCTGTGTGTGTACAACAAATGTTTTGCACTACCATCTGATAAGCCTAACTGCTCGACCACACTACCACAAAAGAGAGCATTAGTATTATCTACTTTAGCCTTTGTTAAGCCTCTGGGGAACCTCTGGACTCTGTGCACACAGTATCTCATTTTGAAATAGTATATACAGAGCCAGCTTCCTACAGGCTACTACTTTACAGTGGTTGGAGGAATCTCCTTGAAATTAATGTCCTGAAATGTTAATGGGTTCGGGGACAAAATAAAAAGGGGGTTGGTCCTCCAATACTTTAAGCGCCACGCTCCCAACATTATTCTACTGCAGGAAACACACGATGGGCAACATGTACAAAGCTTTAGACAGGTGGGGATATACAATATATATTGGTGGACCATGCAAAATATACTGTGGGCTCCAGGGTGTTAATGAAGAAATTGCTCCCCTTTATTGTTCAGCAGACGTGGCCAGATTCTTCTTGGAGATTTGTGGCACTATCAGGGCAATTGGAAGACCTACCAATCACTGTCTACTGCGTATACATACTGCCAAGACTACACGCCTCCACGCTGCCTGACTTTGGTTTCCTGCTCTTACAAATGCTGGACGGGGTGCTGCTCCTGGGGGATGACATTGATATGGTAATCAAAGAGGATTGCGACTGCTGGCCGCATGAGAACAACAGTACACTCTCCTGCCTTGTTTACCTTCTATATTGGTCCACCAATATTTTGACAATAGAAATTTGGCCAAGGGGATCTCTGATCACTCTCCAGTTTAGGTGGTTTTCAGTTTGCAGCCTGTGGCCAGTGGGGCTGTGTGACACCTAAACCCATGCTTTCTGAATGATGGGAGGTGTGAGAAGGCCTGACTGAATGCACTGATCGCTATTTCAAATACAACTTGACTTCTGTAGACTTGGCGCTTACTATATGGGAGGCATATAAAATGGTGTTCATGGGCCCGGCTCTCTCCCTCACCTCTAGGCTTACGAGGGAGGGCCTGACATGATGAGCTTGAGGGGGACTTACTGGAACAGGAGTTATTCCTAATGACAGAGATGGGACTGGGAGTGCAACATACTTTAGAGTTGAAAAAGTGGAAATATACTGATCTGGCCACTGAAGTGGCCCTTACGTGCATCGTGCTACAGCTCAGCGCCTATATGACTTCAGAGACAAAACTGATGAGGTCCTGGCCTGGTTTGATAAGAGGGATCAGTCCAGGAAATGGGTCTTGGAGATTCAGAGAGGGAGAGGGGAACTGGTCATGGAGGGGGACTGCATAGCAGTGGCATTCACAGCTTATTGCACCCAGATCTATTCTCCAGTGGTGTCCATGACAGCCGAGGATGCATGTGCCTTTCTTCCAGACATAGAACTTCCACAGTTGTCTGGCAAGGAGCTGGAATTCCTGGATGCTGATATTGAGAAGGGGGAGTTGGTGGCAGCGGTGAGGGAGCTGCAGTCTGGGAAGGCCTTGGAACTGGATGGCCTACCAGTTGAGCTTTACAAAATGATGGCCACTAAGCCTGCCCCTCACCTCCTAACTATGTACACAGAAAGTAAACGACAGGGATCCCTGCCGTGGAACCAAAGGCTTGTCACCACAGTAGTGATACATAAAGAGGGGAAGCCACCAGAGGAGTGTGCCTCTTATAGGCCCATTTAGCTTTAAATGCAGAGGTCAAGGTACTGGCAACGCGGCTCCACAAAGTAATTCACTCTCTAATCCACCTGGATCAGTTAGGATTTATGCCCCACAGACGCCTATATGATGTTCTAGGTCAGAGGGTCAACTTAAGGGAAAAGGCGTTGATTCTGTATTGGGATGACAAAATGGCATTTGATATGGTGGAATTAGATTACATATTTGCAGTGCTTGCCAAACCGGGCTTCTGCACACAGTTCATGCGATAGTTCCACCTCCTGTATAGCGACCTGTTGCCTGGTTCAAGGTGAACGGGGTGTATGCCCAGGTGTTTAGACTCCAGCAGGGGTACCAGGCAGGGATGCCCCCTGGCCCTAATGTTTTTTGCGCTGGCATGGGAGCCTCTGGTGCTGTCTATATGCCAGGACCCACTCGTCAGAGTAAAACAATGGGGGGGGAGGCACATGGGAAGATAGACTATTACTGTCCCTGGATGGCATGTGTATCTATGTCTCTGACCCCGAATTGACATAGCCAGATAATTACAGTTCATAACTACTTTTGATAAATATTCTGGCTATACTAATAATTGGCGCAAGTCTATAATTTACCCGTTGTGGCGTGAGGTTCTATGGCTGCTGCTGGTCTGAAGGGCAACAGTAGTGTTAACTGGCTTCTGCTACTTGGGGATATACATCATGCCTGACAAGGAGCTTTTCTACGAAACCTGGCCTCACAACTTGACAATCTGGAAGGGGTTGCAAGGCAGTGGTTGGCCCTGCCGCTTTCCCCACTAGGAAGAGCAGCGCTTTTCAATATGATGTCGCTGCTGTGTTTCCTTTATGCATTGCAGAACATCCCCTATGAGGTCCCAAGATGCATTTCAAGGTGATTGAGGTGAAAGCCCGATTGATTCTGTGGGACAGAGGCCAGCAAGAAACGCATTGCCCAAACTTCAGAAAGGTTGGTACGATGGAGGCAAGGCACTTCTGGTCTTGTATTGTTGTGTCTGGTGGGAATGGGGGGAGAGAGACTGACAGTCTCGACCAAACATTGTTTTCTTAATATCTGGAGAGAAGCGGGGTCAGTAGGGCACAGCAGACTTGGATGACATTGGACTTGGTGGGGAAGAGGAATGTAGCAAAAGCCTGGGGTGCCAGACAGGCCCCTGAGCTTGAGGCGTGATAAGAGATAAGAATTGGTGCATGTTAGCGGAAAAAAAACTGTACATAAGGGCAGAGGATGCCCCAGACAAAGGGAGAAAATATGGAGCAGTTGGAACACATATAGAGGACTGATTTTATGTCAGGACCAGAGGCGAGGATTATGCTCATCTTTCTTCACTTTATTTCTTCAGGGCAGCCTCACTGAAACAAAACTACTATTTATGCAGCCTCTGTCTGTCTAGAGATATGGCAGCCCAATGCTTTTGTATTCTCATTATGGTCCAGGTCTGTCTCTTAGGCCCCACACATCACTATCTCTACGGCAGGGCCAGGTACCATTGGGTTAAGGCATTTGGGGGCCGGTATCTCTATTACCCTCCCAACACCCCTCACCCGCATCAGGCATGCATCAGATCCTCTCACCGCTGCCGTGGTTTGTGATCACTGAGATGAGGCGTCACAGGAATATCTTCAGGCCCCAGGGACTCTCCACGCCGGGCCAGTTACGCACCATTGATGAAATAATGTAAGGTCGGCTAAATAATTTAACAGTGGACCAAGGGCCTCAATTACAATTCGACGAAACTGAAAATCCTCTAACTGCTGCAGAAAACGTCTTTAGTTGCCTCCCAAACTCTAAATCATTAGATAAACTTACTATTGAACTCGGCTGTCCCCAGGGCTCCTCATACTGTTGTAAAAACCTTGTCACGAGCTTCCTGAGCCCCCAGGGCTCTGAAGTGTTGAGAATGTGAGACTGCTGCATTTACTTTTAAGTAGTCTAGTAATTAACAGATGGCACTGCTAAAACAAGAAAAATGTTTGCTATTTACGACATAAAGTGTGGATACAAATTCTCCTGCATGGTCACCAAAGGGCTTGCAGTAAATAGGCTTATTGCAGGCATCTGACTGCTTTTTCTTTAGCTCTTGTAGTACCTATGCTCGAATTAATCTTTAAGTTCAAGTGCCTCTTCCCACAAGAAACATAACGCTGATCCTTGCACAGTTGCTAATTAAACCATTCTCCATCATCCCCCATGGAGATTTGGTAGGAGATGACATGACAAGATTCAAGTCTTGGATGGCACTAACTTGTTTGTGGGGGAAATGGTGAAACACGGCGTGAGTGAATGCTGTCCAGATGCAGCACACTGGATTAAAAAACAAGCATTTGCAATGCAATGGGTCTCGCGTTTGCTCGAGTTAGAGCTAATAGCGTCGGAAATTCCTAACTAGACTTTTCTTTCCACATAAATTGAAAATGACAAGTAAAACAGTTGACGTAAGCAAGCCAATTCATAGTGTCATGGCCACCATGAGAGTGAGTGCGAAGGAGAGACACAAAAGGAAAAATAAGTTAGCTCGCAGTCAAACGTATCGGCAATCGTGCAATTATCCATGTAACAGGGTCGATGGACAAGGCGGTAACAAAACCTCCCCAAGGAGGGAAAAACGTAAAGCATTTACCAATGATGATAACGGATTTTTTAAAGGCAAGCTCGTGAACAAGTGATAGTGATGGGAGTGCAGTGCGCGTGATTAAGATAGATTACAACACATCAGAGCCCTTGGGTGCTCGACCTAAAAGAGAACAATTGAAATGGAAAAAAGAAATAAGCACAAATAATATGCAGGGGCTGTGGGTCCCTTAGGGCGTTGGGGCGTTGCCCCACTGATGTTTTGCCCCGTGGACCCTCAATTAAATGTAGGTAAACTACTATGCAATTTTAAGTGTTTTGCATTCTGTCCACAGGAGTCAGCCTTCATCGAGTGCTTGAGGCTGAGACGGGTCCTGTCCATTGCATGCAGGCCTGAGGGGTGGGGCTTAACAATACTGACACAGTAGTAGTGCTTGTCAGTAGCTAGCGCACCTGGACCCAAGTGCGCATGTCGGGTTGGACTGCTGCCTTTCTCCAGCCAGCCCGACCTGCACAGTAGAGGCCTCTCTAAGAGTCTCTCCACCTGCACATTACTAAGTCGAGGATGAATCCAAGCTGCAGCCCCCCGTCTCAGTAATGAGCGGTGAGACTGCCTGCCCAAGCCAATCCTGGCGCTGCTCTCATGCTTTGTTCAGCAGGAGCAGCATCTGGATTGGTTTAGAGACACAGTCAGTTCATGTTACTAGGACCTCTGTTGCAGTCCGTTGCCGTGGGACAGTTTTTGTGCAGCACATTGATGGACACGTGTTGGTTGCTAGTGGCATGCATCTGATAAGAGCTTTCACTAGTAAGTTTTAAAGTTTACTAATTAGTAAGTTGGTGACCTTTGAAAATTAAAATACACTTTTGTTTCCATATACATGTGTGTATTCTGTCTGTACAGGTTGTTACAGTTATTACCAGATTTGCGCCAACAGAGCGCTGTATCCCGGCAGAGGTTGAGGTGTCATTAAATGGCATTAGCTGAAGCCTCCATTATAGAAACAGATCTTTATTGAGTTACAGACCCCACTGCTTAAGAGGGGAGTAAGTGGGTATGGGTAGTCCCCAGGTGGCAAGCATGTGTATGCTATGCAAGTGTGTGTGTGTGCTTGCTGGCGTGAAGGAACAGCTGATGAGCTCTTAATAAAATGCACTGCTGGAGATGGGCCTTTGGGAAGTATCTGTGCAGAGAAGCACAATTATAAAATGCACTGTAAAGCGTTGCTGTAAATTGTCCGAACATGGAGCAAAATAACATTCAGCGAAGGCCTGTTTGGCTTACTAATCCGGGATAGGGGAAAGACACACACATAGAAAAACACACATTTTAATACTGCCAAAGAGTCGAGGCATGGGAAAATAATTATTTAGCGCTTACACAATGGTCCTTTCAGTGCACGGTGCATGGCTTTGTCGAGTAACTCCATTTTTATTATTTGTTTCTAGTCTTCTCACAAATCCATTGCTTTTCGCTAATGTAGATTGTAATCAGACTCAGAGACGTTGCTCTTAGTTGGAGACATTTTAAGGCTTGTTCCAGGTTGAGGGTGGGTTAATGAGAGTGCACAGCCAGAGATGTGCCTGCCTTTATTCAATTTCACATTCAATCTCTTCAACTTATTTTTCTGTTATTTTTTAGGTCGAGCAGAGTAGCGGACAAGTGTAGCTTTTCCGACATGTTGGTATGTATCTGGGCTTTTAACAACGCCCATTAGTACCACTCGTTTGTGGGCTTGCCCTTCAAAATCGTTTGAGTACATTGATAAATGGTTTACTTCTGTCCCTTGTTGGGGAGGTTTTTTTACCACCTTGATCATCGCCCCTGTTATATGGCTAATTGCACTTTTGCTGATAAGTTTGACTGCGAGCAAACTTCTTTTTCCTTTTTTATGTCTCTTCACGCTGATGCTCATGGCAGCTGTGGCGCTGTGAATTGGCTCACTTATGTGAAACTGTTTTACTTTTCATTTTCAATTTATCTGGCAAGAAAAGTCCTGTTAGGAGTTTACAACGCTTATAGCTCTAACTCGAGCAAATGCGAGACCCATTGCATTGCAAATGCTTGTTTCAATTCCAATTGTTTTAGAGTGCAGAAGACTAGAGGCAGGCCTGCAGTCGTAATATGCGGTGTTAGAAATTGGGTTTTTGGTTGGCAGTCAGGTTACCCCCTGTCCAAGCAAAAGCCCTCACTCTAGTCAGGGTAAGTCACACACAATCCAAGATTATCCTGTGCCCACCCTCTGGTAGCTTGGCACGAGCAGTCAGGCTTAACTTAGAAGGCAATGTGTAAAGTATTTGTGCAATAAATCATACAATACCACATATAGCACCACAAAAATACACCACACAGTGTTTAGAAAAATATAGAATATTTATCAGGATAATTGTAGGTCAAAACGAATAAAGTTGCAATGTGAATTTGTAGAGATATCACTGAAAAGTGATACAAGGAGGGTCATTCTGACCCTGGCGGCCGGTGGCCGCCAGGGCCACCGACCACGGGAGCACCGCCAACAGGCTGGCGGTGCTCCAATGAGCATTCTGACCGCGGCGGTTCAGCCGCGGTCAGAAGCGGAAAGTCAGCGGTCTCCCGCTGACTTTCCGCTGCTCTTTGGAATCCTCCATGGCTGCGGAGCGCGCTCCGCAGCCATGAGGATTCTGACCCCCCCTACCGCCATCCAGTTCATGGCGGGAAAGCCGCCATGAACAGGATGGCGGTAGGGGGGGTCGCGGGGCCCCTGGGGGCCCCTGCCGTGCCCATGCCAATGGCATGGGCACGGCAGGGGCCCCCGTAAGAGGGCCCCGAAAAGTATTTCAGTGTCTGCCTTGCAGACACTGAAATACGCGACGGGTGCCACTGCACCCGTCGCACCTTCCCACTCCGCCGGCTCGATTACGAGCCGGCATCCTCGTGGGAAGGTCGTTTTCCCCTGGGCTGGCGGGCGGTTTTACTGGAACCGCCCGCCAGCCCAGGGGAAAACTCGTAATACCCGCCGCGGTCTTTTGACCGCGGCGCGGTAATTTGGAGGGCGGGATCCTGGCGGGCGGCCTCCGCCGCCCGCCAGGGTCATAATGAGGCCCAAAGTGTCTTAAGTCTTTAAAAAAAAAAAAAAAAGTCTCTTTCAAGCACAAAGTACCTGGTTTGGAGTGGAAAATCTCCTCAGAGGGCCACAGAAGAAGAGATACGTGGAAAAAGGGTGCGTGCGTCGATTTCTCCCCAGCACACACGGACTTGCGTCGTTATTTTTCACGCGGGGAAGTCGTGCGTCGTTTTCCGGCGCGCGGTCAGTCTCTTTCTGTGGATCGCGGGGATTACCAGATGTCCCGGGTCTGTGCGTGGATTTTCCGGCTTGTTTTCCGGCTGCGCGTCGTTCTGCGGGGCTGCGCGTCGAAATTACGATCTCACGGCAGGCGGCGCTGTCCTTGCGAAGCCATGCGTCGAAGTTCCAGTCGTCCCAAAGGCGTCGCGTCGATCAGCGTCGGTGTGCGGCGTTTTCTCGCAGCAGAACAAGCTATGCGTCGAAAATTTCAGCGCACGGAGCGTCCAAGTGAAAAAGAGAAGTCTTTTTGGTCCTGAGACTTCAGGGAACAGGAGGCAAGCTCTATCCAAGCCCTTGGAGAGCACTTTCACAGCCAGACAAGAGTTCAGCAAGGCAGCAGGCCAACAGCAAGGCAGCAGTCCTTTGTAGAAAGCAGACAGGTGAGTCCTTTGAGCAGCCAGGCAGTTCTTCTTGGCAGGATGTAGTTTCTGGTTCAGGTTTCTTCTCCAGCAAGTGTCTGATGAGGTGGGGCAGAGGCCCTGTTTTATACCCAAATGTGCCTTTGAAGTGGGGGAGACTTCAAAGAGTGGCTAAGAAGTGCACCAGGTCCCCTTTCAGTTCAATTCTGTCTGCCAGGGTCCCAGTAGGGGGTGTGGCAGTCCTTTGTGTGAGAGCAGGCCCTCCACCCTCCCAGCCCAGGAAGACCCATTCAAAATGCAGATGTATGCAAGTGAGGCTGAGTACCCTGTGTTTGGGGTGTGTCTGAGTGAATGCACAAGGAGCTGTCAACTAAGCCCAGCCAGACGTGGATTGTAAGGCACAGAAAGATTTAAGTGCAAAGAAATGCTCACTTTCTAAAAGTGGCAGTTCTAGAATAGTAATATTAAATCCAACTTCACCAGTCAGCAGGATTTTATATTACCATTCTGGCCATACTAAATATGACCTTCCTACTCCTTTCAGATCAGCAGCTACCACTTCAATACTGTATGAGGGCAGCCCCAATGTTAGCCTATGAAGGGAGCAGGCCTCACAGTAGTGCAAAAACGAATTTAGGAGTTTTACACTACCAGGACATGTAAACTACACAGGTACATGTCCTGCCTTTCACCCACACAGCACCCTGCTCTAGGGGTTACCTAGGGCACACATTAGAGGTGACTTATATGTGGAGAAAGGGGAGGTTTAGACTTGGCAAGTACTTTTAAATGCCAAGTCGAGGTGACAGTGAAACTGCACACACAGGCCTTGCAATGGCAGGCCTGAGACAAGGAAAAGGGGCTACTTAAGTGGGTGGCACAACCAGTGCTGCAGGCCCACTAGTAGCATTTAATCTACCGGCCCTATGCACATAGAGAGCACATTACTAGGGACTTATAAGTAAATTAATAGTCCAATCAGGTATGATTCAAGGTTACCATGTTTTAAGGGAGAGAGCATATGCACTTTAGCACTGGTTAGCAGTGGTAAAGTGCGCAGAGTCTAAAAGCCATCAAAAACAGTGCCCAAAAAGTGGAGGGAGGCAGGCAAAAAGTTAGGGGTGACCACCCTAAGGCTGTCAGGTCTAACATGCGGTCACTGGCAGCTATAAACAATAACAACACACTCAACAAGAGACATGCACTGTTCAAACGAGCATCCACTAGCAAGCTTGAAAATAGTAACACACTACAGTGAAGCACAAGAAGGAACACACACAACCAGATTCGGGAACTGCAAAGTGAATCTTTTTGTAAGATTGAATACACTGAAACACACATAAACAGCTACACATACAACAAAGGGCTGCAACTGCAGATGAATGTCTTTTCATAGGCTTAGAATCAGCGACACACAAATGCACAACAAGAGCCATATATGCTTTGTTACGTGCCCACTGGCACCCAGGGAAACACCAAAAACACATAGAAATTCAAATTCACACAGCGCGGACCATTTTTCACACAAGGGCATGTCTATGCACTCAGCCATGAAAAGGAGCGGACACAACCAGAGGGACGTGCTGCTGTGGGAGTGCCTCTGATTGACTTAGACACACTAACACTAAGGTGGTCATTTGGAACATGGCGGTGTGGCCAGCCATGCCGGCGGTGGCGGGTAAAACCGCCATCCGGCATGGCGGGCCACACCGCCACATTAAGAACACCTTGGGGGCCGTCATCGGCAGCCCTCACTCACCGCCAGGCTGCCTCTGTCAGGCAGCCTGGCGGCGGTCGGAATCAGTATCTGACAGGGCAGTGGTGCTGCCTCTCGGATAATGACCCCTAATCCTCCAGCCTTTCCCTGGTGGGAAAGGCTGGTGGAGGGGGTGCCCCTGCACTGCCCATGCACTTGGCATGGGCAGTGCAGGGGCCCCCGTGCAGTGCCCCATCGCGCAGGTCGCAGTGATCTGCGTGACGGGTGCAGCTGCACCCACCGCACAGAGGCATTGGCGGCGGTTCCATGTGGAGCTGCCGTCAATATCCCGGCCAGGCATTCCTGTGGGCCGGCGGGCGGAAACAATGTTTCCGCCCACCGGCCCACAGGAACGTTCTTTATGCGTCCGGCAGTGATCCGGGGACTCTGTGGTCAGTAGTTTGACCACCAGCATGAACACAGCAGTTTCGACCGCTGTGTTCATAATGAGGGTCTAAGTCATAGAAATTAACCCACCAATTGCACATCATTTATTTAAGCACCTGTACATATTTTCAGTATTTTACTGAAATAATTGTGCACATTTCCGGTTGTCAGGAGAGCATTTCTGAAATTTATAAAGGAGTGTGCGTTGACATATTCTCATAAATGTGCCTGTATCTGTTAAGGGGTTCTTATTGCCCCCTGTGTGACATTTTTTTAGAACATCTGGCTACATTTTCCTCTTCAACTCACAGGAACATTTACTTTTAGTTCTATGAAAATCACTGGGATTTTAGTTCAGCATTGCTGCTGTGGAAGGCAAATCAAAGACAATAAAGAAAAAAACCTTAGTGTAAGAGTGAAGAATGATTAGGAGGGCTAAGAAAATTACATTTTTCAAAGAGATAATGGTGAATTAGTTTTAGTTTAATGGTCACTGGATACCTTATTTCATTTCGTCTCATCTCCATTTGTTTGCACGTGAAAGGGACCAGCAGAGTACAGGGTGTTTTGTTTGTGCTAAACATGTTTCTTTATTTTGACAATTTGAACCAACATTGTGCTCTGGGGTCTCCTTGCTTTGTCTGAGAAGGGGGCTTAGGTGGGGGCTCCAGCTTCTCTTAATTGCTTATCCCTTCTGTACAGTCACTTGAATGGGTCGCCATGAATTACTGAACCTGTACTTCATGGCAACTGGCAGTGGTAATACATAATTCATTATCAATTGTTCATGTTACTGAGCGTGTAGTTTACCTAATCGTGTGAAGGTATACCAATAGAAAAATCGGTGAGGTACTCACTGCATTGTTATCTCAAAGTTCTCTGGTTATACAGAGTAAGCAGCTACCTACGTCATTATATGAAATCTCTTTTGCAATGTCATAACTTCACAATTGCTTTATTAACCTTCTTGCTTTCTCAGTTTGCTTGAAAATGCACCATTTGTCTACACATTTTTTTCCTGGGGGGAAAACCTAACATGCTCGCTCGCCACAGGGCATTCATGCTGCACTTTTACCCCTCACCACTTTCAAACGACACCAGCCGCCACTGATATTATGGGAAGAAATACAAGTAAAACCATGGGTTATGTGAGGATTGTTGCCAGTACCACGGGTTATCCAGAAACATTTCCAGAATTGCAGCAGATGGGAAATATGGTACTTGGGGAACTGTTTTCAGGATTTAGCAATGGATTTAGAATGAGCCGGAAAGTTGTCAACATCTCACCCACCCTGGGACCTGGGCCCAATCACCAACACCATAAGCTCTTGTCCCTGCTTGTTCCTCTCCTGAGACTGTGGGGTTCCTTCTAGGCATGGTGGCTATTTTGGGCAAGGCAATACTATTTAAAGCCACGCTTAAACCACCTACAGGTGCTTATAGTCCAGAGTCTCCAATGAACAGGAGATCCTTTGTGAAGCAAGTGGTGCCATAAGATGATTTATCTGCTTTTATCTTCAGACTCTGTGAAGCACAGCAGCGAGGCTTCTTCTTCAACCAAAACCACAAAGAGTAACCAAGCAACAGGACTTGCTACTGAACCTAGGACATCATTTTTGTAAAAAGCACGGTATGGTGCAGGTGCCTAAAGTAAATTAATCATTACTTACCTGATTTACCCATTCTGAATAGATCTAAAGACAGTTCCTAAATGAACAAAAGGCAGAGTAAATAGTTCAATCAATCAATTATAGCATTTGGAAAGAGAAGTACTATCACCCCTGGGCGCTGAGGGGGCCTTGTCTCAGTCGAAAGGCCACGCCTTGAGTCTCCTTCTGATGTCCACCAGGAAGGGAGCTGTTCAGAGGTGGAGGGGCAGGCGGTTCCAGGACTTGGCTGCTGTGTAGAAGAGGGAGTGGCCTCCGCTGCGGCTGCGATCGATGCTGGGTGTGTGTGTGAGGTTTAGCGAGGTGGAGTGTAGTTGTCTTGCTGGGACATAGAAGCTCAGTTGATGGTTGATGTAGGATGGCCCTAGGTTGTGGAGAGCCTTGTATGCGAGTGTGAGGATTTTGAATTGGCATCTCTTCTGGGCGGGGAGCCTGTGGAGGTTTCTGAGGTGTGGGGTGATGCATGAGTGCTTAGGGAGGTGAAGGATGAGTCTGGCTGTGGTGTTTTTCAAGTAGGTGGGTGGACACGCCGGCATAGAGAGCATTGCCATTGTCGAGGGAGCTGGTGACCAGGGCGTGTGTGACTGTCTTTCTGGTGTTGGTAGAGATCCATTTGAAGATTCTGCGGAGCATATGGAAGATGTAGAAGCAGGAGGAGGCATCTGAGTTTACTTGTCGATTCATGGATAGTTGGCAGTCGAGGATGATGCTGAGGTTTCGGGCGTGGTCAGATCGAAAGGGCATTGGTCCGAGTTCTGCGGGCCACCAGCTAAGGTCCCATATCTAGGTGTTCCTCCCGAAGATCAGGACTTCCATTTGTCGGTGTTTAGTTTGAGGCAGCTGTTTTCCATCCATGTTGCAACATTGGTCATGGTGTTTTGGAAGTTGGCGTTGTCATTGTGGAGGTCTTCAGTGAGTGAGAGGATTAGCTGAGTGTGGTCAGCATAGGAGACTATATTGAACCTGTAGGATCTGACGATGTCTGCGAGGGGGGTAATGTAGATGTTGAACAGGGCTGAGAGATGCATACTTGGGGTATGCTGCAGATGATGTTCTTGGGTGTAGAAGTGAAAGGAGGAAGGCGGGTGCTCTGCGTGCGGCCTAAGAGGAAAGAGGAGACACACTTAGGGGCATTTTGTTGAATGCCTATGTTGTGCAGTCTGTTGAGGAGAGTGTAGTGGGAGACTGTATCAAATGCTGCAGAGAGGTCCAGAAGGATCAGAGTTGCTGACTCTCCTCGGTCGAGGAGAGCCCTGATATCGTCTGTGGCGTTGATCAGTGCAGCTTCAATGCTGTGGTTGGCTTGGAATCCTGATTGTGAGACATCAAGAAGGTGGTTTCATTCAAGGTGGTCAGTGAGCTGCTGGCTGATGGCTTTCTCGAGCACTTTGACCAGGAGGGGAAGCAAGGAGATCGGTCTGTAGTTTTTGAGGTCGCTGGGGTCGATGGAGAGTTCCTTTATGAGGGGTCTGACCTCAGCATGCTTCCATTTGTCCAGGAAGGTTGTCGTAGAGATGGAGGTGTTGAGGATGTGGGTTAGTTCTGTGCTAATAGTGTTGACTCAGAGGTGGAAAAGCCAGTAAGGGCAGCGGCTGGTGAGTGCCACGGAGTGGATGGTTGACAAGATGGCTGTGGTGGTCTGTGAGGTAATCAGGGACCACGAGGTTATTATGTGGCGGGTGTTCACTGCTCGAGAAATGCTGTGTAGGCTGGAGGTAGAGGTTTGGGGGTCGAAACTGTTGTATATGGTGGTGATCTTGCTGTGGAAGTAGTCTGAGTGGGTGAAGCAGAGTTCCTGGGATGGGTTGATGGTGGTCTCTGTGGCTATCGGGCTGGAGAATTCCTTGATGATTCTGAAAAGTTATTTCATGTGGTTGACTGCAGTGTCGATGCTGGCAGGGGAAACATCCTGAATAACTAGGTCTAAACCACTACTTGCCTGAACCACTATTGCTAAACAACTAAAAAGTCTCTACAACTAAATACTGAACAACTACTGTCTAAACAACAATTGTGCCTGAATAACAATTGCCTGAACAACGAATTTTAAGGTAAGGTTTTCTTTTTGGTTTTTATGGTTTATTAGTTGTTTAGAATATATATATATATATATATATATATATATATATATATATATATATATATATATATATATATTAGTTGTTCAGGCAATTGTTATTCAGGCACAATTGTTGTTTAGACAGTAGTTGTTCAGTATAGTAAACAAATGAAGGTGTGCAATTTCTGAGAACTGTTTTACTACATTTTCATGCCACGCAGTAGCTAAAAATGGTGCGCTGCATGAGAAGGAGAGAGCTGGAGAGCGCCATATTTACCAAGCTGTGGCACTTCTCCCCTATACCCCAGGCACCGGTGCACAGTCAAGCAGCCGTGCGCCAGGCATATACCTTTGCATCATAGTGCAAAGGTGTGTGCGTGAGTCTAGCATAGGTTTGTACTGGAAGGATACACTTCCAATACAAAATACTATGCACAGACTAACTTTAAAACTTTCCCCAATTTGTAAGTGTGTTGTTCAGTGCAGCTTAAATGCAAAGTCAGAAAAGAAAGGAGAGATAAAAGCATTTCTCCATGACAGCGCTTATTTGAAAAGGGTGCTTTTTTGATGCAAAACCCAGTGTACCATTTTTTGTAAATAGGGTTTTGTTTAAAAAACCTTGGGTAGTTGCATGGGAAAACCTATGCACCACCCACCGAACCCTCCTTGGCGCTAAGTAATGCACAGAAGCACCTTGTGCTCCTTTGCATTACTTTCAAGTGATTTCGAACGGAAATCGGCTTCAGCTCCAGTCATCCACTCTTGTTCATAGAAACCCCAAATATACCATATAGGTTCTAGAACCCTAATAGGTAATTAGAGCATCATTCCACAAAGAGTTGCTTCAGAATTGCTGGTGGTTCGGGAACTAGGGTTCTTCTCAGTGTGAAGTTACTGTAGTCTGCGTACACTATGGAGGAAGGGGAGACAGCACCACGTACTGAGAGTGTGCAAAATGACGGGGCCAATATGCCATGCATAGCCAAGCAATATAGCTTTTGAGCAGCCCTCTTTTACGCAGTATTTTGATGAAAAAAATAGTTCTTGCTTATTTTTTTCTTAAGTAGGATGAAGAGGGACACTGCCGGAAGCAAATTATATTCAGTCTTACTGACAAGAAGAAAAGACCATCTGACATTTACAGAAAATGGTATTGTTGCCTAATAGGCATCTCGGTTTCGTTCAAAGCTAGGTGTCATTTACCACTTTGGGGCTTGCTGCCTATATTTATTCTTGCTTTTAAGTTCCTTTGGTTTGCACCGTCAGCATAAAAAAACAGCGCCTACCCAAAATTTTAACTTTCTATTACCAATCTCTTTGGTTGTTTCTTTGGTTTGCCTTCAGCATAAAAGAACATTGCCTACCCGAGATTTTAAGTTTCTATTACCAAGAATTTTAAGATTAGATTCAGTTACATTTTAGGTCATGTTCAGTTGTCAGCATTTTGGCATGTGGTTGCAGGTCAACGAAAACAACACCCACAAAAGAAGTGACATTACTTCCATGAAAATGTTTACAATTTTAACTCAGTTGTGTGCTAGAACAGTGCTTCCTAAACCTTTTAGAACACCAAAACAATTTCTAGAATGACAAACTTTAGCTGCCCACCTAGCTTTAATTGACATGAGGCTGGCGATTTTTTAGTGTAATTAAAGCATGGTGTGGTAGCCACTGTCATTTACAGACAGCGCATTGTTCATTGAAATGGCAGCTAAATTAGCACAAACATGCCGTTTTACTGATAAAACTATTCTGCACACAAATGATAGTCTGTGGAAATCTAGTTTCTGTGAATAGTTATCATTTGTGCATCACCAAGTAAAGTGTCTTGATTTGTTTTGAATTTATTAAAATCTTTCTTTCCATCACATTTAAGAATTTCAAAACAAAGTGCTTCAGTTTTATATTCCTAATGGCTGAATGTGTACAGTTCACTTACAGATATTTACTTTTTTTTTGTGTTTTCAAAAATGACTTCTACACCTTACCTTTTTAGGTCGAGCATAGCAGTGCGAAAGCACTGCTTTTCCGATGTGTTGTTATCTGTGGGCTTTAGCCACGCCCAATACGTTCTGTCATTCATGGGCTTGCCTCTCAAAAATCCCTTGTTGTTGTTGGTAAATGTAACATTACAAAGGTAACATTGTCCTGCCTTGAGGCTGCTTGGTTACCGCCTTGGGGACCGACCCTGTTACATAGATTCTTGCACAATCTGCCATTTACCTTAGTGTGGCCCATTAATTTATTTCTTTGGCCTCGCCGCTTTGCTCTGCATGGCCATATGTTGTTTCTTTTGCCTCAGCACCATTGTTAATGGTTCTCCATGTCATACAGTTACAGGCACTTCTTTCAATTTTACCGCACTTTCTTTGTGGGCCTCCACACAATCACACTATCTATCTCCTTTTGATTGCCCTTATTTGTTTAATTTTATTAGTGAATTTATTTTTAGATAGGTCCCAAAGTCTACAGCTCTGCATGTTATGCCACATCGCTGTTGCCACAAGTATTCTCGCACTGAACCTCATCACCCTGCCGTCCCCTGCAGTTTGGGTATGTCTTGTGGGTTTGGTGTCTGTCTGTACGGTTCTATCCATGAAATGTCTAATGCTGGGGTCGGAATGTAATATGTAACCTTGGTCTTTCTCGGGTACAGCGTTGCAAGGGGCTGAGCTTTAACTTGAAGTGCTTGTGCAGCCTGCGTTGCCTGTTGGTTTTGTCTGTGCAGCCCAAAGTCTTCCCCCATTTGCCATGTTGGTGTCTGGGTAGTTGGCATACCCCACTGAACTGCCGTGCTCAGAATAGCAGCAAGCGCCTGCGCTAGGAATGGGCAGCAGGTCCGGGCGGTGCGCTACTTCATGCTGCTTCTACCTGGCCTGGGAAGCTGCATCCGCTGCTCGGTACGAGTTATGGCAAAGGATCCAGCGACCATTGGCCACTCACTCTCTGCACTGGAAGAGCTGGCTGACTGTCTAGGCTCGACAATAAATAGACATTTTCTGCAAGGTACCTTGTTTTTTTATCAGGCCTGATAATCTGTATTTTCCTTCTCAGTCTTCTTAAATTATTCTGCAGTTTAATATAGCGCTAACTCGGTCAAAGGACGATAGAGCACTTTACATGGGCATCAAATTACATTACGTAAGGTTGGATTCATATTTTTTGTATTTAAACACAGGAATTATAAGTGATTTGCCCAGAATTATAGGATGTTCATCAGGTCCCTAGACTTAAAACGTGGACCTGCTTCCCCTATTCCACAGTCGACAGCTCTGGCCACATCTCCTCCCATTCCTGTTGAGCCTTACACCCTGAATTCAGTGTAGGCAACTTTTGTAAGACTAGTCATTGTGCTGTTCCCTTGGACCTCTGCCCAATATTGGGCATGCCATGCAGAGCCAAGGGACGAAAATACTATGGGCATTAGTGCCCCACTGGGGTGCCATGATCTGCTGCTTCATCTTCTCTTCTGGGATCCAGCTTGCTGTGGTGTGTGTCACCGACCCGCTCTTACTTTTTAGCCAACCCCCAGGGATAGTTTTTTCCATTTTATTTTGTCTGGACTATGAGAAAAGATGGCCCTGTCTGAGTGTCCCATTTTAATGAGCCAAAGGAAGTCAAACTGAACAACCAGCAGCATTCTGTGTGTCGTTCTTCTTTTTTTATACCTCTTTTTCCCTACTGAGTTTGATACAATAGGCTAAAAACACTTTTATTTTCAATCCAGATTGCTGTTGGGAAGCATTGTATCGAGGGGCATCACTTTACTTTGGAATGAAACTGGTTTAGTACAGCACCTAATCCTTGCCACCTTTCTGTATTTTAATAAGCAGCATATGTGCGGTTGTGTGTCTATCAGTCTTGTGTTTTTAGATTCACATCTTGCAGTAAATTTGAGCTCTGTGTACAAACGAAAACTAACAGTAAGGCAGAAATCATAATATTCTCCATATGAGTTCTTTCATGGAGTTTAAGCTGATTTGAGCTCAATAGCAGACATAGGAAGAAGGTAAATGGAACGCTTTAGTTATATGCAAGGCCACTGGAATTATGTGGAAGAGAGGACCAAATTATGTGGCAGGATTGACCAATTTCTGTGGAAAGAAAACTCCAGTTATGCATTTACAGTGCCAATAGTTCTAACTCAAGCAAACGCGAGACCTATTGCATTACAAATGATTGTCATTTATCTGACTGCAAAGTGAGAGGAGCTTGGTAAACACCAATCCCCATGTTAAAAAAATAATGACTAGATTGCCAGAAGACATAGCCTGGCATTTGACCTCTGTCTTTGAAGCACAGCAAATGTGACAAGATAAATGCAGAATTTAAAGTCATCTTTAGTGCTTGGACTTTCCAACCCACCAAAAATCGGCTCATGAAGTGGGTCACGGCATTCAGACTAAAAAACACACCACAGCCTTGGGTAACAGTACTTCCAAATACTGGCAAAACAAACGTACCTTCGTCGTTCAGATGCACACAACATGCAATGTACAATTTAAATGTTCAAAATGTTGTGTATACTTTTATTCAAAAATAGCTGCACATTCGGATTGCTTACAATTTTATATTTTGCATTACCTCCTCAAACTCTTCCTCACTGCACTGTCCCAAATGGGGTTTGTGCTTTCGTATTTTAGAGTTCTAACCTTTTAGATTGAAAGCCTGTCAAATAGAGTTTTGTAGGTGATCTTTGTGAAAAGTTTGTTGTGGGAGGGGAGTCAGTTGCCGGCGTTTTTCAGTTAGATGATTGACTTCATCGAAGCTCTAGTAGATACATCTAAAGAAAGTATTTTGTGCGGCATTGGTCCAACCCACTTTCTGGGTTAGCTGCTGTCTTTTCTGTGTTATCTTTCTAGTGGGGCTAGAAACGCACTTCTCACATATGTCTGTTTCGAATTCTTTGAGTTTGTTTCCAGATTCACTGAATAAGGTCGTGCGCTCGGTTCACATCGGTACTTCAACGTTATGGGACGTTTTTCTTAAATTACACATTTTTAAAACCACAGTGTAACATGTGGCATAAAATACACAACATATGTGAGATACGTATTCTATGTGCACACACATTAGAGAGACACGGTCGCGCCTCAGCAGTAAAGACTGAAACTTCACCCCATCCCGTTTATGTACAATTACCGGCTATGGTCCTCCACTCCGACCTCTTGACCTCTGCACAATTCCTGGAAATAACTTGAAGGGCATCTCACAGTGTGCTAATCACTTGAGACATATATATTTGTTTCTGCATCTTTACCTAATTTCCAATATGTATAGTTTACTTTAATAACACTTTAATTTCAATAATTATGTGATTAGTTCCAGTGTTGGTAGGCCTAAAGGTAACTAAAACAAGTAAATTCTGCTGTCATTCTATATTTTGGACACCTGGTGCTAATAAACACTGAGGGTCAGATTTAAGAAAAGTTTTTCTTTTCTTGAGCCCATTATCACCCACTACTGCCACCATGTGTGCGCCATATTGAAAATAGGGGTAGGGGGCAATAGCGTAAACATTTTTGACGCTATTGATGTACTGTTCAGGGTTAACGCCAAAATTAGGGCGCTAACTCTGAACAGTAATAGGTGCCCATTGTAACCAATGGTGTGCCCTCTTTTAACGCCTGCTCAGAGCAGGCGTTAAAAATGCCAAATAAAATGGCGCAAAGAAATCTTCTAGATTTGTTTGTGCAATTTTTTCAGCCCCCTAACGGGGGAACACCTCCCTTGCATACAGTATGCCTGGGTTCGGCATAATGTGGCGCAAGGGGTTACAAAGTGGCATAATGCATGCATTGCGCCACTTTGTAAATCTGGTGCAGTGATTTTGGCCTCATTGGGCCACACTAGCGTAAAAAAAAAATTACGCTAATGTGGAGCAAGGAGGCGCTAGGACCTCTTAAATCTGGGCCTGAGTTTTTGTCGGTGAATGTCCTCGTGAGTTCACCAACATGTTAAAACAAACAATAATCAATGCATTTTTGGAAACAGGATAACATTTCTAAAACAGGAAACCTTAAAAACTAGTGCAAGCATAAAACACAAAATTGTAGCAGTAAATCAATTTTCCACCAAATGTAATTGTTAACCAAATTGAAAAGAAAGCCAATGTGTGGTCACTGTATGGCCTAAGAACTCAAACTGTTGACTTGGGGACCGAGCCTTGGCACTACAATGAATATCAGTGTGATTCTGGACAAGTCACTTAATTTCCTTGTGTCTAAAAATATGAAATGCAATGTGTGAAAAATTTATTTCTGTAATCCCAACCTGATGTTCATAATCTACGTCGTATCCCACACCATTGCTTAATGTAAAGTGGTCCGATGCTTCACAGCTACGTTTGTGCTATATACATACATACAATGCATTACTAGAAAGATATATTTGAAAATAGAGTCATTCCTATTATTTAACAGGAAAATATACATTTTTGTTGCAACATATTAATTAAATTTAGGATAGTTCTACATGTTAGGCCAAGACACAAAAAAACCAAACACTGGCAAAACCAATAGGCCTGGCATTGGCTACCAACATTTTGGCTTTGTCAATATTTTGTTGCAGCTAAAATCTTGTCAATCTAAAAAAAAAAAAAAAAAACACTAGCTTAACCCCTTCACTGCCAGGCCTCTTCCCCTCCTGTGCCGAGCCTTTTTTTGGCTATTTGGGGCAGTTTGTGCTTAGGCCCTCATAACTTTTTGTTCACATAAGCTACCTATGCCAAATTTGTGTCCTTTTTTCCCAACATCCTAGGGATTCTAGAGGTACCCAGACTTTGTGGGCTCCCCTGAAGGAGACAAAGACATTAGCCAAAATACAGCGAAAATTTCGTTAAAAAAAAAAAATAGGACAAAAGGGCTGCAGAAGTCTTGTGGCTTTTTTCCCTGAAAATGGCATCAACAAAGGGTTTGCGGTGGTAAAATCACCATCTTCCCAGCTTTCAGGAACAGGCAGAGTTGAATTAGAAAACCCCATTTTTCAACACAATTTTACTGGGACATACCCCATTTTTACTATTGTTTGTGCTTTCAGCCTCCTTCCAGTTAGTGACAGAAATAGGTGGGAAGCCAATGCTGGATCCCAGAAAGCTAAACATTTCTGAAAAGTAGACATAATTCTGGATTCAGAAAGGAGTCATTTGTGTTGATCCTACAAGTGTTTCCTACAGAAAATAACAGCTGAAATAAAAGAATATTGAAATTGAGGTAAAAAAACAGCCATTTTTCTCCACGTTTTACTCTGTAACTTTTTCCTGCGATGTCAGATTTTTTAAAGCAATATACCGTTATGTCAGCTGGACTCTTCTAGTTTTGGGGATATATAGGGCTTGTAGGTTCATCAAGAAATCTAAGTACCCAGAGCCAATAAATAATGTGCATCTTGCAATGGGTTTTCAGTCTATACCGGGCATACAGCAATTCATTTGCTGAAATATAAAAAGTGAAATATAGGTATCAAGAAAACCTTTGTATTTCCAAAATGGCCACAAGATAAGGTGTTGAGAAGCAGTGGTTATTTGCACATCTCTGAATTTCGGGGTGCCCATACTAGCATGTGAATTACAGGGCATTTCTCAAAAAGACGTCTTTTTTACACATTGTCTTACATTTGGAAGGAAAAAATGTAGAGAAAGACAAGGGGCAATAGCACTTGTTTTGCTATTCTGTGTTCTCCCAAGTCTCCCGATAAAAATGGTACCTCACTTGCGTGGGAAGGCCTAGTGCCCGCGACAGAAAAAACAAAATGGACACATCACATTTTCACAAAGAAAACAGAGCTGTTTTTTGCAAAGTGCCTAGCTGTGGATTTTGGCCTCTAGCTCAGCCGGCACCTGGAGAAACCTAGCAAACCTGTGCATTTTTTAAAACTAGACACCTAGGGGAATCCAAGATGGGATCACTTGTGGGGCTCTGACCAGGTTCTGTTACCCAGAATGCTCTGCAAACCTCAAAATTTGGCCAAAAAAAACACCTTTTCCTCTCATTTTGGTGACAGAAAGTTCTGGAATCTGAGAGGAGCCACAAATTTCCTTCCACTCAGCGTTTCCCTAAGTCTCCCGATAAAAATGGTACCTCACTTGTGTGGGTAGGCCTAGCGTCCGTGACAGGAAATGACCCAAAACACAATGTGGACACACCACATTTTCTGAAAGAAAACAGAGCTGTTTTTTACAGAGTGCCTAGCTGTGGATTTTGGCCTCTAGCTCAGCTGGCACCAGGGGAAACCTAGCAAACCTGCACATTTTTGAAAATTATACACCTAGGGGAATCCAAGATGGGGTGACTTGTGGGGCTCTGACCAGGTTCTGTTACCCAGAATCCTCTGCAAACCTCAAAATTTGGCCAAAAAAACACTTTTTGCTCTCATTTCGGTGACAGAAAGTTCTGGAATCTGAGAGGAGTCACAAATTTCCTTCGACCCAGCGTTCCCCCAAGTCTCCCGATAAAAATGGTACCTCACTTGTGTGGGTAGGCCTAGCGCCCGCGACAGGAAATGCCCCAAAACACAACGTGGACACACCACATTTTCACAAAGAAAACAAAACTGTTTTTTACAAAGTGCCAAGCTGTGGATTTTGGCCTCTAGCTCAGCCGGCACCTGGAGAAACCTGGTAACCCTGCTCATTTTTTAAAACTAGACACCTAGGGGAATCCAAGAAGGGGTGACTTGGGGGGCTCTGACCAGGTTCTGTTACCCAGAATACTCTGCAGACCTCAAAATGTGGCCAAAAAAACACTTTTTCCTCTCATTTCGGTGACAGGAATTTCCTTCCACCCAGTGTTCCCCCAAGTCTCCCGATAAAAATGGTACCTCACTTGTGTGGGTGGCCCAGGTGGCTTCAACAGAAAAATGCCAACCACCTGTAGAGATTGAAGGGATAGCACATCGTGTTGATAAGCACATATTTTTCTTTTATACATCTTTTCGGCTGACCTTGCATTGGGGACCCATGCAAGTGAGGTATCATTTTACTTGGGAGACTGAGGGGAACGCTGGGTGGTAGGAAATTTGTGCAGCAGTGGTGATCCTACAAAGAAAAGTGAGGAAAATATGATTTTTAAGCACATTTTGTGGTTTGCCTAGGAGTGTGGGTAAGAAAATGTTGGGGGATCCAGGCAAGCCACACCTCCTTGGACTCCTTGGGGTGTCTATTTTTAAACATGTCTGTGTTTGGTAGGTTTCCCTAGATGAAGGCCGCACCCGGGACCAAAAACATAGGTGTCCCCCCATCTCCCACCCAAACACAGGTAGTTTTGCAATAGATCATTTTGGTGTGTCCACATTCTTATGTGATGTTCCAAACACTACAATTGTGAAAATAAACACTTAGGTTATGTTAAAAAGACCCCTCATCCACCAACCAAGTTGGTGGCATGCTTCATCATCGGGGTCCCACCCAAGACACCTAGCGTGTCACAGGTGTGCTGCGACGGCTGATTACAGCGGAGCAGGTTTTGTCATTTTTACCACACATACTGGTTGGATTTGGCACGAGGGTGAGTGATGGTTCAGTGGATCAAATTTTATTAACAAGAGATTTCAAAAAAATGAAATGCACTGTTAATAACTGAAAGGCCAAAAGACTGAACCAATGACTTACAGCTCGTGAGCTGAAAAGCCACAGCAAGGCACCATCCGCTTTACAGTCCATTCACACACCTTTCATACATGACATGCACAAGACCATTCACGCCACCAGCCACGGGCCCAGCACATTACAACACTCGCATCGACAGACAGCGCCACTCAAGGGCCCATCACTTACAAACGCCCACATGCCTGATACAACAATCACACCAGCTGATGGGAGTGTGTGGACTGGCGTTTGGCTGGCAGTGTGTTGCAGTAGCCAACAGCAAGTCAATATGTACACCGTCAGCCAAGCGCCACTTCACACACAATGGCATCACTTTTTTGTTGTTTTAAAAACAAAGAAACCACTAACTAATTAGAAAATATTTACAAAACTACAAACACAAAAGCTCTAACTAAGTACATGACAGAAATGCCAACCATGAAACTTAACACATGAAAATATAAAACAGGCAGTTTACACTCATGGTAGTTCCCAGTAATTCTTCTGGGTGTGGTAGTTCTTGAAACAACCACCCACACTCTGCCCAGGCTTTGAAGGACAATCTGGGCAGTACATTCGATTCTCCCTCCGGATACCTCTTCGAGCACACACTCTACAAAGGCAGGCAACTCTGGCTGCTCCATGTTTGGGGCAACCAAAAGTTCAGGTCTTCTAGCGGGAAACCTTTCAGCCCCAGGTTGCTGCACTAATGGCACATCAGTGTCCTCCTCTAAAACAGGCCCTTCATCTGGACTGAGTGTGGCTTCCTCATCAGAAGATTCCTTTCCAACAGAAACTTCACTGCCAGAATCTCTCACTTCCTCCTCTGCTTCAGATGCAGCGTCCGTCTCATAATCATTATCAGACAATGACTCAAAAAGCATACCAACCACCTGCTGAGCGGTCATCCTGCAGCTAGCCATGATCTTTCCTACAAAAATTAACTGGACAAATGCACCACCAACAACCAGCACTGTGTAAGATAAGTAATAAAGTGTAGCTTTATCAGTAAGAGTTATACACTCAAAAACTATACCGCTCACTTGCCTGAAAAAGCTTGACTCACCAGCAACTACTCTGCACAGACACAGCAATCACCAATGATATCCCACTAAAAAGAAAGAAAGAAAAGCAAATTAGAAATAAGACAACACAAATATCACTGTGCACAAATCCAAGGAAAATTTCACACACAATCCTGCATTTAGTACACCACCTCCAAAAATATCACCCATGCATGGCAACAATACTTCTTTGGAGTAAATTGTTTTTACTTACCGAAAATATGCAACTATGCAAACCGCAGGTCAACCACCGCCAAAACCGCAAGGAGCCACAGCAAAAAAAGCAAAAGCTTTGAACTAGAACAAAAAGGTGAATTTCTTTTATCAAAAATGCAAATACTTCATCAGCTGACAAACACCCCACCATCAAGCATTTAGAAATTGGTGCCTAAGTGGATTCGGCCATAGGGGCAGATGGGCCTACTGCAAAATACGCCTATCTGCCCCAAGGAGGGCAGAAAATACCTTTAGTAGTGTGTCCCCATGGGGGGCGACCCTTGCCCAAGGGGCCACCCCCCAAACAAACAAAAAAAAGAAAAAAACACACACATACTATCCCTGGTGCCTAAGTGGCTTCTGCCCCCTTTGGGGGCAATGGGCCTAAAAATAAAATATGCCCATCTGCCCCCAATGGGGGCAGAAATGGCCAACAGTTCAATGCCCCCCTTGGGGGGGAGCCCCCTTGCCCAAGGGGACGCCTCCCCTCATAAATAAACATATTTTAAAAATCCCTGGTGTTCTAGTGGTTTCTGCCCCCCTTGGGGGCATATCAGCCTAAAAATAATGGGCCGATCTGCCTCCACAGGGGGCAGAAATGGCCTTGGTACACGTGCCACCAAAGGGGGGAGACCATTGCCCAAGGGGCCACACCCCCCCATCCACTAACACACACACACTATCCCTGGTGTCTAAGTGGCTTCTGCCCCCTTTGGGGGAAGATGGGTCTAAAAAATAATAGGCCGATCTGCCCCCAAGGGGGTCAGAAATGGGCAACAGTTCAATGCCCCCCTTTGGCTTCCCCTTCCATCCCTGCCTTAGGGGGGTGGGAGGGAAGCCCACAGAGGGAGCGCTAGTGCTCCCTCTGAGCTAAGTGCCCGGGACGTAATGGTTCCGTCCTTGACACATGAGCACTGTGCCGTTGTACGTAACCATTACGTCCTCGGCACAGAAGGGGTTAATGGAAAAACATTTTTTTGGTCTCAAAAAGCACACATTGCAGCAGTAGTCTCAAGCACTGAAGGGGGTTCTTCGCGAGTGGATGTGCTACTAGTGAATGGGTGGAATGCTGTCACTCAGAGAAGTCAGCCAATGGCTGAAGTGGGCTGACCCATTGCCCCATGCTGTATGCTACATTGGTGGAAGAAAATATGAATGATCCTGTAACAGGCCAATGGATGATGATGGCTGTCAGAAAGCCCCTATAAGTATGTTCTACATTTAGAGTTGGGCGGGCAGGTTACTCCATCACAAACGTGATGTATATCCTGTACACCATATTACGATCTCTATAGGCTACAATGGGATTGTAATACAGCAGACGGGATATCTGTCACATTTGTGACGGAGTAACCCATCCGCTAAACTCTCAATCAGGCCCATAATTTTAGTAAAATCAAATCAAATGCCTGCAGCCCGAAGTTATTTCAGGGTCAAAGAAGTGATGCATTTAAACATCCACAGTTTGGCAGTAATGCATTTACATATGTTAATGAAGTTACATACTGTGTTCACACTAATATCTCTGTTTTTCAAATAACAAGGCAGTCATGCCATGGTTTTGAGTATCTCCACATGCAATATTGATCTGTATGACTGTTAGAAATGGGGTTTCTGGTTGGCTAGGGTATGCACCTCAGCCAGGCAGAACCTACCCACTCTAGTCAGAGCTTGGGAGTTACACGTCCAAGATAACCCCTGCTCACCCCCTTGGTAGCTTGGCACGAGCAGTCAGGCTTAACCTGGAGGCAATGTGTAAACCGTTTGCACAACACACAACACACGTGACGCAAAATGTACACCACAAAGTAAACACAACACTGAGCTATGTAAAAATAATCTATATTGCACAAAACATAATTAGACCAACATTACACGTAAGTAATACCCTGCTACCTTAGTAGTTTTCAGAAGGTTACACAAGTTACTAATACTCTGCATGAATATGCAGTTGTCACATTAGAACAAGTAAGTACTCAGGATTCTGCAACATAAGCAGTAGTCAGGAATTAGAGTAAAAGATATATGCACTTGTTATGAACAATTCCTGAATAAAATAACCCTCAGAGAATATGTCACAAGTCATATATATACATATCAGCTAGACATGCCCATAACAGGAACATTAGCACATATATGTAAAAAGAACATCAAACACAGGTAGGTAATATATGAACCAAATAACTTTGGATTATCACTATTACTGGTCCCTTAGAAAAAGTACCTGGTTGGATGAAGAGGCACTTCCAGTGCCTAAGGAGGAGTATGGGGGCCCCCGGCGCTCCCATGTGCGGAAAACGGGGGCCTCGCCGGTCTCCTGGGAGAGAGGGGTGATCTGCACCCTCCCTACCGTAACAAAAGAAAGAACGGGCCCCTCTGGGGACCCACGATCCTGTAGGGCCCCCCTGGCCTCTAATGGCCCTCTCCGAAGGGGGGGCCCAAAGTACCACAAAGATTAAAGGGGGGCGATCGCGCCCCTAAGGCAGTGACCGGGGAGAAGGGAACTCCTGTTTCTCCCTGTGTCCTGCGTGCAAGGGGGCAGCTGCCCTTGTCCGCGGTGCGGCTGCCCAAAGGAGGTAAAGGAAGCAGGGGCCTCCATTGAGGCTCCTTGCCTGCTTCCTGTGGCAGGCGCACCCGGTCTGGTGCGCGAGCCGCCCTGCTGCCGTCCCTCGTCCACGAGGGAGGCAGCTCAGGGAGTTGGTGCCGTCGTGAGCCCCGGGGGCGCTCCGTAAAGCGTGCATCACCCGGGGGCATAATAGGAGCGGCCCAGCTCCTTTCTTAGCCTCAGCAAGTGCCCTGGGGGCACAACGAACAGTGCGGTCCTCGAGCTAGTCACAGATGCGGCACCCGGGTCACAGCAGTGATTTTTTTCCAACAACGAAGCGCTTAAGAAGGCGCAAAGGTTCTCTTCCAAGCCCGGGTTGCGACGGTGATTCCGGATACAGAAACAAAATGCTTTTTAAGGTGCTATGGCCAATCTGAAGCCCGGGCTGCGACGGTGATCTTGTTCTAGCAACAAGAAGAGCGCCCTTTGAAAAGCGCTTGAGGCCAAAGTCTGTAGCAGGTTTGGCAGGGGTGAGGGGCCACAGCACCCTGCCCCTGGGAGCAACAAGGAGACAAGGGGAGCACAGACTGGTGGGCCCAGCTACAGGCCAGCACAAGGTTTGCAGTGGGTGACAGTCCTTCTAGTGACCAGGCAGGTCACGGGTCAGCACATCAGCAGCAGTCCAAGGTGGTTTCCTGGTGAGTCCATTCATCAGCGTTCTGTGTCCAGTTTCAAGTTCCAAGAGTGTTCAAATTGTGGGGAAAATTCCCCTGTAATTATAGTCAGTTCTTACAGTGTTTCACAATGGTAGGGAGAGGAGGTTCCAGCCAGTTACAACTGGTTCTGGGAGTGCCCCCTCTCTCCTTTCAGCACAGGTTCCAAACATCAGTGGGATATTAACGACCCTATTGTGTGAGACCAGGGCACAGTCTTTACAAATGCAGGTGTGCCCCGCCTCTCCCTTCTCTCAGCCCAGGTAGGCTTTACAATATGTAGATGCACCTCTGTGTCACCTCCACTCTCCCTGTGTTCAGGCTGTCTGAGAAGTATGCACAAAGACCCAAATGTCAGTCTGCCCAGACGTTGATTGGAGACAAGCTGTTAAACACCAAAGTCATAAGCACAGATAAATGCGCACTTTCTAGAAGTGGCATTTCTGTGATAGTAATAAAAAATACACTTACACCAGTAAGCAGCATTTCTCACCACTATCACAACCATACCAAACATGCCTACGCTACCCCTCATAAATCAGACAATACCCCTTACACATAAGGGAGGGCATCTCCAATGCAATCCTATGAGGAGGCAGCACTCACAGCAGTGAGACACCAAGTTAGGATGTTTGTCACTACCAGGACAGGCCACGCAACATGGCACATGTCCTTCCTTCTACATACATGGCACCCTGTCCAAAGGGCTAGCTAGGGCGTACCTTAGGGGTGACTTACATGTAGTAAAAGGGGAGTTCTGGGCCTGGCAAGTAAATTTAGATGCCAGGTCCCTGTGGCAGAAAACTGTGCACATAGGCTCTGCGCTAGCAGGCCTTCGATAGGTTTGACAGGCTACTTCAGAGGGTGGCGCAAGCAGCGCTGCAGGCCCCCTAGTAGCATTTAATTTACAGGCCCTGGCCTGGGCGCTTGTTACAGTCGTCCTGGTCAGCTCACCCATCAGTTCAGAGGATCCCCTCTGTAACTGGTCTCCCGACCCAGGGTCCTTCCCCTCTGGCTGAGCTTGGGTCAGGAAAGAGCCTTTCCTCCTCCTGCCCCTCCTTCTAGAGTTCCGCACCCTCCCATCAGGAGTGATACACCCAGAAGTAATGGTAGAGAGACTGGGGACAGCCTTCTCCACCTCCAGGTCAAGGGATCTACCCTGGACCTGGTTTTCCAACCTAGGGACGGTACCCTTGGACTGGTTCTGCAACCTAGGGACGGTACCCTTGGGCTGGTCATGAGTTAGGGGAGTGTCCTAACTCAAACTCTCCCTTACTCCCTTAGGTAGGGCATGCATCTTACAACCTAGGGATGTTACCCTTTTGCTGGACAGGAGTCAGGGAAGTGTCTTCCCGTGAATCCCCTCTTGAAGGAACTGAATCCCTAGAGAATGCACCTGTAAAGATGCTGGTTACAGCAGTCTCTATTTTCAGATCTAGGGGGTTGCCCATGATCTGTTTTTCCAACCTAGGGACGATACCCCTTTGCTGGACAGGAGTCAGGGGAGTGCCCTCCCTCAAAGTCTCCCTTACAGGAACTGAATCCCTTGGGCATGCATCTTCCAACCTAGGGACGTTACGCTTTTGCTGGACAGGAGTCAGGGAAATGTCTTCCCGTGAATCCCCTCTTGAAGTAACTGAATCTTCAGAGAATGCATCAGTAGAGATGCTGGTTACAGCAGTCTCTATTTTCAGATCTAGGGGGTTGCCCATGATCTGGTCTTCCAACCTAGGGACGATACCCTTTTGCTGGAAAGGGGTCAGGGGAGTGTCCTCCATCAAAACCTCAAAAGGAAGCACCTGCACGCCCCTTTGCGGGGTGGTGCTGCTGATCTCCAGAGTTGGAGCAACCCTGTTTCCAGGTGTCCCCCCTTCTCCTTCAGACTTTAGGGCATCCTTTTTACAGGATTGGCCTTTGGTAACGACTACCCTCCCGCCTTGGGGCCCCTCTCGGGTACCTTCCAGGACCTGCGGAGGAGGACAGGTCCCTGTGGATCCTGCCCCCTCCCCGCTCAGAACGTTGTCGGGTTAGTTAAATTCTTGCCTCGGTGTACCGATAAGGAGCCTTCTAAGGCATACGTAAGAGGATAGGTCCTTAACAATCCTATTTCCTCCCTGCTGAAAACTTTACCTGGATTACCTAGAACCTCCCCCACCCCTTCCAGGGGTGAACCTAAGACAGCCCTTGGTGTCTGATCAGCTCCCCTGGCACTAAGCCAGAGGTCAGCCTCCTTTGCAAGCTTCTGGGGTCTGAGAACTTAAAGTAAGACAAGTGTTGACGTAGCTCTGAAAAAGAGCAACGGAACATGTGTTCTCTTAGAATGAGACTAAACAGCCCTTCATAAGTGGTTGCTCTCCTACCCTCCACCCATCCTGTTAGTGCTTTGCAACAAGTCCCCATAAAATCCTCCCAAGACTGGTGAGACCATACTCTTCTAGCAGGGCCTTTCTGATGTGGGGATACCCCTGCCTGTCACTCCCTTCTGGGGCCAGTAGGACATCCATTTCCACCTCAGGAACATAGCTCTCTAGGACAGTTACCCAATCTGTCTCAGGAATCCTGTGCGCAACTAGAGCTTCTTCATACCCCCTAAGCCACTGACGTATGTTATCTCCCTCCTTGAACCCAGGTACCAAATCTGTGGGTAGGTAAGGATTGTGCCTAACACTACAAATGCTGCCACCACTGGACTCCACTTGCATTACTGGTGAGCCCAGATTTGTAAGACTGCGCTCTACAGCGAGCCTTTCTGTGGTAAAGGCCCTTTCAGCCTCTGCCATCCTCTCCTGGGCTAAGGCTTTTTCAACCTCAGCCTGTCTCTCTTCTACCGCCAGCCTAGCTAGCTGCAGCTTCAGGTCCCTCCCTTCCCGCCTATCTCTGAGCTCCTCAGGTGACAGGGAATGGGAGGTGGCACTGCTGCAAGCAAGTACCTAGTAAGGTAATCCCTATCTATGGGGTCTTCTCCCTCTACTGGCGTCCCTGGCCAGTCATTTTCTCCCTCAGAACCCTCCCTCTCTTGGGCCTCCTTTTCTGATATGTAGTCTGCCTCCTCAAAATTAAACAGGGCTCTCCTGAGGGTCCCTTCATGGGCTTCAGCCTCTATAAAAGGTATACCTCTCTCCCTGCAGAATCCCCTTAACTCTTCTAGAGTATAATACAACATATCATCCATGTCAAAGGTGGACTCCATTTTGTTAAGAGCACAACACTAGCGTAAAAACAAGAGTCAAAAGAGCAAGTATACAACACATGAGTAAAAATAAAATGACTAGTTTGAGAGAACAGGAGAATAATTTAAGAAAAGAGAATTAAAACATGTAATGGTCTAAGTGCAATTTGCGGTGCAAAAATGAGTCATGAGGTACTGTGCAAGCGCAAGTCCTATCCCACCGCTACCACCAATGTTAGAAATGGGGTTTCTGGTTGGCTAGGGTATGCACCTCAGCCAGGCAGAACCTACCCACTCTAGTCAGAACTTGGGAGTTACACGTCCAAGTTAACCCCTGCTCACCCCCTTGGTAGCTTGGCACGAGCAGTCAGGCTTAACCTGGAGGCAATGTGTAAAGCGTTTGCACAACACACAACACACGCGACGCAAAATGTACACCACAAACTCAACACTGAGCTATGTAAAAATAATCTGTATTGCACATAACATAATTAGACCAACATTACACCTAAGTAATAACCTGCTACCTTAGCAGTTGTCAGTAGGTTACATAAGTTACTAATACTCTGCAAGAATATGCAGTTGTCACATTAGAACACGTAAGTACTCAGGATTCTGCAACATAAGCAGTAGTCAGGAATTAGAGTAAAAGATATATGCACTTGTTATGAACAATTCCTGAATAAAAGAACCCTTAGAGAATATATCACAAGTCATATATACACATATCAGCTCGACATGCCCATAACAGGAACAGTAGCACATATATGTAAAAAAAACATCAAACACAGGTAGGTAATATATGAACCAAAGAACTTTGGATTCTCACTATTACTGGTCCCTTAGAAAAAGTACCTGGTTGGATGAAGAGGCACGTCCAGTGCCTAAGGAGGAGTATGGGGGCTCCCGGCGCTCCTATGTGCGGAAAACGGGGGACTCACTGGTCTCCTGGGAGAGAGGGGTGATCTGCACCCTCCCTACCGTAACAAAAGAAAGAACGGGCCCCTCTGGGGAACCGCAATCCTTCTGGGGCCCCCTGGCCTCTAATGGCCCTCTCCAAAGGGGGGGGCCCAAAGTACCACAAAGATTAAAGGGGGGCGATCGTGCCCCTAGGACAGTGACCGGGGAGAAGGGAACTCCCCTTTCTCCCCGTGTCCTGCGTGCAAGGGGGCAGCCGCCCTTGTCCGCGGTGTGGCTGCCCAAAGGAGGTAAAGGAAGCAGGGGCCTCCATTGAGGCTCCTCGCCTGCTTCCTGCGGCAGCCGCACTCGGTCTGGTGCGCGAGCCGCTCTGCTGCTGTCCCTCGTCCACGAGGGAGGCAGCTCAGGGAGTTGGTGCTGTCGTGTGCCCCAGGGGCGCTCCGTAAAGCGTGCTTCACCCGGGGGCACAATAGGAGTGGCCCAGCTCCTTTCTTAGCCTCAGCAAGTGCCATGGGGGTACAACGAATACCGCGGTCCTCGAGCTAGTCACAGATGCAGTGCCCGGGTCGCAGCGGTGATTTTTCCCAACAACAAAGCGCTTAAGAAGGCGCAAAGGTTCTCTTCCAAGCCCGGGTTGCGGCCGTGATTCCGGGAACAGAAACAAAGCGCTTTTTAAGGCGCTACGGCCAATCTGAAGCCCGGGCTGCAACGGTGATCTGGTTCTAGCAACAAGACGAGCGCCCTTTGAAAAGCGCTTGAGGTCAAAGTCTGTAGCAGGTTTGGCAGGGGTGAGGGGCCACAGCACCCTGCCCCTGGGAGCAACAAGGAGACAAGGGGAGCACAGACTGGTGGGCCCAGCTACAGGCCAGCACAAGGTTTGCAGAGGGTGACAGTCCTTCTAGTGACCAGGCAGGTCACAGGTCAGCACAGCAGCAGCAGTCCAGGGTGGTTTCCTGGTGAGTCCATTCATCAGCGTTCTGTGTCCAGTTTCAAGTTCCAAGAGTGGTCAAATTGTGGGGAAACTTCCCCTGTACTTATAGTCAGTTCTTAAAGTGTTTCACAATGGTAGGGAGAGGAGGTTCCAGCCAGTTACAACTGGTTCTGGGAGTGCCCCCTCTCTCCTTTCCGCATAGGCTCCAAACATCCGTGGGGGTTAACAACCCTATTGTGTGAGGCCAGGGCACAGTCTTTACAAATGCAGGTGTGCCCCGCCTCTCCCTTCTCTCAGCCCCGGACGGCTTTATAATATGTAGATGCACAACTGTGTCACGTCCACCTTCCCTGTGTTCAGGCTGTCTGAGAAGTATGCACAAAGCCCCAAATGTCAGTCTGCCCAGACGCTGATAGGAGACAAGATGTAAAACACCAAAGTTATAAGCACAGATAAATGCGCACTTTCTAGAAGTGGCATTTCTGTGATAGTAATAAAAAATACACTTACACCAGTAAGCAGCATCTCTCACCACTATCACAACCATACCAGACATGCCTACGCTACCCCTCATAAATCAGACAATACCCCTTACATATAAGGCAGAGCATCTCCAATGCAATCCTATGAGGAGGCAACACTCACAGCAGTGAGACACCAAGTTAGGCTGTTTGTCACTACCAGGACAGGCCACGCAACATGGCACATGTCCTTCCTTCTACATACATGGCACCCTGTCCAGAGGGCTAGCTAGGGCGTACCTTAGGGGTGACTTACATGTAGTAAAAGGGGAGTTCTGGTCCTGGCAAGTAAATTGAAATGCCAGGTCCCTGTGGCAGAAAACTGCACACACAGGCTCTGCGCTAGCAGGCCTTAGATAGGTTTGACAGGCTACTCCAGTGGGTGGCGCAAGCAGCACTGCAGGCCCCCTAGTAGTATTTAATTTACAGGCCCTGGGTATAGGGATACCACTTTACAAGGGACTTATAGGTAAATTAAATATACCAATTAGGTATAATCCAATCATACCAAATTTGTAAGAGAGAGCACATGCACTTTAGCACTGGTTAGCAGTGAAAAAGTGCTCAGAGTCAAAATGTCAGCCAACAAAGGTCAGAAAAATAAGGAGACAAAAGCAAAACGTCTGGGGAATGACCCTGTAAAAGGGCCAGGTCCAACAATGACCAACAGACACTACATTCGTATGGATGTAGTTTGTGGGAGGCACAAGTGAAATTTATCAGAGGTTGAATGTTTTTCTAAAAATACACTTGCCTTTCACGGACAAGTTACTGGCATTGGTTCCCATAAATACAAGAAGACACACCCTGACGTTTCACAGTCTGATCAGATTTGTGACAGCTCTGTGTGTTTCCTTGTTTGCCCATTCATCACAACTCACTCCCTTTAGATACCAGGAACAGAATAGTTCATAAATTATAAACTGATACCTGGAGGGACACATGTAATCACATGCCTATTGATGACATTCCGAAGTACATCACAATTGGACTAACCACCTCTACTCCCAGACATACACAGATGCTTCAACTCTTGCTTGCAAGTTAGAAGTATTATAAAAAGGCAAAAACCCAATTGTAAGAAATTAAGTTGTTGGTTGACTGGGGTGTGAGTCCTGGTCAAGCACCAGCCACAATCCTTGTCAGGGTAAGGCACAAGCAAAGCCTAAATCAATCCACATTAGCTTGGCACAGAGCAGTCAGACTTAGCTTAGAGACAATGTGTGAAGTATTTGTATAATACTTCAAACAGAAACACAATGAAAACACACCACAAAAGGAGCATACAACAGAGTTAGAAAGTAGAGTAGGTTTTAGTAAATTTATCAAGAGCAAAACAACAGCCATCCAATGAGTAGAGCTGGTGATATTGTATTTTAAAGTTTTAGGAGAAAATGCCACCCAAAAGCATAAAACTCGAACTGAGTCCATCTAGTCGTGCCAGACTGGGACAAAGTCACAAGTTCAGGTCGATCACAATGGAGCGGGGGCCACCTACAATGGCCCAGTTACCTTAAATCCTGGCTGCAGAGCATTGCATGGAGCAGAATCGAAGATGCACTGCACAGCCGAAGCAGTACGTTGGTTCCAAGATGGTGTGAAGCTGCGGTGTGAGGTCCTCTTACATTATTGTTAAGGATCCCGTCGACAGGCTTGCGATGCGAAGTCCAATGTCAGGGTTGTGGTGCACAGCTGGTGGTGTTCCAGTTCTGAGGAGCTGCGAGGCTGCGATGTGAAGTCTAGTGCCGTCCTCGAGATTGCCATCGACAAGGGGTGCAAGGCCCTGGGTCATGGATGCGCTACACTATTGGGATGATGTGTTGGTTCTGAAGGCTGCGGAGGCAATGTGGGTCCTCACGTCAGCCAAATCCACACAGCAGCAGTGATGCGTTGGTTTTGCTCGGGGTTGTGCAGATCCTTAGAAGAGATGCATTGGTTGGGCTCGGGGATGTGCAGCTCAGCATAGGCTATATGTTGGCTCAGCTTGTAAGCACCTTAGGCCTACCTCCAAGGGTCCAGGACTGAGGTATGACCATTTGACAGGGTAGTGACACTGACATCACTTGGCAGGCCAGAGACACAGATGGAGGTGCAAGGTGGTTGGAAGCCTGTTATGTCCCTGAGGCGTCAGATCAGGAGGCCAGTCAACTAACCCTTGGAGTCTGGGTACAACAAAACAGATCCATTCCTTCCCACCCAGGCAAGAGGACAGCGGGCTGCAAGTCAGCACAGCAAAGCAGGAGTCCAGCACAGTGCTGTCCAACAGAGTGGCAATCCTTCAGCTGCACAGCAGTCGGTCTTCCTGGCAGAGTATTCACAGGTCCAGAAAGGTACATAAGAAGTGGTGTCTGAGGTCCAGTACTTAAAACCTGGTGCCCTGGTTCTGGAAGGTGTGTGAAACTTTTAGACAGTGGGCGTGTAGTGCAAGGAATTCCCCTACCGCAGCTTCAGGCTGGCTGGAGTGACAATACAGCGTCTTTAGACCCTTTGTGTGTGGACAGGACCTTCCTATTGAGGTGTAAGTGAGGCTGTGTTCAGCTCCTCCCTCCCATCCTGCTTGAGATGGCCCATCAAGTCACACATAAGCTCCCATTGGGTGTGGCTGTGTAGGAGGAAAGCACAGGGTGCAGGTAACAGATGGTTAAGGCAGGAAAATGCCAACTTTCTAAAACTGGCATTTTCAGAATTGCAATTTAAAATCCAACTTCACCATAAGTGAGGATTTTAAATTTTCGTTCTGGAAACACAAAACCTGAAGGAATTATCTCTTCCTATTTGAAATTACGCCTATAAAATGTAATAAGGCAACTCTAATGTTATCCTATGGGAGAGGTGGGCCTTAGAGTTTTTCACTACTAGGACAGATAAAACTAAAAAGTACATGTCTTACTTTTTAACTAAATTGCACCCTGCCCTCTGAGCTGTTCAGGGTCTACCCAAGGGATGACTTATATGTATTAAAAAGGAGGTTTTGGGCTTGGCAAAAGGTTTATTTTGCCAGGTCGAAATGGCAGGTTGAACTGCACACACAGGCTCTGCAATGGCGACCTGAGACATGTTTAAAGGGCCACTTAAGTGGGTGGTACAATCAGTGCACAGGCCTAATAGTAGCATTTAATTGACAGGCTACGAGCACATGTAGTGCCACTTTACTAGGAACTTACAAGTAAATTAATATGCCAGTTGGGTGTAAGCCAATACTACCATGTTTAGAGGATAGAGCACAAGCACTTTAGCATGGGTTAGCAGTGGTAAAGAGCACAGAGTCCTAATACCAACAAAACAAGGTCAGAAAAATGGAGGAAGAAGACACATTGTTGGGGGAAGACCACCCTAAGGCTGACAGGTCTAACATCAATTCAATCAGTGCCATCAATACATAGATCTGTAACCACTACTGCAGTACAAGTAAAGCAATGGAATGAGGAGGATACAGAATAACACAAAGTGTGAAGTTTGTAACATGCACAGTTCCAAGTGTTATTTTTACTGTCAGAAACACTGCTGTGATTATTTCAATGTAAAGTGCATTGACAAACTGAGCATGTAAACTTTACCCAATAATAACATTTTACTTACCCTATTTTGGTTAGTATATATATGGGAGAAGGACCCTTATGAACACATCTATCCAGCTTATCTGTTCCTGTCCACATTTTTCTATATTTCTGTATACTCAAGTAGCAGATACTGCTAAGATGAGTTTATTAGGGGCAGGGAAAGGCTCTACTATTTTCCAAGTAATTGTGAGAAATTGAGGAAACTCTGCTCAAGTGAAGCTGACTAACATTGCCGAAGCAGAGATTCTTGCATACAAGAGGTCGAAAGTAGGAACAGGGGACACAGCAGTGACTGGGGCATAGACGGGGGCTGTTTTGATAGTGAGTGAGAGACTTGGGGATGCAATGCACAGGCTCATCCAGTTGGACCGCTTTTGTGAAGTGTTGAGTAACATTTTGAGGGGAGCAGAGTGGTCAGTGGCATTACGAAAAATGATGGGGCCCTTCTGCAGAATGTGATGAGGGTCTAGAATGTCTTTTTCTCACAGATATTCATTACTCCTCAGCTGAATGGGGTCTCCTGAAGTTTCGGGGAACACCCTGTATAGCAGGGACCTGTGTTACACCCCTGGGATTGAGGACTCTGATGTGGGTGTGCCAAAAAATAGCTGGCAGTCCAAGCTCTGCACTTGCTCCTTCATGGCAGAGGGAAAGATTTCCTACTGCTCAAAGGGATGATGATGTTTCTTTCTTTTCTAAAAATCCATGAAGGCAAACCCAAAAGAACCAGACTCAGCCAAATAATGAGCAGATTCCAGACAAGTAACAAGGGATGTAGTGCATTACGTCAAGACCAATGTCTTCTTTAGAAGATGCAGATATAATCAATTCCTTCAGTGAGTGTAAGGAAATGCCTCTTTTTGCATGTTCACACCCACATTTTTTGAGTGATACTGCTGTTTTTTTTACTCTGACTGTGCATTGAGGCCTGCTAACCAGATCTCAGTGCCAGTGTTCAAACACTATGCCATTGCATGTTAAATTGGCCATACCCAATTGGCAAGGACAGACTTACTTATAAGTGCTTAATGTACCCTGGGCATCTAAGGCAGTGTCCAATCAGGGCTGCAGCACTGTTTCTGCCACCCTAGGTGTGACAGAGTACAAAATGTCACCCAGCCTGCCACTGCAGACTGGAAGGACAGTGTTTACACTGCCAGCTCAACTTTGCCATTCAAAGCAATGGCAAAGCCACCCTTTCCATTAACAATGTATGTAAGTCTCCCTTAAGGAAGGAGTATTGAGCCCTATGGATGGAAGCTGTGCATTGTTAAGTAGGACATACCAGTTTCATATGTTTTAATAGCAACACTTCCAAATTGTCATTTTGTTGTGGATAAGTTAGTAGCTTCGTTGGCTAATGCAGGATTACTGGTTGGCACCCCAGCCTGGCTAACTCCTGAATGGGACAACCTAACTCGGTCATGTAAGGTATCAAATTAATTGTGGCATTAAACCTGACCTGATGCCCAGGTCAAATTTAATGTCACAAAATGTAGCAACTTTTAGAAAGTTTCCACTCTGTACTCCAGCTAGCCCAACAGCCTAACAAAGGCCCTGGCATACAAACAGCTTTCTGCCTGCCTGGGGAGAAATGTGAACGACTCTCGGGATTAGGAAAAAAGGCAGTTGCTGCAAAGTGAGGCATTACCTCCTCTCCCAGGATGGCCACTCAAGGTGTTAGCCCAACAAGTGAGTTTCAAAGGGGAAGCTGCCTTTGTGAGGGAAGTATTGATAACACCCCTAAGCAGGATGCCTTTTGTTCTGGGTGACAAAGTGGAGCCAGAGCAAGAATGGGAAAACCCGTCCCCAAACCGTTTTTTTCGTGGGCGTGTAGAGCTCTGGTAGGCACACCTCTAGGGTGGGCTAACAAGCTCCTGATGACCAAGAAAGGGTTTTGCCATCTTGAAAGTGGCAAGAAAGTTCTACTCTGGGATAGCCAGGTACCACACATCACAGGAAACACTAGGAAGGAGGGTGCACAGTAGCCCATTGGCTAATGACGGTGGGGTTCCCTTGGGGCTCTTTCCTGTGATAAATATGACACCCCTGGCACTCTTCGTCTCAGATCATGTTGGATTTTGTAAGACGACTGAAAAATGACTGAATCCTTGAATCACACTAACAGCGGCTGCACCTTCTGAAGGTCTGCACTTGCTGCACTTTGGGCTAGGGAAGTTTGGAGTGTTCTTGTGTTTCCTGGCTTGGGGAAAAGTTATTTCTGGCCCTGTATTTAAGCAGTGACTCCAAGGATCAGTAGGCTGATCTCCTGGAACCAGCTCCAGGGACACAAGAGCTGAGGAAGCCCAAACTTACAAGTTGGTAGCCACCCCAGATGTTTTGCCACTACCAGTCACTGGGTGCCCAAAAGGACAAATCTGAGAGAACCAAAAGCTGCACCCAAGTCTGTCTGACCAGGGACTCCTGTCCAAGACTGGATTCATCGCACCCAAGGGACACCAGCCCCTACCTTAGGATTTTGCACCAACTTTGGTGCAATAACCTATAGTCCAGCATTGGCTGTCCTGCTACTGCAAGGTAGAGGACTTCGGGGAACCCTGATCTATGTGTCTAAAGTTGACCCTCTTCACCCAAGGACTGCAAAACAATCCCAAATACACCCCCATCGTCTGGACCACAACTGGAGCATCCTTTGAGTATCTTATACCTCAGGAGCACTCCATTGATGTCTATGGCGATCATCCTGTAAAGTATAAAACTAAAAGTGTTCTGGTGGCCAGGTAACTGTCCAAAGTATCCCCTCTGGCCCCCTAGACCTCTGCCCAGTCTGCATAGGTCACCAAACCCGGGCAGGAGTAGTGGAACTAACTCTTTCAAACTTTTCAAAAGTTTAGAAACATTTTGTTGACCAATGCTTGTTTGTGATTGCATTTCAAAAGGATAATATCTTCCAAAATCTGCAGCTCTGGAACCATCTGGTGGACTTTGTTCATCAAGGTCTCTAAAAGGCTTTTTCCCTTTTCTATGTGTGTCCCAGAATGCAGCACACATAGGGAGAGGAACAAACAAGGAGAAATAAAGATATTTTTCATTGTTGTTCCTCCCCTGGTGAGGTGTAAGGTTGTGGCGCATTCCCAAGTTTACAAGGTCTTGTAAATCTGGGGATGCGTCAAAGTCCAAGGGTGTTGCATGGGAACACCCATGGCAACACCCATGGAATGCCTTCCTTGAGCAGCGTAAGGCAATGCAGTGATTTGCACTACCTTGCATTACTCCATATCTATGAAGCCGTTCAAAGCCACGCAAAGTGGCTTTGCATTGCCTTATAAATATGATTTAAAGGTTTGCGCTGCTGTTGCATCACAACAATGCAATGGCAGAGAAAGGGGCTTGAAAACATGCCCCTAAGTCCCTTTGCCAAGCCTTACTGCTCGCAGCCACAGCTACCCAGAGTGGAGCTTAAGGCCAAGTAAATGAGCCTGACTGGACCCAAGATTGTATTTTTGAGTGTACTGCATGATAAGACCCACGGCCATATCATATATTGCACCTAAATCCTGAGATGTGAGATTGCAAATGATTAAAGTGAACTTCAGCATAAAGCAATAGTGTAATTATAAACTCTTGATAACTCTACCTCCTATTATTCTTGGTCCTTAAAGTTTCGCAGTTCTTAACCCAGAAGATCCGTGACACCTACTCAAGGGGCCACAATCACTGACGGTTTGGAAAATGAAATACTATCAACAGATTAATAAAGTGTGTATAAATAATGACGCACAGTTTAAATTTGAAACTTAAAACAAGATGTTACTGTAAAACAAATTAAATTAGAGGTTAACAATTAAATTGGTAAACTTAGATTATTTTGTGGAAGCAGCGCAAGTGCATGAAACACAATATAATATGGATACTGGGTGGCCTCAAATGAATTTAGCAAAGCTCCAACAAGCAAATTTAATATATTTTTTTTAAAATATTTGTGAATTAAATAAAATATTTATTAATTCATGTATTTGCTTCATAAATGCTTGTTTATGTATTTATGTGTATTGTTTTGTGGTTCTAATCATTAAATCGCTTATGCTGCGGTCCCTGGAGTTCAATAATGACTCAGTGAGTGTCCCCTGATCCCAATAATGATTCAGAGAGGGTCCCCGGTTCCAATGAAGATTAGATGGAGGTCCATAAAAGTCAAAAGGTTAAGAACCACATTCTCTGGAGAGACAAGCAGGCCTATCCATGGCACCTGAAAATGAAATATTTATTTTGTGGAAAACCCTGGAAACATAATATGAGTTGTTGTGAAGCTGGGTAGGATTCCATTCAGCCTGTCTGTTCCCATTTTCTCTACACTCCGTATGTTGAAGGCTGTGATGTCCAAATGATGTTTCTTAAGTGAAAGGCTAAACTTGAAAGCTGATGAGCCATGGCAGCAGACCTCTTTTGAATGGTTTGCCATTGTAGCTCTGTTGTTCATTCATATAAGTAGTGTCTTCTGCTTTATGCCCTGAATGAATTTCTAAAAACTGCTGCAAACTTTTCAGATTTTCCAGCACTAGTCCCCTTCACAGTGGCTTTGATATAGACCTGGAATGGAGTCACAATGTCAGTCTAATAAGACCTGGGAGTCCTACCACTCTGACGAAATAGATAGTATGGGAAAGTGCCTCTTTTTGCAGAGTCAACCCCATTTTTAGTGAACTGATGCTGCTGTTGTTTTGACTCTGCACACTTGGACTCTGCTAACTAACCAGTGAATCAGTGAATGTGAGATGACAACTAAAATACATTAAAATTGGTCATACTCATAATAGAGATGTTTAACTTACTTCTAAGTCCCTTGGTATAAAGTGTCCCCCGGTTTGTTATGTTAAATGTGACTAGAGGACTGCAGCACCTATTGTGCCATCCATTACAGTGAAACGTGGCTTCAGGCCTGCTATTGTAGCCTGACTGTGGCAGTTTGCAAACTGCAATTTGGACTGTCAACATAAATTGACAGGTCTAAATCTTTCCTTTAAACATTAGTGTTATCTGTAAGTAGGCCTTATAGTCCTTAAGGCAGGGTGCTGATGTTTAAACGGATCACTTACAGAATTTTTCTAACACAATTATCGTGCAGACAGAATATCATGCTGAAAATATTGAGCATCAAAATATCGAGAAGGTAAGTGCAAATAGATAAATAAAAATTTACTATTCTTAACCCCACATATACGTACCTTGAAGATATACACAAATATATATATATATATATGTGGAGTTACATAAAGTAAAACTTTGCTTACCCATAGAAACCTACCTTCACAATATATTTGTTTATAATCTTGACACAATATTTTGTCCAAACAATATATTTTCTGATATTTTGCCGAAACACCATTTAAACATAGGACATTTAGAAAGTTAATATTATAGGTGTCCGGACAGTGACTAGCAACTGAAAACTATTTTCACTGTAGAAAGGCTATAGAGAAACACTGGGATGCACTAGTACATTTAAAAATCCTATCTTCGACTAGGATACAGCTACAAAGTTCATTCTTTAACTCTTTGTCTTTGTCTGCCTTGTCCCACAGGAGGAATCCGAGCTCCAGAAAAGTGACTAAGTCTCAGTGTACAAAGCTTGACAGGACAAATTCATCAAGAATATCTGGCCAGAGAGAGGTGTGAACTTTGATTCATCCCACACAAAGCTTTTCCTGCTTGAACCAGTGGCTTTACAGGAACCTCGTTCAATGCCTATACAAAGTTGTTTACCCCTTCCCAGATTTGCCCTGCTGAAGGACTTCAACTTCCATTTTCAAGAAAAGGGTAAAATGTTCAATTGAATTGAAAGCTGGTTAATGTAGCCGACTTGCGCTCTCACTATGCACAGTTGTCTAATCAATAATTTTACTGCAAATGTTACAGTGAGATTATCAATGATGTCATAGAAGATGTCATGAGTGATGTAATATCTGGGCTAATTAGCAGTGCATCGAGAGGGCGCCAGTTAAAGTTACCTTAAGGCACGAGTTATGTGTACTTGAAATAACTCTAACTATAACAGTTGAATTTCCATGGTTTTGTGTGTGTAAAATCAGAACCTAATCAGAACCTAACCATAACGTTCCCGTTGTTTTTTTAGTGAATTTCTAAGGTCTTTTTAAAACTCTATTTCCTAATTATAAGCTCCCATTAACCTTTCTTTTTTTCAGTGAATTTCTAGGGTTTTTTATTGTTAAGTAAGAAGCCCATCACAATGCATGGTGGGGGGGAGGTTGGATGCAGGGCCTAGCCTGTCATTGTGCTACCCCATCCAAGTTTGCTGCTCCTGCCCCCCCTTCCTCCTTGCCATCCATTGTCCAAGTCCATGCCCCTGCTGCCTCATTGCAGCCCAGTGTGTCCGCCTGCCCTGAACAGTTAGCTTGCTGCCCCATCCACCTCCTCCCTACCCTCTGTTGTCTATGTCCATGCACCATCCCCCTTCCTCTTGCATGATCTGATGTGCTGCCACCCTCCATTTAACTTGAATGTCTCTGCTCACTCCTCCTGCTTTCCGTTGCCCAATTCTTTGCTCCATGAGTACCCTCCTGCTTAGCATCTGTGCTTAGGTTGCTGCCCCTATCCTCCCTCCCACTGCCCTCCAATGTCTGTGTGCCTGTTTCTGCTCCCTCCTTTTTGTTCACCATGTTCCATGGACCTGCCACTGCCTCTCCTATCTGTGGTATAACAGATCTCATCCTTTTCTGTCAGTTACATAAGTCCCACACATACAAAGACAAACAGAGGCAGAAAATGGTTCAATAACATTTATTTAAACAACTACGTCTTAGACAGAAGTGCATGAATTGCAATAATTAGAATGATGAAACATAATAGAAGCAAAATGGTGGAAAGGAAATTGAAACAACGGAAGACAAGGCTTCAAGATTGTAATTGGGAACCTTAGACTGATACCTTCCAGTCCCTCCTATCCCAGTGATAAAACTCCCAGCCAGTGCTGGTCTTTTTAGCAGTTCGAGATGCCAGGGTTGAAAAGAGGTAAAGACGTGGCATGCTGGGGAGTAACAAGCAATAGGAGAATCCAAAATAGTTTGCTGAGTTATTCGCTTTATCTAGTACTCACTAACACAGTGTAATGTCTCAGTAAATAAGGCATTTCTTGCGGTCCTAGAAAGGGCTCATTTTATTTACCTCAGAACTGATAACTCAGCAGCGCTCTACATTACAGTAAATAAAAGCTAAAACAAGCCTTATCACTAAACAATCAAACAAATATTTTTAAGTACATGCCTTCTCCGTGAAGGCATCTTTCATGTAGGGAGATTGTTAGAAATGGGGTTTCTGGTTGGCTAGGGTATGCACCTCAGACAGGCAGAACTTACCCACTCTAGTCAGGGCAAGGGAGTTAAACGTCCAAGATAACTCCTGCTCACCCCCTTGGTAGCTTGGCACGAGCAGTCAGGCTTAACCCGGAGGCAATGTGTTAAGCGTTTGCACAACACACACAACACATGTGACGCAATATCCCCACCACAAAGGAAACACAACACCAGATTATATGAAAATATACTGTATTGTACACAACGCAATTATCAGACCAAACATCACATATCAGTACAATCCTGCTACCTTAGCAGTTGTCAGAACGTTACTCATTAGTTACTCTGCAACCTAGCAGTAGTCACACATAACACACAGGTTACTCAGTATTCTGCAACATAAGCAGTAGACAGAAAACACGTTATTACAGCACTTGTCATGAGAATATCATAAAATGCCTATGGTAGGAACATTAGAAAACATATGGCAAGTTAGAAAAACATATTAGCAAGCATGTCCATAAAAGGAACATTTGCATACACATATGTAAAAACATCAAACGCAGGTAGGTAATATATGAATCAAACAAATGTCTGTAGAAAGAACTTTGGATTGCAACTATATTGGTCCTTTAAACAGTACCTGGTTGGATGAAGGCACCTCCAGTGCCTAGAAGGCGAACAATGGGGCCCCCGGCGCTCCTATGCGCAATACGGGGGCCTCCCTTATACTCTGGGGTCAGAGGAGGGTGACATGCACCTCCTCTCTTTTATAGACAGGCCCCTCCGGGGACCGTGATTACTGGGGGCCCCCCAGGGCCTCAACCCCCCCTCACAAGGGGGGCCAAAGCCAGCAAAAACAACTTAGGGCAGGAGGGGGGCACTACGCACCCCCTACGGTTTAATGACAGGCCTCTCCCGGGACCCGCGATCTCTGGGGGCCCCCAGGGCCTCCACTGGCCCTTCCACCAAGGGGGAGGGCCCACAATAATGCCCGTTTTACCTAACAGCAGAAAAGGAGCGTCCTGCTCCTAATGCAGAGGCCAGGGGGAAGGGGGCACTCCCCGCGCCTTCCCCTGGTCCTGCTGTGAAGCCACAAGATCAGACCCCTCCTGGGGCCCAAGCAGACACTCGCCTGCACCCGATGCGGTGCAAGAGTGTTCTTCCAGCTTCCCGGCCCGCTGCGGTGATCTTATTTAAAGGGGCACAATGCAGCAAGGAGCCTACGAGCTCCCAAGGCTCCATAAGCGCGCTGCAATCAGCGCTATGGCAGTCGCAACTACGGAGAAGCACCCCTCGTGAAGAAATGGATGCAGGGGTCAGGGGCCACAGCACCCTGCCCCTGGGGAGCAGAATCCTAAGACAAGGCCTCAGGTGGCGGGCCCAGCTACAGGCCAGCACAAGGGAATGGCAGTAAGTGGCAAGCCCTTCACAGTGACCAGGCAGGTCACAGGTCAGCACAGCAGCAGCAGTCCATGGCGGTTCCTGGTGAGTCCTTTCAGCCTTTGGTGTCCAGTTCCAAGATGATTCCAAGAGTCTCCAAATTGTGGGGAAAATTCCCCTGTACTTATATTCAGTTCTTACAGTGTTTTACCATGGTAGGGAGAGGAGGTTCAAGCCAGTTACAACTGGTTCTGGGAGTGCCCCCTCTCTCCTTTCAGCACAGGCTCCAAACATCAGTGGGGGGTTAACGACCCTATTGTGTGAGGCCAGGGCACAGTCTTTACAAATGCAGGTGTGCCCCGCCTCTCCCTGCTCTCAGCCCAGGAAGACTATTCAGTATGCAGATGCACCTCTGTGACACCTCCACCCTACCTGTGTACAGGCTGTCTGAAAAGTATGCACAAAGCCTCAACTGTCACTCTGCCCAGACGTGGATTGGAGTCAAGCTGCAAAACACCAGAGTCATAAGCACAGATAAATGCGCACTTTCTAGAAGTGGCATTTCTGTGATAGTAATAAAAAATACACCCACACCAGTAAGCAGCATTTATTATCACCATCACAACCATACCGAACATGCCTACGCTACCCCTCATAAATAAGACAATACCCGTTACACATAAGGCAGGGCATTTCTAATGCAATCCTATGAGAAGGCAGCACTCACAGCAGTGAGACACCAAGTTAGGCTGTTTTTCACTACCAGGACAGGCCATCCAATATGGCACATGTCCTGCCTTTCTACATACATGGCACCCTGCCCATAAGGCTAGGTAGGGCGTACCTTAGGGGTGACTTACATGTAGTAAAAGGGGAGTTCTAGGCCTGGCAAGTAAGTTTAGATGCCAGGTCCCTGTGGCAGAAAACTGCACACACAGGCCCTGCGCTAGCAGGCCTGAGATAGGTTTAAAAGTCTACTTCAGTGGGTGGCGCAAGCAGCGCTGCAGGCCCACTAGTAGTATTTAATTTACAGGCCCTGGGTATAGAGATACCACTGTACAAGGGACTGATAGGTAAATTAAATATGCCAATTAGGTATAAGACAATCATACCAACTTTAGATGGGAGAGCACCTGCACTTTAGCACTGGTCAGCAGTGATGAAGTGCTCAGAGTCCTAGAGCCAGTGCTTTAAATGGGCCGGTACTGTCCGGTACTGAGTACCGGCACTTTATTTTGAGAGGGAGAGTAACGGCACTTCTCAAGAAAAACGTAATACTTTTAATTGGGGAGTACCGGCACTTCTCAGAAACAAGCAGGTACTCTGCTACAGAGTACCTGCACTTCTACTTTTCCATTTCAAGCACTGCCTAGAGCCAACAGCGAGAGTTCAGAAAAACCAGGAGGAAGGAGGCAAAAAGACTGGGGATGACCCTGCGTAAGGCCAAAAGTCCAACAGAGATGTATTACAGTAACAACTATGTTTGTGCTTAGTAAACATATTGTTTGTATTTGGCATGTAAACCATGCAACAAACATTATGCAAAAACGTGATAAAGTATCCTTAAAATTAAAAAAAGAGTAGTTCCAAATACGGAAGCGTTTCACTTTAGAACATCTGCTTAGATCTCTGATTCGAGAGGTATTTATTAAAAGGGACAGTTCCTGAACTCGCATATTTGAAGGTACTGTCACATGAGGTATTGCACACAGATCTCAAACTAACTAAGCAGTTGGGGCAGGAGAGAGCAGACGAGGCAGGGTGCCAGGTCATGAAAACACAACTGAATGCACATCAAGGTGCCTCGGGGGAGGGAGGGAGACTGTGTGCGCATGTCCTTTCAATGTTTGTGGCAGTTGTTTGGATCTTTTCTGGTGTTTCAATATGTGACAAAGTTAAAGTTTGAATCACAATTGATGAGAGTAATATTTTATGAAAACACAATGCTCACAAAAGCACATACATTCCCTGAGCATAATTGGTGGTTAAGTAGAATGATTAATGGGGAAAGTGTGTATTTACACTTCAGAGAAATCCTTCTGCAGCACGGAAGAGAAATGAAGATAAAGATTGCATTCACCCCATCATTATTCAAAGCTGTTTATATACAAGGCTGCCTGCTGTGATTAATAGGAGAGGCATGGCAAGTCAGCATGCCTGGTCACATTCTGATCACTTCAGCTGCACCACAAAGAGGCCACCATCGAACTGGAGCCATGGCACCCAACGCCGGAATGAAAACATCAAAAGGACTCTCGGAAGCGCTTCATTGTTCAGTCGGTTGATGCCTTATTTACTCCGGTGTGCATGCGTAGGATATGCCTACACACTGAAAAATGTCTTGGGAAACCAGTTATTTCCAGCTCCGGTTCGCAAGTCACTCAGCAGCAAGTCTTGTAAATAAACCTCTGAGATGCACATTTTAACGCTGGAAATGCAGAGGTTATACAAATAAAGAAAAGGAAACATTAGATGATGAAGAAAAGACACGCTGTGAGGAGTGAGACTGAATACAAAATAATGAAAGAACAGTGAAATAAAAACAAGCGCAGCGCAGACGCTGTGAAGGCACAACGTTAAACAAGCATTTACAATGCAACGGGTCTCGCGTTTGCTCATGTTAGAGCTGATCGCGTTGTAAACTCTTAACCCGAAAAAAGTGCATTTATGTACATAACCCGAAAAAGTGAAATCAAGTATGTAAAGCGCTCGACTTCTGCCAAACGAGATCGCGCTCGTAAATTAGAGAAAAAAAAAGTCCACGAGTTCGATGGAAAACAGCGAGCCTCGCATGTTTTCTGTACTTGGTTGCTGCGCTCGAGGAGGGCTAGCCACCGGAAAAGGCATGACATATGCGTGCCTTCAACTAATTAAAGCAAGCATATTTTATTAGGGAAGCCCACAAACCAATAAAAAACACTGACATGAAGTTGACAGGGCTCCGGGCCCTTTTCTAAATACAAAAGAGTCTCGCTGCGATACGCATGCGCGAGCGCATGCAACGCAGGCTTGACCCTAAAAACAGTTCCACAAACGCAGATTGAAAAGGAGTATTTGGGCCATAGGAAACTGATAAGAAACAGCACAAGGAGAGCAACAGGAAATAGCATGCTATAGACAATAGAAATGGAGGAAAAGTAAGTGTCAAGCACAGGATCCAATTAAAAGCAGAGGGGGGATGTAAGCCCATTTTAAGATTATATTGAATACAATAGATTTCAAAAGCACAAGGCCAAAATCTAGTTTTCTGCTAAATTTGATGTAATTCCGTAGCCATCTCTAAAAACTGCAAAATCACCTTAAGCATTACATGGGGAAATGGACACAAACTCAGCAGCATAGTGTACAATGTAGTTTAATCAATTACCATAACCACAAAATTATACCAAAAACCAACCCAGCGTGTTTCGGTGTATAACGCCTTGCACACGGGTAAACTCTTCTGTGGTCCCTTCCCAGTTTAAAACCCACAGTGAAATAATGAAAATAAACAAAGGGCCAAAAACAAACATGACAGTGTTATTGTGGGGGCCATCTTAAAACATGTTATCCTCCTATATACCATTGTGCTCTTCTCTTATTTCCCATAATTCCACTAGATGCTGCATCACAACGTGTATATGTAATAAATCATAACGCTACCCAATACATCCATATTATAATAATCACCTTCTTTACTGCATTTCTAAGATCATCTTGAATACACTATCATGCAGCACATGCAAAGTTATCAGTATCTAAAGTATATCAGAAAATTCTGCCCCAGTGGGCAAACTTCTGTTGCCTAAATAATCGCAAAGTATAAACACACTACGCCCAAGTGAGCCATCAATCCCCATGTTAGCCCTCATCCCCAATTACAATACTCATATCTCACATTTATTTTTTCAAATTACTCATCAACAGTTACTAATAGGCATAATTGTATTAATACTCATAAACAATACTGTCCATGTTGCGATGAGGACTGGATGCCAGGAACTGGCTCTTAATAGATTCACAGCATATCGCCTGTCTAGTCCTCCATTATATCTGTATGTACACATAAACGGGTAGCAGTAAAAGAAGCGCATAGGGGAAAGATGGAAGGATTGAAAAAGGAAGAAGAGGAGTTATATAAAATGGGAAAGTGAAAACGGAAGAGAGAGAGAGAGAGAACACAGTAAATGTTAATGATCACCAAAGTCACCTGTTGGTCTTACCACAAATATCACAAAATATATACAAAATGGTATAAATTGAACACAAACATAAAACCATGAAAAAGTAAAAACTTTCTAAAGCCCAAAAGGGGCTTATCCAGCAACAGAGCCGAAGTTCAAGGGAGAATTGACTACATTCAGAGTCACATACAGGTAGAGCCCAAAGACCCAGGACCACCCTAACATCAGGGTTCCCCCAGATGCACTTCCAACTCCTCATCCTTATTCAGTCCATGCTGTGTTTTGGTATTTAAGGATATTATGTAGTGGGACTCTCGTCTCCTCACCTGCAACTCCCTTATACCTCCCCCCCCATTTTTTGGGAGGTATCCTGTCGATAATGAAAAAACTCAATTTAAAAAACAGCTCTATTGTGTTCCTGATTCAAATGTCTCACAGCTGGGTAATGTGTGTCAACCTGGGTTATCACTCTCATGTGTTCCAGTATGCACTTTCTGGTGGCATGGAATGACAATATACTACACTTTACATGCGCATTCGAAGACAGATATATCGTAAAATCATTTGAGCATGTGAAGTATGAGGTCATTCTCATCATGATATCAGGGAGACGTGATTTATACTGTGTTACAGCATAACTGTTTCTGCATGCTTTGTAGCTTCCGCAGGGGGAAAAAACATTTTTAAACTTCTAGCTCATTTCTTAGTGTATTTCTCATTTACTCACTTTCCTTCCTTTTCTAAAGGTAATATTAGGGAAATCATCAAAGACTTCACCCAGTAGCACCTCACTTTTTAAAATGGGCCAATGTGTACCTAGAATATTACTGATCTCCTGTGATTTGTTAGAAAAAGGCAGTAATGAATCTGCATTTCTTATCTCCTTCCTTCTCTGTCCCTTTTGTAATCTTTCTATGGGCTTGTAACCACGCCTATGTCACGTCCATCAGTTTGGTTCGTTCATGGGCTTGCCTTGTAAAATTCAGTTGACTTCATTAGTGAAAGGCATGCATACGTCATGCCTTTTCTGGTGGTGCCTTGAGGGCACTGGCCAATTACAGAAAACATACGAGGCTCAACGTTTTCCATATAGTTTCTGGACTACTTTTTCTCTTTATTTTGTAGGCAGTGCGATCTCGCTGGGCAGCAGTCGAGCGCTTTTCATGACATCGACCCTGTTACCTGGATAATTGCACTTTTACCGGTAACATGGATAATTGTACTTTTGCCGGTAACATGGATAATTGCACTTTTGCTGATACGTTTCACTGCAAGCAAACTTCTGTTTCCTTTTGTGTGTCTGCTTTGCGCTCATGGTGGCCGTGGGCTTGCTTATGTGAAACTGTTTTACTTTTCATTTTCAGTTTATGAGGTAAGAAAAGTCCTGTTAAGAGTTTACAATGCTAATAGCTCTAACTCATTTTTTAAATTTTTTTGCAGGTGGGCGCTGTTGTCAAAAGATGACAATTAACTTGTTCAAAATGTGCGAAACCTATTGGATTGCAAATGCTTGTTTCCCTTGTTGTGGTTCTCTCCTTCTCTCCACCATTCTTCTGATTGCCATCTCTGTCTATATGCCAAGTGGCAGGACATGAGGTTCCAGGTACAAATATACCCCCTTCCTACAACACAGTGAGGGCGAGAGAAAACGAGAGAGCCTGAGAGTCCAGAAAAATACTAGTTTTTTGGGCATGGGCATACTGCTTTGGCGTGACTGCAGTTTACAAGAAGCAGGTTTGCTGAATAACTTGAATATAAAAATGAAAATGTGGGCTGGTGGTCATTTTCGGGCGGGTGGAGTGTTCCAGACCTGAAGGTCTGCTATTGGTCAGTTTAAAATAGTGGGAAGATTAGGTAGCAGTTAGGTGGAATCGGCCATTTTAATAATTCCGACACTGTGGTCCTGAGGAGAAGGCAGTTAGGTTGCTTGTGAGAATTAGTGGTAGGTCAATAATGTCGGAGTAGTTGGAAGCGGCTAGAAACGCGCATCACATAATATGAGAGTCCGGCAGAGCTGATTTAATTCAGCCTGGCGTCCTGTCTTAAGCATGGGTCTGCATGGAGCGACCGAAGTGCGCTGCAGCTAGTGGAGTGGCAGCAGACGTTTTAGCTTGCTTGCCGCTTGTCAAACACAAAATGGCGTCAGGCCGAATTGAGACTGGGCAGAATAAAGGTGCAGGAAAGATTAAAAAATTTAAACTTGAGGGCTTCTTTCCTAATGAGGATTCAGTGCTAATTGAAGTGGTGAAATGCTCTACAAATGAAAAGCCGTCCCTGGGGAAGTATGGCTGCCAGTCAAAAAAGAGCGAGTTATGCGCGGAGTCAGCGCTGCCTCATGAGGGTGTGGCGAGCGTAAGCAGACATGAGAGGGCAGCAGTAAGCAAAAATGAGCGTCGCAGCGCGAGTGAAGAATGTAATGTAGTGCTCATTTTTAAAAGTACTCTGAAGAAAACATTTTTGAAGGCTGAATCATTAGCAAATCATGAATATATGTTGCCAGCTATGAAATGGTCTTCAGAAGGGCACGTTTCTGCCTGCTTTCATTCAGAAAACCAGTTGTTTGAAAATAATAATTTAGTGACAGACTTAGAATATGAAGAGGAAAATATTTTTAAGTGATTAAATGAAAAGAAGTAAGGATATAGGCCCTCATTACGACCGTGGGGGTGGGTGATAAAGTGGCGCTAATACCGCCAACAGGCTGGCGGTAAGTACCGCCAAATTATGACCATGGCGGTGAGAACTCCCATAGACAGCCAATGTACTACACCAACCGTCACAGTGGAAACAACAGCCACCATGGCGGTAGCCGCCCACAGTCAGGCGGTAAACAAAGTACCGCCCACCATATCATGACACTGCATTCTGCAACCTTTTCCGGGGCGGTACCAATGCCAACAAAAGCCTGGTGGAAACAGAGCTCAGAAGTGAAAGGACTCACCATTGGAGACACAGGAAAGAACCACGCCACCATGGAACCCGAACTGCATGTTTTCCTGATGATCTCCTACGTAATGCTCCACCTGGAACGCCAACGAAGACAACAATTGTGAGTACAGCTGCCTAGCACACAAGGGAGGGTGGGAGGAAAAGGAGAGTGACACACACACACATGCACAACACACACCCGACACACACACACCATACACACAACCAGCTGCACAAGAAAAACAATTTGTCCCTGAAAAACAGCAGAATAATGAGGACGACAGGAATTGGCTAAAGTGATTGTAATCAGATCAACATCAAAATTAATAATTAGATTTGCCAATGAAACAGATATGTACACATATACACAAAGAGACACTGCCCAGTCCAATGTTCAAAGGGCCCACATGACCACAGGCACAGTCTAAGGCCCAACTCGAATCCTGATGACATCTGGATAGAACGCTGCAGGGGCATCAGTTTGCAAATAGGCAGGCACCTCAGGTGGAGGGGAGGGGACCTCAGCCGGATGCGGAAACAAGCCCACTGGTTCTGGAGGGGGCAACATGCCCAGTGCTTTGTCTTGGGGAGTGCAAGGCCACAGTCTCTGGAGTAGGTGTCTTTCCCACTGGTTCTGGAGGGGGCAACATACCCAGTGCTTTGTCCTGGGGAGTGCAAGGCAATAGTCTCTGGAGTTTGTGACTTTCCCACTGGTTCTGGAGGGGGTAGCCCGTACGGTAGCCCCTGGAGGGTGGACTACATGGCGTCTGCTGGTGGTGATGGCTGCACCATGGTGGTTGTTGGAGGAGGCCCCTGGGCAGCCCCTTAACTCAATGATGGCTGCATGGTGGTGGTTGTTGGAGGAGGCTCCTGGGCAGCCCCTGCACTCAATGATGGTGGTTGTTGGAGGAGGCTCCTGGGCAGCCCCTGCACTCACAGATGGCTGCCCATCCACAGCTGGCAGTGGGGGCCCCGTGACAGCTGGTGGTGGTGTTAGCCTGACAGCTTCTGCTGGTTAGAGTGCCTCGTCTCCTCCTGTTCATGGGCCGGGGATCGCTTACCCTTCCTGGCAGGGGTGGATGAACTCTTTCCCTCTCTGCCTGGTGGTGCAGGCTCCTTCCCCTTCCTCACACCTGGTGCAGGCTCCTTCCCCTTTTTCATAGATGGTGCAGGCTCCTTCCCCTTTTTCACAGCTGGTGCAGGCCCCTTCCACTTCTTCACAGCTGGTGCAGGCTCCTTCCCCTTCCTCACAGCTGGTGCAGGTCCCTTCCCCTTCCTCACAGCTGGTGCAGTACTCTTCCCTTTCATCCGTGGCGGTGCTGGCTCCTTTTCCTTCAGTGTTGTAGGTCTGGTATCCTTACCACAAGTAGGTGGTGCTACCACTGTCCCCATGGACTGTTTGGCTGAGCTGCTGGGCTGTGTCCTTGGTACCATGCCCATACGTGCAGGACAGGGGGATAGGGGTAGGAAGAGGTCAAATTGGGAAAGGAAAAGTTTTTTAGGGATGGGGCGGGAGGAGGGAGGAGTACTGGAATTGGAGGATGAAGGAGTGGTTGTTGGAGGTGTATGCTAGATTTGGGTGCAGGTACATGGGCTGTATGCTGATGTGAGGTGGATGGCTGTTGGGTGTTTGAGTGCTTGCGTTTGTGTCCTTTAGGAGGGGGGACAGAGACGGTGGGCAAGGACACAGGGGACGCGTGCATCGATGTTGTGGAGGTGTCTGCCAGTGTGTGGTGTGTTCTGCTTGGTGTGGTTATGCTGACTGTGGATGTGGATGTAGTGCATGCAGGTGTGAGTGTGGACGTAACTGGGAGGAAGGTGGAGGAGGAGGAGACAGTGGAGGCTGTGGATGTTATCGTGTCTGCAACGGTATGTTGTTTGTGTCAGTGCCTCTGGGATGAAGTGTGGTGCTTGTGTTTGCCTGTGCCACTCTTGTGTGTTGCCTTGTGTGCATGCTCGTCTGTCTGTGTGTTTGGGATGGGTTGGGGTTGAAGAGAATGGGACTGGGAAGTGGAAGTTGGAAGGGGGTCGGTAGAAACAGGGACAATGGCTGCCATCAGAGAGGAGGCCAGAGCCTGAATCGATCTCTGTTGGGCTGCCAAACCACCATGAATTCCCTCCAGGAATGCACCGCATTGCTGCATCTGGGATGCCCCTGGATGGCATTCACAATTGTTGACTGCCCTACAGAGATGGTCAATAGTCTCCTCACTCAGGGCAGCAGGGCTCACTGGGGCAGCGCCTGAGGTGCCTGGGGCAAAAGATATGCTCACCCTACTGGGTGAGCTGGAACGGGCAACTCGCTGAGGGGCTACTGGGAGGGTGTGGCAGTTGTACCTGCAGCTGGGGTGGTCACAGAGGTGTCCGCCACCACCAGGAAGCTCCCATCGGAGGAGGTATCAGAGTCTGTGTTGTCCCCACCAGTCTCCGCTGTGGTGCTCCCTTCGCCCTCTGTCCCACTTGTTCCCTCAGCGTCAATGGACTCTGCATCCAGGGTCCTGTGGGATGCAGCTCCCTCTGTCGCCGGTGCCTCTGCTCCTCTGCCAGATTATGCTAATGCACACAAGGACAGGATGACAAAACAAGAAAGGGGGGAGAGAGACAAAGGATACACTGGGTCAATGACTGCACCAACACCACTGTTGGCATACACAGCACCCTCACACACAGGGAACAGGCCTACGCACTATGCATTGCACTACCAGTGAAATGGCTAATCACAAAGGCATGAGGAGGAGCACACACTGCCAACTGCAGCACTGCAGGGACCCACGCCGCCCTGCCTAGAAGTGAATACTAACAAGCTAGGTTACCTGTATTTGCCATGCAACCATTACCCTTCAGAGGACGTACACTGCTATGTCTGGCCTGGCCTTAGGGGCACCCACTAACACACAACCACCACCCGGATACCACCCCACCAGCCATAGGTTTTAATGATACCCACTGTACTCACCCCCTTGTGGCTGCTGTGAATCCCTCAAGTGCCCATCCAGCTCAGGGTACGCCACTGCCAGTATGTGGGCCATCGGGGGGTCAGGTTCAGACAGGCACCCCTTCTTCATTGGGAGGCCATCCCCAGCTGGGCCTCCGTGGTCTTCTGTGCCCAGCGTCTCAGGTCCTCCCACCGTTTCCAACAGTGGGTGCTCTGCCTTCCATAGACCCCCAGGGTCCGCACGTCCTTGGCGATGGCATGCCATAATCCCTTCTTTTGATGGGCGCTGACCTGCAGAGGTAAAACATACAGGAGAACTCCATTAAACAAACAGTCCAGCCTGTCACACACATGGCCCACTATACCCAATCCCATTGGCACACACATAGGCCAGCTCACAACATGTACACCGCCAACAGACATTCCCCATACCCCCCCACCCAACCTTACATGATGCCTTCACACACATCTCCATGCATTCATGCATCGTGCCCACAGTGTACCCCATAGGGCCCAATATTATCCAATGAGGAATTGCACAGCGGTTCACGACCGCCACAGCGCACAACGTCGGTGGAATTACCTCACTTCCACCTGTCCCTCCACACAGAACAGGCGTTTGCCATTTCAGGGGGGGGGATAAACAGGCCTATCGATAATTGCTGTGTCACAGAATAAATAGGCACATCCCAAAACATGATTGCACGATGTGGACTGCTGTTGTGGCATAGTTCAAATTGTGACAACCTATTCACTCTTGTGTCTCCTAGATACCTACAGCTGTGGTTGAATAGGATATGGAGACTTACCCCCGTGTACAGACCCCTGGTGGACATAGATACACTGGGGGACAGGCACATTATCCACACCTATAGACTGGAGAGGGCCACAATCACAGAGCTGTGTGCCCAGTTGGAGCCTGACCTGATCTCAGCTATCCGTCATCCGACTGGGATCCCCTCTCTTGTGCAGGTTCTATCAGTGCTCCATTTCCTGGAAACTGGTTCATTCCAAGTGACAGTGGGCTTGGCAGCAGGAATGTCACAGCCAATGTTCTCAATCGTGCTGGCAAGAGTCTTGTTCGCCCTGGTAAAACACATGTGTAGCTACATTGCTCTCCCCCAGGTGGAAGATTTGGCTACTGTGAAGGCTGCATTGGGACATATCCCCAATATTATTGTCCCCCTCTCCCGGCAGAATGAACAGGTGTACAGGAATCCTAAGAGTTTCCACTCCATGAATGTGCAGATGGTATGCCTGGTGGACCAGTACATCTCCCACATCAATGCTAAATATCCAAGGTTGGTGCATGATGCCTTTGTCCTGAAGAATAGCAGCATCCTAAATGTGATGGCCCAACTACAGAGGCACAGGTTGTGGCTTATAGGTGAGCCTTGGTTCCCACCCAGTGTATGTTGGTGTATGCCTCTGCTCTTAGCCAGATAGGATGGTGTGTGGCTAAATGCTGTCCCTCATTACTTGCAGGTGACTCTGGCTACCCAAACATATCATGTCTGCTGAACCCTGCGAGGAATGCCAGGACAAGGGCTGAAGAATGTTATATTGAGGCACATGGGCGAACCAGAACGATAATTGAGAGGACCTTTGGCATCCTAAATGCCAGGTCCAGGTGCCTCCATCTGACAGGTGGATTCCTGTGCTACTCACCCGGAAAGTCTGCCAGATAGTAGTGGCATGCTGCATGTTGCACAACCTGGTCCTCAGATAGAATGTACCATTTCTGTAGGAGGAGGAGACTGGAGATGCCCCTGTGGCAGCAGTGGACCCTGAGGACAGTGAGGATGAGGAGGCAGAGGATGAGGATGTGGACAGCAGAACATTAGTGATCCGCCAGTACTTCCAATGACACGCAGGTGAGACAATGCAACTTCACATTTCTATGACTATTGTATTCTGTGTGAAATTGGCATTCTGGCATTACCCACCTGTTTCCTCTACTTACTGTCATCTATGGATTGTCATTTTACAGATGTTGGTGATATGACAACAATGTTGTGAGGTGATCACAACAGCCAGCAACAGGTCATTCATTCTATGCTCTTACTATGTACAGTTCATTTGCAATGGATGTAGCTGTTTCAATCAATACAAATTTGCAAAACAGGAAATAGTAGTCGAGTTTTGTCCAAGGGTGTTTATTGTAGTGCTAATAAATTGAGGGTAATGTGCAATAGAATGGAGTAATGATGGAGGAAAGTCCAGGGTGTTGTTCCAGTCTGTTTGTAGCACAAGTGCAGTGTCTAAGGGGCCATAGGAAGGGGAGCAATGGCAGTTCAAGGTGGACAAGGTGACAGAGTGGGACACAAGGGGGAGAATCAGGAGACTCTCATTTCCTGGCAGTGGTCTTGGCAGTTGTCTCTAGCTTCTGTCTGGGTCGCAGGGAACGTTTGCGGGGTGGTTCACCTTCTGCAAGGGGAGGGATAATGGTGCCCTGTGGGTCCTGTGACAGGGTCTCCTGCCCTTTAGCGGCAGCGGAAGTGGAAGGCTGTTCATTTGACTGGCTAGTGGTAGGGGCCCGCTGGTGTGCTTTTGCCTCCCTCATGATGTTGGCCATGTCTGCCAGCACCCCTGCAACGGAGATCAGGGTGGTGTAAATGGCCTACAAGTCTTTCCCATCCCCTGATATTGTCCCTCCTGCAGCCGCCTGTTCTCCTGCATGTTGTCAAGGATCTGGCCCATCGTGTCCTGGGAATATTGGTAGGCTCCCAAGATCTCGAAGAGTGCCTCCTGGAGAGTCGGTTCCCTGCTCCTGCCCCCCCCCCCGGTACACAGAAGTCCTCCCAGTGTCCCTGTTGGCCTGTGCCTCTGTCCCCTAAACGGTGTGCCCACTGCCACTGACCCCAGGTGGGCACACTGATGATTGACGTGTCCTGGGGACAGAGGTGTGGGTACTCTGGGTAGGTGCTGTGATGTTGGTTCCTGATGGGGGAGGCACTGTGGTGATCTGTGAGTAGGCTTGGGTTACCGGCTGTCCAGTGGTCCCTGATGGGCCAGGTAGGTCCTCCTGATCCTGAAGTCCAGAGTTACTGTGATGACTGAGGGCCTCTTCTGTTGGGGGACTGGATAGTGGTGGCACCTCCTTTCCACTGACATTGGCTGGGGTATCTTTGGAGATGTAAATTATGTATTATGCTTCAAGTGTATGACATTTGTACTTCTGTAGCTTTCCCTCTATGGATGATGTTGCCTTGCCAGCTTTTGCTTGTCTATGGTGATGTATTGTGGGATTGTTAGTTCCCCTATCCTGTGCATGCTTTAGAGATGGGTATCCATGCCGGCCTGAGAGGGCTGTCCATGCATTGGTATTGCAGGCAGGGCTGGGCATTGTGGTTAGTCATATGTGTAGGTGCAGTGTGTGGGATGGTGTGGAGTGATGGGAGATAGGGTGTGATGGCATGCAGGTATGGGGTGGGTGATAGGTAGTAAATGTTGCTTACCAGTGTCCAGTCCTCCAGCTACTCCAGCGAGTCCCTCAGGATGCAGTATTGCCAATACCTGTTCCTCCCATGCTGTGAGCTGTGAGGAAGGAGGTGGGGGTCCACTGCCAGTCCTCTGTATGACGAGCTGGTGTCTTGCTGCTATGGAACGTACCTTCCCCCGTAGGTTGTTCCACCTCTTCCTGATGTCGTCCCTTGTTCTTGGATGCTGTCCCACAGCGTTGACCCTATCCATGATTCTCCGCCAAAACTCCATCTTCCTTGCTATAGATATCTGCTGTACCTGTACTCCAAAGAGCTGTGGCTCTACCCTGACAATTTCCTCCTCCATGACCCTTAACTCCTCCTTAATGAAACAGGGGTGCCTTTGTGGTGCCATGGGTGTTGTGTGATGTGTGTTGGTGAGGGTGTGTTGGGTAATGTGGTGGGGTGTGTGATGTGGAGTGTGTGGGAGGTGTATGTGGTGTGTGTCCAGCTGTCACTGTGCTCTTGTTCTCAGTCTCCTGGCAGTAATTGTTGTTTGTAAAGGGTTGTGGGTATTGTGGGTGACTGTTTTATAGTGCTGTGGGTGAGTGGGTGTGGTGTGTGTATGGTTGTCAGGTGTGTATTTTTCGCATTTGTGTGTCCAATCTGAGCGCGGAGGTATGTACCGCCAATGGTTTACCGCTGTTGAATGTCCGGCGTGGTAATTCGTGGTTCAAAATGTGATGGGTGTTTTTTATTGGTGTAACGGTAGGGGTTTTGGTACCAACACTTTAGCACTGACCTTTGAGCTGGTGGATTTATGTATGTGGCTGAATTCTGTCAGATTGGTGTGTGTGTCATAATATGGTGAACTGATATCCGCCAACATGGCGGTAAGTTGGTGGCCGGCAGCATGGCGGTAAGGGTATTTACCGCCAATGTCATAATGACCACCATTGTGTTTTTGATGAGCCCAATAGCACCTGTTGTCAAGGCGAAAGAGGTTTTTACTACTTTTTGTAGCAAAAAAGAAGTAGGAAGGTGGGTTTGGCTTTCACAAGATTAGGATTCGCTTAAGCCTATTGGAAGAAATTTAGGGAACAGGACTACAGGGCCCTGCAGACTGTAGCGACCTAAGGGACAATGAAGTGAGAATACTACTTTGCACACAATGTCCAGCCGACTGGGTCTCAGGCAGCCCAGGTTGACCAGCCAGAAAAGAGGGAGAGGTTTCGGGCAACCATCCTGACAGCACAGGAGAAGAAGATTGCTGCAACCACAAGTGTAAATTGTAAAAAATTAGTTTGGAAGCATTATGTTGAGGGTGTTGGAGATAGGGAATGTTGTAGTGGGAGTGCTGTGCATGTGGGAAGTGGTTTTGATTGTGAGGTGGATTTTGAAGATGAAGATGAGGATCTAGAGGAAGGGGAAATCTCCCATTGGAAGAATCAGAAAGGAGAGCTAAAGGGTGAGATATCAGGCAAGGGGGGCATAATAAAAGTTTGTTGAAAGTTCATGTCTTTCAGAAAAGAGACTTACAAAGGGGATTTCAAGAAACAGGTCGGGGTGTTAAGAGGCCGCAGGACAAGAAAGGAAAAAGGAAAGCCTCGCTGGAGCCAAAGAACAGATTGAGAACAGATGAGACTCAATGGTGGAGTAGCTGGGGGTTATTGAAGAAAGGGCTCCACGAAAAATGGCAGATAAGGGCATGAATACCATGCTGATTGATAAAAGTGTTGAAACAGATTAAGATATTTGAGAAAGTGACAAGAGAAAATAAAGAAGGTGATTCTATGCCTAAGTCAGTGGGTGATGAATCGAGAAGAGCAAGTATTGCTGATAAGAAACAAAAATCAGGGGTGGGCAAAGAAGAAGAAAAGAAAGATAGTGGCGGTAAATGTTTCTGGGGTTATGAAGCTACAGCAGGAGAGAAGGGCAGAAGAATTTTACAAGAATGGGCCAAGGAACATCAAAGGGGCAGATGTGTAAGGGATCCTATCTCTATGAAATTACTGCTCAAATTGGTTGCGACATTGGATATAGTGTGTTTTTCTGTGTTTGAGCAAAAATTATTTAAGTTATGTATGTGTTGGTTGTTTTGTGGGGCGTTTCGAATTTCAGAGCTTGTGAAGAGCACTCGTTCAGCTGGCTTGAATGTTGAAAATGTATCAGACGATAAGCTGCAAATTTTATTAGAATATTCAAAAACAGATCAGAAAGGAAAGGGCGCAAAGGTGTTGCTCGGTAAGGTAGGAGGTATATCGTGCCCGGTGACAGTGTGGCAGAGGTTTAAGGAGGTTGGTGGGGGAATATTTTTGTTCATCAGAATGGGTCTTTTTTGACTGCAACACAAGTTCTAGGTGTTTTGAGAAAAGCCTTAAATTTTATTGGAGAAGACCCTTTATTCTATGACACACACTCTTTTTGGAGTCGTGCTGCTTCTGAAGCTGCCAGGTTGGGTTTCTTTATACAAGAGATTAAAAGATTAGGTCGTTGGTCTTCTGACAGTTGCCTGCGGTACATTAGGGAGCTTGAAGATTGTTAGTTTTTATGATATGCTAACTGTTGTTTTTGTTTCAGGTTGTGTGACGGGACCAACATTGGCTTACCTATTGATTTGGATAGCTGGGCACTCTTTTGTAAAATGGGCAGCAAAGCAAGCTGCAAAGTGGCCTTTCGGGAAGAACCTGGGCTTCCGGACCGATCAGTTGAAGAATGAGTGGTGGGGGAGAGGCGGTCTGAAATGGGGTCAACATTTGCCTTGTTTATCTAATCTGTTTGTTACATCTTGGTGAGAATTATGTAGTTCAGCTATCCGGGCTTGGGCTTATTAAAGATATGAAGAAGGATTTGAACATTATTGGTCAATCTTGGAGTGGAACAAAAATCTTTCTCACTGGGCTGGTTCCTAGAAGAGTTTGGAGAGGTGCTGTAAAGTTTACTGCAATAGAGCCAGCCAGGCGTAAAGGAAATAGAGAAATGCAGCGTTTTGCTATATCTGAGGGTATAGTTTGGTTAGAATATTTAGACATTAAAAAAGAGGATTTTCAGTTTTTCTGCAAGATGGGGTACATTTTTCTTTTATGGGAAACAAATTATACCTACTGGAGAACAAACAAAAGTTGGCTTCAACATTGACTATTCAGAGATGGTGCTGAGAGCTAAGGTAGGCTGTTTTAGCGACTGCTTATCTTTTTACTTTGTGTAGATCAGAGTACTTGCTGTTTTGGCGACAGGCAACAACAAATATTCAAAGAAAATTTGGTTGGGGGGAGGTCAGGAAAAATGCCTTAACCAAGTTTTTTCCTGGTAGGAGGAAGCAAGAAGCTCAGGACAGGCTGGAAGGGTTGGGTCACTGTAGAAGTAACTTTGGATGAGGGACACAAGGGACCCAGGGTCAGTCAGTTGGGGAAGGCTGTGCAGAAAAACAATGGGCAAGATGGAGATTGGAAGTGGTAAGAATGGTTATGAAGTATTTTACTGTTGGGGGGAGGTTTATGGGTGAGGTGTTAGGAGAATTTCTTTGTATTAATGAGGTAATGAATTTTAGAGCTGCATTCCTGTCCAAATAAAAGCGGCATTTTACTCTTAATCTGGTCAATCACCATCTTGCCTGAATAACTAAAGATGACTTCCATTTTTTCTTTTACACAAATCTTGATTTGCCTCCTCCTCCACCTTAGAACCCCATTTGCTCCCTACTACCCAGCTCAATCCTGTCCTATTTCTCTAAAACTACCTTCACCCTGTCACCCGTTCTCTGCATGCAACCTCGCCCCTTTGCATGCCCCATTCTCTCCCAATGTGCCCCCGCCAAGACACACACATGGACGTCATGCGTCTGTTTTCCTCTACCCAACCTTATACTGTAGGTACAATTCCCATCTCTTCCTCACTTCACCCTGTCTCTTCCCCTCAATTCTTCTGAAATCCATTTTTCAGGGTGGCCCCTGATTGGCTGCTGATGGGTTCACTCATTTGTCTGGAGCCCCATGGGGAGTGAGGTTGGTGGGTGATGATATCATCACCTAGGAGGCCTCCTGGTTGCTGCTGTGTGAGCTGCCTCGCACTGAGCAGTCTGTGGAAAATGGACTAGTTCACACTGCACCTTTAAAGCTTGGAGGGCAAGAACAACCCCTTTGCTTGTGCGAGGACCCACTACCTTTCGCTGCGCCTCATATCCCTTTTTAGTGACATTTGGATATTTTCGGCCGGTCTGCAAATAAATCGACACTTGCAGAAAAGTGCACATCGGGACAGCTTTTTAACCCTTGGGTGCCAAAGAAGTAACGATTATGTCCTCGGCAGCACTGCTCGGGTGCCAAGGATGTAACCGTTACGTCCTGGACCCAGCCCACAGCACTCCTCATGTGGGTCTCCCACTCCCTCCCTTGGGCAGGGATGGAAGGGGAATCGCTTCCCCTTCCACACCCAAACCTCTCAACCCTCTCCAGTGACGTCTGATGATGTCAGAGTGCAGTTGTGTGCTGACCTCATCAGAGGCCACCCCCATCACATCAGAAGAGAAATGCTTGCATTTCTCTTCCAATCGGGGGTGGGGGACAACAGAGAGGAATCAAAGGAAAGGAAAGGATTTTCCTTTCCTTTGATGTTTTTCTGAGCTTTTCTGCAGCCCGATCGTAAATTGATTGGGCTGCAGACATGCCCACTAGACACCAGAAATGCCTACTAGACACCAGGGATTTGTGTTTACTTTGAAAGAAACATGAGGGGAGCGGCCCCTTGGGCAAGGGACACTCCCCAAGAGGGGCATTTTTTCATTAGGCTTTTCTGCCCCCCCGGGGGCAGATTGGCCTATTTTAATGAAGCCGATCTGCTCCTGGGGGGGCAGAAGCCAATAGACACCAGGGATAAATGTATGTTTTATTTTTTATACATGGGAGCGACCCCTTAGGCCTATTTTATTAGGGGGGTTGAAACCACTAGACACCAGGGATATTTTTTTCACGTCAATTTCACGCAAGGGAAGCAACCCCTTAGGCAAGGGGGGCAGAAACCACTAGGCACCAGGGATCTTTTATTTTTTCACAGATGGAGAGCGACCCCTTAGGCAAGGTTCACTTCCCTGGGGGGAAAGTTTATTTTAGGCCATTTCTGCCCACATAGGGGGCATATCAGCCTATTTTTCTTAGGCCAATCTGCCCCCAAGGGGGGAAGAAACCACTAGACACCAGGGTTTTTTTTCGGTGCCAATTTCATGCAAGGGTCACTCCCCTGGGGGCAAATTTATTTTAGGCCATTTCTTCCCCTCTTGGGGGCAGATTGGCCTATTTTAGTTAGGCTGATTCCCCCCTGGGGGGTAGAGGGGTGTGGGCAGAAACCACTTAAGCACCAGGGATAGATGTGTGTGTGTTTTGTTTGGAGTGAGACAGCCTCTTGGGCAAGGGTTGCTCCTCATGGGGGCACATTACTGTTCACCATTTCTGCCCCCCTGGGGGACAGATCCGCCTATTTTTGTAAGGCCCATATGCCCCCAAGGGGGCAGAAAGCCCACCAGACACCAGGGAAGATTTTTTTTTTCAAAAGAGGGTGGGGGTATGGCCATACTCCCACCACAAATAAATGGGGACAAAGTTGTTCTGCCCACCGGTGGGCAGACGGGGTAATTACCCCCGATCCACTCTGGGGGACCAGAAAACCTACTAGATGCCATGGAATAAAAAATAAAATAATGGGGTGGTGGCTACCAACTAGAATGGGCATGGTTATGCCCCCACCCCAACTGAAGGGGTAACAGTCTTTCAGCTCTCCCCCAGCACACTAAAAGATCTTATCCCAGCGGCAAGCAAGAGGACATTTGATTATTTTGGGTTTTAGTTTTACATTGGGGCCATGAGAGCTTGTCTAACTCTCAAAATCATCCCACTTGGAATGGTAAGGGCTGCACTTTTTGGACTATTGGACGCTGCCATGTAGAAAAATCTGCAAGACCTAGACATATCTGAAAACTAAACATCTGGGTGAGTCCAGGGTGGTGTGCTTCACATGCACCCGCACTATTTTCTTACCCAGAATGCCCGGCAAACCTCCAACTTTGCTTGAAATCACACATTTTCCCCACATTTTTGTGATGAAATCTTCTGGAATCTGCAGGAATCCATAAAATTCATACCACCCAGCATGGTCGCATCTATACCGATAAAAATTCTGCCCCACTTGTAACCCTAAAAATGCTTTTTTTACAAACTGCCCTTTTGGACACGCTTTGGTTCCCACTCAATTTCAACATGTTTTTGTCTCTTCCCTGTCACAGGCACTTGGCCCACCTACACAAGTGTGGTATAAAAAAAATTATCGGGAGACTGAGGGGAATGTTGGGTGGTAGGAAATTTGTGCTGGTGCAGTGATTCCACCCAGAAATGTAGGAAAAAATTATTTTTTAGCTAAATTTGAGGTTTGCTGAGAATTCTGGGTAAGAAAACACTGCGGTATCCATGCAAGTTACACCTCCCTAGACTCCCTCCAGTGTCTTGTTTTCAGAAATGTGTGGGATTAGTAGGTTTCCCTAGATTGGGGTAATGCTGAGTGGAAGGAAATTTGTTGCTCCTCTCAGATTCCAGAACTTTCAATCACCAAAATGTGAGGAAAAAGTGTTTTTTGCCAAATGTTGAGGTTTGCAAAGGATTCTGGGTAACAGAACCTGGTGAGAGCCCGACAAGTCAACCCATTCTGAATCCCAGGTGTCTAGTTTTAAAAAATGTATAGGTTTGCTAGGTTTCTGTAGGTGCCGGCTGAGCTAGAGGCTAAAATCCACAGCTAGGCACTTTGCAAAAAACGTCAGATTTTAATGTATCAGTTTTCTAAAGGAAAATGTGATGTGTCCATGTTGTGGTTTGGGGCATTTCCTGTCACGGGCACTAGTCTTACCCACACAAGTGAGGTACCATTTTTATCGGGACTTGGGGGAATGCTGGGTAGAAGGAAATTTGTGGCTCCCCCCAGATTCCAGAACTTTCTATCACCGAAATGTGAGGAAAAAGTTTTTTTTTGCCAAAGTTTGAAGTTTGCAAAGGATTCTGGGTAACATAACCTGGTGTGAGCCCCACAAGTCACCCCATCCTGGATTCCCCAAGGTGTCAAGTTTAAAAAAATGCACAGGTTTGGTAGGTTTCCCTAGGTGCCGGCTGAGCTAGAGGCCAAAATCCGCAGCTAGGCACTTTCCAAAACACGTCAGATTTTAAAGTAAAAATGTGATGTGTCTCTGTTGCATTTCCTGTTGCAGGTATTAGGCCTATCCACACAAGTGAGGTGCCATTTGTATCGGGAGACTTGGGGGAACACAGAGTAGAAGAACAGTTGTAATTGGCTCTTGTCTTTCTCCATAGTTTTCCCTTCCAAATGTAAGACAGTGTGTAAAAAAATACGTCTATTTGAGAAATGCCCTGTAATTCACATGCTAGTATTCAGAGATGTGCAAATAACCCCTGCCTCTCAACACCTTATCTTGTGCCCATTTTAGAAATACAAAAGTTTCCTTGATACCTATTTTTCACATAAATGAATTGCTGTATACCTGGTATACAATGGAAACCCATTGCAAGGTGCAGCTCCTTTATTGGCTCTGGGTACCTAGGGTTCTTGATAAGCCTACACGCCCTATCTATCCCCGCAACCAGAAGAGTCCAGCAGACATAACGGTATATTGGTTTAAAAAATCTACCATAGCTGGAAAAAGTTATAGAAGAAAACATGGACAGAAATGGCTCTTTTTTTCACCTCAAATTCAATATTTTTTTTATTTTAGCTGTTACTTTCTGTAAGAAAACCTTGTAGGATCTACACAATTGACCCCTGCTGAATTCATCATTTTGTCTATTTTTCAGACATGTTTAGCTGTCCGGGATGCAGCATTGGTTTCACACCCATTTCTGTCACTAACTGGAAGGAGGCTGAAAGCACATAAAATAGTAGTGATTTTAGCACTGCAAACCCTTTGTTGATGCCATTGTCAGGGAAAAAACCACAAGCTTTCTTCTGCAGCCCTTTTTCCCATTTAAAAAAAACAAAAAACTAAATTGGAGCTATATTATGGTTAACTTCTTTGTCTACTCCAGTGGAACCAACAAACTCTGGGTACCTCTAGAGTCCCTAGGATGTTGGAAAAAAAGGATTTGGCGTGGGTAGCTTACGTGGACAAAAAGTTATGAGGGCCTCAGCACAAACTGCCCCAAATAGCCAAAAAAAAGGCTCAGCACCTGAGGTGAAAGGCCTGGCAGTGAAGGGGTTAAAAGCAAAAAGCCCATGAATCCACAATATGTCACTCTAAGGTCTTAAGCAGGACTGTAGGGTTTTACTTTGTTTTAATAAGCACGTAGTTATTTTTTTTTTAACCAGTTTCTAGAGTCTTGCACTTTGAAGACGATTTGCATTGCCGGACTTCTTGTTCAAAATCAGAAATCTTTACATTGGTTTATCCCAGTTTTAAACTGCGCGCACTTGGACCAGTTGCCTTTAAAAATGCCCATATTTTTCTCTTCTAATACAAGAATGGAGGCTGCAATATGAATTTAATGCAAATATTAAGGGAAACAAATTAGGACACCTATTTTAAAAGCTAGTTAAAAACGACATTCAAGTCTGTATTGTTTGGTGCAAGCAAGAGTGAAATGTATATTTCTGACCTAACGTTTCATATTGCCTTAATAGTGTACCATACAATTTATAAGTGAATTTCACCACCAAACAGAAGTGTAGTGCAGAAACCGGATTTCTGAACTCTGCGGAGAGCAAAGCAACACGTAAACAGTCATGCATTCCAGGCCTCAAGTGAGATGGGGTGCATGGTGGTCACTTATTCTTCCGGGTACTTCCCTTGTGGGATTATGAATGGCACATTACAAGTCCCAGAGGACTTGAGTGAGGGATTCTTTCTTCTCGCTGCAGGCAGAAATTATGTTTTTTTAAAACACAGCTAGCTGCTAATGATATTGTTGGAGTGTGACTTTTATAATCAATATTAACATGAAAAGCTTGCGATATAATGTCTAATGAAGCCGCATAGAAAATGTGTTAATGTAGTACTAATGTGTGCATTTGAAATGTGCCCACAGGGAGTGGCCACCAATGTATACAATGATAAATGAAACTGACTAATAATTAATTAACAGTGTATTAATGTATGGTTTTGTATTAGCATTAACAGTTATGTATTATGGTTATGCTAAATTACTCACTAGGCCTTAGTTAGCAAGGGTCTGGGCCTAGCTGCCTGGTCGCATATTAACTGTGTTTTTCTAACGTGCAATGTGTCGCTTTCCTGAAGGGCAGGAAGCTGTACTTTTCCAGAAGCTAGAGATATGTGTGTGTAGCCGTAGTAAATTCTTTCTCATGGAACCCGACTTGCTCAAGGAGACATTATTGCCGAATGCAACAGTGTAATTCGCAACAGGTGCAAGGTCGCCTGGACTAGGAGAAGACAATGGAACTACTGACTGGAGCGACAAGTGTAACTTTTCTTACCTGACATTCCACCCGTTGAAGACGTCAATCACAGGAGCCAATCAACTGCATGAGAACTGTCCTAGGTGAAAAACCTAGTAAGGTGTGTGACGGATTGTTGGACAGAGATAACGATGCTCCAAATATTGCCCAATGGGAAATTAGAGACTTGCTCGACAACTTTGATATAACAACGTGACCTGAAGAGAAATCAGCCATTCTCCCTTGCCATTATAGAGACATTCTTCACCATTCTTCATCATTCCTTGACATTCTGAGAGATTTTATCTTCAGCTGCCTAACCATCCTCATCCTGATATGCACTTCTCCTCCTTATGAGGGAAGAGTTTTCCTGCTATGCCTTACTGAGACTTACCTGTTCTATCCTGGCTGATGGCGAATCGACTGATGTCCTGAGGATGAAGACTGGTCCTGCATGCTGACTCATTCGGATGGGTAACTATCTGATGATAAATTGTAATTGTCTGCCTTTTCTTTCTAGGTACCAACTGCTCTTTTGATAGAGACCATAGTTGGATGTTTTCCAAATTCATGTTACTAAATTGTTTTGCATGAAGCCCAACATGCTGATGTTAATTTGAGGTTAATCAAGGAAATGACTAATTAAACTCTGATAAAGTTGACTCATGTTAACGTCGTGCTTTGTTCTAATGTTCATGACCTATGCTTTGATAAAGTCTTACTCGAGTTGCCAAGTTATAGTGGTATTGATGTGCTTATTGATATTGCGACTAATGAATATGATATTAGAGTGTAACTAATAGGGAATAAATATCCTAAATCTTACTAGAATTGTGTGGTTATTCATGGTTGAAAGGTAATGGTGTGTTTGATTCTTATTAAGTGTTATTGATTAATTTGATTAGTTATTTTTGTGAATATTGATGAAGTTATTGATCTATTGATTGAAATGCTAAATGGATATCTCATTCTGGGAAGTCACCAAACGTGGTCAAAAGATTCATTGGCCTAAAACGAGTCCCCTTGTAAATTATCAAGGTTCGGACGCGTTATCAGTTCTGGTAGCAGAGGACGGTTTCGGCCCTTTGGGGCCCTAGGACGAGGGACCATTGTTTGGAAATTGTTTTTGGGATAATGCAAATTAGAGAGGTGATGTGCCCCTAATGTCCCAAATGACTTTCCCGGAATCTCGGAGCTTGCCGAAGTAAGTAGGGTGTTCTCGGCATTCTAGTGATAGTGTGAGTGACGTAGGGTTTGCGCTTGCACAGCTTATGCATATCGTAGGTGAATTGTGACGTTTGTGAGAATTTTAGGCCAGGTAGGGGGTGATTCTGATTCTGGCGGGCGGCGGAGGCCGCCCGCCAGAATTCCGCCCTCCAAAATACCGCGCCGCGGTCAAAAGACCGCGGCGGGTATTTCAAGTTTTCCCCTGGGCTGGCGGGCGGCCGCCAAAAGGCCGCCCGCCAGCCCAGGGGAAAACGACCTTCCCACGAGGATGCCGGCTCGTAATCGAGCCGGCGGAGTGGGAAGGTGCGATGGGTGCATTTGCACCCGTCGCGTATTTCACTGTCTGCAAGGCAGACAGTGAAATACTTGTAGGGGCCCTCTTACGGGGGCCCCTGCAGTGCCCATGCCAGTGGCATGGGCACTGCAGGGGCCCCCAGGGGCCCCGCGACCCCCCCTACCGCCATCCGGTTCCCGGCGGGCGGACCGCCGGGAACTGGATGGCGGTAGGGGGGGTCGGAATCCCCTCGGCGGCGCAGCTAGCTGCGCCGCCTTGGAGGATTCAACAGGGCAGCGGTACACTGGCGGGAGCCCGCCAGTGTTGCCGGTCTGACCGCGGCTTTACCGCCGCGGTCAGAATGCCCTGCGGGGCACCGCCGGCCTGTCGGCGGTGCTCCCGCCGACCCTGGCCCCGGCGGTCTAAGACCGCCGGGGTCAGAATCACCCCGTAGTGTTTTAGTAGGAGTGTGCGTACTCCGCAGTATGAGAGTAGGGAAGTCGACGAACTTCATGTGAGTGAGGCGCTTTGTGCAAAAAAATTGTCCACATGGTTGTTGGTGATGTACAGACCCTGGATGGTCTAATACTCCGGAGTATACTGATGGTTTATGTTGTATTTGTACGGTTTAATAGGTCAATCGGGCGTGGTTGACGAGTCGAGTTTGAGTCAAGGTGAGTGAATGAAAACTTCAATGGAGATTTGACGAGTTCTAAAGTGCACTAGGACAACCCATTGACAAGTTGAGAGTAGAATTTGCGGGTCAAATTTTGCTTGCGAGTGCGAGATCTGAGAAGGAGAGAGTAGCGGCCAAGGCTAAGCAAAATCTCTGTAAAGTTCTGAAGCAATTGTGTTACCCTTCCCTGTAGTAAACCGGCAAATTTGAGTTTTTGGTAGTGCTCGTAATATATTGCATTTGTTTTGTGCGAATCGAGAGTGATGAAGACAAGCCGCAAGACTTTGTCAGCCGCAGTGTGTGTGAGGGTGACGTCTTTGGAGCCGCACTGGGATAGGTCAGTTAGTAAGAAGGGTCTCGCACGGTTTGGCAGCCATCCGTGAGACGCAATTGGTTGAGAAGGTAGGCGAAGAGAGTTCTGGGAATTAAAGTCACTTCCTGATTCGATTGTTAGAAAATAAAAGATGCAAAAATGACGTTTTTCAAGGCTTTAAAGAGCACTTTGAGGGGAGATGTGTACATTACCGTGAGTGTGGGGGAGCCTACACCGCCAGAAGATACACCGGCTTATGCCGTAATTGTAGAGAGGGGAGTTGCGCCATGTCTTTGGCTAAAGCAATGGTGCAAAATGACAGAGAAAATAGGGTGTTTGGCGTTTCCGGAGCACGGAACATTCAATATAAGGATTTTGGAAAATTTGCAGAGGGTGTTAAATGAGCAAAAGCCACCTCCGAGGCCAGCACAGTTTGAGGCATTAGCAATTTGGGAACTGATGGCAATATGACAACTGCAACAAATGTTTGAGAAGAGAATGAGGAAAGCAGAGAAGACACTAGCAGAACCTAGGTGGGATAGCACACAGAGGGTTTGGAGAAGAGAAATAGTAGAGGGAATTAGGATGTTTCCAGCAATAACTCAAGAGGGCAGAACCCAAGGAGGGAAAGCCCCTTGTATGATGGATGAGGGTTCTAGCAAAGGAAAGGAGACTAAGAGGTCCTGGGCAGAGGCAGATGACTCAGATGATGATGAGTTCCTTCATTAGTTGCTACATGATCGACCACCACCATATGCCCTAGATGATAATAGACCAAGTACTAGTGCAGGTCCTGTAAATTTGACGCAGAACCAGGGGACAACAAACCCGGCACAGGTGAATACTGTTGCAAAACCTGTTCCGATACAAAATAGTGTCAGTGTGTCTACTGCTCCAGAGATGCAGACACAACTGCAGCCACCACCGGTTCAGTGACTTTACCCTGATGTCCCAATATTAGAGACTACTTGTGAGAAACTGGGGCTGATTGCAGAGGCCCCCTAACTTTTTGCCCCCATTTTCCACTTTATGCTGGTGTTTTCCTGACTCTGATGGTGCCCTGGGTACTGCTAACCAGTCCCAGGGCCTGTGCTCTGTGTAAAATGGATATGCAAATTAGGCTAATTATAATTGGCTAAGTTAACCTACCTATAAGTCCCTAGTATATGGTAGGGCATGTAGGTTTAGGGACCACAGCATAGGTGGTGCACACCTAGGTGCATTGCTGAGGTGCCCAGTGTCATTTTAAAAGCAAGCCTGCCTTGCTGGCTGCTTTTAAATTAAAGTTATATGCAAATTCGACTTTGGAATTAAAGGTACTTCCAAAGTCTTAAACTACCTTATTTTTACATATAAGTCACCCCTAAGGTGTGCCCTATGTGCCCCTAGGGCTGGGTGCCATGTAACTATAAGCAGGGACTTTATAAAAATAGATTTATAAGCCCTGGTGAGGTAAAAACAGCCAAATTCGTTTTTCCCTCATTGAAGTAAATGGCCTTCATAGGCTAGAATGGGCAGACTTTATTTTACATTTTAAAGTCTCCTTAAATGTTACATACCAAGAATTTGGTATCAAATTGATTGTTATAATAAATCCCACAACTTCCAGTTGTTGGATTTAATATAACTAGTGCAGGTAAAAAGTTTAGACTTTACCTAAAAAGTTGCCAATTTCAGCTCTGCATTGTTTTTGCTCCTGTGCTCTGATTGGCCAGCCTGCAGCAGCTTCTGCCAGGCTACTTTAATGAGGTGTGAAGTGGCCTGACTTCACACAAAGGAATGTGCTTGGGGGAGAGAATCTCCCCTCAGCAGATGGGGAAGCAGGAAGGGGGAGGGCTGCCAAACTGGTCTTCAAAGGCAGAGAAGGACATCTGGAGCACCCAGCAACACCCCCACATCCTGCAACCCCAGACAGCTAGGTGCCCCCTTGATTAGATTAGGAGAGGGCAGGAGAGGGGTGTGTTTATGATTTTTAGCCACACCAGTGGGTGGGCTCAGCCAGATCTCTCCTCCAAAAATCAGATTCATCCATTTTGGATTTTTAGAGACTATTGCCTTCTGGGATGGATTTTTGCCACACTTCCCAGGAAGTGGTCATCACAGGGGGACGACCCTGTCCCTGATTGGAGGACCAGGGCCCCCCTGCTTTTCACCCAGGAGCAAGGATAAAACTGGCAGACCTGCACCCACGCCTCAGATCCCCACCAAATTTCAAGAAGAAAGAACTACAAGGAGAAGAAGGACTGCCCTGCTGGACCCCTGGCCTGCACCTGGACCCTGCACTCAGAAAGACTGCACCAGCTGCACACTTGGGCTTCACCACAAGAAGGACTTTGCCTGGCTTCCACTGGTTCAAGGAGGGACTCCCTGTTTGCTACAGGTGAAAAATTGCTAACCAGAGTCCCCTGCACCAACTCCTGAAAAAGTGACCAGCTGACCACTGCCCAGTGGCCAAAAAGGAGTTTGCGCCAGGTGCACTCTGGGAGTTGAAGTCCGCACTTCCCAAGGACCATCACAGAACTTCTGGACCCTTGGGGTGAGCTGTGGACCCCAAAAGAACCTTAAAAGAACATCTGGGTGAAGCCCCAGAAGTTTGGAAAAGATTGGAGAAATTTTAGAAAAAAAGCTCCATAAAGTGACCGACTCGACGCGGAAATTCTAGCCGGCTTGCCTCAACCGCGACCCGGCCTGACTTCGTGGTTCGTCCCGGTCAAGAAAAACATCCGAAAAAGAGACTAAGTCCGAACGTAAAAAGTTGACCGGGACCTTCCAGCCATCGTATCCGAGAAGGGCTCCACGGACGTCGGATCAAGATCCAGGTTTACCCCGGTCGAAGGATTTTCATCTCGAAAAAACGACTAAGTCCGAAGGTAGAAATCACCACCGAGGAAACCGACTTCGCGTATCCGGACAAGGGCTCCAGGAGGTCGGATCCAACTGGCAGGTTCGTCCCGGTGAAGAAAAACTTCAAAATAAAGACTAAGTCAGAAGGTAACTTTTTAACCGAGGCCTCCCGCGACCTGTAGCCGAGCAGGGCTCCATCGCGGTCGGCCTGAAAGTTTGACTTTGTCCCGGTCCTGGTGCAACCAGATGACCCGATTGGCGCTTTTTGTTTCTATGCGCTAGAAAATAATAATACTTTAAAAATTCATATCTCCGGTTCCCCTGAACCGATTTTAATCGTTTTTGTGTCATTTTAAAGATAAAAATATAAGCTATTTTTATAAATTGGTTTTGGATTTTTAAACTGTTTCCTGTGTTTTATTTAATTACTGTTTTGTGATATTTGAATGCTTTACACTTTGTCTCCTAAGTTAAGCCTTGACGCTCGATGCCAAGCTACCAAGGGTAGAGCTGGGATTAATTTACTGAGACCTAACTGTACTTTTGTGGAGGTTTGTGGCTTGTTGCTAGGTGTAGGTACCTACCTGCCCTACCAATAACCCATTTTCCAACATAATTGGAAGCAGCGACGGGATCCTGTACTTGTGTTCAATATCACGTTACAGTTTTAGATAAAACAAATTAAAAATCCTTTAAATTGTCCTAGTGCAAAAATTGTTTTTAATTTTTAATTTTAATTTTTTTTAATTAATTTGGATTAATTTCAATTATTGAATTTTTGTAATTTTTCTAAATTCTTGTTTCCAATTTTTGCAAAAAGTTTTTGTTGACACAAAACTAGGGAACCATGGAGCTTGATCTGGCTAGCCTACCCACACTGACAGTAGTCCAGCTTAGGGGGTTGTGTATTGAGAGGGGGTTGCCTGCAACCCCTGATCTCAGGAAGCAAATCCTGATTAAATCCCTGACAGCATGGGCTGAGGCCCAAGAGGTAGAGACAGAGGAAGCTCCAGAGGAGGAAGAAAAAGAGGAAGATGCTAACTCTAACCACTCAGGGGAGGGAAGGCATCAGACCCCAAGTGAGGAAGAGGAGGAACGGTCCTCAATGGATACAGTCACTAGGGGCAGACCCAAAGCTAGTGGTAGGAAGAGGGTCCTTTCAGGAGGAGAGAACCCATCCATCAGGGAAAGAGAGCTGGAAGCCCAGCTGGCCTACATAGCTTTGGAAGCAGATAAGCTTGCCCTGGAAAAGAAAAAGTGGGCAAGCAAAGAAAAAAAAGATGGAGGCAGCGAGAAAGAAACTGAGGTGTCCATGGGTGGGGGAGTTTGCCCCAGATTACCCAAGGGGGTGGTTCCTGCTTATGTAGAGGGGGATGACATAGATAAGTGGCTAGGGGCCTTTGAGAGGGCACTCCAAATGAGAAGGGTTAGGCCTCAATACTGGGGTTCCCTTTTGTGGGAGTTGGTCCCCAACTCAGGGAGGGATAGGCTTCTGACCTTAAGGGGGGAGGAGGCAGATTCATACCCTAGTATGAAGAGGTGCTTAGTCAAGAAGTTTGGTCTGACCCCAGAGCAATATAGAATGAAGTTCAGGGACACCCAGAAGGTCAGTACCCAGTCTTGGGTTGACTTTGTGGACACCTCACTAAAGGCACTAGAGGGCTGGATTATTGGCAACAAAGTAAATACTTATGAGGGGTTATACAATCTGATCATGAGAGAGCACATCTTGACCAATTGTATCCAAGAAAGGTTACGCCAGCATCTAGTGGACTCTAAGCAGACCAACCCTAGAGAGCTAGGGGAGGCAGCTGATGAGTGGTTGAGAACCAGGGTGGTTGTCAAGTCCCAGGGGGGAGACTCCAAGAAGGGGGGGACAGGTCCCCAAAAACCTAAGGAGGGAGGTGGTAAGCCCACCACAGAGACTCCCTCTGTACCCCCGAACCCTAAGAAGGAGGAGAGTAAATCCCACTCCCACTCTGACATGCAGAGACAGGGAGACCCAGGGTTAAAAAAGCTCTTGGACAGTAGGGCTTGCTTTGACTGTCAGCAGACAGGTCACTTCAGAGGAGATGCAGCCTGTCCAAAGAAGGTGGTTAGCACTGGGCTGTCCAGTGTAGCCATAGAGGAGGATTCCTCAGATGATGAAGTCCTCCTAGCATTGTGCTGGGAGACAGGACCAGATGGTAAGCTGGTGATCCCTGAGGGTGGGAGTAGGCACTTCCACCACATTCAAGTGAATGGGATCCCTACCACTGGCCTGAGAGACACCTGTGCCAGTCACACTGTAGTGAGTGACCGGTTAGTGACCCCAGACATGTATGTCCCAGGAAAGACAAAGAAAGTCAGGATAGCCACAGGGGAGGTCACCTCCAAACCTGTAGCCATAGTGCCCCTAGAGAGGGAGGGTATCCTTGACTGGATTAGGGTGGTAGTCAGTGCTGACCTTCCCCTAGATTGTATCCTGGGCAATGACCTCCCAGAGGTGAGTCTGGTCACAGATGGGGTGGTCGCCCAGGGCGCCCCCCCAACCCAAAGTCCTGGGGAGACAGTCCCTACAGTTAGGAGACAGGGGTCCCCAAGAAAAGGAAAGAAGAAAAGGAAGGGTAGGCCACTCTTAAAGAGAGTTCCAGGGAGCCAAGGGCCCTCTGCCCCAGTAAGGGGGGAGCCCAGAGTTGGCACTGGTGAGGCCTCACCTGACCCCAAGGAAGTCCTGAGTAGTCAGGCAGCTGTCCAGATGCAAGGTGTTGCCCCTGCACTGACAGAAGGGAGAGTGGAAGAAGGGTGTCTGCCACAGGAGGTGGTAGCCCCCCACTCTAGACAGCAAGAGGGGTGCCAGGACCCCAAAGATGCCCCTAAAACAGCTCAGCCACCTGTCAGTGGAGAGCTTAGGGTGTGGTTCTGGGTACTGACAGCTGTCAGTAGCCTCTGCTGGGTGCTAGCCTTCCAGGCAGCACTGTACTTGGCCTGGGAGGCAGACCCCAAGGCCAATAGCAAAGTAGGCCCCCTGACCCTATTGGTCATGGTGGGGTTGCTCAAGTGTTGGGTGACCTCTTTGGGTAAGCTAGGTCTTGCCCTAGCAAAGTTAGGAGTAGGGGAGGTGGGCACCTCACTACCCAAGTTGGCAGAGAGAGAGGAGGAAGACCCCCCTAGAGGGAAGTTTCAGTTTGGGTTGGGTCCTTTTACTGTTGGGATGGCTTCACTACCCAGAGGGAGTGACCCTGACAGGAGGATATAAGGCAGAGTAGGCCCTGCAAAGGGACAGCCAGTTTTCTTCACTGTCTTCCTCGCCTAACAAGCCAGGAAGACTCTCCCAGGGTTGGGCTGAGTCTCCTGGGCGTGTGGGCTGGGGGGGGGTTGTGTGAGAAACTGGGGCTGATTGCAGAGGCCCCCTAACTTTTTGCCCCCATTTTCCACTTTATGCTGGTGTTTTCCTGACTCTGATGGTGCCCTGGGTACTGCTAACCAGTCCCAGGGCCTGTGCTCTGTGTAAAATGGATATGCAAATTAGGCTAATTATAATTGGCTAAGTTAACCTACCTATAAGTCCCTAGTATATGGTAGGGCATGTAGGTTTAGGGACCACAGCATAGGTGGTGCACACCTAGGTGCATTGCTGAGGTGCCCAGTGTCATTTTAAAAGCAAGCCTGCCTTGCTGGCTGCTTTTAAATTAAAGTTATATGCAAATTCGACTTTGGAATTAAAGGTACTTCCAAAGTCTTAAACTACCTTATTTTTACATATAAGTCACCCCTAAGGTGTGCCCTATGTGCCCCTAGGGCTGGGTGCCATGTAACTATAAGCAGGGACTTTATAAAAATAGATTTATAAGCCCTGGTGAGGTAAAAACAGCCAAATTCGTTTTTCCCTCATTGAAGTAAATGGCCTTCATAGGCTAGAATGGGCAGACTTTATTTTACATTTTAAAGTCTCCTTAAATGTTACATACCAAGAATTTGGTATCAAATTGATTGTTATAATAAATCCCACAACTTCCAGTTGTTGGATTTAATATAACTAGTGCAGGTAAAAAGTTTAGACTTTACCTAAAAAGTTGCCAATTTCAGCTCTGCATTGTTTTTGCTCCTGTGCTCTGATTGGCCAGCCTGCAGCAGCTTCTGCCAGGCTACTTTAATGAGGTGTGAAGTGGCCTGACTTCACACAAAGGAATGTGCTTGGGGGAGAGAATCTCCCCTCAGCAGATGGGGAAGCAGGAAGGGGGAGGGCTGCCAAACTGGTCTTCAAAGGCAGAGAAGGACATCTGGAGCACCCAGCAACACCCCCACATCCTGCAACCCCAGACAGCTAGGTGCCCCCTTGATTAGATTAGGAGAGGGCAGGAGAGGGGTGTGTTTATGATTTTTAGCCACACCAGTGGGTGGGCTCAGCCAGATCTCTCCTCCAAAAATCAGATTCATCCATTTTGGATTTTTAGAGACTATTGCCTTCTGGGATGGATTTTTGCCACACTTCCCAGGAAGTGGTCATCACAGGGGGACGACCCTGTCCCTGATTGGAGGACCAGGGCCCCCCTGCTTTTCACCCAGGAGCAAGGATAAAACTGGCAGACCTGCACCCACGCCTCAGATCCCCACCAAATTTCAAGAAGAAAGAACTACAAGGAGAAGAAGGACTGCCCTGCTGGACCCCTGGCCTGCACCTGGACCCTGCACTCAGAAAGACTGCACCAGCTGCACACTTGGGCTTCACCACAAGAAGGACTTTGCCTGGCTTCCACTGGTTCAAGGAGGGACTCCCTGTTTGCTACAGGTGAAAAATTGCTAACCAGAGTCCCCTGCACCAACTCCTGAAAAAGTGACCAGCTGACCACTGCCCAGTGGCCAAAAAGGAGTTTGCGCCAGGTGCACTCTGGGAGTTGAAGTCCGCACTTCCCAAGGACCATCACAGAACTTCTGGACCCTTGGGGTGAGCTGTGGACCCCAAAAGAACCTTAAAAGAACATCTGGGTGAAGCCCCAGAAGTTTGGAAAAGATTGGAGAAATTTTAGAAAAAAAGCTCCATAAAGTGACCGACTCGACGCGGAAATTCTAGCCGGCTTGCCTCAACCGCGACCCGGCCTGACTTCGTGGTTCGTCCCGGTCAAGAAAAACATCCGAAAAAGAGACTAAGTCCGAACGTAAAAAGTTGACCGGGACCTTCCAGCCATCGTATCCGAGAAGGGCTCCACGGACGTCGGATCAAGATCCAGGTTTACCCCGGTCGAAGGATTTTCATCTCGAAAAAACGACTAAGTCCGAAGGTAGAAATCACCACCGAGGAAACCGACTTCGCGTATCCGGACAAGGGCTCCAGGAGGTCGGATCCAACTGGCAGGTTCGTCCCGGTGAAGAAAAACTTCAAAATAAAGACTAAGTCAGAAGGTAACTTTTTAACCGAGGCCTCCCGCGACCTGTAGCCGAGCAGGGCTCCATCGCGGTCGGCCTGAAAGTTTGACTTTGTCCCGGTCCTGGTGCAACCAGATGACCCGATTGGCGCTTTTTGTTTCTATGCGCTAGAAAATAATAATACTTTAAAAATTCATATCTCCGGTTCCCCTGAACCGATTTTAATCGTTTTTGTGTCATTTTAAAGATAAAAATATAAGCTATTTTTATAAATTGGTTTTGGATTTTTAAACTGTTTACTGTGTTTTATTTAATTACTGTTTTGTGATATTTGAATGCTTTACACTTTGTCTCCTAAGTTAAGCCTTGACGCTCGATGCCAAGCTACCAAGGGTAGAGCTGGGATTAATTTACTGAGACCTAACTGTACTTTTGTGGAGGTTTGTGGCTTGTTGCTAGGTGTAGGTACCTACCTGCCCTACCAATAACCCATTTTCCAACACTACTACGAATTTGATGGTGCCGTCAGATCCGGCATATACGAGACCAAAGCTAATACAGACTGAGCCAACTCCAATTTTACTGCCTCAGGCAGATGGTTCCGAATTACACCTCAGTCACGGGACCGCAGTCAGGCACAGCACTGATAATGAATCAGAATATGGGATCTAATAGTCCACAGGTTTTGGGGAGTAGGCAGCCGCCAGCCGCCATATCCTTACCTATTACAGTTGGTCCACCAGTACCATTGTATGCACAAGCGAAGTCTGCCGTATGTGATCAGGGAGTAATAACCCAAATAATGACAAGAGGAGTGTTCGTAGGGAGCCCTCAGGGGATAACTCCTATGGAACAGACAATAGAGAGATCTAGATCTCTGTTAGACTTTAGTCTGATTGGAGTTCCTCCAGATACCATGAGACAATCAGGTTTGGGACTGCTGACTGCTCAGATCTCAAGTGCGAATGTACTGCAAACACCGATAATGCAGGCTGGAAATATCTAATTGCAAGGTTTAATTGCGCAACAACTGAATGAATGGTTAGACAAGTTAAATTCACCACAAACCACTCCTGCGACAGCAGAACAGTGGGAAAGAGAAGAGTACCTGAATTTTGTGAGGTTGGGCATGGAGGCAAATGAACTAGTTGAAGGGAGCATGGGAGTGGACAGGCTAGAGTCATATACTGAAGCAGAATTGAGGTATCTGTGCCCAAAGATAACTAAAGAAGTGAGCAAGGTGCACCAGAAATTGGCAAACCTGGCAATAAATACGGCATAGACCTAGACAATACTAAACATCTGAAGAGGAGTTACAGGTTAGACTTTGAGCCTAAGGATTTTGATCACATGAGGTCTACTGGGATGAAGGCACAACTTAAAGAAATATTGCAGAGTGCACAAGTTTGGGGAGCCTTAGAGAAGTGGGAAGGCAGATGGGCAAAGAAAAGAGAGAAAAGGAAAAGTGACTGCTTGGAGCAGCAGCAGTCAAAACCAGTCCCTGATACAGTACAATAAAGATGTTGCCCATGAGAGAGACGGCTGGAGGGGTTCTTGTCCATGTACCATGGTCTAGAGGTGACATTCTGTCATTCACAAATGACTTTCCCAGGCTGAGGGAGAAGCCAATAGAGTGGTACCAGCAGACAGACAGGTTTGTGAAACTTGCGAAGTGTCTTTGGGAAGACCTGAATAGTCTGTTTGAGATTATAGTTCCAGCTGACTCATGGCTTGAGTGCAAGAGGAGTGTGGATTGGCCGACAGCGGAACCGGCAAGGGACAGAGCCACAGGAGCACTGTATCCTGAGGTGATGAGTTAATACTATAATGTGATTGAGTTCTTGAAGCAGAAGATGTCACCGCAAAATATTGATTGGCAAAAGATTGATCGAATGGCACAGGAGGCCAAAGAGTCGACACATGCCTACTATGAGAGGTTGTTGAAGGCGTTCAAGCACTACAGTGGTACAGAGGTCATAGAGGTGAAGGACATGAATCACCTTGTGTTCAGGTTTGTTGAAGGATTGAGACCAGAGATTAGTCAGATGATTAAGAATCATTTGATCTGTTGGCAAGCGAAGCCGATTGACGAGGTGTTGCAGTATGCGAAATACTGTAGTGACGAAATTGAGTTGAAGCAGAGAAAATTGGAAGAGAAGGTGATGGTAATGCAAATTAAGGCAGCACAAGCAGGGATGCAGGGAAATGGTTTACAGCAGATGGTGCAACAGCCGCAAGGAAACGGGATGTTTCAGGCGCAAGTAGGAGGCAGAGGTCGAGGAGGTTTTGTGAACCGTGGTCCAGATTTGAATACCGTAGTGGTTCAAAATGATGTGCAGGGGATGAAGAAGGTGTTACCTTGTCATGCTTGCGGGGGCGTCAGACACTGGAAGCAGGAGTGCCCGATGATGGTGCAGGAGGGTGTTGTTCAACAAAGCAATGATGTCAATATGTTCCAAAATGTTAATTTGAGGATGAGAAGTCAAAATCCAAACGTTCAGAATAACATGGTTCACATGCAGGGACTTCAGCCCATGCAACAAGTGCAGATGCCACGTGTACAACCAATGCAGATGCAGCAAATGCAACAGCAGGTTCCTTTGGTACAAAGACAGCAAATGCAGTTGCCCTTAGCACCAATGGGACAGCAACAGGTGATGCTTCCTCAACAGGTTACAGGTCAAGGAATGAGTCAAAATAACGCAATACAACAGTTCCCATTGCGTGGTGAGAATGTAATAAACAATGAATGGTCGGATGAGAGTTCAGATAGTGAGGAGTGCAGGCTTGCAGTGTCCCTAGAAGTAGATCAGAGAGGACCTTATGTGCAAGGGAAAGTGATGGGTCACAAAGTCTCATTCTTGGTTAATACAGGAGCTACACACTCTACAGTCAGAAGTGCAGAGGTTCCGAAGTTGCCTCTTTCGAGACGTACAGTTAAGGAAGTAGGAGTGGCGAATCAGCTCTTGACTAACCTGATCACAGATCCGGTCCAGGTTGAGATTGGTACTTTTCAGGGGTTGCACCGGTTTGTAGTTTGTGATTCGAGTCCCGTGTCCCTACTGGGAAGAGACTTATTGTGCAAGACAAGATGTTCTATCACCTGTTCCAATGAGGGAATTGAGGTGCAGACAAACAGTGATGATGAAAGGGATGATGGTCAAATTTCAGATCCTGAAACGAAGACAACAGATGAGGAGTATCCTCAGATTAACTTCTTCCCAATGTCAGCAGATTTGCAGGGGACGGTCAGAGTGAAAGTGTGGGACTTGACAGGGAAAGAAGTAGGACTGATAAAGGGAGTATAACCAGTTAAAGTCAGTGTGAAGCCAAACGCTGTGTTCCCTCAGGTTCCGCAGTACCACATGGCGCAAGATGTCCTTATACAGGTAACACAGATAATTGCAGACTTTGTGAAGCAAGGAGTTTTGAAAGAAGTGATGAGCAGTCCATGTAATTCACCTTTAATGGGACTGAGAAAGCCTTGTGGGAAAGTTCACATTTTCCAAGACTTTAGAAAGATTAACGACATGGTAGTGAAATGTTGCCCAGTAGTGCTAAATCCAGCTGTAATCATGTTCCAGGTTCCATGCGATACAGAGTGGTTCACAGTAGATTTGTCCCAAGTGTTATTTTCTGTGCCTCTTCACGAGGACAGCCAATTTATTTTCAGTTTCAGATTCTTGGACAAAGTCTACAGTTGGTGTCGAATTCCCCAAGGGTTTTTGGAATCACCTTCCATCTTCAATCAGATACTGAAGAAAGATTTGGAGTCATTGGAATTACCTTTTCAATCAACTCTGGTACAGTACATTGATGACTTGTTGATTGCATCCAAGACGAGAGATGACTGCAAATACAATTTGATTGCCTTGCTGAACCACTTGGGAAAGAATGGGCATAAAGTGTCCCCAAAGAAGCTGCAGTATTGTCAGAAAGAGGTGAAATACTTAGGTCATCTAATTGAGAAAGGGTCGAGGAAAATATTTAGGGAAAGAGTGACCGCCTTATTGCAGATGAATCCCCCAGCTACACAGAGAGACGTTAGAATGTTTCTGGGAATGGTGGGCTACTGTCGCCAGTGGATCCCGAATTTCTCAGTCATCTCCAAGCCATTGGTGAGACTGACAGTTAAGGATGGGCCAGATGTCCTAACACTGACAGAGAAAGAAATGAAGGCGTTTATCGAGTTGAGAGAGTGTATGTGTAGGGCTCCAGCTTTAGGTATACCTGATTACACGAAGCCTTTTGTTCTGTTTTGTCATGAATGTGATGCATGTTCCTTGTCTGTCCTGACACAGGTCCATGGAGGTGTAAACCGACCAGTAGCATATTTTTCAGCTACTTTGGACCCAGTCACAGCAGCCTTACAAGGTTGTCTGCGTGCGGTAGCAGCAGTTGGTCAAAGCCTCGCACAATGTGAAGGTATAGTGATGTGACATCATCTAACAGTTATGGTCCCACACTCAGTTGAGATCTTGTTAACCCGTACCAAAACGCAGCATATGACAAATGCAAGACTGACAAAATATGAAACAATCATATTGGGGTCACCCAATGTAACATTGAAAAGATGTACAGTGCTGAACCCGGCAAATTTGCTTCCAAATGAGAATACAGAAGTTGAGGATGCTGATGATGTAGAACATGATTGTCTTGAGGTAACAGAAATGTGCACCAAATCGAGGCCTGATATTAAAGATACCCAATTGAAAGAAAATGACAAAATTATCTTTGTTGATGGTTCATGTTTGAGAGACTCAGTAGGAGTGCTGAGAGCCGGATACGCTGTATGCACAATCACTGGTATCCTGGAAGCGTCTTGGCTTGAGAGAGTAAATTCTGCTCAAGTGGCAGAATTGGTTGCTCTTACTAGAGCTTGCCATGCTGCTGCCGAATTGAGAGTAACTATCTACACTGATAGTAGATACGGATTTGGCATGATTTTGGCCAGCTATGGTCACAGAGGGGTTTCCTGACCTCTTCTGGTTCTCCAGTGAAAAATGGTGAAAGAATTAAGGAGTTGTTGCACGCAATTCAGTTACCTCATGAAATTGCCGTGGTAAAATGCAGCACTCATTTGAAATCACAAGACTTTGTGTCAATGGGAAATGAATATGTGGATCAAGTCGCAAGGTTTTGCGCATTGAACTGCATATCGTTCAAGGATCAGTGGGAATTGTTACCTGAAACAGAAAATTAGACATGTACAGGTTACGCATTAAGGGTGGTTGACACGTTGGAGGAATTGAAATTGTTGCAGGGACGTGTTAGCAGAGATGAGATACGCTCTTGGCTTAAGATGCAATGTGTACAAAGACCAGATGATTTGTGGGTTTCAGACGAGGGGAAAATGGTCTTGCCGAACAGTCTTCTGTGACAGTTTGCAAGGTTTTACCTTGGTCAAGCACATATTGAAAGAGATGCCATGATCAGGTTGTTCAAAATTGATTGGTTTAACCCGAAGTTCAGACAAGCCGCAGAAGTGATTTGTCACAGGTGAATCATCGGTCAGCAGATGAATGCGGGAAAGGGACAGTGGTGAATTTGAGCCACATTGGGAGAGCAGGAGGTCCATTTAGCAGAATGCAACTGGATTTTATTAAAATGCCTGTGTGTGGAGGTCTGAGATACGTGTTGGTGATTGTGTGTATCTTTAGTCACTGGATTGAAGCTTACCCTACATGCAGAAATGACAGTCTCACAGTAGCGAAGTTGCTGCTTAGGGAATTGATTCCACGTTTCGGGTTTCCGATCTCTTTAGAATCAGATTGGGGAAGTACTTCAACAATGAGGTGGTTAAGCTATTGTGTGCAGCCTTGAACATTGAGCAGAAGTTGCATTGTAGTTACCGTCCTGAAGCATCAGGATTAGTGGAACAGATGAATGGTACCCTGAAGTCGAGAATGGCAAAAATGTGTGCAGCTACGAATTTGAAATGGCCTGATGCATTGCCTTTGGTGCTAATGTCTATGAGAAACACGCCCAACAAGAAAACAGGACTGTCTCCTCATGAAATTCTCATGGGCTGAGCTATGAGATTGCCCGCAGTGCCTGCAAATGCTCTTGTGACTATCACAGATGGTATGGTGTTGGACTACCGCAAGGGTCTTGCTGACGTGGTCTGCTCTTTCTCATCAGGTGGAAGCCACCACACTGCCACCGATAGGTGAACCAGGTCGCAACCTGAAAGCTGGTGACTGGGTTGTCATCAAGAAACACATGAGGAAGTCGTGTTTGGAGCCACGTTGGAAGGGTCCATATCAAGTAATACTAACGACTACTGCTGTGAAGTGTGCGGGAATTCCAAACTGGATCCATGCCAGTCATATGAAAAAAGTGACATGTCCAACTGATGAGGAAATTAAATTGTCGAAAGTAACAGCAACAGAAAAGATAGTCTCAGGGCCGGAGAGTAATCAAAGGGGAACTGAGACAGAAGGAGAGCCTGTTGAGGACGGCCTAGTCACTCCAATAAGAGACGAAGGAGAAGAGATCCAGAGGGTTGACGGTGATCCTATCTCAACTGAGGCGCCAGGAGGACCGAGTCAGAAGGAGGTTCTCCCAGAAGCAGATGGATACGGACAAGAATTTGAGCCCCTGACAGACCCAGAAGGCGAAGGAGTTGAGGCGGAAGAGAATCAGAGTGTCCAGACTCCTCCTGAGCCAATTGCAGGTCCATCAAGAGAAAACACCATAGAGTCAGATTGAGGGCGACGAGCTGCCACAAGGAAGATCAAAGACCAGAGAGACACTGAAAGGAGATAAGTGGCCAGAATTGCAAGTGACTAAGGGAAAAGTGGTTGTTGAAGATGCAATAGAGGAAGAGGTCGATACCACAAGAAAAGAAGATCTGAGTGAAGGAGAGTTGCAAGGTGATCGCAAGTTGAAAAGAAAGAGAATGGCAAACAGAAGGTACGCAGGTCCTGAATGGGCATATGCAATGTCAGCTGAGTGGCAACAGGAGTTCTTGGCGTTCTGCTTTGAACGAGAAGTCCCAGGTCAGTACTTTGGCACCTGAGTCTGGCCAGAGAAAGAGACTGTGTTGAGGTGAAAATTGAGTCAAAGAAAACTGAGAAAAGAGACTGATTACCGGTTGTGACACTGTTAATCTGAATTGACTTTTAAGAACTGATTATGACAAGCTGCCAACCGGAATTGACAAGGATCCTGGGAGTGAATGTGAAAGCTGTAAAAGATTGCTGAAGAAAGACTTTCGCTTGCTTTAACTTGCTGAAGAAGAAAAAAAAGAAGAAAAAAAAGGCTTTAACCATCCTCAGTTGGTTGTTGTTTGAACTAATAATACTTCGCTTTCTGATTCTTTACAGATCATGGCTAACACTAGGGACGATAATAGGGGGAGTAGGCACTGTAAATGTTTGGGTGTTGGTTTGGGTGTCGTGTGTGTGATATTCATCATAGTTCTGATTGTGGGAATGCCATTAGTGGATAAGAGTGAAACTAACAATGCTACAATTCCTGAGACCGCTGCTACACTAACAGCTTGGGAGAGGTTCAAGCAAGACACAAGATACTTGCATGAGGGAACTAACGTAAAAGGGGAACTATCAACTAATGTTTTCTGTCGCTTGCTGAGTGAGTATGTTGACACTATGGATGCGAAAGATTGTTATGTGTGTACACTGATACCTGTTTCAGTGCAAGAGGGAGTTACCTACCATAGTTTGCCTTTAACGTATGGGATAAGCTGTAGTTTGTTACTAACAAGATTCTACAACCAGGAAGAGACTCAATACTTTTATTCGAACAATGATCTTGTGTTTTCTTATGTGCCTTTCATAGAGGACTTAAATAGTGAAGCGAAATACTATAACATAAAATTAGTTAAGGGATTCTTTGAAGCAACATTAACAATTAGTACATCTTATGCACACCGCCATAATCTGACATGTTTGCTTACACCTGTAGAGAAAAGCTTTCTAGATCACACGGATGATAGAAGGAGGGCATTGAAGAGGAAATTGGAGAAAGGATTGCCACAGCGAGCTTTTGTAAATAGTGAGAGCTATAGTGCAATTAGGGAGCAAGAGAAATTAGCTTTAGATGCACTACACGTAGGGAAGCTTTGCATAACGCGACCAAAGTCATATTATGATAATGTGTTTGTGGGAACGAGTGAATGAAAGCATGTGTTTTTATTCCAGAGTAAATGGATGTTCATGTTAAATGGACAGGATCCAGCGATCCCTGGGATCCTATTGATTGTTTTAGTTTGCTTATTTGGCTTATGGCTGTCATGCAAAATTAATACAATAATTAAATTAAAAATGGCGAAAAATAATAAGAGGAGGGAAGAAAAGAAAAGGGAGAAAATGTTCAGAGGAAACTTAGAAGGGGCAAAGTTGAGGGAAGAAATTGAGATGAGGGAATTCTAAGATGCAAATTAGAAAAGAAAAAGAGTTTGTGTGATGACAAGAGTCATCAGAGGAGGGATTGTTGGAGTGTGACTTTTATAATCAATATTAACATGAAAAGCTTGCGATATAATGTCTAATGAAGCAGCATAGAAAATGTGTTAATGTAGTACTAATGTGCACATTTGAAATGTGCCCACGGGGAGCGCCATCAATGTATACGATGATAAATGAAATTGACTAATAATGAATTAACAGTGTACTAATATATCGTTTTGTATTAGCAATAAGAGTTATGTATTTGGGGTATGCTAAATTACTCACTAGGCCTTAGTTAGCAAGGGTCTCGGCCTAGCTGCCTGGTCTCATATTAACTGTGTTTTTCTAACGTGCAATGTGCCACTTTCCTGAAGGACAGGAAGCTGTACTTTTCCAGAAGCTAGAGATATGTGTGTGTAGCCGTAGTAAATTCTTTCTCATGGGACCTGACTTGCTCAAGGAGACATCCTTGCCGAATGGAACAGTGCAATTCGCAACAGGTGCAAGGTCGCCTGGACTAGGAGAAGACAATGGAACTACTGACTGGAGCGACAAGTGTAACTTTTCTTACCTGACATTCCACCCGTTGAAGACGTCAATCACAGGAGCCAATCAACTGCATGAGAACTGTCCTAGGTGAAAATCCTAGTAAGGTGTGTGACGGATTATTGGACAGAGATAACGATGCTCCATATATTGCCCAATGGGAAATTAGAGACTTGTTCGACAACTTTGATATAACAACGTGACCCAAAGATAAATCAGCCATTCTTCCTTGCCATTATCGAGCCATTCTTCACCATTCTTCATCATTCCCTGACATTCTGAGAGACTTTATCTTCAGCTGCCTTATATATATATATTTTTTAAACCATCCTCATCCTACCCCTTGCCTGATATGCACTTCTCCTCCTCATGAGGGAAGAGTTTTCTTGCTATGCCTTACTGAGACTTACCTGTTCTATCCTGGCTGATGGCGAATCGACTGATTTTCATGGCTGAAAGGTCATGGTGTGTTTGATTCTTATTAAATATTATTGACTAATTTGACTGATTAGTTATTGCCAATATGCCACTGAAATGCACACTTCTGTGATAACGTAGTTCCTTTATTAATTTTAGTTTTTACCCTTTTTGCTAGCCTTTCCTAATGATAACATGACGTGTGGAACTGTCAAATCCTCTATTGCATACGGGATTAGCAGCAGTATAAAGAATCAAGGTTGGAGACACATTTAATAATGGTTGAAAAACATAAGCTGTCATACATGGATTTAGTTGGATCTATTTTTGATCAGACTTTACTTGAAAAATGGACGATGTGTTAATGGTTATATGAAGAAGTGGTTAACTTGTTATGTTGGCTGCTTTTTGACATCCAGGGGAGTGTTTTCGAAATCAGTATGTAAAAGTACAGCAAAAATACAGGGTAGTCCTGGCGGTGTTTACAGACATTTCTGTGGTGCAAAAACAGGGACCCTGATAACAACACTTTAGTTTTTGAAAGACCCTTTTACATACAAGAATAAGCAGAGCTTTTCTTACACACAATATTTGTTTCCTTCTGGTTTTGTGGCATGTTTGAAGAGTAGTGCACTACTGTGTCTATACCTTGGTCCAGCATCTTGTACACATTTTCTTATTAATTTTGAGAAAGAACAAATCAAATTTAAATAATTGACCATCCATCTTTTGGTGTACTGTTTTCCCGCTATTACTGGCTCCTCTCCCAACTAATTCGGCATATCCTTTTGCAGTTTCTTTCTGACATTGGTGACATGGTGCTTAGGACCAGTGCTAATTTGCCACTGTGTTGCCTTCAGAGCTGTTAAGTAGAAAGGGTATCAAATAGAAGTGAGGCAAATGAGGGTCTCAGTCTCTAACACCGCTCATCTTCTCAAGCTCCAACAGCAATCTTTTCTATTGACCGTATTGTTTCAAGCACCAATGTCAATAAAGATTTAATGGAGAACATTGACACCCTTCTAGTTGATGGTTTGGAAATGTCCTTTCACATTGGAGCTTTTTGTTCTCTCGGCCTGCTGTTAATGGATCTGATGCTGATAGTACGCTCCATGCCGGGTAGAGATTTTCAGTAGTGATGGTACACTGTAACCTCCTAGGTAGGCTATGCTGCTGAGCCCATCTGAAATGCCTACTCAGGTTCATACACGTCTGTCACAGTCATAATCTGAGTTAAATAACTACCAGTTTGTAAAGGAACACTTTAGGTCCTTAGATTGTTTGGTTATCTTTGCATGCTTTGAATACTCTTTAAAACAGGGAAGATCCAATGAGTTGCTCAGGAGGTACTGTTAGCTCGCCAGTACCCTGACAGTAACTCCATGAAGGGTAACCCAGCAGAGTAATAAAGAGGGTCTACTATAGCCATATTTAAGAAGGTCACTTTTCAAGAAAAGGACAATATTTTCTTTGAGTGTGTAAACCCAAAATGGAAATTGCATATTTGATAGAAAACCATGTACTTTGATAAACTAACATGGTGATGTTTGTAAACAAACTGTTTGGAAAAATCCAAAACATATTTATTCTGCTCCCTGAATGATAGTTCATACAGAATTGT